>NC_090924.1:1062541226-1063166226 GCF_040938575.1 Ambystoma mexicanum | reverse complement strand
CAATAGCCCGATTTTACCGGTGTATAAGAAAGGGGATTATGGGATTCCTTTCCGTTTCATTATCGATTTACACACTATCAATAAGATTGTTGCTCCACAATTTCCAATTGTGCCTGGTGTAACAAAGATACTAACAATGATTCCAGCTTCTGCTACTCATTTCATTGTGGTGGAACTTAAGAATGCCTTCTTTAGCATTCCCATATACGTGGATAGTAGATATTTGTTCGCATTCACCCTAGGAGGACGCTCGTTTACATTCACTTGTGCGCCAGAAGGGTACACGGAGAGTCCGAACATTTATAGTAGGGCTTTGAAAGAACAGCTTGATACACTTGAGTTGCCTTCTACTTGTACATTGCTACAATACGTCGACGACCTTCTCTTAGCTGCAGACTCAGAAAGTGCTTGCAAGGAAGGCACTGTGTTATTGCTTATTCATCTAGCAAAGCATGGGCATAAAGCTTCATTGAAAAAGTTTCAGTATTGTTGACAGGAGGTCGCCTATTTAGGCTATCTCCTGTCAAAGGAGGGTAGAAGATTGACAACTGAACGAATTAAGAGCATTTCTAGCATGTCTGTCCCAAACACAGATGGAAGTCAGAGCCTTGATAGGAATGGCTTGCTACTGTAGACAGTGGATCCCTAATTTCTCACTAGTGATCAAACCAGTGTTGGCATTGACAAAGAAAGGCATTTCTTTGCCATTACCGTGGAACTTGGAACACCAGAAAGCTTTTGATCTGCTCAAGACTGCATTGTGTTCGGCACCAGTTTTGGGCACACTAAATTATAATAAGGCCTTCGAGTTGTATGTGCATGAACGTGATGGATGTGCTTTGGCTGTGTTAATGCAGGAACATGGGGTGAAGAATAGACTGTGCGGTTATTTTTCCTCCACACTTGATCCTGTTGCATGCGCTTTGCCGAGATGTTTGAGAGCTGTCGATGCTGCTGCTGCATCTGTAAAGCAGAGCATGGGTATGGTCCTAGGCCATACTTTATCTGTGTTGGTACCTCACTCTGTAGACGTTCTATTAAATAGAACGCAAACGCAACACCTTACTTTGGCACGATTAACAAGATATGAACTAATCTTATTTGTACCGCATATTCAAATTAAAAGGTATTGTGTATTGAATCTGGCTGAATTGTTACCTCTTCTGCAAGATATTGCTTGTAATGATGAAATGTCGCATGACTGCCTTTATACCACAGAGCAAGAAACTAAAGTCAGGATTGGTTTGAAAGATATACCTCTGAATGATCCACAAGGGGAGCTGTTTTGTGAAGGCTCTGCTTCAAACTTCCGGATGGTATATTCACTGATGCTTATGCCATCACTCCACTAAGCACGATTGTGGAAACCAAGAGAATTTTGCATAACTCTGCACAGGCCGTAGAGATTATTGCACTGACTCGAGTTTGTGAACTTTCCGAAGGGCTTAGAGTGAATATATTTACTGACAGCCAGTATGCCTTTGGGGTGGTTCGCAACTTCGGTAGACTATGGGCAGAACGTGGTTTCTTGACCTCACATGGAACGAAAATCCAACATGGCACCTTGATAGTTCAGCTACTCTCAGCACTAGCGCTTCCTACTCAACTAGCAACCATGAAGTGCGCGGCACATCAGAAAGTAATAGATGATGTAGGGAAAGGGAACGCTTTTGCTGACAGGATAGCTAAACAGACTGCTACAGATTTGTACTCAGAAATGTATGTTACAAAGGAAGCCACAAACACTTGTACTGTAGATGAAGGGATTGACTCGATAAAGAATATTCAAGCTGATGCCACTCTAGAAGAGCTTAAACATTGGGCTGAGGGTTTGGTGAAGTTGGATGAGGAAGTGTGTTGGGTAGATAATTCAAAAGGTAGATGGATGTTACCCGATGCATATGTCACCGCCATGATCACAATTGCCCAAGGACCCAATCATATATGTGCTAGGAAAATCTGCAAAATGTTAGAACCTGTCAGGGTGAATGTTATCATCTCAAAAAGTGCTGAGCGTTTTGTCCAGAATTCCAGAATTGTATGGTTTGCTTACAGCATAATGCAGGGAAGGGTACGATGACACAGAGGGGTAGTTTTGGTCCCCCCTCTGTGCCTTTTGAAGTAATTAATTTTGACTTCATTGAGATGGAGCGCTGTAACCACTACAAATATGTTTTGGTAGTCATTTGTTCCTTTAGCAAGTGGGTTGAAGCCTTCCCTGTGAAAGATGCTACAGCAATGACAACGGCGAAAACCATGCTTAAGGAATATTTTCCTAGGTTTGGTTTGCCTAGGGTCATTGGGTCTGATAATGGTCCACATTTTATCGCTGCTGTTATTCTGCAAGTATGTGCAGGATTACAGATCGATAAACGGTTCCATTCGGCTAGACACACTCAAAGTGCTGGACTTGTAGAACGCCACAATGGTATCTTGAAGAATAAAATTGCCAAAGTCTGTGCTAGCAGTAATTTGAAATGGCCAGACACTTTACCTATAGCACTACTGTCCATGCGGACAACCCCACAGACTAGAACTGCACTCTCCCCATATGAAATTGTGATGGGGAGGCCAGCTAACATTTGGAGCCTGCCCAAGCCAAAACAATTACAGGATGTAGAGCATGTGCTTCTTTCTGAATACTGTGAATACTGTGAACAATTAACTCAAAACTTGTATTTGATTTATCACCAGGTGCGAGAAGCCCTCCCAGTTAAATATGAGGGGCCAGGTCACAGAATTCGAACCGGTGACTGGGTGCTCACAAAGTCTTTTGAGAGAGCATCCAGCCTCGCACCACGCTGGAGAGGACCATTCTAGGTCTTGTAGGCCACACAGACTGCTGTATGAGTATCTGGAAAACGACACTGGATACACGCGACACACATCAAGAGGATACACGACAGAGAAGAAAAGAAGAAAACTACTTGCTCTGTTTCTGATGATCAATCAGTCTTGAACAACACCAATGGTATTTCGCAGACTCTTCCTGAACCCGTGGGGCCTGGGGAGACTGCTGCTTTCCCTCTGAATTCTTCTTCGAATCTTTCTGCACCTTTGAACGACCTTGCCTCTGTTTCACTACTTCCATCAGGAAGCAACGACACGCTGTTTACAGATCACGCAGTACTTAGAGTCTTAAGGTACGATCTGCTTCCATGGCACTAGACTTATTGCATAGAAACGACTGTTGAGCTTGTCCTTTGCCACTTTTGCACTGAAACATAAGTAAGTGGCTGGGACCGGCAAAAGCTATCTTCAATCAAGATCACGTGATCAGGAGACCAGCAAACGAACTACAGTGTTTATCGCAGGAACTTTTCGGGAAAGAGCTTTGAGGAACAATGCCTGTCGCTATCTCTACTTGTACGGAGCAACTGATCGATTGTGTGGCTAAAAAAGACATTGGACAGAAAAATACATGGTCCTTGAGGACGTGTTGTTTCCTTGTAATTATTTTAACCGGTCTAACAGTAATAATTGCTCTTGGGTTTTGGTACATTGAAGGGGTGCGTCGCCTTGAAATATTTTTTACCTACTGAAAGTGTTCCCACTATGTCTACACCTTTTGTGCATCTACATACTCTATCTCCTAGGGATTCCCAACACAGACAGAGGTATCACAATAATACACTTCTGTTAATAATTAATGTGACTCATGCAATCTTGAATAGAACTAATTGATGGATCTGTTCGCATTTGCCACAACACGGGGAACAAGGGTTGGGCTGGTATATTCATCCTTTGCCTTTTAACTACTGCATGCTTTGCCTCTCTAAGGGCATTATTCTATGGTCGTTGGAATGATAGTATCTCAGGGAACTTTGATGGTACTAATTTGACTGAGTTTGAAAGGTGAGTCCTAATGCCTCCGGGATGCTCTCTTTTTGCAAATAGGAGCAAGCTTAATGTTGCTTCTATTAGGCCTTTTCATAGACTATCTAGACCTTTTCAATCGTTAATCTCTTTGAAGATGGCTCCCATAGGCAACTGGGATGCTATGACTCCTTCCTATACTATCAATCATAGCCCCAACTCTGTTTCCTTCTGCATACAAAGGAATGGTTCTCAGTCAATGGGTACTTTCGATGGTTGTACCAATGTCGCAAATTTGACCAATGAGCACAGACCTTTGTATGTAGGTGATCCTGTTTATTTCATTTGCGGCAATGAAGCTTATTGGTGGCTACCTAGGGATTGGCAGGGTACTTGTTATTTGGTTATCTTGCTACCAGGGGTATATGTAGCTAGCACCAGTGAGGTCTCTAGGGATTGTCTAAGGCAGGATGGGAACAGTGATACTCCTTCACAAGTCATGGGTGATGTAGCAAAATCCTTTGTGCCATTTTGGGGACAGATCATGAATTACGAGGATATTATGAGACCAGCAAGAGTATTGGAGAGAACCATCAACCGGACCACCAATATACTCTACAACATGATGCTAGAACAGAAAACAATTAGATTAGTGGCTCTACAGAACCGGATGGTGTTAGACGTCATCCTGGCTCATGGTGGAGTATGTAAATTGGTGGGATCTGCTTGCTGCGTTTTAGTTCCTGACTCCTCCCCAACCATATTCAAGGAAATACAAAATCTGCACATCCTAAGTACAGAAGTGCATGTTCCCAAGGGAAACTGGGATCTTAGTACTTGGTTCCGGGACTTTTTACGGTCTTGGGGATGGAAACTTCTTTCAGTCTTAATGGTTATCCTTGGTATTCTGTTGTTCTGTTGTTGTTGCATACAATGTCTTCCTGCCAAATGTTTGATGTTAGGGGGATGTTGTGCGCAAACTGTAGGACCATTTTGACCGTAAATACACACACCTGAGAAGATGCCTAATGTTTTTGTAATGAAGGATATTACTGTCAAAGATTTGATGGCAATTGATATATCTGATGAATGTGATTCAGGATGTACGGACATTGAAACGTGCAGTTACGAGTAAACCGAATATTTTTAGTAAAGCTCTTGGCTTAGTCCAAAAGGAGGGTTTGTTAAACGGTAATTATGTAGTGCCTCCTTAGTTTTTATATTGGCCTAAACCTACTCGCCCTACACGGAAAACCGTGTTACAAAGTTCTGATTTTGTGTTAACTTCGCTGCCATTTTAATATTCATCTGCCATTTTGATTTCTACTTGTGTGTTTTTCGCTCTAAAATGGTGGACTATGTTTTATCTTGCTACCAAGCTTTCCAACCTTTGAGTTCTGTTAATGTTTAGGCTGTCCGATAGCCAACTGTTTCGACTGAGCAATGATACCTTGTGCTTCATATGAACTGTTGTTTAAGTGTTGTCTGCGTTCACAAGACTCATCCTTGTTTACACATTGGGACAATGAAGAACAAACCTTGAGCGTATGCATTGGTCGAACTGTATTGTAAAGGAACTTGGTACAAGGATTACCACGGGATCCGAGAACATACATCACTTTTGTGTCTTCCTAGAAATCCAAACCTATGTAATCCCTTTGAATACTATTGTATAATCTGTATGTGAACTAGGCACGAACTCTAGACCACGAATTACTAACGTGAAGAGAGGCTGAACAATATTACACAAATTGTATAAAAGCACAAATGTTTAGATGTCCAACACTCTCTCACCTCTCCTTGTCGGCTGGTACACATCTGGAGGTGTGGGAGCCAGATAGCTATCTGTTTTGCTTTGTAAACTGTACAGTTATAAAAGATCTGTGAATCTTTTTAGTCCGCGATTGGTGTATTTCCTTTGTGGTACCCAGCCTCGATATTTATTTGTTCTTTCAATATTATTACCCCAATCTGCGGCATCCAGATTTGGAAAGACCTTTTCAGGTGGAGACAGATGCTTCAAATCTTGCAAAAAAGGCACAGTTTTGTCTCAACAGGCAGAAAATGGGTTGTTGCATCCAGTGGCTTTCTTTTCTAGGAATTTGACTAGCTTTGAGCAGAATTACCCGATTACTGATAAGGAGTTGTTAGCTATGCAGGGAGCATTTCAGGAGTGGCAGCATTATTTGATGGGTGTGCGCATCCAGTAACCGTGCTTACAGACCACAAGAATTTGCAGTTTTTGAAGTCAACTAAGACCTTGAGTCCATGCCAGTGGCAGTGTTCTCAGTTTTTTGAGGAATTTGATTTTGTGGTCACATATCTGTCCGGAAAGAAACATTGGTAAAGCAGGTGCTCTAACCATACAGGGGAACAGTGAAGTTACTGTTCAAGACTGTAGAAATATAATAGCTGTGGACCTAATAGTTGGGGCCATGACTAAGGATATCCTAATGGAATTGCGGAAGAATATCTCCAATCAGGAGATACAGAACTGGAACGACAAGGGGGAAGCAGGGGCATTTGGGAATGCGTTACCATATCGAGCAGGCAAACCATACCTTCCCAGTAAGTCTTTGCAGGATAAAGCCTTACTATGGTGCCACAAGTCTTGGCAGGTCATGAGGATGAAAGGAAGACTTTAAAGATGTTTCAAAGATATTTTTGGTGGCAAGAAATGGCTCTGGATACTCACAATTAATTCCAGCAATGTGAGATATGCATGCAAAATGAGGCAGATCATACTAAGAAGGTAAGGTTGCTACAGCATCTGCCACTCCGGAGGAACCATGTACTCATATATTATTGGATTTTTTAAATGAAATCCTGAAGGACGGAGAGTATAATACCATAATGGTGGTTATGAATTATTTCTCCAAACAGGCCCACTTCATTTCTTGCAGGGGAATACCCAACGCTGGAGGCTTGGCTCGGTTGTTTCTACAGCATGTAGTAGGATTACGTGGTTTGCCCCGGTCCTTTGCATCAGATCAGGGTTCACAGTTCACCTGCAAGTTTTGGTGAGCCTTTTGTTCAGTGTTGGGCATCTCCTGTGCTCTATCCACAAGTTATCACCCTCAGACTGATGGGCAGACTGAGAGAGTAAACCAGACAATGGAACAGTTTCTGTGCTGCTTCATTGCAGATGGGGTAACCTCTTTGGTGCAGGCATTGCGGCTTGCAGAATTCTGCTATAACAATTCATACCATGCTTCGTTGGGTATGTCCCCCAACAGGTGCTTGTATGGTCAAGAGTTAAATATGCTTCTTGAGGTGCTACCTACTAATAACATCACAGAGGTGGCTGAGCATAAGTAGGAGCTTTCCAGGATCAGACAGAAAGTACAGCAACACCTAATAAGAGCAAAGGAGTCATATAAGAAGTATTCCGACGCAAAGAGACAAGAGAGGTAGTCCTTGGAGAGTGAACTACTTTAGCAGCCTTTATCTGGGACTCCCATACCACCTCTGTCACCTCCTTCACATTTTCCAGAATAAAACGGCAGGTCTTGTCCTGGTCCCCATACCCTATGACCATATCAGATCTGCTTTTAAGTCTCTTCACTGGCTCCAATTTGAGGCCTGAATCTAATTCAAAGCTCTCTGTGGGATACATCAGGCCTGCTGCAACGGGCTCTTTACGATAATTCTCTTACAGGTTTCATTCTCTTAGAGGTTTCTTGTAATTCTAAAGCCCAGACAATAAAATCCTGGTGTCAGAAATCTAAGCTTAGTGGAGGCACAGCTTTGGATCTCTTCTGGCCCTTTCAGAGATGGAGAAAGCCACCTCTGTTTTAGGAATAGACTAAACACCTATATATTCAAGGAACCTTTTGACTCTTTGGATTGTTCCTCCTCAGCCTTGAAGCCTCCTTTCATACAAACCCTCATCTCAGGTGCCCGCATAACCCTGTGCACTTGGACACTACCTGTGTTCCTGCGGAATACATTTTCTTCCCCCTGCCCGGAATCTGCATCTTGATTAATTGTAACATGCTGCTATCTTACTGCACTTATTTTAATTTATTGTTTGCTTGTTAGGCGCTTATATAGCAACTGTTTCAAAGCACCCACATGGCAAAGGGAGGGAACAAGGGAGTGAAACACATTACAAAACACAACGTTAAGAACAGTGGGAGGAAAAAGGACAAACCTACTATGCCCTGTGAGTATTCAGAACGTGCAAGTGCAGCAATGAAGAGGGCAGAAAGGGTAAGTGTTGTGGAGCACAAGCTCCTGGGTGAGGCACAGATGAAGTACTATGATTCTGATTGAGTGCTACACAGCCAGTGCCACATGAGGTGTAAGTGCAAACCTCTGGGGTGGAGGGTGTGCCAATGCAAGTGCTGAGGGTAGACAGGAGCTGGGCCGATTGGGTGTGGGAGCTCAGGGGCCCAGAGGATGCATAAAGACCCTCGACACCAATCATAGCAACTGTGGAATTAGCAGAGGAGAGTGGAAGGGAAGGAGGAGGTAAAGAGGAAAGTCTTGAGGAGCTTCCAGAATTTACAAAAGTCCTGCTGAAGGCGCGGATGGAGGGGAAGGCTGTTCCATAGGAGAGAGCCAGCTGCGGAAAGTGAATGATCACCTACACTCTGTTTAGCAAAACACTTTACACACAAAGAGTTGGTGCCAGAGGAGCATAGTGGTCTAGAGGGAGAGTATTTAATAAGATAAAGTTGAAGATAGTGTGGTCCCCAGACCAAGACAGCCTTGTGGATGATGCAGAGGGATTTGAATTTAATCCGTCCAGCAATCAGGAGCCAATGAAGACTTTTTAGGGCAAGAGAGATGTGGGCCCTAGGCTTAAAGACAAGGATAAGTATTGCTGCCCTATACTGGGTTAGCTGGAGGGGTCGCAGAAAGGAAGAAGGTAGATTCAGGAGGAGGCTATTCCAATAGTCAATCCTAGAGAGAACCAGGGCCCAGGTAACATTGAACCTCTGGGGAAAGTGAGAAAAGTGAGAATACCTCTGAGAAGGAAGAGCTGAAAGTAGGACTTCTTGACATTGTCCTGAGTCTTAGGGAGAAAGGAGAGAGAGGAGTCGAAGATGACTGCAAGGTGTTTGGCCTCAGAAGAAGGGGCAATGGGAGAGCCCAAGGAGGAAGGCCGGAGTGATGGGAAGAAGGAGGGAGCAGGGTTCCTGATGGGAAGGTGTTAGGGAGAATTCTCTGTTTAGGCTGAATATCCTAGTGAGTCCCCCAGCAGCTTTGCTGGATTTTTGGGGTTTATTTTTTTTCTCCTGCCAAGAGTGAGACTCTTTTACCCTCACTCTTGGACATGACTTGAGAGTGTTTCTGTGACTTGCTATGTGCTTACGGGCTAGGGGGTATTTTTTCCCCATAGGCTATCATTTCCCCATAGGCTATCATTGGTTTTTTGAATGTGTGTTACACAGCACCCTCGGTGCAGTAACACAGGGGTGTCATAGAGACCCCCAAACATAGACTCCACACCCTGGGACTGACTACTATCTCCCTGGGTCTGTAAAGTCACCATTGACTTTACTAGTCTTAATTTAGGAACTTAACCAGTACAAACCATCTTACTGTGGAAGTACTGGTAGGGGCAATTAGATTGCCCCTGGGTCTGTTGTCGAGGGGGTACTGTCCCGTCCCCCCTCGCCGAGTTCTGGCTGGTGGCAGTGGATACCACGGAAATACTCCACCGGAATATTTCCCAATGGGATTTCCCATTGTTTTTAATGCACCACTTTTTGGTGCAATGTTAAAGATACCTCCGGTTTATTTATTTAATATAAATTCACCGGTTGGGATTTTTTGCCAGAACTCGCTGCCAAAATGGTGTCTAGGTTCACTTCAGTAACCCTGAACCCAAGTCGAACCTTTGTTCCACTTTTGGCGGGCTTCTGCACAGAAGCCCTCCACAGTGGTGCCATTCTGTCTGGGTACCACAGGGGGTGTGGGAGGGGGTTTAGGCACCCTGGACTGAGTTGCCTTGCCAACCCATGTCGCACTCTAGTGTGATTGGCCCAAGTGGTGAGCCACCCCGCTCACCACTTAGCATGTTTGAGTGACAGCTAGGCTGTATGAATGGGGGTTTGCTGCATAAAAGCAGGGTTTTTGGGACTGGTTCTTCAGAAGTCGCCACAGGACCTAAGAAGCCGAAGAGGGAGAAGCCGAGCTGACCTGCCAAGACGACACCACCGGTGGAGCCCTGCGGAACCGTCTCACCACTTTTTCCGACGACAGAGGAGATCTCCCGCCAGAGAGTCTTCTTCCCTTAACTGGTGGGGACAACCAGTTGCTGCCTCCTTTTCGCCGTCCCGAAGCATCTCGTGGCCGCCTTGCTTGTGCCAAGCACCCCGGCAACCGGGATACCACTTTTTACCTCAACCGCGAAAGAGGGGTAAAATCCTTTGTGACCGAAAAACTCCACGGCTGGTCTCATCCCTGGTAGTGCAACGACCTTCAGCTTTCCTCCACGTCGAGATCACCTCTTCCTCTGGACGACGCCGCGACTTGCACCCACTACCAGGAACAACTACCACCGCTGGAGGATCCTTTCCACTTTTAAAGGTACTGTGTCCCGCCCGGCTTCCCTTGCCACCGATTGTACGGGGTAGATTTAGCCCTCGGCTCTCGAACCTGGGTAAGCCTGGGACACCCTAACTAAACTTTTTCTAAATTCAGTAAAACCTTTTCTACTCACCTGCAAAGACTTGTGACATTGTGTGATCTTGGGCATATTTTCGCCTGGCTCTCTCTAAAGCGGGCCACGAACCAATTCTCCTTGTTCCACAATTGACTGCCTTTTCTAACCTTATGTGAAAAGTGTTTTACCTTGCTGCTCGCATTACTTCTGTTTTTTCCCCCCATTTTCTAATAACTTGTTGGAGTGCCATCTGACGTTAAGCGCTCACCTCTGTTTGGAAATAAGTGGTGTTAACTTAGACGTGTCCAACAATTGACTAGGGATGTACATATAAGTAATAGTGACTGTGTTTTGACTTACTTACCTTTTTCTGTGCTAGTGTAATTTATGAGTGTGCCTTTAAAATAAATAAGTATATACTTTTACACCTAGCTCTGGTCAGTGTTTGCTTGTACTACTGTGCCTCTGTACCTATCCTGTATCCTCTATATACTGCCTAACTCTTCTTGAGGGAAGTCTGACTGCTCAGCCACAGCTACCACAGTGAATCTGTGTGGTACAGACTGCTACCAAGTGGGTTTACTGCCAACACCTGTAGTCTTAAATCTTTTGCAGTGGTCCCAGAGGGAACTGCACAGGTTTCTGCTTAACACTGGTGTACAGCGGTGGGATTTGTATTGAGTATACACTTTAGTGTACTTTTGAGATACCTTAGTGCAACTAACCACAAAGCTTAAGCACAAGAAAGAAGAAGTCATTTTCTAACCCCTTCTACTATGGAAAGTTATAGTCAAGAATCCCTTGCTACAAAAACTGCTGATTGTCTAAGACTTCTCTGTAAGCATAAGAATCTCATGACTAAAGGAAAGAAAATGGAGCTAATAGAAAGGTTGTTAGAAAACCAAAGTCTGGATGATGGTTCAGAGGAACCTATCACTCCAGCAAATGTAGAGAACAGCAATGATATTGATATTGAACAAAGTATTGATGATCTTGGGTCAGAACCAGAAGAGGAGGATGAAACTGTTGTAGATGTTCCCTCTAGGCCTCTGTCTGCTCTACCAGCTGTACCTACTGGACCTTTGCCAGGTTCCACATTTAACCCTCAATACTTTGAACTGGAGAAAATGAAAATTGAATTAGAGTACAGGAAACTTAATGCTCAAACTGACAAAGAACTAAGGCTAAGGGAAATGGAGCTCAAGTATGAGCTAGAAATGAAAAAATTGTCTGTTGAGAATGCTTCTCTCTCTGGCTCCTCTAGAAGTTCCAGTCCTAAAAGACCCCGGATGCCTAAGGAATTGATTGGTATGTATGAGCCTAAGTTGGATGTGTTGGATTGGTTGTCTATGTTTGAGTATAATCATGGGCCCCAGAACATCACAGGTAATGAGTTACTCACCTGGTTGTTCTCTAGGCTTCCCCCTGTTGCAACTGATGCGTTAATGGAGTTGGGGGAGGAGGATAGGAAAGAGTATGAATGTGTGAAACTAGCTTTGATAACTAGGTTTGGGAAGACCCCTTCCCAGTATCTTAAGAGGTTTAGGAGCCTCAAAAAGCATGATGGTACCCCTTGGGCTACTTGAGTGTGTGAAGGGTTGAAAAACTTAGAGGGATGGATTAAGGGTTACAAAGTGAACACTTATGAAGGAATGAGGAATCTTGTAATGATGGAGTCCATTTATGATGCCTGCTCTCCTGAGCTCAGACAGCACTTGGCTGATTCACGGGAATTAGATCCTAGGAAGCTAGCTAAGGCTGCTGACTTGTGGGTTGCCAACCGGGCTACTCACAAGGATTCTGGGGTAACTCAGAAGAAGGATGAGGGAAGACAGCCTAAGAAAGACTCCAAAGAGAATTCTAATAATTCCAATTCCAAAGAGGGCCCCAAACCAAACCATAAGGGTAAGCCACCCGGGAAACCACAGCAGAGTAGTATACCTTCTGGTGCTAAACCAGAAGGAGGTCAGAACAAGCCTCCATTCCAAAGGACCTTTGGGGCCTGTTATGTTTGTAAGGTTACTGACCATGTGAAAGGAGATCCCAGATGTAAGGGTAAACCTTCAGGGGTCCAGCTTGTCTCCTTAGCCTTCGCTCCAGAGGAGGAAGTCACTATGGCAAGTGGAAACTTTCTACTGCTGGCTGATGAACCCACTGGAGTCTCAGCCAGTGTTTCTTTAGTCTCTCTGGGGTTGTGGGAACAACAGAATTTAGATGTGTATAATTCTATCCCAGATAATACTAAAGAGTATTATAAGGACAGTGTCCACGTGAATGGTCAG
The DNA here is from genome assembly GCF_040938575.1 of Ambystoma mexicanum. NCBI lineage: Eukaryota > Metazoa > Chordata > Amphibia > Caudata > Ambystomatidae > Ambystoma > Ambystoma mexicanum. The sequence continues at coordinate 1,063,153,512 of NC_090924.1, read as the reverse complement.
GAGACTCCTGCCATCAGGGACACTGGGGCCAGCATAACTGTGGTGGATGAATCATTTTTCAAGGCAGAGGATGTTGCTAAGGCACCCAAATGCCTCACCAAGTTAGCTGAAGGGCCTGTGCAGATGTGTCCCCAGTTACCAGTTCTCATCCAGTGTAATGATATGGCTGTGAAGATACCTGTCAGTATACAATGTGAAGTGCCAGGAAGGGTTCTGTTGGGAAATGACCTGAAAGCTCTTGGAGTTGTGTCACATACCCCCAGACCTCCTAGTAAAAGGTTACAGGAGCTCACCAAACCTGCAAGAGAGAAAACCCTGCGAGGTTTATCTCAGGAGATGATGACAGAAATCACTCCTCTCCCACTGGAGCAACTTACTGCAGTAACTACCAGAGCAGGGGCAAAGGGGCAACCCAAGACTCCTAGGAAAAAGCCTACAGCAAGCACTCCAGTGCTCCCAACAAGGACTTCCCCGAGGTTGTCCAAAGTTACACCTGTAACTCCACCTCCAGCTGAGGCTGAGAGGGAGGTACAACCCTGTCTGGTTGAACTAGACTGAAGAAGAGCTAGTAGGAGGCCCAGAACTTATTGGAGACCTGGACCCGGCTGACCATCCTGAGCTGCAGTCTTTACTGGCAGAAGGTGGACCCAGCAGGACAGCTTTTCGTAAGGGACAAAGAGAATGTCCAACTCTGGAGGGTCTCCGCCAACAGGCCGCTTCTCAGGCTGATGGGCAAGAGCCTGGGAAGTATAGGTTACACTGGGAAGATGGCCTCTTCTACAGTGAACCCACTGAATCTGAACCTGGAGCCTACCAACGCCTGGTAGTGCCCCAAGAGAACAGACAACAGTTCTTGCAACTAGCCCACGAGATTCCTTTGGCTGGTCACTTGAGTTTCAAGAAGACCAAGGAAAGGCTCTCCCTCTACTTTTATTGGCCAAAGATGGGGGCTGAAGTAGATAGATATTGCAGGAGCTGCCATACCTGCCAGACTTCTGGTAAGGTTGGTTCCAAGAATGTGGCACCTTTAGTGCCTCTCCCAGTTGTGGGAGTCCCATTTGAGAGGGTAGGGATTGACATTGTTGGTCCCCTTGATCCTCCAACCTCCTCAGGCAACAGGTTTATCCTTGTTGTAGTAGACCATGCTACTAGGTACCCTGAGGCAATTCCTATGAGGACTGTTACAGCTCAGGCTGTGGCTAAGGCCCTCCTTGGTATCTTTACCAGGGTTGGGTTTCCTAAGGAGGTGATCTCTGACAGAGGGTCAAATTTTATGTCCAACTACATGAAAGCCATGTGGAAAACCTGCGGAGTCACCTACAAGTTCTCAACCGCATACCACCCTCAGACAAACGGGTTGGTAGAAAGGTTTAACCGAACTATGAAGAGCATGATAGGTGCTTTAGAAGAACCCCTTAAGAAGAAGTGGGACCTTCTACTGCCATGCCTTCTATTTGCTTATAGGGAAGTCCCTCAGGAGGGAGTAGGTTATTCTCCCTTTGAACTTCTCTATGGCCATCCAGTCAGAGGCCCCTTGGCCCTGATTAAGGAGGGGTTGGAGAGTGCTCCTTCCCCCAAGCCAGTCAGAGTGACTGACTATGTGATAGGTCTCCGAAGGAGAATGTCACACATAATGGCAGAAGCAAGTGACAACTTGAAAGCTGGCCAAGCTCTGATCAAACATTGGCATGATCAGAAGGCTAACATGGTTGAGTTTACTCAAGACCAGCTAGTTCTAGTTATGCTTCCAACAAGGCAGAGGGCCTTGCAAGACAAATGGATGGGACCCTTCAAGGTTGTGAGAAAACTTGGAGAGGTCAACTATCTGGTGGATCTGGGCAAACCCAGGGAAGCTCCCCGGGTCTTCCACACCAACCACCTCAAAGCCTATGTCTCTAGACCAGAAGTAGGAGCCTTGCTTCTAGCTTCATCAGAAGAGGAGGAGGAGAGTGAAGCTCTACCTGACCTCCTGAGAGGCTTACCTTTGGACGAAAAGGTTGAAGGAGTTAATCTCTCTTCAGATCTGACCCCTGAGCAACAGGAGGAGTGCAAAGCGATGTTAAATCAGTTTGCCCCCCTGTTCTCACGTTCACCAGGCTTGACCCCTTGGGGACAGCATGATATGCTCACTGGTGACTGTCTGCCAGTCAAAAGCAGAGGATACAGAATGTCAGAACATGTCAGAACCCACATCAAAGGTGAGGTCAAGAAGATGCTTGATCTCGGGGTAATAGAGCCCTCTACTAGTCCATGGTCTAGCCCAGTGGTGTTAGTACCAAAGGCAGGATCCAAAGAGTTGAGATTCTGTGTGGACTATAGAGCTCTTAATGCAGTCACCAAGACTGATGCCCACCCTTTGCCAAGGACAGATGAGTTGGTGGATAAACTTGGTGCAGCCAAGTACCTCAGCACACTGGACCTTACGTCAGGCTATTGGCAAATAGCCCTGACAGACCATGCCAAGGAGAAAACTGCATTTTCTACCCCAGTTGGCCTATACCAATTCACGGTTATGCCTTTTGGACTGATAAATGCACCTGCAACATTCCAAAGGATGGTGAACCAAGTTCTAGCTGGGATGGAAGACTTCTGCATGGCATACTTGGATGACATTGCAGTCTTCAGCCACTCCTGGGAGGAACATGTGACCCACTTAGGACATGTTTTGCAGGCTCTTGAGCAGGCCAATCTGACCATAAAGGCAAGCAAATGCCAAATTGGACAGAGTAAAGTGGTCTACCTTGGACATGAGGTAGGAGGTGGAGAAATAAGGCCTTTGCTCAGCAAGATTGAAGCTGTGCAAAATTGGACAACACCTACTACTCAGACCCAGGTGAGAGCCTTCTTAGGCCTCACTGGGTACTACAGGAATTTCATTGAGAACTATGGAACCATAGCTTCTCCTCTGAATGTGATCTCCTCTCCAAAATTCCCTAAAAAGGTCAAATGGAATGAGGAATGCAATCAGGCCTTTGAAAACCTGAAGAAAGCTCTTTGCCAAGCTCCAGTACTCAGAGCTCCTGACTACCACCAAACTTTCATTGTACAAACTGATGCCTCCAATGTAGGTATAGGTGCAGTTCTTAGCCAACTGGATGAGAAGGGTAGGGAACACCCCATTTGCTTCATCAGTAGAAAACTGAAGGATCCTGAAACAAGGTGGGCAACAATCGAAAGAGAATGCTTTGCTATTGTGTGGGCACTGAAGAAGTTTAGGCCATACTTGTATGGTTCTACTTTTGTCATTCAGACTGACCACCAACCCTTGAGATGGTTAATGCAAATGAAAGGGGAAAATCCAAAAGTATTGAGATGGTCAATCTGCCTCCAAGGGTTTGATTTCACCATTGAACACAGGTCAGGGTGTCACCATCAAAATGCTGATGGACTCTCTAGGATGTATGTCATCGACTAGAGGTATGAGGTTCATCCAGGAGTGGATTAAATCCTCCTGTCCCTTAGTCTGGGGGGGGCGAGTGTTAGGGAGAATTCTCTGTTTAGGCTGAATTTCCTAACCTAGTGAGTCCCCCAGCAGCTTTGCTGGATTTTTGGGGTTTATTTTTTTTCTCCTGCCAAGAGTGAGACTCTTTTACCCTCACTCTTGGACATGACTTGAGAGTGTTTATGTGACTTGCTATGTGCTTATGGGCTAGGGGGTATTTTTTCCCCATAGGCTATCATTGGTTTTTTGAATGTGTGTTACACAGCACCCTCAGTGCAGTAACACAGGGGTGTCATAGAGACCCCCAAACATAGACTCCAGACCCTGGGACTGACTACTATCTCCCTGGGTCTGTAAAGTCACCATTGACTTTACTAGTCTTAACTTAGGAACTTAACCAGTACAAACCATCTTACTGTGGAAGTACTGGTAGGGGCAATTAGATTGCCCCTGGGTCTGTTGTCGAGGGGGTACTGTCCCGTCCCCCCTCGCCGAGTTCTGGCTGGTGGCAGTGGATACCACGGAAATACTCCACCGGAATATTTCCCAATGGGATTTCCCATTGTTTTTAATGCACCACTTTTTGGTGCAATGTTAAAGATACCGCTGGTTTATTTATTTAATATAAATTCACCGGTTGGGATTTTTTGCCAGAACTCGCCGCCAAAATGGCGTCTAGGTTCACTTTAGTAACCCTGAACCCGAGTCGAGCCTTTGTTCCACTTTTGGCGGTCTTCTGCACAGAAGCCCTCCACAGTGGTGCCATTCTGTCTGGGTACCACAGGGGGTGTGGGAGGGGGTTTAGGCACCCTGGACTGAGTTGCCTTGTCAACCCATGTCGCACTCTAGTGTGATTGGCCCAAGTGGTGAGCCACCCCGCTCACCACTTAGCATGTTTGAGTGACAGCTAGGCTGTATGAATGGGGGTTTGCTGCATAAAAGCAGGGTTTTTGGGACTGGTTCTTCAGAAGTCGCCACAGGACCTAAGAAGCCGAAGAGGGAGAAGCAGAGCCGACCTGCCAAGACGACACCACCGGTGGAGCCCTGCGGAACCGTCTCACCACTTTTTCCGACGACAGAGGAGATCTCCCGCCGGAGAGTCTCCTTCCCTTAACTGGTGGGGACAACCAGTTGCTGCCTCCTTTTCGCCGTCCCGAAGCATCTCGTGGCCGCCTTGCTTGTGCCAAGCACCCCGGCAACCGGGATACCACTTTTTACCTCAACCGCGAAAGAGGGGTAAAATCCTTTGTGACTGAAAAACTCCACGGCTGGTCTCATCCCTGGTAGTGCAACGACCTTCAGCTTTCCTCCACGCCGAGATCACCTCTTCCTCTGGACGACGCCGCGACTTGCACCCACTACCAGGAACAACTACCACTGCTGGAGGATCCTTTCCACTTTTAAAGGTACTGTGTCCCGCCCGGCTTCCCTTGCCACCGATTGTACGGGGTAGATTTAGCCCTCGGCTCTCGAACCTGGGTAAGCCTGGGACACCCTAACTAAACTTTTTCTAAATTCAGTAAAACCTTTTCTACTCACCTGCAAAGACTTGTGACATTGTGTGATCTTGGGCATATTTTCGCCTGGCTCTCTCTAAAGCGGGCCACGAACCAATTTTCCTTGTTCCACAATTAACTGCCTTTTCTAACCTTATGTGAAAAGTGTTTTACCTTGCTGCTCGTATTACTTCTGTTTTTTCCCCCGTTTTCTAATAACTTGTTGGAGTGCCATCTGACGTTAAGCGCTCACCTCTGTTTGGAAATAAGTGGTGTTAACTTAGACGTGTCCAACAATTGACTAGGGATGTACATATAAGTAATAGTGACTGTGTTTTGACTTACTTACCTTTTTCTGTGCTAGTGTAATTTATGAGTGTGCCTTTAAAATAAATAGGTATATACTTTTACACCTAGCTCTGGTCAGTGTTTGCTTGTACTACTGTGCCTCTGTACCTATCCTGTATCCTCTATATACTGCCTAACTCTTCTTGAGGGAAGTCTGACTGCTCAGCCACAGCTACCACAGTGAATCTGTGTGGTACAGACTGCTAGCAAGTGGGTTTACTGCCAACACCTGTAGTCTTAAATCTTTTGCAGTGGTCCCAGAGGGAACTGCACAGGTTTCTGCTTAACACTGGTGTACAGCGGTGGGATTTGTATTGAGTATACACTTTAGTGTACTTTTGAGATACCTTAGTGCAACTAACCACAAAGCTTAAGCACAAGAAAGAAGAAGTCATTTTCTAACCCCTTCTACTATGGAAAGTTATAGTCAAGAATCCCTTGCTACAAAAACTGCTGATTGTCTAAGACTTCTCTGTAAGCATAAGAATCTCATGACTAAAGGAAAGAAAATGGAGCTAAAAGAAAGGTTGTTAGAAAACCAAAGTCTGGATGATGGTTCAGAGGAACCTATCACTCCAGCAAATTTAGAGAACAGCAATGATATTGATATTGAACAAAGTATTGATGATCTTGGGTCAGAACCAGAAGAGGAGGATGAAACTGTTGTAGATGTTCCCTCTAGGCCCCTGTCTGCTCTACCAGCTGTACCTACTGGACCTTTGCCAGGTCCCACATTTAACCCTCAATACTTTGAACTGGAGAAAATGAAAATTGAATTAGAGTACAGGAAACTTAATGCTCAAACTGACAAAGAACTAAGGCTAAGGGAAATGGAGCTCAAGTATGAGCTAGAAATGAAAAAATTGTCTGTTGAGAATGCTTCTCTCTCTGGCTCCTCTAGAAGTTCCAGTCCTAAAAGACCCCGGATGCCTAAGGAATTGATTGGTATGTATGAGCCTAAGTTGGATGTGTTGGATTGGTTGTCTATGTTTGAGTATAATCATGGGCTCCAGAACATCACAGGTAATGAGTTACTCACCTGGTTGTTCTCTAGGCTTCCCCCTGTTGCAACAGATGCGGTAATGGAGTTGGGGGAGGAGGATAGGAAAGAGTATGAATGTGTGAAACTAGCTTTGATAGCTAGGTTTGGGAAGCCCCCTTCCCAGTATCTTAAGAGGTTTAGGAGCCTCAAAAAGCATGATGGTACCCCTTGGGCTACTTGAGTGTGTGAAGGGTTGAAAAACTTAGAGGGATGGATTAAGGGTTACAAAGTGAACACTTATGAGGAATGAGGAATCTTGTAATGATGGAGTCCATTTATGATGCCTGCTCTCCTGAGCTCAGACAGCACTTGGCTGATTCACGGGAATTAGATCCTAGGAAGCTAGCTAAGGCTGCTGACTTGTGGGTTGCCAACCGGGCTACTCACAAGGATTCTGGGGTAACTCAGAAGAAGGATGAGGGAAGACAGCCTAAGAAAGACTCCAAAGAGAATTCTAATAATTCCAATTCCAAAGAGGGCCCCAAACCAAACCATAAGGGTAAGCCACCTGGGAAACCACAGCAGAGTAGTATACCTTCTGGTGCTAAACCAGAAGGAGGTCAGAACAAGCCTCCATTCCAAAGGACCTTTGGGGCCTGTTATGTTTGTAAGGCTACTGACCATGTGAAAGGAGATCCCAGATGTAAGGGTAAACCTTCAGGGGTCCAGCTTGTCTCCTTAGCCTTCGCTCCAGAGGAGGAAGTCACTATGGCAAGTGGAAACTTTCTACTACTGGCTGATGAACCCACTGGAGTCTCAGCCAGTGTTTCTTTAGTCTCTCTGGGGTTGTGGGAACAACAGAATTTAGATGTCTATAATTCTATCCCAGATAATACTAAAGAGTATTATAAGGACAGTGTCCACGTGAATGGTCAGGAGACTCCTGCCATCAGGGATACTGGGGCCAGCATAACTGTGGTGGATGAATCATTTTTCAAGGCAGAGGATGTTGCTAAGGCACCCAAATGCCTCACCAAGTTAGCTGGAGGGCCTGTGCAGATGTGTCCCCAGTTACCAGTTCTCATCCAATGTAATGATATGGCTGTGAAGATACCTGTCAGTATACAATGTGAAGTGCCAGGAAGGGTTCTGTTGGGAAATGACCTGAAAGCTCTTGGAGTTGTGTCACATACCCCCAGACCTCCTAGTAAAAGGTTACAGGAGCTCACCAAACCTGCAAGAGAGAAAACCCTGCGAGGTTTATCTCAGGAGATGATGACAGAAATCACTCCTCTCCCACTGGAGCAACTTACTGCAGTAACTACCAGAGCAGGGGCAAAGGGGCAACCCAAGACGCCTAGGAAAAAGCCTACAGCAAGCACTCCAGTGCTCCCAACAAGGACTTCCCCGAGGTTGTCCAAAGTTACACCTGTAACTCCACCTCCAGCTGAGGCTGAGAGGGAGGTGCAACCCTGTCTGGTTGAACTAGACTCTGAAGAAGAGCTAGTAGGAGGCCCAGAACTTATTGGAGACCTGGACCCGGCTGACCATCCTGAGCTGCAGTCTTTACTGGCAGAAGGTGGACCCAGCAGGACAGCTTTTCGTAAGGGACAAAGAGAATGTCCAACTCTGGAGGGTCTCCGCCAACAGGCCGCTTCTCAGGCTGATGGGCAAGAGCCTGGGAAGTATAGGTTACACTGGGAAGATGGCCTCTTCTACAGTGAACCCACTGAATCTGAACCTGGAGCCTACCAACGCCTGGTAGTGCCCCAAGAGAACAGACAACAGTTCTTGCAACTAGCCCACGAGATTCCTTTGGCTGGTCACTTGAGTTTCAAGAAGACCAAGGAAAGGCTCTCCCTCTACTTTTATTGGCCAAAGATGGGGGCTGAAGTAGATAGATATTGCAGGAGCTGCCATACCTGCCAGACTTCTGGTAAGGTTGGTTCCAAGAATGTGGCACCTTTAGTGCCTCTCCCAGTTGTGGGAGTCCCATTTGAGAGGGTAGGGATTGACATTGTTGGTCCCCTTGATCCTCCAACCTCCTCAGGCAACAGGTTTATCCTTGTTGTAGTAGACCATGCTACTAGGTACCCTGAGGCAATTCCTATGAGGACTGTTACAGCTCAGGCTGTGGCTAAGGCCCTCCTTGGTATCTTTACCAGGGTTGGGTTTCCTAAGGAGGTGATCTCTGACAGAGGGTCAAATTTTATGTCCAACTACATGAAAGCCATGTGGAAAACCTGCGGAGTCACCTACAAGTTCTCAACCGCATACCACCCTCAGACAAACGGGTTGGTAGAAAGGTTTAACCGAACTATGAAGAGCATGATAGGTGCTTTAGAAGAACCCCTTAAGAAGAAGTGGGACCTTCTACTGCCATGCCTTCTATTTGCTTATAGGGAAGTCCCTCAGGAGGGAGTAGGTTATTCTCCCTTTGAACTTCTCTATGGCCATCCAGTCAGAGGCCCCTTGGCCCTGATTAAGGAGGGGTTGGAGAGTGCTCCTTCCCCCAAGCCAGTCAGAGTGACTGACTATGTGATAGGTCTCCGAAGGGGAATGTCACACATAATGGCAGAAGCAAGTGACAACTTGAAAGCTGGCCAAGCTCTGATCAAACATTGGCATGATCAGAAGGCTAACATGGTTGAGTTTACTCAAGACCAGCTAGTTCTAGTTATGCTTCCAACAAGGCAGAGGGCCTTGCAAGACAAATGGATGGGACCCTTCAAGGTTGTGAGAAAACTTGGAGAGGTCAACTATCTGGTGGATCTGGGCAAACCCAGGGAAGCTCCCCGAGTCTTCCACACCAACCACCTCAAAGCCTATGTCTCTAGACCAGAAGTAGGAGCCTTGCTTCTAGCTTCATCAGAAGAGGAGGAGGAGAGTGAAGCTCTACCTGACCTCCTGAGAGGCTTACCTTTGGACGAAAAGGTTGAAGGAGTTAATCTCTCTTCAGATCTGACCCCTGAGCAACAGGAGGAGTGCAAAGCGATGTTAAATCAGTTTGCCCCCCTGTTCTCACGTTCACCAGGCTTGACCCCTTGGGGACAGCATGATATGCTCACTGGTGACTGTCTGCCAGTCAAAAGCAGAGGATATAGAATGTCAGAACATGTCAGAACCCACATCAAAGGTGAGGTCAAGAAGATGCTTGATCTCGGGGTAATAGAGCCCTCTACTAGTCCATGGTCTAGCCCAGTGGTGTTAGTACCAAAGGCAGGATCCAAAGAGTTGAGATTCTGTGTGGACTATAGAGCTCTTAATGCAGTCACCAAGACTGATGCCCACCCTTTGCCAAGGACAGATGAGTTGGTGGATAAACTTGGTGCAGCCAAGTACCTCAGCACACTGGACCTTACGTCAGGCTATTGGCAAATAGCCCTGACAGACCATGCCAAGGAGAAAACTGCATTTTCTACCCCAGTTGGCCTATACCAATTCACGGTTATGCCTTTTGGACTGAAAAATGCACCTGCAACATTCCAAAGGATGGTGAACCAAGTTCTAGCTGGGATGGAAGACTTCTGCATGGCATACTTGGATGACATTGCAGTCTTCAGCCACTCCTGGGAGGAACATGTGACCCACTTAGGACATGTTTTGCAGGCTCTGGAGCAGGCCAATCTGACCATAAAGGCAAGCAAATGCCAAATTGGACAGAGTAAAGTGGTCTACCTTGGACATGAGGTAGGAGGTGGAGAAATAAGGCCTTTGCTCAGCAAGATTGAAGCTGTGCAAAATTGGACAACACCTACTATTCAGACCCAGGTGAGAGCCTTCTTAGGCCTCACTGGGTACTACAGGAATTTCATTGAGAACTATGGAACCATAGCTTCTCCTCTGAATGTGATCTCCTCTCCAAAATTCCCTAAAAAGGTCAAATGGAATGAGGAATGCAATCAGGCCTTTGAAAACCTGAAGAAAGCTCTTTGCCAAGCTCCAGTACTCAGAGCTCCTGACTACCACCAAACTTTCATTGTACAAACTGATGCTTCCAATGTAGGTATAGGTGCAGTTCTTAGCCAACTGGATGAGAAGGGTAGGGAACACCCCATTTGCTTCATCAGTAGAAAACTGAAGGATCCTGAAACAAGGTGGGCAACAAACGAAAGAGAATGCTTTGCTATTGTGTGGGCACTGAAGAAGTTTAGGCCATACTTGTATGGTTCTACTTTTGTCATTCAGACTGACCACCAACCCTTGAGATGGTTAATGCAAATGAAAGGGGAAAATCCAAAACTATTGAGATGGTCAATCTGCCTCCAAGGGTTTGATTTCACCATTGAGCACAGGTCAGGGTGTCACCATCAAAATGCTGATGGACTCTCTAGGGTGTATGTCATCGACTAGAGGTATGAGGTTCATCCAGGAGTGGATTAAATCCTCCTGTCCCTTAGTCTGGGGGGGCGAGTGTTAGGGAGAATTCTCTGTTTAGGCTTAATTTCCTAACCTAGTGAGTCCCCCAGCAGCTTTGCTGGATTTTACCCTCACTCTTGGACATGACTTGAGAGTGTTTATGTGACTTGCTATGTGCTTATGGGCTAGGGGGTATTTTTTCCCCATAGGCTATCATTGGTTTTTTGAATGTGTGTTACACAGCACCCTCAGTGCAGTAACACAGGGGTGTCATAGAGACCCCCAAACATAGACTCCACACCCTGGGACTGACTACTATCTCCCTGGGTCTGTAAAGTCACCATTGACTTTACTAGTCTTAATTTAGGAACTTAACCAGTACAAACCATCTTACTGTGGAAGTACTGGTAGGGGCAATTAGATTGCCCCTGGGTCTGTTGTCGAGGGGGTACTGTCCCGTCCCCCCTCGCCGAGTTCTGGCTGGTGGCAGTGGATACCACGGAAATACTCCACCGGAATATTTCCCAATGGGATTTCCCATTGTTTTTAATGCACCACTTTTTGGTGCAATGTTAAAGATACCGCTGGTTTATTTATTTAATATAAATTCACCGGTTGGGATTTTTTGCCAGAACTCGCCGCCAAAATGGCATCTAGGTTCACTTCAGTAACCCTGAACCCGAGTCGAGCCTTTGTTCCACTTTTGGCGGTCTTCTGCACAGAAGCCCTCCACAGTGGTGCCATTCTGTCTGGGTACCACAGGGGGTGTGGGAGGGGGTTTAGGCACCCTGGACTGAGTTGCCTTGTCAACCCATGTCGCACTCTAGTGTGATTGGCCCAAGTGGTGAGCCACCCCGCTCACCACTTAGCATGTTTGAGTGACAGCTAGGCTGTATGAATGGGGGTTTGCTGCATAAAAGCAGGGTTTTTGGGACTGGTTCTTCAGAAGTCGCCACAGGACCTAAGAAGCCGAAGAGGGAGAAGCAGAGCCGACCTGCCAAGACGACACCACCGGTGGAGCCCTGCGGAACCGTCTCACCACTTTTTCCGACGACAGAGGAGATCTCCCGCCGGAGAGTCTCCTTCCCTTAACTGGTGGGGACAACCAGTTGCTGCCTCCTTTTCGCCGTCCCGAAGCATCTCGTGGCCGCCTTGCTTGTGCCAAGCACCCCGGCAACCGGGATACCACTTTTTACCTGAACCGCGAAAGAGGGGTAAAATCCTTTATGACCGAAAAACTCCACGGCTGGTCTCATCCCTGGTAGTGCAACGACCTTCAGCTTTCCTCCACGTCGAGATCACCTCTTCCTCTGGACGACGCCGCGACTTGCACCCACTACCAGGAACAACTACCACTGCTGGAGGATCCTTTCCACTTTTAAAGGTACTGTGTCCCGCCCGGCTTCCCTTGCCACCGATTGTACGGGGTAGATTTAGCCCTCGGCTCTCGAACCTGGGTAAGCCTGGGACACCCTAACTAAACTTTTTCTAAATTCAGTAAAACCTTTTCTACTCACCTGCAAAGACTTGTGACATTGTGTGATCTTGGGCATATTTTCGCCTGGCTCTCTCTAAAGCGGGCCACGAACCAATTCTCCTTGTTCCACAATTGACTGCCTTTTCTAACCTTATGTGAAAAGTGTTTTACCTTGCTGCTCGCATTACTTCTGTTTTTCCCCCCCTTTTCTAATAACTTGTTGGAGTGCCATCTGACGTTAAGCGCTCACCTCTGTTTGATAATAAGTGGTGTTAACATAGACGTGTCCAACAATTGACTAGGGATGTACATATAAGTAATAGTGACTGTGTTTTGACTTACTTACCTTTTTCTGTGCTAGTGTAATTTATGAGTGTGCCTTTAAAATAAATAAGTATATACTTTTACACCTAGCTCTGGTCAGTGTTTGCTTGTACTACTGTGCCTCTGTACCTATCCTGTATCCTCTATATATTGCCTAACTCTTCTTGAGGGAAGTCTGACTGCTCAGCCACAGCTACCACAGTGAATCTGTGTGGTACAGACTGCTACCAAGTGGGTTTACTGCCAACACCTGTAGTCTTAACTCTTTTGCAGTGGTCCCAGAGGGAACTGCACAGGTTTCTGCTTAACAGAAGGATCTCAGTTTTACAGGCATTGAGGCAGAGATCGTTGGAGGTGCACCAGAACTGGATGGCAGATAGGCAGTCAGGGATGATGGAGGGTGCAAGAGGGTCAGAAGGAAGTTTGAAAAAGAGCTCTGTGTCATCTGCATAACACTGGAAGTTGGAGGAGAAGGAGTTGCAAGCAGAGCAAGGTAGATGTTAAAGAGCTAAGGGTAGAGGATAGAACCCTGGGGGACACCACAGGTGGAGAAGACAGTAGGAAAGGAGAAGGTGCCCAGGATGACTTGGGAAGAGCGGTCAGTAAGGAAGGATGTCAGCCAGTCCAGTGCCCGTTCCAAGATACCAAGGGTATTGTGTAGCCTTTGTATGAAGATGGAAAGGCTGACTGTGTCAATAGCAGAGGAGAGATCGAGAAGGATGAGGACAGCTGGGGAGTTGGAGTCCAGAGATGAAAGAAGTTCTTCACAGGTGTTCAGACGAGCAGTTTCCATGCCATTGGATGCTCGGAATCCAGATGGATGGTTGTGGAGACCACCAACAAGTACAGTGTGTGAGTTGAGTTGGGGCAATGCCATCTTCTCCAGAACCTTCACCAGGAAGCAGGTGATGGAAACAGGGCAGCAGTTGGCAGTGCAGGGAGGGTCTGCTGAAGGTTACTTTAAGGAGTGGGCGCATACGTGAGTCCTTAAGGGAGGAGGGGAAAGATCCAGCATCAAAAGAGTAATTGCAGAAATCAGCGAGTGCAGGGGCAAGAGAGCCAATGTTTTCCTTGATGGTCCTGGATGAGCAAGGGAAACCTGTTTAGAAGAGACCTTCATGGAGCAGACAACTCTGGTAACTTCTTCAGGTGTGACAGGGGAGAAGGAAGAGAAGGAGGAAGGATAAGGGTCAGGGGCCATAGGCGGTAAGGGGGTATAGGTTGGGTTGTGAGGATGTGTAGCAAGGTTTATCAGGATATCCTGAGTGTTGGTGGCAAAGTTTGTGGCCAGTGTCTTGCAGAGTGCCTGGGAAAGAGGAGGGGAGGAGGAGACTGCAGAAGGGTTGGCTAGAAAGTTCTACTGTATTCTTGGATGCACTGGAAATCCATACCTGTATGTGGTCTCTTTTGTTGGCATGGATGGAGAGTCTGTATTGCCTTTGAAGCAGCCGGTAGGCCTGTTTGTCAGAGAATGAGCATAAGGTTTGCCACTTCCATTCTGCCGCCCTGCACTTCCGTTTCAGGGCTGCAAGCTTGTAGTTGTACCAGGTGTTACGCTTAGAGGCAGGTTTCAGGCAGATCCTCATGACTGGGGCAAGAATGTCAAGAGTATTGGTGATGGAAAGGTGGAGGTTCCTGAGGGCAGAGTCAGAATCAGAGGTAGGGGGTTGAGGAGGAATGAAGGTGGAAGCAAAGGCAGCAGCTGACACTCGTTGCATTGGGGGTTGTTAGCGAACAAGGTTGGCAAGGCTTTTGGGGGGGCAGTCAGAGGGCCAAAGGGACCCCGGTGGGAGGAGATGAGAGAATGGTCTGACCAGGAGAGAGGGTTGACCTGCTGGGCTTCACTTTCATTTGCCCTTAAATGTTGCATTGTTCAGGGACTGCTGCTACAAATGCTGACCTCTTGCTCTTACATTGTTGGTTGTAATGTGGAGTTTCCCTCTCCCTCTCAACTTCCACTTATGGGATCTAAATGTTCCGGGGTATGAAGATCTTTTTTTCTGCCTAATCCCTTTCCACTCAAGACATCAAAAAGAAGTGATCACAAAAGGCACCTTATAAATGAATTATAAATAAAATAATTAAAGTGTGTTATTGAGTCAGTCATCTGTTTTTTATTGTCATAGGGTATGTCACGAGATCTATCCAAGCAGCACATCGACCATGATCGTATTACCATGATGCCTTGTAAATCCGCTGAATTCTGCCATCTTGGGTACATCCAGGACAGAAGCTCTGCCTTCTATTTATTACTTATCAACATAATATGCTATGGACCAAGAAGGTATCAACAACAGGCCTTACTAGCATCATTGGTTACGTCTGACTGTGGTCTGTTGTATCAGCATATGTAACAAAGAGCCCCTCAGAATGCTCAAGGGAAGTCCCTGATCTGTGTGATGGCTAGGACATTCCATAAACATGGTGGAGCATGGTCTCAATTATCAGACCCCTCAGGACTCCACACAGAACTTTATAGCTAAGTTGTTGTTATGCACATTTGAGCTAAAGTCATCTAAATGTCAGACATTGAACAAGTTCTAGGCAATTTCAATGTTGCCATGTGAATGGTTTTGAAAATCTGTCAAGGGTTTATGTTGTTGGTATTTATATGCCTCCACCCATTTGGGTGTTGGTTCAGAACCAAGACTAACAATCCTGGACAGTAACCAACTGCAGAAAACCTATGATATTGACCAATAACTCTACTAAGTGGGTGTGTCATCAACATTCACAAGCACAATATATTGCATATTCTTTGTTTTTGTTCTACCAGCTGTTGTTACTGTTTGAGTGTATGAACACACTTTCTAATAAGAGACCAAGTTCATGTTAAAGTACTATTCGTGTACATAATGAATTAATATTTTGCATAATAGATCAGTAGCTGTGAAGACAACGAGTGGAGGAGGAGTGTATAGCCGTTCCCTCGCTTGCTATCATTCCTATTCTAATAACACAAATAATGATGTCTTCTATCAAATTTTCTTAATCCCAGTGAACCCATGACCAATCCAACCAGCAAGACATGTATCTTTTTTAGCACATGAGGTCTTGATTCCCAATCTGGACTGCAGCATTGGGAGGATTGTTATGCATAGGACAGTGTGTTGCATGCAGGTTACTAAACTTGACAGAGTGGTAAGCCCATGTTTCATCATCAAACACATTGTGTGGATCCTGACCGGGTCCTTCAGATGATTAGGACTTTTTAAAGATTTGCAGGAACATTTGAAACCTACTATAGTGCTAAGGCCACTTCTTGGGTTCTAGGAAGAGCAGATTCCATGGTCAAGACATTGTAAAAGCAACCTTCCATTATCATTATATTATGCCCACCTGTAGCACAACCGACTGAGGCCTGTTAAGCGGCTTCACTTCAACACTACAGCTAAGTCAATGCCTAGTCTGGGATGCTGAGGGAAACCCTTATTGATATATTTTTAGGTCCAGTTCATGTACTCTGGATGACAACCCTTATATAACACCCCTCTCTTAGAATCCCCCTGACCCCACTGAGCCAAGAAGTAGGTTGGTTTTGCAAATTTAAAAGGTTTATTTGGACAATTCAACAATATATATCTATCATACTTTATAAATAAATTGATAACTGATGTCACACTTCAGAATATGACCGTGATCAACAATGGATAATGTTACAGGCGTACGCTGATTTGGTTACTTAGTAGTAGTGTAGAGGATGAGGTAGCTGAAAATGCTTGATGGTTTCAAGGAAATGCAAGGTGGAATAAAATGCAGTACAGAAATAACTTGTTATGATTTTAGCAAAAGGTAATATGATCACTTTTTCTTTTGACAATTCACTCCCCCCCTATGCAATACAAGAAATGGAAGGAGAGCACACAGTCTTCAAGAATCCCAACAAATCACACTTTATAATGCAATACACAGTTCCAGTTCCCCCAGCAAGCTTAGAGAAAATAGGTATGAGTTTTAAACACAGGCAAATTACTTTAATGTGGTTTGCAAGGAAGTGAAAAGGTGCTAAAATTGCTTTTAATTCCCTCTAGAGGTTCAGGGTAGGTGATGGCTACTTTATATTAGTTCAGGCTCACTTTAACAATACTCTATGAATGATTAGCAGATTGCAAACCAATTTTAGCAAAGAGAAGCAAAAAGCTGCTGATTTTTACAGATGGCTGAAATTGTGCAAAATGTCAAATCACAGCAAATTTACTCGCACGCGTCAAGCGTAATTATGGAGGCACTATAAGGAGTAGGAAGTCTAGAATCTTAGCTTTAAGATGAAAGTTAAATCTCGTTCCTAGCACAAACGGTTCAAGAGATACGGACGATTTAATAAAGGTAGATTTTCGGATTTAAAGTAAAACTCAAAATGACAGGTGACAGCTTGCAGCTGCACAGGTGACAGTTGTGCAGCTTTAAAAATGACAGATGACACGATTTCTAGGAGGCTGTTCTAATTAGGTTAAAATAGTTTGGATTAGATTGTTTTAACTAAGAGATTGGGTTCTGCACAGTTCTGGCGGATACTCACTCCTAATTTTGAAATGAATGGGCCTCGTCACAGATCTGGTCAACACGTTCAGCGGCAGTTCTCTCTGCTCGGCGGGTCAATCAGGCACCGGTTCTGCTCACAATGATCCGGATCTCTGGTTCTGCTCACAGCGGTCTGGGTCTGGTCTGCGGTTCCGGCACAAGTTCTTGGCAAAGAATTCAAACAGCTCGCCCGGCTGTTGAATAGTTTGGTTAGGTTTGCTGGATTCTGAAGGCCTGCTGAGAATACTTTTGCTTGCAGTGGGTCTTCTTGGTTCAAAGTTCTGTAGTCTCTGTTTAGCTTGGAAGTCTAAGTGTTGGATCTCTGGATGTGAAGTCGTCGGTCAGCACGCTCCGCAGCAAATGGAATTGAATGTCTCTACCTGTCCCAGCAGTCTATTTTAATGTGTTTTAAAAAGTGGGTGGAGAGGCTAGCATCACTAAGCCTGTCCCTCTCTTGATTTGATAGGTCAATAGATTATTTGGTCCCTGATTTGGGAAGGGATAGTGTGTCAGAGTGATGTCATTTTTATGACCTGCAGAAATGACACTCCCCTGGTCAATGTGCACACAAATCTATTCCTGATCCAAATACATATTTCCCAGGTACACAGTTGTTTGACATCACATACACACATCATATATTACTAAAGATAGTCCCTGTCCTGACTCTGGCGTTTCTAGGAGCTTGCCTTCAAAAATGGCAACTTATTTTCGATTTTAGTGGGTTTTGCAACATTGGTTTTTCATCAAAAATTATACAAAGGTACATTTCCCTTCCACATATATCCCAGTAACTTTCCATGTCTCTAGCTTGAATACAGTGTCTACAATATTCATAATTAGCGGGTTTTTGCCCCAGAACATGGTACAAATCGGAGTTTGGACTCAAATCGTGAGGGCATTTTCCATACTAAGACTCTCAAAGTTGTACATTCCTGTCATTTGGTTAAAATAAGTTATCACTGTTTCTATAAAATATATATTTGTTGCAATTCAACTCCCCAAAGTGTTTGGGTCTGCCTCCAGAAGTCTGGGTGGGTCAGTGATCACATGTCTCTCCTTGCTGGCAGAGGGCTGTTGATAGGAAACACTCAAAATTAACATACCCCATTCAACTGAAAGGAGCTATTGTCTCTCTCTTCCAGGCTGAAGGGGAAACCCCCTCCCTCTCACTCAGAAGGGCCATGTGATATCCTGCCTCCTGTGGTGAGTCTCTGGGGTGTTAAGAGTTCTAAGCCTCTTGGCCTCTGGGAACAGCAGGTGGCTAAGATTTTTTAATTAACCAACAGGCCTTTGAAGTCCAGTTGACTCAGGTCCCTTTGTCAGCCAGTTCTCCTGTCAGAGTTTAGACCGCTAGAGCCGCCTTGTGGAATTTGTCAGTACTGCATCCATTTTTGGGATCTGTCTTGAATTACTGCATTTCAATAGAGTGGTCTTTTGCTTGATAGTATAGGACCCTTGCTTAACATTGTTTTGATGGCATCCTTACAGTAGGGTGGCGATGTGGTACCCCCCACAAGAAGGTTGTATCTTTGGAGTGGTCTTGTGCCAACTGCGCAGTTCTCCTGGATTCTGGCGTGAATGTGGGCGGCGATAGCTCATCCCCACATCCACCCAGTCTATTGATTTAGTTTGTTCTGGGATAGAATAATGGGCGGCGATAGCTCATCCCCACATCTACCCAGTCTAAGGATTCAACATGGGTCAAAATCCTTGACAAAACCCCCGCCCGACTGCGCTTTGATTCGAGTCGAGGGGAAGTCGGGTGCCAAGGATGTTTTGAGCCCTGTGCTGGTATGTCCGCATTATGTTCTTCCAATTCTGTAGATGGCACAGTTCAGCATCTTTTCCTCCACCCAGTTGGATCGATCGGTTCTCCTCGCAGGAATGCAATCAGGCCTTTGAAAACCTGAAGAAAGCTCTTTGCCAAGCTCCAGCACTCAGAGCTCCTGACTACCACCAAACTTTCATTGTACAAACTGATGCTTCCAATGTAGGTATAGGTGCAGTTCTTAGCCAACTGGATGAGAAGGGTAGGGAACACCCCATTTGCTTCATCAGTAGAAAACTGAAGGATCCCGAAACAAGGTGGGCAACAAACGAAAGAGAATGCTTTGCTATTGTGTGGGCACTGAAGAAGTTTAGGCCATACTTGTATGGTTCTACTTTTGTCATTCAGACTGACCACCAACCCTTGAGATGGTTAATGCAAATGAAAGGGGAAAATCCAAAACTATTGAGATGGTCAATCTGCCTCCAAGGGTTTGATTTCACCATTGAGCACAGGTCAGGGTGTCACCATCAAAATGCTGATGGACTCTCTAGGGTGTATGTCATCGACTAGAGGTATGAGGTTCATCCAGGAGTGGATTGAATCCTCCTGTCCCTTAGTCTGGGGGGGGCGAGTGTTAGGGAGAATTATCTGTTTAGGCTTAATTTCCTAACCTAGTGAGTCCCCCAGCAGCTTTGCTGGATTTTTGGGGTTTATTTTTTTTCTCCTGCCAAGAGTGAGACTCTTTTACCCTCACTCTTGGACATGACTTGAGAGTGTTTATGTGACTTGCTATGTGCTTATGGGCTAGGGGGTATTTTCTCCCCATAGGCTATCATTGGTTTTTTGAATGTGTGTTACACAGCACCCTCAGTGCAGTAACACAGGGGTGTCATAGAGACCCCCAAACATAGACTCCACACCCTGGGACTGACTACTATCTCCCTGGGTCTGTAAAGTCACCATTGACTTTACTAGTCTTAACTTAGGAACTTAACCAGTACAAACCATCTTACTGTGGAAGTACTGGTAGGGGCAATTAGATTGCCCCTGGGTCTGTTGTCGAGGGGGTACTGTCCCGTCCCCCCTCGCCGAGTTCTGGCTGGTGGCAGTAGATACCACGGAAATACTCCACCGGAATATTACCCAATGGGATTTCCCATTGTTTTTAATGCACCACTTTTTGGTGCAATGTTAAAGATACCGCTGGTTTATTTATTTAATATAAATTCACCGGTTGTGATTTTTTGCCAGAACTCGCCGCCAAAATGGCATCTAGGTTCACTTCAGTAACCCTGAACCCGAGTCGAGCCTTTGTTCCACTTTTGGCGGTCTTCTGCACAGAAGCCCTCCACAGTGGTGCCATTCTGTCTGGGTACCACAGGGGGTGTGGGAGGGGGTTTAGGCACCCTGGACTGAGTTGCCTTGTCAACCCATGTCGCACTCTAGTGTGATTGGCCCAAGTGGTGAGCCACCCCGCTCACCACTTAGCATGTTTGAGTGACAGCTAGGCTGTATGAATGGGGGTTTGCTGCATAAAAGCAGGGTTTTTGGGACTGGTTCTTCAGAAGTCGCCACAGGACCTAAGAAGCCGAAGAGGGAGAAGCAGAGCCGACCTGCCAAGACGACACCACCGGTGGAGCCCTGCGGAACCGTCTCACCACTTTTTCCGACGACAGAGGAGATCTCCCGCCGGAGAGTCTCCTTCCCTTAACTGGTGGGGACAACCAGTTGCTGCCTCCTTTTCGCCGTCCCGAAGCATCTCATGGCCGCCTTGCTTGTGCCAAGCACCCCGGCAACCGGGATACCACTTTTTACCTGAACCGCGAAAGAGGGGTAAAATCCTTTGTGACCGAAAAACTCCACGGCTGGTCTCATCCCTGGTAGTGCAACGACCTTCAGCTTTCCTCCACGTCGAGATCACCTCTTCCTCTGGACGACGCCGCGACTTGCACCCACTACCAGGAACAACTACCACTGCTGGAGGATCCTTTCCACTTTTAAAGGTACTGTGTCCCGCCCGGCTTCCCTTGCCACCGATTGTACGGAGTAGATTTAGCCCTCGGCTCTCGAACCTGGGTAAGCCTGGGACACCCTAACTAAACTTTTTCTAAATTCAGTAAAACCTTTTCTACTCACCTGCAAAGACTTGTGACATTGTGTGATCTTGGGCATATTTTCGCCTGGCTCTCTCTAAAGCGGGCCACGAACCAATTCTCCTTGTTCCACAATTGACTGCCTTTTCTAACCTTATGTGAAAAGTGTTTTACCTTGCTGCTCGCATTACTTCTGTTTTTCCCCCCCTTTTCTAATAACTTGTTGGAGTGCCATCTGACGTTAAGCGCTCACCTCTGTTTGGAAATAAGTGGTGTTAACATAGACGTGTCCAACAATTGACTAGGGATGTACATATAAGTAATAGTGACTGTGTTTTGACTTACTTACCTTTTTCTGTGCTAGTGTAATTTATGAGTGTGCCTTTAAAATAAATAAGTATATACTTTTACACCTAGCTCTGGTCAGTGTTTGCTTGTACTACTGTGCCTCTGTACCTATCCTGTATCCTCTATATATTGCCTAACTCTTCTTGAGGGAAGTCTGACTGCTCAGCCACAGCTACCACAGTGAATCTGTGTGGTACAGACTGCTACCAAGTGGGTTTACTGCCAACACCTGTAGTCTTAACTCTTTTGCAGTGGTCCCAGAGGGAACTGCACAGGTTTCTGCTTAACAGAAGGATCTCAGTTTTACAGGCATTGAGGCAGAGATCGTTGGAGGTGCACCAGAACTGGATGGCAGATAGGCAGTCAGGGATGATGGAGGGTGCAAGAGGGTCAGAAGGAAGTTTGAAAAAGAGCTCTGTGTCATCTGCATAACACTGGAAGTTGGAGGAGAAGGAGTTGCAAGCAGAGCAAGGTAGATGTTAAAGAGCTAAGGGTAGAGGATAGAACCCTGGGGGACACCACAGGTGGAGAAGACAGTAGGAAAGGAGAAGGTGCCCAGGATGACTTGGGAAGAGCGGTCAGTAAGGAAGGATGTCAGCCAGTCCAGTGCCCGTTCCAAGATACCAAGGGTATTGTGTAGCCTTTGTATGAAGATGGAAAGGCTGACTGTGTCAATAGCAGAGGAGAGATCGAGAAGGATGAGGACAGCTGGGGAGTTGGAGTCCAGAGATGAAAGAAGTTCTTCACAGGTGTTCAGACGAGCAGTTTCCATGCCATTGGATGCTCGGAATCCAGATGGATGGTTGTGGAGACCACCAACAAGTACAGTGTGTGAGTTAAGTTGGGGCAATGCCATCTTCTCCAGAACCTTCACCAGGAAGCAGGTGATGGAAACAGGGCAGCAGTTGGCAGTTCAGGGAGGGTCTGCTGAAGGTTACTTTAAGGAGTGGGCGCATACGTGAGTCCTTAAGGGAGGAGGGGAAAGATCCAGCATCAAAAGAGTAATTGCAGAAATCAGCGAGTGCAGGGGCAAGAGAGCCAATGTTTTCCTTGATGGTCCTGGATGAGCAAGGGAAACCTGTTTAGAAGAGACCTTCATGGAGCAGACAACTCTGGTAACTTCTTCAGGTGTGACAGGGGAGAAGGAAGAGAAGGAGGAAGGATAAGGGTCAGGGGCCATAGGCGGTAAGGGGGTATAGGTTGGGTTGTGAGGATGTGTAGCAAGGTTTATCAGGATATCCTGAGTGTTGGTGGCAAAGTTTGTGGCCAGTGTGTTGCAGAGTGCCTGGGAAAGAGGAGGGGAGGAGGAGACTGCAGAAGGGTTGGCTAGAAAGTTCTGCTGTATTCTTGGATGCACTGGAAATCCATATCTGTATGTGGTCTCTTTTGTTGGCATGGATGGAGAGTCTGTATTGCCTTTGAAGCAGCCGGTAGGCCTGTTTGTCAGAGAATGAGCATAAGGTTTGCCACTTCCATTCTGCCGCCCTGCACTTCCGTTTCAGGGCTGCAAGCTTGTAGTTGTACCAGGTGTTACGCTTAGAGGCAGGTTTCAGGCAGATCCTCATGACTGGGGCAAGAATGTCAAGAGTATTGGTGATGGAAAGGTGGAGGTTCCTGAGGGCAGAGTCAGAGGCAGAATCAGAGGTAGGGGGTTGAGGAGGAATGAAGGTGGAAGCAAAGGCAGCAGCTGACACTCGTTGCATTGGGGGTTGTTAGCGAACAAGGTTGGCAAGGCTTTTGGGGGGGCAGTCAGAGGGCCAAAGGGACCCCGGTGGGAGGAGATGAGAGAATGGTCTGACCAGGAGAGAGGGTTGACCTGCTGGGCTTCACTTTCATTTGCCCTTAAATGTTGCATTGTTCAGGGACTGCTGCTACAAATGCTGACCTCTTGCTCTTACATTGTTGGTTGTAATGTGGAGTTTCCCTCTCCCTCTCAACTTCCACTTATGGGATCTAAATGTTCCGGGGTATGAAGATCTTTTTTTCTGCCTAATCCCTTTCCACTCAAGGCATCAAAAAGAAGTGATCACAAAAGGCACCTTATAAATGAATTATAAATAAAATAATTAAAGTGTGTTATTGAGTCAGTCATCTGTTTTTTATTGTCATAGGGTATGTCACAAGGTCTATCCAAGCAGCACATCGACCATGATCGTATTACCATGATGCCTTGTAAATCCGCTGAATTCTGCCATCTTGGGTACATCCAGGACAGAAGCTCTGCCTTCTATTTATTACTTATCAACATAATATGCTATGGACCAAGAAGGTATCAACAACAGGTCTTACTAGCATCATTGGTTACGTCTGACTGTGGTCTGTTGTATCAGCATATGTACCAAAGAGCCCCTCAGAATGCTCAAGGGAAGTCCCTGATCTGTGTGATGGCTAGGACATTCCATAAACATGGTGGAGCATGGTCTCAATTATCAGACCCCTCAGGACTCCACACAGAACTTTATAGCTAAGTTGTTGTTATGCACATTTGAGCTAAAGTCATCTAAATGTCAGACATTGAACAAGTTCTAGGCAATTTCAATGTTGCCATGTGAATGGTTTTGAAAATCTGTCAAGGGTTTATGTTGTTGGTATTTATATGCCTCCACCCATTTGGGTGTTGGTTCAGAACCAAGACTAACAATCCTGGACAGTAACCAACTGCAGAAAACCTATGATATTGACCAATAACTCTACTAAGTGGGTGTGTCATCAACATTCACAAGCACAATATCTTGCATATTCTTTGTTTTTGTTCTACCAGCTGTTGTTACTGTTTGAGTGTATGAACACACTTTCTAATAAGAGACCAAGTTCATGTTAAAGTACTATTCGTGTACATAATGAATTAATATTTTGCATAATAGATCAGTAGCTGTGAAGACAACGAGTGGAGGAGGAGTGTATAGCCGTTCCCTCGCTTGCTATCATTCCTATTCTAATAACACAAATAATGATGTCTTCTATCAAATTTTCTTAATCCCAGTGAACCCATGACCAATCCAACCAGCAAGACATGTATCTTTTTTAGCACATGAGGTCTTGATTCCCAATCTGGACTGCAGCATTGGGAGGATTGTTATGCATAGGACAGTGTGTTGCATGCAGGTTACTAAACTTGACAGAGTGGTAAGCCCATGTTTCATCATCAAACACATTGTGTGGATCCTGACCGGGTCCTTCAGATGATTAGGACTTTTTAAAGATTTGCAGGAACATTTGCAACCTACTATAGTGCTAAGGCCACTTCTTGGGTTCTAGGAAGAGCAGATTCCATGGTCAAGACATTGTAAAAGCAACCTTCCATTATCATTATATTATGCCCACCTGTAGCACAACCGACTGAGGCCTGTTAAGCGGCTTCACTTCAACACTACAGCTAAGTCAATGCCTAGTCTGGGATGCTGAGGGAAACCCTTATTGATATATTTTTAGGTCCAGTTCATGTACTCTGGATGACAACCCTTATATAACACCCCTCTCTTAGAATCCCCCTGACCCCACTGAGCCAAGAAGTAGGTTGGTTTTGCAAATTTAAAAGGTTTATTTGGACAATTCAACAATATATATCTATCATACTTTATAAATAAATTGATAACTGATGTCACACTTCAGAATATGACCGTGATCAACAATGGATAATGTTACAGGCGTACGCTGATTTGGTTACTTAGTAGTAGTGTAGAGGATGAGGTAGCTGAAAATGCTTGATGGTTTCAAGGAAATGCAAGGTGGAATAAAATGCAGTACAGAAATAACTTGTTATGATTTTAGCAAAAGGTAATATGATCACTTTTTCTTTTGACAATTCACTCCCCCCCCCTATGCAATACAAGAAATGGAAGGAGAGCACACAGTCTTCAAGAATCCCAACAAATCACACTTTATAATGCAATACACAGTTCCAGTTCCCCCAGCAAGCTTAGAGAAAATAGGTATGAGTTTTAAACACAGGCAAATTACTTTAATGTGGTTTGCAAGGAAGTGAAAAGGTGCTAAAATTGCTTTTAATTCCCTCTAGAGGTTCAGGGTAGGTGATGGCTACTTTATATTAGTTCAGGCTCACTTTAACAATACTCTATGAATGATTAGCAGATTGCAAACCAATTTTAGCAAAGAGAAGCAAAAAGCTGCTGATTTTTACAGATGGCTGAAATTGTGCAAAATGTCAAATCACAGCAAATTTACTCGCATGCGTCAAGCGTAATTATGGAGGCACTATAAGGAGTAGGAAGTCTAGAATCTTAGCTTTAAGATGAAAGTTAAATCTTGTTCCTAGCACAAACGGTTCAAGAGATACGGACGATTTAATAAAGGTAGATTTTCGGATTTAAAGTAAAACTCAAAATGACAGGTGACAGCTTGCAGCTGCACAGGTGACAGTTGTGCAGCTTTAAAAATGACAGATGACACGATTTCTAGGAGGCTGTTCTAATTAGGTTAAAATAGTTTGGATTAGATTATTTTAACTAAGAGATTGGGTTCTGCACAGTTCTGGCGGATACTCACTCCTAATTTTGAAATGAATGGGCCTCGTCACAGATCTGGTCAACACGTTCAGCGGCAGTTCTCTCTGCTCGGCGGGTCAATCAGGCACCGGTTCTGCTCACAATGATCCGGATCTCTGGTTCTGCTCACAGCGGTCTGGGTCTGGTCTGCGGTTCCGGCACAAGTTCTTGGCAAAGAATTCAAACAGCTCGCCCGGCTGTTGAATAGTTTGGTTAGGTTTGCTGGATTCTGAAGGCCTGCTGAGAATACTTTTGCTTGCAGTGGGTCTTCTTGGTTCAAAGTTCAGTAGTCTCTGTTTAGCTTGGAAGTCTAAGTGTTGGATCTCTGGATGTGAAGTCGTCGGTCAGCACGCTCCGCAGCAAATGGAATTGAATGTCTCTACCTGTCCCAGCAGTCTATTTTAATGTGTTTTAAAAAGTGGGTGGAGAGGCTAGCATCACTAAGCCTGTCCCTCTCTTGATTTGATAGGTCAATAGATTATTTGGTCCCTGATTTGGGAAGGGATAGTGTGTCAGAGTGATGTCATTTTTATGACCTGCAGAAATGACACTCCCCTGGTCAATGTGCACACAAATCTATTCCTGATCCAAATACATATTTCCCAGGTACACAGTTGTTTGACATCACATACACACATCATATATTACTAAAGATAGTCCCTGTCCCGACTCTGGCGTTTCTAGGAGCTTGCATTCAAAAATGGCAACTTATTTTCGATTTTAGTGGGTTTTGCAACATTGGTTTTTCATCAAAAATTATACAAAGGTACATTTCCCTTCCACATATATCCCAGTAACTTTCCATGTCTCTAGCTTGAATACAGTGTCTACAATATTCATAATTAGCGGGTTTTTGCCCCAGAACATGGTACAAATCGGAGTTTGGACTCAAATCGTGAGGGCATTTTCCATACTAAGACTCTCAAAGTTGTACATTCCTGTCATTTGGTTAAAATAAGTTATCACTGTTTCTATAAAATATATATTTGTTGCAATTCAACTCCCCAAAGTGTTTGGGTCTGCCTCCAGAAGTCTGGGTGGGTCAGTGATCACATGTCTCTCCTTGCTGGCAGAGGGCTGTTGATAGGAAACACTCAAAATTAACATACCCCATTCAACTGAAAGGGGCTATTGTCTCTCTCCTCCAGGCTGAAGGGGAAACCCCCTCCCTCTCACTCAGAAGGGCCATGTGATATCCTGCCTCCTGTGGTGAGTCTCTGGGGTGTTAAGAGTTCTAAGCCTCTTGGCCTCTGGGAACAGCAGGTGGCTAAGATTTTTTAATTAACCAACAGGCCTTTGAAGTCCAGTTGACTCAGGTCCCTTTGTCAGCCAGTTCTCCTGTCAGAGTTTAGACCGCTAGAGCCGCCTTGTGGAATTTGTCAGTACTGCATCCATTTTTGGGATCTGTCTTGAATTACTGCATTTCAATAGAGTGGTCTTTTGCTTGATAGTATAGGACCCTTGCTTAACATTGTTTTGATGGCATCCTTACAGTAGGGTGGTGATGTGGAACCCCCCACAAGAAGGTTGTATCTTTGGAGTGGTCTTGTGCCAACTGCGCAGTTCTCCTGGATTCTGGCGTGAATGTGGGCGGCGATAGCTCATCCCCACATCCACCCAGTCTATTGATTTAGTTTGTTCTGGGATAGAATAATGGGCGGCGATAGCTCATCCCCACATCTACCCAGTCTAAGGATTCAACATGGGTCAAAATCCTTGACAAAACCCCCGCCCGACTGCGCTTTGATTCGAGTCGAGGGGAAGTCGGGTGCCAAGGATGTTTTGAGCCCTGTGCTGGTATGTCCGCATTATGTTCTTCCAATTCTGTAGATGGCACAGTTCAGCATCTTTTCCTCCACCCAGTTGGATCGATCGGTTCTCCTCGCCGGTCCTGATGGGAATATTGGGCGGTACCCCGGGCCCCTCGGGTCTCTGCTCCCGGTCCCCGGTCGTCCTCTTTGGCCAATCTCCATGGTTTCCTCTCTCCTAGGATGATAAAGCAAAAGCGGCAATACACATTCCTCGACATTTTTCCACCACTATTAATGGTGTGGCGAACATGTACATTTTATACATCCAAATGCATTTTGCAGTCTGATTTTAAAAACAATATATAACAGGGAACATTTGCATTACGTTACTATATTTTTGATATGTGGAATATTTTAGAGTTTGAACTGACTTACTCTGGAGCGGCCCCCTCTGGTATTGCAGAGGTCTCCTCCAGTTGCTGCAGGGTGTGCCTGGGATGGCAACACTTTAGCTGATTTATATGTACCCACTTGTCTTCCCCCTCTGCCGAACTGCCTTTGGGGATGCGGATCTTGTACGCTACAGGGGAGATCTTGTCTATAATTTCAAAAGGTCCCTTCCATGTAAGCAAACATTTTCGCTGTTTGGCCTGGTTCCTTTGGAAATTGTATAGATAGACCGGGTCACCCACAGTATATTCCTTCCTGGTGGTCTTCAGGTCGTAGTGGGTTTTCATGCTATCAGCTGATCTTTCTAGATTCCGCTGAGCATAGGCAAAAGCATGCAGAAGGTGTTTCCTTAAATTCTCCACATACTCATGAGTTGTGGAGGAATTTATCAGTGTCTGCTCTTGGGTCCTGTAGAGCAGATGCTGGGGAAGCACCGTCGTGCGTCCGGTCATCAACTCAAATGGTGACATTTCAGTTGCAGATGAAGGGGTAGATCTGATGGCCATTAGGACCAGAGGTAATCGGATATCCCAACTTGGCCCAGAATCTGCCACAAACGTTTTTAATATGCTCACAATGATTCGGTTGTAGCGTTCTACTGCCCCAGAGGAAGCTTGCCGGTAAGCAATATGTTACTTCCTTTTGACCCCCAGTATCTCCCACATCTTTGTCATTACTTCACTGGTGAAGTGGCTACCCCTGTCTGACTCAATTCTTTGAGGTAGACCAAAACGGGAAAAGATGTGGTTAATCATCAGGGCAGCTGCTGTTTCTGCCTTGCAGTTTGGAGCCGGGAGACATTCCACCCACTTGGTAAACAAGCATGTAATGGTCAACATGTACTTGTTTCCTCTAGACGAGCGAATTACAGGGCCTACAAAGTCGATTTGCAAATCTGACCATGGCAGTGTCATCCCCCTCTTTTGGAGAGGCGCACGTTGTGTGAGGGATGATGGCTGAAATTGTGCACACACAAGACACCCCTTCAATTATTGTTCGAGGTCCTGCCCCATGTGTGGCCAGTATGCAACCTCTCTTAAGATTTCCAGTGTTGTGTGAAACCCCCTATGACTGGCGGTGGCCGCATCATGGGCGTGACTTAACATCAGGCTTCGGAATGAGGTAGGAACCACCCACTGATCGTGGCCAGCTTTGGATATCCTTACCAGCAAACCGTCTTGGATTCGGAACCTTTTTGGACATTTCATCAACACTCTTAGGTCCTCTTTCCCAATGTAATCGGTATCCGTCAGGGGATAGTTCTCAGGGTCCTCCAGGTGTTGGTAAAACTTACCAATAATTGGATCCCCCTTCTGAGCTGTAATTAAATCAGCATCAGGGGTCTCCTTACTCCATTGGGCAGTTGAAAGATCATTGTGAGCATTTGTCTGGGACCTAGTGATAGCAGTGACCTGGATTTCCCCCAACAGGGACTCTATTTCTATTAGATCCCCGTGGATGGCCCCGGTTTTGGCCAGCTGATCAGCTAAGTCATTTCCAGTTTTGTCTGGTCCCTCTACTTTGGAATGACCCTTGATCTTTTTCCAGTAGATGGTCATCCCATTCGAGGTGACCAGATCATCAATATTTTGGATTAACTTCCCATGTTTCAAGGGTTTATTATTAGCACATAACATGCCTCTGGTTTTCCAATTAACTAGGTGCTCCACGAACCCGTTCCGTACATAATCCGAATCTGTGATTATGACCAGTTCGTGGAGTTGATGTTGGACAGCAGTGAGGATGGCCTGATGCACAGCCATCAACTCTGCCACCTGACTACTTCGGGGACCAATTTTGTATCCAGCGGAGGGTTCTGGAAACTCCTTCACCCATGCATTCCCTACGCCGGCCACCAGTTCTTTCTCCCCGTTGTTGTCAACATGGTACGAGCATCCATCCACATAGACAGTGGGCATTCCCTCACACTTGTCTTCTTCAAAGACTTTGTGTGGGGAATTAAGGTATGCTTCCATGTTGTCCTTGATTTTTAGACTTCCGTCCTCGAGACAGTTTTCTCTGGCACAATCATGCAAGTCAGCCAGACCTTGCGCGAGGGGACTCTTCTTGTTTTGGCCATATCTGACCTCCACAGGAAAGCCTTGCATTGACAGAATCCAGGAAGTAATTTGGGAATTACTCACATTTCCGGCCCGGATTCTGTCACTTTGGAGATATTGCAGAGGCTGGTGTGGAGTCTCCACTATGATGTGTTCCCCCTGGATAAACGGTCGGTAATTCTTCAATGCCCACACCGGTGCCAGGAGTGCCTTCTCACAATCGTTGAATTTTTCCTCCACAGAGGATAAAGTTTTGCTCGCATAGGAGATTACTTTATTGACCTTGTCATGCTTTTGGTATAATACTGCCGTCAAGCACGGATTAGAGAACCCTGTCTCCAGGAAGAACTCCTTGTTTCTGACAGGGTAAGCTAGGCAAGGCGCTTGTGAGAGGCTTCTTTTGAGTTGTCTTACTGCCTCGGATTGTTCTGGACCCCATTGCCACTTGACCCCCCCCTTCAGGAGATGAATCAGGGGTCTGGTGATCTCTGCGTAGCCCTCAATGAACTTTCTGCTGTAATTAGTCAGTCCAAGGAGGCTCCTTAGTTCCTGCAGAGTGGTGGGGTCTTTCAGTTTCTGAAGTGCTTCCACTTTCTTTTCCTGGGGACAGAGACCCTGAGGAGTAATCTCATGCCCCAAGAAATTAACACGGGTTCTACACCACTGTGCTTTCTGAAAGGAAAGTTTTGCTCCGGCGGCCCTCAACTGCGTCAGAACATAACGGATCTCCACTATGTGTTCCTCCACAGATGAACTTTTGATGAGGATATCATCTACATAAGCCAGGTTACCCCTCGCACCCAGGTCGGGCATGGCCTTATGTAAGAAAATGTTGATTTCATTGCCGGAGTTGAGGTATCCGAAGGGAGTCTGGGTCCAGGTGTGCTGCTGGCCCCCAAAGGTAAAAGCCAGTTTGTATTGGTCCTCCCTACTGACAGGCACGGTCCAGTATCCATTGGTCAGGTCTATTGCAGTGAATACTTGTGACCCTTGAATCTGGGCCAGCCCTTGGTCAATGTAGGGCAGAGGCCATCGGGAAGTATGGACCCGTTTGTTGAGCTCCCTAAGGTCGGCGCAGAGTCTCCACTGGCCGTTTGGCTTCAATATTCCCAGCACCGGGTTATTGAAGGTGCTGTGTACTGGACGTATTATTCCCCAGGACTCAAGGTTCTTAATTATTTCAGTAAGGGACTCCATGGATGCGAGAGGCAAACGATATTGCTTCACAAACACTGGAGTCATTCCAGGGTCCGTGGGAATTGTTGTGGTGTGGATGTCGGTGCGACCACAGTCATATGAGTCTACCGCAAAGAGATCTTGGAAATCCAAGAAAACTTGTTTCAACTTTTGCTTCTGTTCCAGAGTCACGCAGGCATCAGCTAGGTTGACCCTCTCTTCCATCATCTGCCTGAAGCCTGGAAAGACTTCTGGCTTGGCTATCTCAGCGGCCTCCTCCAGCTGGGTGGAGAAGTCCCTGGTCAGAGTGCTGATTTGGACTGGGGGCCTCAGCTGGGAAAGGCAGCCTTCATGGACCTGAAAAATCACCTCATCCCTCCTGAAGTCACAAGTCACATCTTCCTTACCATAAGGGCAGGAAGTGTACACCAGGAAGTTCCCCCCATGCCGGGTGAAGATCCTGTCTGGTGTTGTATTGTCCTCACTGTCACTGTCAAAACAGTCCTTGGGGATCGGTCCTATCAGTTCATTCCCTAAATCAATGGAGAAATGTCGGTCATCAACCGCCATTCCAATAATGGTGCCTGCGGCTAGAGTAATACTCTTTAAGTCGCAGTTATCCACCTCTATTGGAATGGTGTCATATTCTATGTTGACTAATGGTGTTGGGTTTAACCCTAACGCGTGCTGTTGGAGAGAAGCATTTAGATGAATATAAGCATCAGGGTTTTTCAATTTTTGTCCTCTTTTAACTTTCACTTCCAGGGAGAATTGTCGGGTCCTTTCTGGGATGGTGACTTCCTCTTTAAACTGAATTACAACTGCATAAGGTAGCAATTGAGCTGACCTAAATGCTTTTTCTGGATCATCAAAGCCCATGGGATTATCCGCTAATCGGGACCAAGCTTTGAAGTTTATTAGGTCCAAACTAATGGCGAAGCGATTGAGAATGTCACTGCCGAAGTAAAAGGCGGCAGTGACGTCTCGCACGACCCAACAATTATGGACTATGCTCTTGTTGCCAATGGAGATTTTGAGCATACACCTGCTTGGCAGGAGATGTTTGGAATTGGGTGTTTCCAGATCCATTTCCCATTTGTCTATCAGTTTGAATGGGGGAATGGCTGGATCCTTTGGGAGTTGGCGGAACATGGCTTCGCTGATGAAGCTCTTACCGTTGTTCACACACACTCGAGCGAGAACAGAGTCCTTCCCATCATTTAACTGAACAGGGATGAACAACTGCTCTCCAATTTGCTGAATATCAGCCAGGCTCTGAGCTGATTTCACCTCTTTCTGGACTAAAAGGGTGGGAGTGTCTGATTGTGGATTGGTAAAGAATTTCAGAGTGTTTCCTTCCAGTGTGGAATACCACCTTAAACTGGAAGGAAGGTTGATTCTCAGAAATAGAGAGGAACCCCATCACCAGTCTGTTGTCCTACTGCTATTACTGTCACGTCTGGAATTTGGTTGTTCTGGAAGTGAAATTCTACTTGGTCAGATTTTTGTTCAACCATGTGGCAGGTGCCATTTAAACTAACATGGTTGACACTCTGTTTTAATTTTTTTGGTCGGCTAGTCTGGGTCCAGAGGACCTTGTTTACACAATCTATTAGGGGTGACAACCTTCTCAGGAGGTCATTCCCTAGTAAACAAGGGGTGCCCTCTGGAGTCACTACTATGAATGGGTGTTTCACCTTGTGTCGCCCAATTTTGATGTCCAAATCTGCAGTCCCCTCGACAGGAATTTCCTTCCCGTCAAAGCTCTGCAGTTGTCCAGGAATAGAGGTGAGAGGAATACGGTAATTCTCCCCCCTTCCTGCATTTAGTTCATCAAAGGCCCTTTTGGACATAAGGGTAGCTTGGGATCCAGTGTCCACCAGTGCCGAAATTGCACCCTGCCCCTGTACTTGTACCGGGGCATAATATCTTCCCTCCTCCTCCTCAAGGGGGCACAGATAATGCACATTTTTGGACAACTGGTGGGCTAACTTTCTGGTTTTGGACATTGCTAGCAAAGAGATTTGGGCAGAATTTTGTGGAGAGCCTGGGGAATCTGAAAGAAAAAGTTGCCAACTGGAAATGGTTTTGGGTTCTGGGCCGCCCCCCCCCCTTTTTGGAGGCAGTCATCAGGATGGGTTTGACCCATGAGATTTTGGTATTATCGGTTCTGGGATGAGATGATGGGCGGCGGTAGCTCAGTCTCCACATCTCCCCAGTCTGAATTGGCATCCCTTGGGACCCATTTTTCCTTGGGAGGAGTTCCCCCATCTCTGAAGGAGACAATGCTTTTCCCAGGATCTTCTGAGGATCCCTCTCCCTCAAATTGGAAGACCTGTGCCTCCTCCACAAAGTGGGTCTGTTTGGGTCCTTTGTTTCTCCTACCCCCCTCTGCTCCTTGGGAGGCAGGCTTTCAGGGCAGGAGATTTTGTTTCCGGTTCCTAGTTTTCCAGGGGCTGTTTACAAGTTGGGAAGGAAGCTTCCTCCAAGGCTTTACACCCCCCTTCCCCTTGTGCCTCCTCCCTGGGAACCGGTGGGTTATCGGGGTGCTGCCCCCGTCATTGTTCTGGAACACCAGGTCCAGAGTTTGGGGCATTCTGCGGTGGCATGCTCATCTGAGGGTTCTGTTGAGCCCTCAGTATGTGACCCAGATCCCGTGCCATATTTTGGACCTGGCGCTCAAGTTGTGAAACCCGCTCAGGCTGATACGGGGCTCTCTTTTCTCCCCTGGGCTGATCCCGGGAAGGGTAGCTATCCCTTCTCTGGTAGTACCCCTGGTTGGGAAGATTTTGGTACCCCTCCACCCTTGGCCTCCCCTCTCCCAGATTAGGTTGTCTGGGCTCAGGGAATTGGGGAAAGAAGGATGGATGATTTTGGGGTTGGAAGTACGTTGGATACCTGGGGAAAAAGTTCTGCCCAGGATTTGGTGAATTTCTGCCCTCCTGGGGGACGTTAGGAGGGAAGTTCCCTGGGTAAGGTGCTTGGCTGGATCCCCGCCCCTTGGGCTAGAGGAGTCCACACATAACCCAGGATGGGTCGGTTTCCCTTGTAGCGGGGGCTTACATAATCAGGGGAGCGAGGGACCCCATTTGTGGGACTACCTCCTCGACTCCCTGTCTGTGACTGGCCCGAGGGCCTTCTGGGCTTGGCATTATTAGGTGCAGGTAGGTTTTTAGGCCCCCCCATCTCCAAATCCAAAACAGGGGTGACCTTTACCTCTGCCACTTTGGCAGCAGAAGGGGTGCTGTTGGTTTTGGGGTTTTTCTGCGCATTATTTTTATTTTCGATGGGCTTCTGCACCTCACAGATCCGGGTGCCTGTTCAATGACCCAGTCTAAAGATCTTTTCTCATGAAAATCTCTCACGAGCTGGGTCATTATGTATTTGGGTAAGGCATGGAAAAACGTATTGATAAATTCTCTGCTATCCGTGCGCACCCTTCTGGTGGTCTGCGCAAAAGCACGCTTTAATTCTTGCACAAACTCTTGTGGGGCCTGATCCTCCCCACATTGCAAATTGTAGGCTGCCTTGCGAGCCTCTTGAGGATTTCTGTGCACACAAAAATGTTTCAAGATGGCCGCCCTGTATGTGGACCACCTTGAATGGTTTTGATCCTCCAGCCCTGCAAGGAAACTGGAGTATTCTGGTGAGAAGGTCCATTTGACGTACTGGATGCAGCTACTGCTGTCCTTCAAATGGAAAGTCTCCATCATTTGCTCATAGAGCTCCAAGTGTTCCCAAACAGAATACTTGGCGTTCTTATGATAAGGCGTGATGACACTCCTTATTGCCTTTATTTGTTTCAATGGGTCCTTAAGCAAGGCCCTTTTTGCCTTATTGGCCTTTTTGGTTCGGGTAACCCTGGTCCATTCATCCTCTGACTCAGAAGCACTGCTCCCAGTGGTGCCCGTCTGATCTTCCAGGTTTTCCCGGATTCTGAGAGCCTGGGAATGGCTGGCAGAATGTGGGGACCTGGTCTCCTGTATCCTGTAATGCTCAGAGGAGTCTTCAGATCCCTCCTTGCTGCCAGGATTTGATGGGTACCCCCCTTACTGACCTAACTGGGCAAAGGTTTTCAGGATGCCCTTAATGTGCCTACTCTCCTGGGGTTCCCCACTAAATTGCACTGTGCTTGGGTGCCCATACCCGGATGCCCGCCCATCCATTCCTGGGGGGTACTGGCCTATGAGGCCCATACTTCTAGCTGGATAGTAATCTGCCATCCCCGTGGCCCTGGGCTCATGTGCGCAAGGGGACATGGGGGTGGCAGAGTCCAGGGACTGGAAGAGATGAAGGCCTCTGGTACTAGGGCTCCTGAGGTTATGCTCAGGAGTTTCTCTTTCCCAGCGAACCTCGTCTCTATCCGCCCCTGCTCCCTGTTGCAATGCAAGAGCCTGCGCTTTCAGTTCCTCAGTTAAGACCTTACTAGACTCTATCAGTCTCTCCTGCATCGCTACCTGTTGCTGGAGCCTATCATTGTGCTGGCAGAGAGCCTCATTCTCTCTCTGTGCCTCCTGATTGGTCCTGGAGTACTGGGCCAGTCTTTGCTGCAGGAGGGTTACCTCCTGAGCTGTGTACCTATTGGCCTGCTCCTTTCTTGCCAGAGCATCCTCCACCCTCCTGGTGTGCTCTAACAAGTTCTGGTGTTCTTTTTGGAGGTCACCCAGTCCCTGGAGGGCCAGGTGATTTTCTTCCATTTTTCTTTTTAAGTGGCAGACTTCCTGGCCTAAGGTATCCCTTTCCTGACTAAGAGCCTGCATCTGTGCTGCCAGGTCGTCCCTTTGCCTTTGGAAGGCACCAGCTTTCTGGCGCTCCTGGTCAAACTCTGCCTGGGTATCCAGGTCTTTCAAAATCAGTTTATTGCTCTCTGCCTTCTCCCTATCTAGGTGGCTTTGCAGGGTGACTACCTGCTCAGCACATGCCCTATTGAAGTCTAACTGTTGCTCCAGCTTTTTCTGGCTCTGCAGTAGGGAGTCCGAACCTTCTTGGTACTCCTTCTGCAAGGCCAGAAATCTGGTATCCTGGTCCGCCTTTTCCTGTTGCAGCACATCCATATCCTCCTTTATTTTAGTGATGTACTGTCTGCTGTCCTTTTCTGACTCCTGGCTCCTGAGCAGCCTCTGCTCAGAAGAGTCCAGATCAGATTGGGCCTTCTCTAACGCCATCTGTTGCCTATTTGTCAGATCTTGGCCTTCAGCACATTTGTCCTGCATGGCTCCCATATATAGGTACAAATATGCCGCTATCCTGGCAATCTTATTATGTTCATCTTTGGCTTTAGGGGCCATATATAGTTCACTCAGGGCCACATGTAGGGGACCTGATCTCTCCATTTATCTGACCCTGTTTCAGTGACCTGTTGCGCGATTGCCTGCAACCAGACCGTTTGGTCCTGATGAGTCCACTCACCTCTCACAAATAGCTTATGTAAGAAGTGCTCTCTGGCTATTTTGATGTCTACCAGTGTCGTCATTCTGGAATTTGAGTTCCTTCCTGACTTACAGAAGTTTGTATTTTATTTTTGCAAAACATACCGTTTGCTTAGAGCGTTCCTTTGAGGGGTGCTTTCACAGTGTAAAACAGAGTGGTGATCTAACCGGATATGTGTATCCATTCAGTTGGCACACTGTATTAAGCTGCACAAGTGATAGATCTAACCCAGAATCTCCGGCTACGAGCCCCCACTTTGTTAAGCGGCTTCACTTCAACACTACAGCTAAGTCAATGCCTAGTCTGGGATGCTGAGGGAAACCCTTATTGATATATTTTTAGGTCCAGTTCATGTACTCTGGATGACAACCCTTATATAACACCCCTCTCTTAGAATCCCCCTGACCCCACTGAGCCAAGAAGTAGGTCGGTTTTGCAAATTTTAAAGGTTTATTTGGACAATTCAACAATATATATCTATCACACTTTATAAATAAATTGATAACTGATATCACACTTCAGAATATGATCCTGATCAACAATGGATAATGTTACAGGGGTACGCTGATTTGGTTACTTAGGAGTAGTGTAGAGGATGAGGTAGCTGAAAATGCTTGATGGTTTCAAGGAAATGCAAGGTGGAATAAAATGCAGTACAGAAATAACTTGTTATGATTTTAGCAAAAGGTAATATTATCACGTTTTCTTTTGACAATTCACTCCCCCCCCTATGCAATACAAGAAATGGAAGGAGAGCACACAGTCTTCAAGAATCCCAACAAATCACACTTTATAATGCAATACACAGTTCCAGTTCCCCCAGCAAGCTTAGAGAAAACAGGTATGAGTTTTAAACACAGGCAAATTACTTTAATGTGGTTTGCAAGGAAGTGAAAAGGTGCTAAAATTGCTTTTAATTCCCTCTAGAGGTTCAGGGTAGGTGATGGCTACTTTATATTAGTTCAGGCTCACTTTAACAATACTCTATGAATGATTAGCAGATTGCAAACCAATTTTAGCAAAGAGAAGCAAAAAGCTGCTGATTTTTACAGATGGCTGAAATTGTGCAAAATGTCAAATCGCGGCAAATTTACTCGCGCGCGTCGAGCGTAATTATGGAGGCACTATAAGGAGTAGGAAGTCTAGAATCTTAGCTTTAAGAAGAAAGTTAAATCTCGTTCCTAGCACAAATGGTTCAAGAGATACGGACGATTTAATAAAGGTAGATTTTCGGATTTAAAGTAAAACTCAAAATGACAGGTGACAGCTTGCAGCTGCAGAATTGACAGGTGACAGTTGTGCAGCTTTAAAAATGACAGATGACACGATTTCTAGGAGGCTGTTCTAATTAGGTTAAAATAGTTTGGATTAGATTATTTTAACTAAGAGATTGGGTTCTACACAGTTCTGGCGGATACTCACTCCTAATTTTGAAATGAATGGGCCTCGTCACGGATCTGGTCAACACGTCCATCGGCGGTTCTCTCTGCTCGGCGGGTCAATCAGGCACCGGTTCTGCTCACAGCGATCCGGATCTCTGGTTCTGCTCACAGCGGTCTGGGTCTGGTCTGCGGTTCCGGCACAAGTTCTTGGCAAAGAATTCAACCAGCTTGCCCGGGTGTTGAATAGTTTGGTTAGGTTTGCTGGATTCTGAAGGCCTGCTGAGAATACTTTTGCTTGCAGTGGGCCTTCTTGGTTCAAAGTTCTGTAGTCTCTGTTTAGCTTGGAAGTCTAAGTGTTGGATCTCTGGATGTGAAGTCGTCGGTCTCTACCTGTCCCAGCAGTCTCTTTTAATGTGTTTTAAAAAGTGGGTGGAGAGGCTAGCATCACTAAGCCTGCCCCTCTCTTGATTTGATAGGTCAATAGATTCTTTGGTCCCTGATTTGGGAAGGGATAGTGTGTCAGAGTGATGTCATTTTTATGACCTGCAGAAATGACACTCCCCTGGTCAATGTGCACACAAATCTATTCCTGATCCAAATACATATTTCCCAGGTACACAGTTGTTTGACATCACATACACACATCATATATTACTAAAGATAGTACCTGTCCCGACTCTGGCATTTCTAGGAGTTTGCATTCAAAAATGGTAACTTATTTTCGATTTTAGTGGGTTTTGCAACATTGGTTTTTCATCAAAAATTATACAAAGCTACATTTCCCTTCCACATATATCCCAGTAACTTTCCATGTCTCTAGCTTGAATACAGTGTCTACAATATTCATAATTAGCGGGGTTTTGCCCCAGAACATGGTACAAATCGGAGTTTGGACTCAAATCGTGAGGGCATTTTCCATACTAAGACTCTCAAAGTTGTACATTCCTGTCATTTGGTTACAATAAGTTATCACTGTTTCTATAAAATATATATTTGTTGCAATTCAACTCCCCAAAGTGTTTGGGTCCGCCTGCAGAAGTCTGGGTGGGTCAGTGATCACATGTCTCTCCTTGCTGGCAGAGGGCTGTTGACAGGAAACACTCAAAATTAACATACCCAATTCAACTGAAAGGGGCTATTGTCTCTCTCCTCCAGGCTGAAGGGGAAACCCCCTCCCTCTCACTCAGAAGGGCCATGTGATATCCTGCCTCCTGTGGTGAGTCTCTGGGGTGTTAAGAGTTCTCAGCCTCTTGGCCTCTGGGAACAGCAGGTGGCTAAGATTTTTTAATTAACCAACAGGCCTTTGAAGTCCAGTTGACTCAGGTCCCTTTGTCAGCCAGTTCTCCTGTCAGAGTTTAGACCGCTAGCGCCGCCTTGTGGCATTTGTCAGTACTGCATCCATTTTTGGGATCTGTCTTGAATAACTGCATTTCAACATAGTGGTCTTTTGCTTGATAGTATAGGACCCTTGCTTAACATTGTTTTGATGGCATCCTTAAAGTAGAGTGGTGATGTGCAACCCCCCACAAGAAGGTTGTATCTTTGGAGTGGTCTTGTGCCAACTGCGCAGTTCTCCTGGATTCTGGCGTGAATGTGGGCGGTGATAGCTCATCCCCACATCCACCCAGTCTATTGATTTAGTTTGTTCTGGGATAGAATAATGGGCGGCGACAGCTCATCCCCACATCTACCCAGTCTAAGGATTCAACATGGGTCAAAACCCTTGACAGGCCCGACATTTGTCTCTCACTGTCCAGGTGGCATTACAACCAACTATTGCACAAATCAGACCAGAGTAAAAGGCAAGTGACCACTATCAGTAGTAAACCTGTATAACATATTGTATATTGTATTGGAAATAAACCTCAGTTGTGCAGGAATTCCATACAAAGGCAGAGTTTATTTTTTAATATTTATAGGTGTTTCTGAAACCTGTACCATCCTATTAGATCAGGAGGAATCTGCTATGAGACTGGAGTAGGTGATAGGAGAAATGTTGATACATATTCCACTAAACAACTACTTTACTACCCAGAGTAGGGGCACGCTGACTTTTCAACAGGTTGGTAAGCAAAATGATTCTGTCCGTAGAGGACTATGAGATGAGTTAACAACATATTTGCACAGATCAATAACAAACACCATAAGTGTTCTGCAATGGCCGCTGGGGGTTCAACATAGTTGGGAGAGTAGAGCCATGGTGCATTTCGGAAAGGTCAAGTTAATCAGTGGTAGAATATCATCAGACCAATGGACAATGCAAAATGTCAACATCAGGTCACTGCTTTCAGCCAACTAAAAGCAGCAGTATATGTGACTGAAATTGCATCTGTTTTGTGGCAATACCTTGGCACTTTTGTAAGGAATTCCAATTTAAACCAAGGAAGAGTTTGGTGGAAGACACCAGGGCTTGACAACAGAGGGAGCCCATTGAGGGAGGAAAGGTTTGGTGGAAGACACCAGGGCTTGACAGCAGAGGGGGCCCAATGATGGAGCAAATATCCAGCGTCACAATAGCAAGAAACCTGCAAGTAGCCATCCTCCTATTACGGTAGCAGTTATCCTGCTATTTCACCAGATGTATATCTTGATAAACATCATGGTAGATTGTGGGGCTGGAGGCAATGTCTTAAACATAAAATGTTCAAATTCTTTGGAGGTATCCCACACAGATAAGTGATATGCAGAACCAGTATAATTGGTTGAAGGTTCCCCAATAATCCAACAGACTTGTAACATGGTATTAGTGTACTAACCAACTTATTCAGAAACCATAACCTTTGATCTAAATTCAGGTACACAATGTGGCCTAATTTTGGGGATGCCCTCTTTAACAACCCCCATTTTGTATTTGTTTATTATTTATATTGCACACCAAACCCTGGGTTACTGGGCGCTTCAGAAACTTGGTGGTTACATACATAGAAGTGCAATACATTCATGTTACAGTCAAATATAAAAAACAGAGAGGGACCCTGGTTACAGGTGGGTCCGGTATGAGATCACAGGCATAGAGTTTGGTATGACAGACGGATGATTAAAAGATCATAAATCATGTCAGACAAAAGAATGGCAAATCATAAATAAGCAGTGGTAAGTTTACATGGTGAGGTCTCTTAGTGGAGAGACTTCTTGCTCAGTCAATTTTTAATGTTGGCTTTAAAGGTGAGGAAGGACGGTTCCTGTCTGAAAGGGATGGGAATGGAATTCCAGCATTTGGCGGCATGTACTGGGAAGGTATCTCCTCCGGCTGTTTTGAGATTGAATCTCTGTACCATCAGGTTGTGGGAATTAGATGATCTGGTAGTGCGTGTAGGTTGGTGTTTGCAGAATTTGTCCGCCAGGTATTTTGGAGCTGAGTTTGTGAGGCATTTGTGTGTGATGACCAAGGTGCGTAGTGTGATTCTGTCACAGATGGATAGCCAATTGGTGTTCTGTCTGTGAGAGGAGATGTGGCAGGATCTGGGAAGGTTGAGGGCTGCTCTCAGAGAGTTGTTTTGAAGTATCTGGAGTTTGTTTAGATTGTGTTCAGAAGAGCCCAGGAAGAGAGTGTTGCAGTAGTCGAGTTTAGATAGAGCGAGTGACGATTAGGTATAAAGGATGGTGATGTACTGTTTAGAGTACTATTTGGACCAATGTAAGCACAGATATAGATCTACACAAACTCCAGCATCTCATTTGGCTATGGTTATGGAAGACAGTGGGCCTCATTACGAGGTTGGAGGTAGCCATGGCGCTATTAGCGCCATGGCTGCCTCCAAACTCGTTCCGACTCCGCCCTGGTGAATGGAGCAATTACCGGTCCATTCCAAGGTTGGAGGGATCAGTCATTCCCCATTCACCAGGGCCATTCCCCATTTCCATTTGAGCCCGCATAGGGCTCAATGGGAATAGGGAAGGCGCTAATAACGGTACCGCAAATTGCAGTACCGTTATTAACTCCAGAGTCCCTTTGCGAGTCCCGTCCTTAACGCCTGGATAAACCAGGCATTAAGGGAGGACCCGCAAAGGGAACTCGTAGTAGGGCGGTAAGGGATTACCGGCACCGTTGCCCTTACCAGTGCCGGTAATACCTTACCGCCCACCTCGTAATGAGGCTCAGTGTAACACTGGGAATGTAAACATTAATTGGGAATTACCTGATGCCTAGAAGACTTTTCTGGATGTGTTTATTAAGGAGACCGCTGAACAGTTACCCCCACGCTGGTCTTTTGATTGTAAAAGAGTTTTCGAGCTGGGGGGTTCACTACATTGCCAAAGGATCTATGCCATGACACAAGCAGAAAACCATCACCACAAAGAAGATATAGAACATCATCTCAAGACAAGGTTTAATAGACTTTATATCATGTGTGCATGAAATAATTCACTAAAAATAATAATTTATTCTTGATCCC
The DNA here is from genome assembly GCF_040938575.1 of Ambystoma mexicanum. Classification (NCBI taxonomy): domain Eukaryota; kingdom Metazoa; phylum Chordata; class Amphibia; order Caudata; family Ambystomatidae; genus Ambystoma; species Ambystoma mexicanum. The sequence goes on along the minus strand of NC_090924.1, from coordinate 1,063,111,197 downwards.
TGACCTATTTTGCTAGTAAATTTGCAAAGTTGGACTTATTTCGAGTTTAACAACTCCCTAGTATGCATGAGGTTGAAGAGGGGAAGTTGACATTTTGCATAAGGTTTGGGCTCTTCCAGTATCAGAACATTCCCTTTGACTGGGTAAGTGCAGTCAGGGGAGCCAACATTTGAATTTCTCAGGGGGTTCCTCTGCCCAGATTTTAGGGCACTGGCATTGAAAGAGTATTAACATTGTTTGAGGTTGAATTTCCCACTGTCACCAGTAACGCTCTGGAAAAGTACTAGGCAACTACATTAGATTGGCCTGGTCTCCATGGCCCTTTTTGACTAGTTTGGTTGATTTAGCTAAAAGCTCTGATCCACATACCAGCACTAAGTGGCAGTGGACTGATCCTACAAATTGTAGCACGTCCCAAAGGAGTCCATTTCATCTGTGCTGTTTTTAAAAAAAAATGTTTTAATTGTATTAACCTTTCGATTAACCCAAGGCTGATCACATTTTCTTTGAAATCTGGTTTACACCGAGGTTGAGTTCTGTTACGTCTTTAGTCCTGTAATAGGAGAGGCATGTCTGTGAGTACCCACTGAGTGAATAGACTGTTCTCGAGAAGGCTGAATTCCTTTCGTTGTGTATGATTTCAACTGGGAATTGCTTGTTTGTTGTCTCTTGGTTTAATTAGAATGAGTACCATGAAATGGAAAGACAAGCATATTATAGCATCAACACAAACATAGGAAAATTTGTGGTAATATCAGAGCCAATTTAATGGGCTAAATCGCTAATTTAGTGGATTTCGTTCCACAAGACTATCCTCGGAAATGTCCAGAACTACTATCTGTTAAGAGGCCATGCACACATCAAATCCTTCCGCATTTATGTGCTGTAAGATGTACTGGATTTGGGGAATGTCATCCCTTGGACCATCTGACTCTACCTGGAATAAAAAATGATGTTAAAACTAGGCTTGTGAAAAACCCAGGGTCCAGGGTCCTGAAGATTTGATGACCCTGTCATATCTGATTTTAAAAATGGCCAGGCAATGCTCAAATTAACCACCATGATCTTGCACGTCTACTTAGAACACAATGACACTTCAGATTTAAAATTCAATGAGGAAGAGGGGGTGTGACCATTCCAGAGAAGGCTATCAGCAAACATGATAAAAGCTCACACAATTGTGTTTTAATAGATTTACACCATTGGTTACTGAATCATCCATCACAAGCGTACATGTTAGGTTACACCTCACACATTCTCTCCCAAAAGCAATGCTTATCCATCATGATTTCCTCCCACACAGTGATGCTGAATTCTCAATCACAGGAAAAGTTTCCTGATGAGAGGGACTGTTGCACAGGACGTGTTGCTTTGACTGAGACTGTCTTGCAAATGGATTGCACAATTGCTCAGACTTAATTTCACTCTTTCTACTCTACACATCCATCTGTTTCTAATTTACCACCTCATGATGGGAGATCAGAGTGTAATGAATCCTGAGCAGTTAGTAAAACAACCAAAGGCCCTATAGAGGGTGCTATATGGTGTGATGAAGTTCATAAAGGTGATGGCCTGTTATCATTGCTTTTGGTGATATGTAGGCAAGTAGTAAACAGACAATCACCAATATATAACCATTCTATTGGAAACAATGATACAAATACATGATCTAGCATCCAACTACATCTGAAGAGGCTCACTCGGGGTTTCTGACAGTGGTCCGTATGACAAGGCAGGTTGTAGCTGAAGATAGAAAATGAATACAGGTACACATTTGGCTTTGCCATGTCAAGGGCTGGCTCTCTATAATAAGAGATGATATGGCTGCTGCTTACAGATTTTCAGACCCACATATTTTATTCTCAGGACATAATTTAAAAAGTCTTGGCTATGAAATTGGATGAGCGGTGACCTCCTTTTCATCGACTATGGAGCATACCTGCAATCAGGTTCTAGTATCCAACTGTGACAAATGTACTTCTGCCCTGCAGGAGTGCAAGGATGAGTAGAGGCTCAGACGCCCACTCAGCTCTCATACTTCTACAAACCAAGAGCCAACACAATCATAAATGTAAAATGTGCACAGCCAAGAGATGTACCTCCTTTGCCTTAACTGGTGACGTGGGCTAAGGGAAGGATATACTCTTAAGAGGGGTGTGAATGTGGTTGAAAAGCACACAATAAAGGAATGTCCAATCAAGGTTCTATAAACATAGATACACTTAAATTAAACATGCCATATCCAATAATAACTCATTTGAAAAACACTACGTAAAACCCCCCCTTCAGGAAATAACACAGAATAAGCATAGAAAGTAGATGAAGCACTCTGGGTAATTAATCAGGGGTGAAAAGCTAGCAAAATCAACAATTTTCTTGAAAAACGATATTTACTTGTGAGCAAAATGGGACAAAGGGAGCAGTTAGCAGTCAAAAGTACATTCTTTGGGGGGCGCTGTTGAGCAGCCAACAAAATGGCTGCCTAGCTTTCCAGCTCCGTGTGCCGCCGCTCTATATCTGCCTTCATCTGCGGTCTAACATCTTGCCCCATCCTCTAAACCGGCTCCTGCCTTGCAGGCACTTCGCCCCACCTGCCCGTGAAATTCTGGCCTGAATCGGACCTCCTGGGCCTGAGTTCGGCCGGTGGCGCGACCCCGCCTTGGACTGATTGGGCCGCCACTCTGCCGCTGAGCGGGGGACGGGTTGCGCAGCTGGGGCCCACCGCTGCCTGCGGCCCTACTGCTCGCTTATTCTCACCGCCCACATCCCTGGCTCGATCACTGGCGTCCCGGAGCCTTAGGGCTGTAGCTGATCGGGAGCGCGGAGGCTGCCATCACGACCTGCGCTGATACGCGTGGGCGAATCCTGGCTCAGACGTCGCGGAATTGCCGCTGGGATCCCCTGCGGCCATCCGCCGCTCTGCGCCCGTGCGGTGCCGCTGCCTGACTTCTTCCCGCGGCCCCCGTGTCTCCGCGGGACCCAACGCGGAGATCGCCCCCACCGGACCTACGGCCGGGGGGCCCCTCAGCGCGGCGCTGAAACTGTGCCATTGATGGCGTGGGAGCCCCTCGCGCGGGCTCGCTGGAGACTCCGCCACCCGGATCCTGAACAAGCGTAAGGTGAGGAGCTGGGGGGGATACTGGGGGCGGGTGCTCCCCCGACCCCTCCGCTCTGGTTGATACCCCCCGCTCCCTCATCGCTGCACTCCACGAAATTGGGATTCCGCGGCGATTACCCATTCTGCCTCATATGATCCATTGAGGCGCGCTGCATGGTCGTCTCCCCAGACACTGCCTCCCCTACACCCTGGCTCAGGAGCCTGGATAATACGTTTCTTCATACCCTGTGGGCTACTGTTACATCATCCAAAAAGCCAGATCTCCTTCCTTTGACCTTTTGCTTTGCACAGCCCCAGGTCATATACAGCACCCGTATTGTACTTACTCATATTACACAATGTCTAACAGATCCAGGAATACCAGTAAGACTGGAGCTATGGATAAATTTGCAAAAGCCACCCCGAGATCCGAGTCGACCCATTCTTCTTGTGACCAGACCGACACACCACTCCCTGCGGAGGGGCCTCCTGCGGACATGACGGCCATGATGGAGTCTATGGCTAGAAACTTTGCTGCATTTCACGAAAAGCTAGACGATATAAATGCTAATGTGGCTTCTCTTAGGGCCCAGTAACTTTCCATGTCTCTAGCTTGAATACAGTGTCTACAATATTCATAATTAGCAGGGTTTTGCCCCAGAACATGGTACAAATCGGAGTTTGGACTCAAATCGTGAGGGCATTTTCCATACTAAGACTCTCAAAGTTGTACATTCCTGTCATTTGGTTACAATAAGTTATCACTGTTTCTATAAAATATATATTTGTTGCAATTCAACTCCCCAAAGTGTTTGGGTCTGCCTCCAGAAGTCTGGGTGGGTCAGTGATCACATGTCTCTCCTTGCTGGCAGCGGGCTGTTGACAGGAAACACTCAAAATTAACATACCCCATTCAACTGAAAGGGGCTATTGTCTCTCTCCTCCAGGCTGAAGGGGAAACCCCCTCCCTCTCACTCAGAAGGGCCTCTTGGCCTCTGGGAACAGCAGGTGGCTAAGATTTTTTAATTAACCAACAGGCCTTTGAAGTCCAGTTGACTCAGGTCCCTTTGTCAGCCAGTTCTCCTGTCAGAGTTTAGACCGCTAGCGCCGCCTTGTGGCATTTGTCAGTACTGCATCCATTTTTGGGATCTGTCTTGAATTACTGCATTTCAACAGAGAGGTCTTTTGCTTGATAGTATAGGACCCTTGCTTAACATTGTTTTGATGGCATCCTTACAGTAGAGTGGTGATGTGGAACCCCCCACAAGAAGGTTGTATCTTTGGAGTGGTCTTGTGCCAACTGCGCAGTTCTCCTGGATTCTGGCGTGAATGTGTGCGGCGATAGCTCATCCCCACATCCACCCAGTCTATTGATTTAGTTTGTTCTGGGATAGAATAATGGGCGGCGACAGCTCATCCCCACATCTACCCAGTCTAAGGATTCAACATGGGTCAAAACCCTTGACATACCCGACATTTGTCTCTCACTGTCCAGGTGGCATTACAACCAACTATTGCACAAATCAGACCAGAGTAAAAGGCAAGTGACCACTATCAGTAGTAAACCTGTATAACATATTGTATATTGCATTGGAAATAAACCTCAGTTGTGCAGGAATTCCATACAAAGGCAGAGTTTATTTTTTTATATTTATAGGTGTTTCTGAAACCTGTACCATCCCATTAGATCAGGAGGAATCTGCTATGAGACTGGAGTAGGTGATAGGAGAAATGTTGATACATATTCCACTAAACAACTACTTTACTACCCAGAGTAGGGGCACGCTGACTTTTCAACAGGTTGGTAAGCAAAATGATTCTGTCCGTAGAGGACTATGAGATGAGTTAACAACATATTTTCACAGATCAATAACGAACACCATAAGTGTTCTGCAATGGCCGCTGGGGGTTCAACATAGTTGGGAGAGTAGAGCCATGGTGCATTTCGGAAAGGTCAAGTTAATCAGTGGTAGAATATCATCAGACCAATGGACAATGCAAAATGTGAACATCAGGTCGCTGCTTTCAGCCAACTAAAAGCAGCAGTGTATGCGACTGAAATTGCATCTGTTTTGTGGCAATACCTTGGCACTTTTGTAAGGAATTCCAATTTAAACCAAGGAAGAGTTTGGTGGAAGACACCAGGGCTTGACAACAGAGGGAGCCCATTGAGGGAGGAAAGGTTTGGTGGAAGACACCAGGGCTTGACAGCAGAGGGGGCCCAATGATGGAGCAAATATCCAGCGTCACAATAGCAAGAAACCTGCAAGTAGCCATCCTCCTATTACGGTAGCAGTTATCCTGCTATTTCACCAGATGTATATCTTGGTAAACATCATGGTAGATTGTGGTGCTGGAGGCAATGTCTTAAACATAAAATGTTCAAATTCTTTGGAGGTATCCCACACAGATAAGTGATATGCAAAACTGTAACGCTCACCTAACTCCCACGGAGGCGCTGGCCTGGTTCGCGCTGCTGTGACCTCTTCTAAGGTGATGCGCAGGGTTCGGAAAAAAGGACTGGACCGGGCCCCCAAATCTGGCTTGTCTGGCTCGCAGAAGTATCCTTCTGTAGGTGAAAATAGGGGATTAACTGTCTGCGGGGTAATGCAATTGGCCTCCCACTTTCCCCTCTCACCCTCCTCGAAACCCTTCTGTGATTTCTCGTAGCGTCTCACCTTAGGGTCTGGAAGGACGAGCTCTCCATCCTGCTTCTGATGCAGGGGCGCGTTGGTATCCAGTTACTTCACTGGATTTTCAGATTGGTGAGAACCAAACTTGCTTGGCTTCCAGGTAAGTTTTTTTGATAAGAGGTTCCCCTTGTGTCCATGCATTAATGTACTGATGCTAGTGTCTTTTTCCCCATAGGGGCCGGGGTACGGAATGCCGGGGAACAGGCACCGACCCGAGATGAGAGGTGGAATCCTTGTAGAAATCAGGTAAGTCTTTAATGAGCGTTTTTTGGTAATGTCTTTTCATTCGCTCATTAACGCTGATGTCCCTTTTTCCCCTTAGGGGCCGGGGTCCGGAAATGCCAGGATGCAGCGCGGACCCAAAATGGAGAGGGAATGAATCAACAGGTAAGTCTTAACATGGAGATTTAGCTTTCCTTATTCCCTTCTCTCTCTCACCTTTTGTTCTGGTCTTTTTTTCCCTAGGCGCTGGGGCATGACTGCGAATCCGGATGATCGCTGCTGAACATGGAGGCGCCCTGTAAAGGTGAGTGGAATGCGGCGCTGAAGCGATCGACGCGATGAGCTTTAAAAAAAAAGTCTTCCTTTTCAGGATTGTCGGCGAGATGTCTCCGGGATGCGGTTTTAGCAGGTAAGGACTTTTCCTTCTTCTGTTCTCTTCTTCTCTTCCTTTGCAGGTGATCCAGGATGCTGGCTAGCGTGGCAGAAGTCAGGATGCAGGAGCAGACACGGTGAGCGTCCAGCTGCTAGATGCAGAACAACGCGAAGCACATGTGGCTGTTCGGGTGGGGTTTAAATAGCCTTGGAAGAAGTTCCAGGTATGTATCCTTCCTCCAATCAGGTATGTATCCTTCCCCGACCACACCCGGATGGTCAATTAGTCCCACAGGTAAAGTAGTTCCTTTCAGGCCTCAAGGAGGCCGGGATCCTGCAGCATGGTCTGCATCAGGTAAGTGCACCCAAGCACTCCCATAATGAGCCTGGCGCCTATGGCGCCGGGACTGATGTCTTTTATGACCCTGGCGCCATAGGCGCCAGGACACTGTCCAAAGGGCCCCTATATGGGGTTGCTGGGTCCTTCCTTGGGGACTGGATGTCCGCTTTCGGGGACGCAGGGCTTGAACCGGCTCCCCGGGAGCAGGCATCATGACAAGAACCAGTATAATTGGTTGAAGGTTCCCCAATAATCCAACAGACTTGTAACATGGTATTAGTGTACTAACCAACTTATTCAGAAACCATAACCTTTGATCTAAATGCATGTACACAATGTGGCCTAATTTTGGGGATGCCCTCTTTAACAACCCCCATTTTGTATTCGTTTATTATTTATATTGCACACCAAACCCTGGGTTACTGGGCGCTTGAGAAACTTGGTGGCTACATACAGAGAAGTGCAATGCATTCATGTTACAGTCAAATATAAAAAACAGAGAGGGACCCTGGTTACAGGTGGGTCCGGTATGAGATCACAGGCATAGAGTTTGGTATGACAGACGGATTATTAAAAGATCATAAGTCATGTCAGACAAAAGAATGGCAAATCATAAATAAGCAGTGGTAAGTTTACTTGGTGAGGTCTCTTAGTGGAGAGACTTCTTGCTCAGTCAATTTTTAATGTTGGCTTTAAAGGTGAGGAAGGACGGTTCCTGTCTGAAAGGGATGGGAATGGAATTCCAGCATTTGGCGGCATGTACTGGGAAGGTATCTCCTCTGGCTGTTTTGAGATTGAATCTCGGTACCATCAGGTAGTGGGAATTAGATGATCTGGTAGTGCGTGTAGGTTGGTGTTTGCAGAATTTGTCCGCCAGGTATTTTGGAGCTGAGTTTGTGAGGCATTTGTGTGTGACGACCAAGGTGCGTAGTGTGATTCTATCACAGATGGATAGCGAATTGGTGTTCTTTCGGTGAGAGGAGATGTGGCAGGATCTGGGAAGGTTGAGGGCTGCTCTCAGAGAGTTGTTTTGAAGTATCTGGAGTTTGTTTAGATTGTGTTCAGAAGAGCCCAGGAAGAGAGTGTTGCAGTAGTCGAGTTTAGATAGAGCGAGTGACGATTAGGTATAAAGGATGGTGATGTACTGTTTAGAGTACTATTTGGACCAATGTAAGCACAGATATAGATCTACACAAACTCCAGCATCTCATTTGGCTATGGTTATGGAAGACAGTGGGCCTCATTACGAGGTTGGAGGTAGCCATGGCGCTATTAGCGCCATGGCTGCCTCCAAACTCGTTCCGACTCCGCCCTGGTGAATGGAGCAATTACCGGTCCATTCCAAGGTTGGAGGGATCAGTCATTCCCCATTCACCAGGGCCATTCCCCATTTCCATTTGAGCCCGCATAGGGCTCAATGGGAATAGGGAAGGCGCTAATAACGGTACCGCAAATTGCAGTACCGTTATTAACTCCAGAGTCCCTTTGCGAGTCCCGTCCTTAACGCCTGGATAAACCAGGCATTAAGGGAGGACCCGCAAAGGGAACTCGTAGTAGGGCGGTAAGGGATTACCGGCACCGTTGCCCTTACCAGTGCCGGTAATACCTTACCGCCCACCTCGTAATGAGGCTCAGTGTAACACTGGGAATGTAAACATTAATTGGGAATTACCTGATGCCTAGAAGACTTTTCTGGATGTGTTTATTAAGGAGACCGCTGAACAGTTACCCCCACGCTGGTCTTTTGATTGTAAAAGAGTTTTCGAGCTGGGGGGTTCACTACATTGCCAAAGGATCTATGCCATGACACAAGCAGAAAACCATCACCACAAAGAAGATATAGAACATCATCTCAAGACAAGGTTTAATAGACTTTATATCATTTGTGCATGCAATAATAATTCACTAAAAATAATAATTTATTCTTGATCCCTGACCTATTTTGCTAGTAAATTTGCAAAGTTGGACTTATTTCGAGTTTAACAACTCCCTAGTATGCATGAGGTTGAAGAGGGGAAGTTGACATTTTGCATAAGGTTTGGGCTCTTCCAGTATCAGAACATTCCCTTTGACTGGGTAAGTGCAGTCAGGGGAGCCAACATTTGAATTTCTCAGGGGGTTCCTCTGCCCAGATTTTAGGGCACTGGCATTGAAAGAGTATTAACATTGTTTGAGGTTGAATTTCCCACTGTCACCAGTAACGCTCTGGAAAAGTACTAGGCAACTACATTAGATTGGCCTGGTCTCCATGGCCCTTTTTGACTAGTTTGGTTGATTTAGCTAAAAGCTCTGATCCACATACCAGCACTAAGTGGCAGTGGACTGATCCTACAAATTGTAGCACGTCCCAAAGGAGTCCATTTCATCTGTGCTGTTTTTAAAAAAAAATGTTTTAATTGTATTAACCTTTCGATTAACCCAAGGCTGATCACATTTTCTTTGAAATCTGGTTTACACCGAGGTTGAGTTCTGTTACGTCTTTAGTCCTGTAATAGGAGAGGCATGTCTGTGAGTACCCACTGAGTGAATAGACTGTTCTCGAGAAGGCTGAATTCCTTTCGTTGTGTATGATTTCAACTGGGAATTGCTTGTTTGTTGTCTCTTGGTTTAATTAGAATGAGTACCATGAAATGGAAAGACAAGCATATTATAGCATCAACACAAACATAGGAAAATTTGTGGTAATATCAGAGCCAATTTAATGGGCTAAATCGCTAATTTAGTGGATTTCGTTCCACAAGACTATCCTCGGAAATGTCCAGAACTACTATCTGTTAAGAGGCCATGCACACATCAAATCCTTCCGCATTTATGTGCTGTAAGATGTACTGGATTTGGGGAATGTCATCCCTTGGACCATCTGACTCTACCTGGAATAAAAAATGATGTTAAAACTAGGCTTGTGAAAAACCCAGGGTCCAGGGTCCTGAAGATTTGATGACCCTGTCATATCTGATTTTAAAAATGGCCAGGCAATGCTCAAATTAACCACCATGATCTTGCACGTCTACTTAGAACACAATGACACTTCAGATTTAAAATTCAATGAGGAAGAGGGGGTGTGACCATTCCAGAGAAGGCTATCAGCAAACATGATAAAAGCTCACACAATTGTGTTTTAATAGATTTACACCATTGGTTACTGAATCATCCATCACAAGCGTACATGTTAGGTTACACCTCACACATTCTCTCCCAAAAGCAATGCTTATCCATCATGATTTCCTCCCACACAGTGATGCTGAATTCTCAATCACAGGAAAAGTTTCCTGATGAGAGGGACTGTTGCACAGGACGTGTTGCTTTGACTGAGACTGTCTTGCAAATGGATTGCACAATTGCTCAGACTTAATTTCACTCTTTCTACTCTACACATCCATCTGTTTCTAATTTACCACCTCATGATGGGAGATCAGAGTGTAATGAATCCTGAGCAGTTAGTAAAACAACCAAAGGCCCTATAGAGGGTGCTATATGGTGTGATGAAGTTCATAAAGGTGATGGCCTGTTATCATTGCTTTTGGTGATATGTAGGCAAGTAGTAAACAGACAATCACCAATATATAACCATTCTATTGGAAACAATGATACAAATACATGATCTAGCATCCAACTACATCTGAAGAGGCTCACTCGGGGTTTCTGACAGTGGTCCGTATGACAAGGCAGGTTGTAGCTGAAGATAGAAAATGAATACAGGTACACATTTGGCTTTGCCATGTCAAGGGCTGGCTCTCTATAATAAGAGATGATATGGCTGCTGCTTACAGATTTTCAGGCCCACATATTTTATTCTCAGGACATAATTTAAAAAGTCTTGGCTATGAAATTGGATGAGCGGTGACCTCCTTTTCATCGACTATGGAGCATACCTGCAATCAGGTTCTAGTATCCAACTGTGACAAATGTACTTCTGCCCTGCAGGAGTGCAAGGATGAGTAGAGGCTCAGACGCCCACTCAGCTCTCATACTTCTACAAACCAAGAGCCAACACAATCATAAATGTAAAATGTGCACAGCCAAGAGATGTACCTCCTTTGCCTTAACTGGTGACGTGGGCTAAGGGAAGGATATACTCTTAAGAGGGGTGTGAATGTGGTTGAAAAGCACACAATAAAGGAATGTCCAATCAAGGTTCTATAAACATAGATACACTTAAATTAAACATGCCATATCCAATAATAACTCATTTGAAAAACACTACATAAAACCCCCCCTTCAGGAAATAACACAGAATAAGCATAGAAAGTAGATGAAGCACTCTGGGTAATTAATCAGGGGTGAAAAGCTAGCAAAATCAACAATTTTCTTGAAAAAAGATATTTACTTGTGAGCAAAATGGGACAAAGGGAGCAGTTAGCAGTCAAAAGTACATTCTTTGGGGGGCGCTGTTGAGCAGCCAACAAAATGGCTGCCTAGCTTTCCAGCTCCGTGTGCCGCCGCTCTATATCTGCCTTCATCTGCGGTCTAACATCTTGCCCCATCCTCTAAACCGGCTCCTGCCTTGCAGGCACTTCGCCCCACCTGCCCGTGAAATTCTGGCCTGAATCGGACCTCCTGGGCCTGAGTTCGGCCGGTGGCGCGGCCCCGCCTTGGACTGATTGGGCCGCCACTCTGCCGCTGAGCGGGGGACGGGTTGCGCAGCTGGGGCCCACCGCTGCCTGCGGCCCTACTGCTCGCTTATTCTCACCGCCCACATCCCTGGCTCGATCACTGGCCTCCCGGAGCCTTAGGGCTGTAGCTGATCGGGAGCGCGGAGGCTGCCATCACGACCTGCGCTGATACGCGTGGGTGAATCCTGCCTCAGACGTCGCGGAATTGCCGCTGGGATCCCCTGCGGCCATCCGCCGCTCTGCGCCCGTGCGGTGCCGCTGCCTGACTTCTTCCCGCGGCCCCCGTGTCTCCGCGGGACCCAACGCGGAGATCGCCCCCACCGGACCTACGGCCGGGGGGCCCCTAAGCGCGGCGCTGAAACTGTGCCATTGATGGCGTGGGAGCCCCTTGCGCGGGCTCGCTGGAGACTCCGCCACCCGGATCCTGAACAAGCGTAAGGTGAGGAGCTGGGGGGGATACTGGGGGCGGGTGCTCCCCCGACCCCTCCGCTCTGGTTGATACCCCCCGCTCCCTCATCGCTGCACTCCACGAAATTGGGATTCCGCGGCGATTACCCATTCTGCCTCATATGATCCATTGAGGCGCGCTGCATGGTCGTCTCCCCAGAAACTGCCTCCCCTACACCCTGGCTCAGGAGCCTGGATAATACGTTTCTTCATACCCTGTGGGCTACTGTTACATCATCCAAAAAGCCAGATCTCTTTCCTTTGACCTTTTGCTTTGAACAGCTCCAGGTCATATACAGCACCCGTATTGTACTTACTCATATTACACAATGTCTAACAGATCCAGGAATACCAGTAAGACTGGAGCTATGGATAAATTTGCAAAAGCCACCCCGAGATCCGAGTCGACCCATTCTTCTTGTGACCAGACCGACACACCACTCCCTGCGGAGGGGCCTCCTGCGGACATGACGGCCATGATGGAGTCTATGGCTAGAAACTTTGCTGCATTTCACGAAAAGCTAGACAATATAAATGCTAATGTGGCTTCTCTTAGGGCCCAGTAACTTTCCATGTCTCTAGCTTGAATACAGTGTCTACAATATTCATAATTAGCAGGGTTTTGCCCCAGAACATGGTACAAATCGGAGTTTGGACTCAAATCGTGAGGGCATTTTCCATACTAAGACTCTCAAAGTTGTACATTCCTGTCATTTGGTTACAATAAGTTATCACTGTTTCTATAAAATATATATTTGTTGCAATTCAACTCCCCAAAGTGTTTGGGTCTGCCTCCAGAAGTCTGGGTGGGTCAGTGATCACATGTCTCTCCTTGCTGGCAGCGGGCTGTTGACAGGAAACACTCAAAATTAACATACCCCATTCAACTGAAAGGGGCTATTGTCTCTCTCCTCCAGGCTGAAGGGGAAACCCCCTCCCTCTCACTCAGAAGGGCCTCTTGGCCTCTGGGAACAGCAGGTGGCTAAGATTTTTTAATTAACCAACAGGCCTTTGAAGTCCAGTTGACTCAGGTCCCTTTGTCAGCCAGTTCTCCTGTCAGAGTTTAGACCGCTAGCGCCGCCTTGTGGCATTTGTCAGTACTGCATCCATTTTTGGGATCTGTCTTGAATTACTGCATTTCAACAGAGAGGTCTTTTGCTTGATAGTATAGGACCCTTGCTTAACATTGTTTTGATGGCATCCTTACAGTAGAGTGGTGATGTGGAACCCCCCACAAGAAGGTTGTATCTTTGGAGTGGTCTTGTGCCAACTGCGCAGTTCTCCTGGATTCTGGCGTGAATGTGTGCGGCGATAGCTCATCCCCACATCCACCCAGTCTATTGATTTAGTTTGTTCTGGGATAGAATAATGGGCGGCGACAGCTCATCCCCACATCTACCCAGTCTAAGGATTCAACATGGGTCAAAACCCTTGACATACCCGACATTTGTCTCTCACTGTCCAGGTGGCATTACAACCAACTATTGCACAAATCAGACCAGAGTAAAAGGCAAGTGACCACTATCAGTAGTAAACCTGTATAACATATTGTATATTGCATTGGAAATAAACCTCAGTTGTGCAGGAATTCCATACAAAGGCAGAGTTTATTTTTTTATATTCATAGGTGTTTCTGAAACCTGTACCATCCTATTAGATCAGGAGGAATCTGCTATGAGACTGGAGTAGGTGATAGGAGAAATGTTGATACATATTCCACTAAACAACTACTTTACTACCCAGAGTAGGGGCACGCTGGCTTTTCAACAGGTTGGTAAGCAAAATGATTCTGTCCGTAGAGGACTATGAGATGAGTTAACAACATATTTTCACAGATCAATAACGAACACCATAAGTGTTCTGCAATGGCCGCTGGGGGTTCAACATAGTTGGGAGAGTAGAGCCATGGTGCATTTCGGAAAGGTCAAGTTAATCAGTGGTAGAATATCATCAGACCAATGGACAATGCAAAATGTGAACATCAGGTCGCTGCTTTCAGCCAACTAAAAGCAGCAGTGTATGCGACTGAAATTGCATCTGTTTTGTGGCAATACCTTGGCACTTTTGTAAGGAATTCCAATTTAAACCAAGGAAGAGTTTGGTGGAAGACACCAGGGCTTGACAACAGAGGGAGCCCATTGAGGGAGGAAAGGTTTGGTGGAAGACACCAGGGCTTGACAGCAGAGGGGGCCCAATGATGGAGCAAATATCCAGCGTCACAATAGCAAGAAACCTGCAAGTAGCCATCCTCCTATTACGGTAGCAGTTATCCTGCTATTTCACCAGATGTATATCTTGGTAAACATCATGGTAGATTGTGGTGCTGGAGGCAATGTCTTAAACATAAAATGTTCAAATTCTTTGGAGGTATCCCACACAGATAAGTGATATGCAAAACTGTAACGCTCACCTAACTCCCACGGAGGCGCTGGCCTGGTTCGCGCTGCTGTGACCTCTTCTAAGGTGATGCGCAGGGTTCGGAAAAAAGGACTGGACCGGGCCCCCAAATCTGGCTTGTCTGGCTCGCAGAAGTATCCTTCTGTAGGCGAAAATAGGGGATTAACTGTCTGCGGGGTAATGCAATCGGCCTCCCACTTTCCCCTCTCACCCTCCTCGAAACCCTTCTGTGATTTCTCGTAGCGTCTCACCTTAGGGTCTGGAAGGACGAGCTCTCCATCCTGCTTCTGATGCAGGGGCGCGTTGGTATCCAGTTACTTCACTGGATTTTCAGATTGGTGAGAACCAAACTTGCTTGGCTTCCAGGTAAGTTTTTTTGATAAGAGGTTCCCCTTGTGTCCATGCATTAATGTACTGATGCTAGTGTCTTTTTCCCCATAGGGGCCGGGGTACGGAATGCCGGGGAACAGGCACCGACCCGAGATGAGAGGTGGAATCCTTGTAGAAATCAGGTAAGTCTTTAATGAGCGTTTTTTGGTAATGTCTTTTCATTCGCTCATTAACGCTGATGTCCCTTTTTCCCCTTAGGGGCCGGGGTCCGGAAATGCCAGGATGCAGCGCGGACCCAAAATGGAGAGGGAATGAATCAACAGGTAAGTCTTAACATGGAGATTTAGCTTTCCTTATTCCCTTCTCTCTCTCACCTTTTGTTCTGGTCTTTTTTTCCCTAGGCGCTGGGGCATGACTGCGAATCCGGATGATCGCTGCTGAACATGGAGGCGCCCTGTAAAGGTGAGTGGAATGCGGCGCTGAAGCGATCGACGCGATGAGCTTTAAAAAAAAAGTCTTCCTTTTCAGGATTGTCGGCGAGATGTCTCCGGGATGCGGTTTTAGCAGGTAAGGACTTTTCCTTCTTCTGTTCTGTTCTTCTCTTCCTTTGCAGGTGATCCAGGATGCTGGCTAGCGTGGCAGAAGTCAGGATGCAGGAGCAGACACGGTGAGCGTCCAGCTGCTAGATGCAGAACAACGCGAAGCACATGTGGCTGTTCGGGTGGGGTTTAAATAGCCTTGGAAGAAGTTCCAGGTATGTATCCTTCCTCCAATCAGGTATGTATCCTTCCCCGACCACATCCGGATGGTCAATTAGTCCCACAGGTAAAGTAGTTCCTTTCAGGCCTCAAGGAGGCCGGGATCCTGCAGCATGGTCTGCATCAGGTAAGTGCACCCAAGCACTCCCATAATGAGCCTGGCGCCTATGGCGCCGGGACTGATGTCTTTTATGACCCTGGCGCCATAGGCGCCAGGACACTGTCCAAAGGGCCCCTATATGGGGTTGCTGGGTCCTTCCTTGGGGACTGGATGTCCGCTTTCGGGGACGCAGGGCTTGAACCGGCTCCCCGGGAGCGGGCATCATGACAAGAACCAGTATAATTGGTTGAAGGTTCCCCAATAATCCAACAGACTTGTAACATGGTATTAGTGTACTAACCAACTTATTCAGAAACCATAACCTTTGATCTAAATGCATGTACACAATGTGGCCTAATTTTGGGGATGCCCTCTTTAACAAGCCCCATTTTGTATTCGTTTATTATTTATATTGCACACCAAACCCTGGGTTACTGGGCGCTTGAGAAACTTGGTGGCTACATACAGAGAAGTGCAATGCATTCATGTTACAGTCAAATATAAAAAACAGAGCGGGACCCTGGTTACAGGTGGGTCCGGTATGAGATCACAGGCATAGAGTTTGGTATGACAGACGGATTATTAAAAGATCATAAGTCATGTCAGACAAAAGAATGGCAAATCATAAATAAGCAGTGGTAAGTTTACTTGGTGAGGTCTCTTAGTGGAGAGACTTCTTGCTCAGTCAATTTTTAATGTTGGCTTTAAAGGTGAGGAAGGACGGTTCCTGTCTGAAAGGGATGGGAATGGAATTCCAGCATTTGGCGGCATGTACTGGGAAGGTATCTCCTCTGGCTGTTTTGAGATTGAATCTCGGTACCATCAGGTAGTGGGAATTAGATGATCTGGTAGTGCGTGTAGGTTGGTGTTTGCAGAATTTGTCCGCCAGGTATTTTGGAGCTGAGTTTGTGAGGCATTTGTGTGTGACGACCAAGGTGCGTAGTGTGATTCTGTCACAGATGGATAGCCAATTGGTGTTCTTTCTGTGAGAGGAGATGTGGCAGGATCTGGGAAGGTTGAGGGCTGCTCTCAGAGAGTTGTTTTGAAGTATCTGGAGTTTGTTTAGATTGTGTTCAGAAGAGCCCAGGAAGAGAGTGTTGCAGTAGTCGAGTTTAGATAGAGCGAGTGACGATTAGGTATAAAGGATGGTGATGTACTGTTTAGAGTACTATTTGGACCAATGTAAGCACAGATATAGATCTACACAAACTCCAGCATCTCATTTGGCTATGGTTATGGAAGACAGTGGGCCTCATTACGAGGTTGGAGGTAGCCATGGCGCTATTAGCGCCATGGCTGCCTCCAAACTCGTTCCGACTCCGCCCTGGTGAATGGAGCAATTACCGGTCCATTCCAAGGTTGGAGGGATCAGTCATTCCCCATTCACCAGGGCCATTCCCCATTTCCATTTGAGCCCGCATAGGGCTCAATGGGAATAGGGAAGGCGCTAATAACGGTACCGCAAATTGCAGTACCGTTATTAACTCCAGAGTCCCTTTGCGAGTCCCGTCCTTAACGCCTGGATAAACCAGGCATTAAGGGAGGACCCGCAAAGGGAACTCGTAGTAGGGCGGTAAGGGATTACCGGCACCGTTGCCCTTACCAGTGCCGGTAATACCTTACCGCCCACCTCGTAATGAGGCTCAGTGTAACACTGGGAATGTAAACATTAATTGGGAATTACCTGATGCCTAGAAGACTTTTCTGGATGTGTTTATTAAGGAGACCGCTGAACAGTTACCCCCACGCTGGTCTTTTGATTGTAAAAGAGTTTTCGAGCTGGGGGGTTCACTACATTGCCAAAGGATCTATGCCATGACACAAGCAGAAAACCATCACCACAAAGAAGATATAGAACATCATCTCAAGACAAGGTTTAATAGACTTTATATCATTTGTGCATGAAATAATTCACTAAAAATAATAATTTATTCTTGATCCCTGACCTATTTTGCTAGTAAATTTGCAAAGTTGGACTTATTTCGAGTTTAACAACTCCCTAGTATGCATGAGGTTGAAGAGGGGAAGTTGACATTTTTCATAAGGTTTGGGCTCTTCCAGTATCAGAACATTCCCTTTGACTGGGTAAGTGCAGTCAGGGGAGCCAACATTTGAATTTCTCAGGGGCTTCCTCTGCCCAGATTTTAGGGCACTGGCATTGAAAGAGTATTAACATTGTTTGAGGTTGAATTTCCCACTGTCACCAGTAACGCTCTGGAAAAGTACTAGGCAACTACATTAGATTGGCCTGGTCTCCATGGCCCTTTTTGACTAGTTTGGTTGATTTAGCTAAAAGCTCTGATCCACATACCAGCACTAAGTGGCAGTGGACTGATCCTACAAATTGTAGCACGTCCCAAAGGAGTCCATTTCATCTGTGCTGTTTTTAAAAAAAAATGTTTTAATTGTATTAACCTTTCGATTAACCCAAGGCTGATCACATTTTCTTTGAAATCTGGTTTACACCGAGGTTGAGTTCTGTTACGTCTTTAGTCCTGTAATAGGAGAGGCATGTCTGTGAGTACCCACTGAGTGAATAGACTGTTCTCGAGAAGGCTGGATTCCTTTCGTTGTGTATGATTTCAACTGGGAATTGCTTGTTTGTTGTCTCTTGGTTTAATTAGAATGAGTACCATGAAATGGAAAGACAAGCATATTATAGCATCAACACAAACATAGGAAAATTTGTGGTAATATCAGAGCCAATTTAATGGGCTAAATCGCTAATTTAGTGGATTTCGTTCCACAAGACTATCCTCGGAAATGTCCAGAACTACTATCTGTTAAGAGGCCATGCACACATCAAATCCTTCCGCATTTATGTGCTGTAAGATGTACTGGATTTGGGGAATGTCATCCCTTGGACCATCTGACTCTACCTGGAATAAAAAATGATGTTAAAACTAGGCTTGTGAAAAACCCAGGGTCCAGGGTCCTGAAGATTTGATGACCCTGTCATATCTGATTTTAAAAATGGCCAGGCAATGCTCAAATTAACCACCATGATCTTGCACGTCTACTTAGAACACAATGACACTTCAGATTTAAAATTCAATGAGGAAGAGGGGGTGTGACCATTCCAGAGAAGGCTATCAGCAAACATGATAAAAGCTCACACAATTGTGTTTTAATAGATTTACACCATTGGTTACTGAATCATCCATCACAAGCGTACATGTTAGGTTACACCTCACACATTCTCTCCCAAAAGCAATGCTTATCCATCATGATTTCCTCCCACACAGTGATGCTGAATTCTCAATCACAGGAAAAGTTTCCTGATGAGAGGGACTGTTGCACAGGACGTGTTGCTTTGACTGAGACTGTCTTGCAAATGGATTGCACAATTGCTCAGACTTAATTTCACTCTTTCTACTCTACACATCCATCTGTTTCTAATTTACCACCTCATGATGGGAGATCAGAGTGTAATGAATCCTGAGCAGTTAGTAAAACAACCAAAGGCCCTATAGAGGGTGCTATATGGCGTGATGAAGTTCATAAAGGTGATGGCCTGTTATCATTGCTTTTGGTGATATGTAGGCAAGTAGTAAACAGACAATCACCAATATATAACCATTCTATTGGAAACAATGATACAAATACATGATCTAGCATCCAACTACATCTGAAGAGGCTCACTCGGGGTTTCTGACAGTGGTCCGTATGACAAGGCAGGTTGTAGCTGAAGATAGAAAATGAATACAGGTACACATTTGGCTTTGCTATGTCAAGGGCTGGCTCTCTATAATAAGAGATGATATGGCTGCTGCTTACAGATTTTCAGACCCACATATTTTATTCTCAGGACATAATTTAAAAAGTCTTGGCTATGAAATTGGATGAGCGGTGACCTCCTTTTCATCGACTATGGAGCATACCTGCAATCAGGTTCTAGTATCCAACTGTGACAAATGTACTTCTGCCCTGCAGGAGTGCAAGGATGAGTAGAGGCTCAGACGCCCACTCAGCTCTCATACTTCTACAAACCAAGAGCCAACACAATCATAAATGTAAAATGTGCACAGCCAAGAGATGTACCTCCTTTGCCTTTACTGGTGACGTGGGCTAAGGGAAGGATATACTCTTAAGAGGGGTGTGAATGTGGTTGAAAAGCACACAATAAAGTTATGTCCAATCAAGGTTCTATAAACATAGATACACTTAAATTAAGCATGCCATATCCAATAATAACTCATTTTAAAAACACTACATAAAACCCCCCCTTCAGGAAATAACACAGAATAAGCATAGAAAGTAGATGAAGCACTCTGGGTAATTAATCAGGGGTGAAAAGCTAGCAAAATCAACAATTTTCTTGAAAAAAGATATTTACTTGTGAGCAAAATGGGACAAAGGGAGCAGTTAGCAGTCAAAAGTACATTCTTTGGGGGGCGCTGTTGAGCAGCCAACAAAATGGCTGCCTAGCTTTCCAGCTCCGTGTGCCGCCGCTCTATATCTGCCTTCATCTGCGGTCTAACATCTTGCCCCATCCTCTAAACCGGCTCCTGCCTTGCAGGCACTTCGCCCCACCTGCCCGTGAAATTCTGGCCTGAATCGGACCTCCTGGGCCTGAGTTCGGCCGGTGGCGCGGCCCCGCCTTGGACTGATTGGGCCGCCACTCTGCCGCTGAGCGGGGGACGGGTTGCGCAGCTGGGGCCCACCGCTGCCTGCGGCCCTACTGCTCGCTTATTCTCACCGCCCACATCCCTGGCTCGATCACTGGCCTCCCGGAGCCTTAGGGCTGTAGCTGATCGGGAGCGCGGAGGCTGCCATCACGACCTGCGCTGATACGCGTGGGCGAATCCTGCCTCAGACGTCGCGGAATTGCCGCTGGGATCCCCTGCGGCCATCCGCCGCTCTGCGCCTGTGCGGTGCCGCTGCCTGACTTCTTCCCGCGGCCCCCGTGTCTCCGCGGGACCCAACGCGGAGATCGCCCCCACCGGACCTACGGCCGGGGGGCCCCTCAGCGCGGCGCTGAAACTGTGCCATTGATGGCGTGGGAGCCCCTCGCGCGGGCTCGCTGGAGACTCCGCCACCCGGATCCTGAACAAGCGTAAGGTGAGGAGCTGGGGGGGATACTGGGGGCGGGTGCTCCCCCGACCCCTCCGCTCTGGTTGATACCCCCCGCTCCCTCATCGCTGCACTCCACGAAATTGGGATTCCGCGGCGATTACCCATTCTGCCTCATATGATCCATTGAGGCGCGCTGCATGGTCGTCTCCCCAGACACTGCCTCCCCTACACCCTGGCTCAGGAGCCTGGATAATACGTTTCTTCATACCCTGTGGGCTACTGTTACATCATCCAAAAAGCCAGATCTCCTTCCTTTGACCTTTTGCTTTGCACAGCCCCAGGTCATATACAGCACCCGTATTGTACTTACTCATATTACACAATGTCTAACAGATCCAGGAATACCAGTAAGACTGGAGCTATGGATAAATTTGCAAAAGCCACCCCGAGATCCGAGTCGACCCATTCTTCTTGTGACCAGACCGACACACCACTCCCTGCGGAGGGGCCTCCTGCGGACATGATGGCCATGATGGAGTCTATGGCTAGAAACTTTGCTGCATTTCACGAAAAGCTAGACGATATAAATGCTAATGTGGCTTCTCTTAGGGCCCAGTAACTTTCCATGTCTCTAGCTTGAATACAGTGTCTACAATATTCATAATTAGCAGGGTTTTGCCCCAGAACATGGTACAAATCGGAGTTTGGACTCAAATCGTGAGGGCATTTTCCATACTAAGACTCTCAAAGTTGTACATTCCTGTCATTTGGTTACAATAAGTTATCACTGTTTCTATAAATTATATATTTGTTGCAATTCAACTCCCCAAAGTGTTTGGGTCTGCCTCCAGAAGTCTGGGTGGGTCAGTGATCACATGTCTCTCCTTGCTGGCAGCGGGCTGTTGACAGGAAACACTCAAAATTAACATACCCCATTCAACTGAAAGGGGCTATTGTCTCTCTCCTCCAGGCTGAAGGGGAAACCCCCTCCCTCTCACTCAGAAGGGCCTCTTGGCCTCTGGGAACAGCAGGTGGCTAAGATTTTTTAATTAACCAACAGGCCTTTGAAGTCCAGTTGACTCAGGTCCCTTTGTCAGCCAGTTCTCCTGTCAGAGTTTAGACCGCTAGCGCCGCCTTGTGGCATTTGTCAGTACTGCATCCATTTTTGGGATCTGTCTTGAATTACTGCATTTCAACAGAGAGGTCTTTTGCTTGATAGTATAGGACCCTTGCTTAACATTGTTTTGATGGCATCCTTACAGTACAGTGGTGATGTGGAACCCCCCACAAGAAGGTTGTATCTTTGGAGTGGTCTTGTGCCAACTGCGCAGTTCTCCTGGATTCTGGCGTGAATGTGTGCGGCGATAGCTCATCCCCACATCCACCCAGTCTATTGATTTAGTTTGTTCTGGGATAGAATAATGGGCGGCGACAGCTCATCCCCACATCTACCCAGTCTAAGGATTCAACATGGGTCAAAACCCTTGACATACCCGACATTTGTCTCTCACTGTCCAGGTGGCATTACAACCAACTATTGCACAAATCAGACCAGAGTAAAAGGCAAGTGACCACTATCAGTAGTAAACCTGTATAACATATTGTATATTGCATTGGAAATAAACCTCAGTTGTGCAGGAATTCCATACAAAGGCAGAGTTTATTTTTTTATATTTATAGGTGTTTCTGAAACCTGTACCATCCTATTAGATCAGGAGGAATCTGCTATGAGACTGGAGTAGGTGATAGGAGAAATGTTGATACATATTCCACTAAACAACTACTTTACTACCCAGAGTAGGGGCACGCTGACTTTTCAACAGGTTGGTAAGCAAAATGATTCTGTCCGTAGAGGACTATGAGATGAGTTAACAACATATTTTCACAGATCAATAACGAACACCATAAGTGTTCTGCAATGGCCGCTGGGGGTTCAACATAGTTGGGAGAGTAGAGCCATGGTGCATTTCGGAAAGGTCAAGTTAATCAGTGGTAGAATATCATCAGACCAATGGACAATGCAAAATGTGAACATCAGGTCGCTGCTTTCAGCCAACTAAAAGCAGCAGTGTATGCGACTGAAATTGCATCTGTTTTGTGGCAATACCTTGGCACTTTTGTAAGGAATTCCAATTTAAACCAAGGAAGAGTTTGGTGGAAGACACCAGGGCTTGACAACAGAGGGAGCCCATTGAGGGAGGAAAGGTTTGGTGGAAGACACCAGGGCTTGACAGCAGAGGGGGCCCAATGATGGAGCAAATATCCAGCGTCACAATAGCAAGAAACCTGCAAGTAGCCATCCTCCTATTACGGTAGCAGTTATCCTGCTATTTCACCAGATGTATATCTTGGTAAACATCATGGTAGATTGTGGTGCTGGAGGCAATGTCTTAAACATAAAATGTTCAAATTCTTTGGAGGTATCCCACACAGATAAGTGATATGCAAAACTGTAACGCTCACCTAACTCCCACGGAGGCGCTGGCCTGGTTCGCGCTGCTGTGACCTCTTCTAAGGTGATGCGCAGGGTTCGGAAAAAAGGACTGGACCGGGCCCCCAAATCTGGCTTGTCTGGCTCGCAGAAGTATCCTTCTGTAGGCGAAAATAGGGGATTAACTGTCTGCGGGGTAATGCAATCGGCCTCCCACTTTCCCCTCTCACCCTCCTCGAAACCCTTCTGTGATTTCTCGTAGCGTCTCACCTTAGGGTCTGGAAGGACGAGCTCTCCATCCTGCTTCTGATGCAGGGGCGCGTTGGTATCCAGTTACTTCACTGGATTTTCAGATTGGTGAGAACCAAACTTGCTTGGCTTCCAGGTAAGTTTTTTTGATAAGAGGTTCCCCTTGTATCCATGCATTAATGTACTGATGCTAGTGTCTTTTTCCCCATAGGGGCCGGGGTACGGAATGCCGGGGAACAGGCACCGACCCGAGATGAGAGGTGGAATCCTTGTAGAAATCAGGTAAGTCTTTAATGAGCGTTTTTTGGTAATGTCTTTTCATTCGCTCATTAACGCTGATGTCCCTTTTTCCCCTTAGGGGCCGGGGTCCGGAAATGCCAGGATGCAGCGCGGACCCAAAATGGAGAGGGAATGAATCAACATGTAAGTCTTAACATGGAGATTTAGCTTTCCTTATTCCCTTCTCTCTCTCACCTTTTGTTCTGGTCTTTTTTTCCCTAGGCGCTGGGGCATGACTGCGAATCCGGATGATCGCTGCTGAACATGGAGGCGCCCTGTAAAGGTGAGTGGAATGCGGCGCTGAAGCGATCGACGCGATGAGCTTTAAAAAAAAAGTCTTCCTTTTCAGGATTGTCGGCGAGATGTCTCCGGGATGCGGTTTTAGCAGGTAAGGACTTTTCCTTCTTCTGTTCTCTTCTTCTCTTCCTTTGCAGGTGATCCAGGATGCTGGCTAGCGTGGCAGAAGTCAGGATGCAGGAGCAGACACGGTGAGCGTCCAGCTGCTAGATGCAGAACAACGCGAAGCACATGTGGCTGTTCGGGTGGGGTTTAAATAGCCTTGGAAGAAGTTCCAGGTATGTATCCTTCCTCCAATCAGGTATGTATCCTTCCCCGACCACACCCGGATGGTCAATTAGTCCCACAGGTAAAGTAGTTCCTTTCAGGCCTCAAGGAGGCCGGGATCCTGCAGCATGGTCTGCATCAGGTAAGTGCACCCAAGCACTCCCATAATGAGCCTGGCGCCTATGGCGCCGGGACTGATGTCTTTTATGACCCTGGCGCCATAGGCGCCAGGACACTGTCCAAAGGGCCCCTATATGGGGTTGCTGGGTCCTTCCTTGGGGACTGGATGTCCGCTTTCGGGGACGCAGGGCTTGAACCGGCTCCCCGGGAGCGGGCATCATGACAAGAACCAGTATAATTGGTTGAAGGTTCCCCAATAATCCAACAGACTTGTAACATGGTATTAGTGTACTAACCAACTTATTCAGAAACCATAACCTTTGATCTAAATGCATGTACACAATGTGGCCTAATTTTGGGGATGCCCTCTTTAACAACCCCCATTTTGTATTCGTTTATTATTTATATTGCACACCAAACCCTGGGTTACTGGGCGCTTGAGAAACTTGGTGGCTACATACAGAGAAGTGCAATGCATTCATGTTACAGTCAAATATAAAAAACAGAGAGGGACCCTGGTTACAGGTGGGTCCGGTATGAGATCACAGGCATAGAGTTTGGTATGACAGACGGATTATTAAAAGATCATAAGTCATGTCAGACAAAAGAATGGCAAATCATAAATAAGCAGTGGTAAGTTTACTTGGTGAGGTCTCTTAGTGGAGAGACTTCTTGCTCAGTCAATTTTTAATGTTGGCTTTAAAGGTGAGGAAGGACGGTTCCTGTCTGAAAGGGATGGGAATGGAATTCCAGCATTTGGCGGCATGTACTGGGAAGGTATCTCCTCTGGCTGTTTTGAGATTGAATCTCGGTACCATCAGGTAGTGGGTATTAGATGATCTGGTAGTGCGTGTAGGTTGGTGTTTGCAGAATTTGTCCGCCAGGTATTTTGGAGCTGAGTTTGTGAGGCATTTGTGTGTGACGACCAAGGTGCGTAGTGTGATTCTGTCACAGATGGATAGCCAATTGGTGTTCTTTCTGTGAGAGGAGATGTGGCAGGATCTGGGAAGATTGAGGGCTGCTCTCAGAGAGTTGTTCTGAAGAATCTGGAGTTTGTTTAGATTGTGTTCAGAAGAGCCCAGGAAGAGAGTGTTGCAGTAGTCGAGTTTAGATAGAGCGAGTGACGATTAGGTATAAAGGATGGTGATGTACTGTTTAGAGTACTATTTGGACCAATGTAAGCACAGATATAGATCTACACAAACTCCAGCATCTCATTTGGCTATGGTTATGGAAGACAGTGGGCCTCATTACGAGGTTGGAGGTAGCCATGGCGCTATTAGCGCCATGGCTGCCTCCAAACTCGTTCCGACTCCGCCCTGGTGAATGGAGCAATTACCGGTCCATTCCAAGGTTGGAGGGAGCAGTCGTTCCCCATTCACCAGGGCCATTCCCCATTTCCATTTGAGCACGCATAGGGCTCAATGGGAATGGGGAAGGCGCTAATAACGGTACCGCAAATTGCGGTACCGTTATTAGCTCCAGAGTCCCTTTGCAATTCCCGTCCTTAACGCCTGGATAAACCAGGCATTAAGGGAGGACCCGCAAAGGGAACTCGTAGTAGGGCGGTAAGGGATTACCGGCACCGGTGCCCTTATCAGTGCCGGTAATCCCTTACCGCCCACCTCGTAATGAGGCTCAGTGTAACACTGGGAATGTAAACATTAATTGGGAATTACCTGATGCCTAGAAGACTTTTCTGGATGTGTTTATTAAGGAGACCGCTGAACAGTTACCCCCACGCTGGTCTTTTGATTGTTAAAGAGTTTTCGAGCTGGGGGGTTCACTACATTGCCAAAGGATCTATGCCATGACACAAGCAGAAAACCATCACCACAAAGAAGATATAGAACATCATCTCAAGACAAGGTTTAATAGACTTTATATCATTTGTGCATGAAATAATTCACTAAAAATAATAATTTATTCTTGATCCCTGACCTATTTTCCTAGTAAATTTGCAAAGTTGGACTTATTTCGAGCTTAACAACTCCCTAGTATGCATGAGGTTGAAGAGGGGAAGTTGACATTTTGCACAAGGTTTGGGCTCTTCCAGTATCAGAACATTCCCTTTGACTGGGTAAGTGCAGTCAGGGGAGCCAACATTTGAATTTCTCAGGGGGTTCCTCTGCCCAGATTTTAGGGCACTGGCATTGAAAGAGTATTAACATTGTTTGAGGTTGAATTTCCCACTGTCACCAGTGACGCTCTGGAAAAGTACTAGGCAACTACATTAGATTGGCCTGGTCTCCATGGCCCTTTTTGACTGGTTTGGTTGATTTAGCTAAAAGCTCCGATCCACATACCAGCACTAAGTGGCAGTGGACTTATCCTACAAATTGTAGCACGTCCCAATGGAGTCCATTTCATCTGTGCTGTTTTTAAAAAAAATGTTTTAATTGTATTAACCTTTCGATTACCCAAGGCTGATCACATTTTCTTTGAAATCTGGTTTACACCGAGGTTGAGTTCTGTTACGTCTTTAGTCCTGTAATAGGAGAGGCATGTCTGTGAGTGCCCACTGAGTGAATAGACGGTTCTCGAGAAGGCTGAATTCCTTTCGTTGTGTATGATTTCAACTGGGAATTGCTTGTTTGTTGTCTCTTGGTTTAATTAGAATGAGTACCATGAAATGGAAAGACAAGCATATTATAGCATCAACACAAACATAGGAACATTTGTGGTAATATCAGAGCCAATTTAATGGGCTAAATCGGTAATTTAGTGGATTTCGTTCCACAAGACTATCCTCGGAAATGTCCAGAACCACTATCTGTTAAGAGGCCATGCACACATCAAATCCTTCCGCATTTATGTGCTGTAAGATGTACTGGACTTGGGGAATGTCATCCCTTGGACCATCTAACTCTACCTGGAATAAAAAATGGTGTTAAAACTAGGCTTGTGAAAAACCCAGGGTCCAGGGTCCTGAAGATTTGATGACCCTGTCATATCGGATTTTAAAAATGGCCAGGCAATGCTCAAATGAACCACCATGATCTTGCACGTCTACTTAGAACACAATGGCCCTCATTACGACCCTGGCGGAAAGCGACTGACCGGACCGCCACAGCGTAAATAGCGTTTCCGCCATAGCACGAAGGAGCAAACTGCGGCCCATTCCGACCCATCGAGCACGAGCACCACGGCATGGCGGAAGTGCAAAGTCCGCGATGGCGGAAATGACCCCAAAACGGCCCACACCGCCGCCGTACGGCGCCCCAGGTGCAATACCGCCATCCCCTCTTAGCGGTCCCCGCAGTGTGCGCCTACCGGAAAGTACGGTGGCCGGAAATATACGGAAACGGAAGTCAAAACACGGGGCCGGAACGGGAAACATCCCGGCGTACACCTATAAATACACTAAAACCACACAACCACTAAAAACACTACCCTGAGACACACCCCACCCCGTCAACCACCCTAGCGAAACCAAGAAAAATGGGAAAAGTAGCGAAGAAAGCGTGCGATCGCAAGCGGCAGGTCCACTTCTCCCGCGAGGAACTCACCGTGCTAACAGAGACCCTACAGGAGAATGCTGCCGTCGTCTTCAGCACGCAAATGACCAGGACGGCACTTGCAAACAAGAAGGCCATATGGGCTCTGGTGGCACAGCGTGTAAGTGCGGTGGGGACCGCACCCCGCACCCCACAGCAATGCCGCAAGCGATGGGACGACCTGCGGATACGCGTCCGCAGCATACTCTCCGCCAACCGCAACATTGCCACAGCCACCGGGGGAGGTCCTGAATCACCCATCAAGTTGACCCCCTGGGAAGAAATCTGTGCCTCCACCATCGGAATGGAGAGCATTGAGGGAGTCGGAGGGATGGAGAAAGGAGTGCAGACATCCGAAGATTCAGGTAGGTGGGCCAGATATAACAATCCACACAGTCCATCCATGTGAAGTACCATGCGTCCACATAGTGCAACAGAAACACATGTCCAGGAGAACGTCCACACACATCGGCCTGATAGCGCACGTTAAAATCCACAATAAATACATAAATAATTAAAAACCCCTAATACACGCACTACACGTGCAGCAGGCACACCCAAACTGCAGGCTGCCAAACAACTGCACCCTCACTCCACACACAAATCAAAGCACCTCCAAGTCCCCGACCCAAATCACCCTCAGGTACCACCCCAAAGCATGTGATACAATGCCATTCCAATTCCCACAGACCCATCAATAACCCTCGCCCTCCTTTACTCCACCACAGGGTCCGATCCAAACGACGAGCTACAGGACACCCCTACCAGCACACCTGCAAAGAGGGCCAAGACCAACGGCCAGAGACCCTCCACCTCAGCTGCACGCATCAAGACACGGCAGCAGCACAAATCAGGTGCCAGCACAGAGGAGGGAACATCAACAGGCACCCCAGCAGCCAGCATGCCCACAACACCACCACAACAGGTCCCCCCAATGGATGCCACAGAAGGCACTGCCTCTGGTGGCAGCAGCACCATAGGTGACACCCCATTGATGGCAGCATGCTCGGACACAGAAAACGGGGATGTCGAAGTCAGATCCATCCATGACCTGTCCCAATCCCCCTGTCTGTCCCATCCCGTACAACATGAGGATACCACGCAGGGGCACCCACAAGACGACGACTGGCCATCCCCCCCAAGCCCTGTGGCAAGGCAACATGAGGACAACAGCCCCTCTGTGACACCACCGCAAATGGCCATGGCCCAGCAGAGGCAACAGTCCCTCGACAAGTTAATCGTCCAACAGCAGCAAATGGCCACACTCCTCAAGGGCCATGCCGATGAATGTGGGGGCACCAAGGCAGACATAGAAACATCAACAGAGACACTTAGGGCAGAAATGGAGAGAGGTACTGAGACGCTAAGGGCACAAATCGAGAGTAGCACCGAGAGCCTGAGAGTCCAAACGGAGAGTAGCACCGAGAGCCTGAGAGTCCAAATGGAGAGAAGCACCGAGAGCCTGAGGGGGGAACTGCATGCGACGTCCAAAGACGTATGTGCCGAACTTGCCGCAGTGCGCCGTGTGCTCACTGAGCTCTCGCAAACCCTTAGGGACATGCATGGACGTGATCAGGCAGACACATCATCCGTTGCAAGTTCCGTCCAGGGCAGCCCCCAACGTAGATCTGGGAGGACCCGGCGCTCCACAGGTAGGGGTGCCCCTGATACCCGCAGAGGGGGCATGCAATAGCGACAGCCCACTGACAATGAGCATCTTTGGACACTGGTGTTCGGGGGGGAGGTAGGAGGGTGGAGGGGGTGTGTTGGGCTCACTTGGGTGGCGGGTCGATAGGGTGTTCAACATGATATCACATATGCCATAAAAAGTGCACGATCAACCAATGAGATGTGTGGACATTGATCTTTGTGTACTAGGCCATCATAGGCGTACAGTCCATATTGTGCATGTCCCAGACACACGCAGTGCCACGAGTCCCGTGTCCATGTATCAGCCACCAGGCGTGAGTGCTAGAAGCATGCATCAATGAGATGCTGACGGATGTCACGGGCCTCCGGTGCCTCGCAGACTCCATGAGGTGCTGCCACATCCCCACCCTCATCATGACCATCATCAGGTGCTTGCAGTTCTGCGTCAGGGGGCATGGGCACATTTCTACGTACGCACATGTTGTGGAGCATGACACATGCCATGACCATCTTTGCAACCTTCTCATGGCGGTACAGGAGTGCCCCGGCAGACCTGCTCAGGCAGCGGAAACGAGTCTTCAGTAGGCCGAATGCCTGTTCTATGACTACACGGGTACGTGAGTGGGCATGGTTGTAGTCCTCCTCATGCTGGTCCCGTGGGTTCCGGACTGGTGTGAGGAGCCATCTCTTCAGTGGATATCCAGCATCACCTGTATGTGGACGAGAAACGTAGGATGTGGAATGCCATTGATACGTACGCACACCCCCCCCCCTTCCTGCCAGTACATTGCCAAATCACATACCCCACATCATCATGCATGCAATGAGACTCACCGAGTAGCCAGGATCTGTTCCCTGCGTGTCGCTCCATGTAGCGTGGTATGGTAGAGTTCCTCAAGACCATGGAATCATGGGTTGATCCAGGGAATCGGGCACAACAATGCGTAATGATCCTGTTGGAGTCACACACCATTTGTACATTCAGGGAATGAAATTGTTTTCGGTTGCGGTACTGGGCCTCCATGGCATGTGGGACGACCAATTCAACATGGGTGCAGTCGATGGCACCAATGCAACCCGGTATGCCGGCAAGTGCATGGAATCCCACTTTTGTGTTGGTTATTTCCTGCTCCGAGCGTGGTAGAGAGATGTAGTCGTCTGCGTGCTGCAGGAGGGCATCGAGCACTTGGAATAGTGTCCGTGAGAACAGTGGCTGAGAAATGCCATGCAACTGTCCGACTGTGTGCTGGTAGGTGCCAGTGGCCAGGAAGTGTAGTACAGACACCACCTTCAGTAGGGGTGGGATGGCGGTTGGGCTATCTATCATGCTGACTAGGTCAGCCTGTGTCATGTCCACAATGGCGGCTATGGTGTCCCGGTCCAGACGGTAGAGGGTGTGGATCTGCTCATCAGTGAGGTTGAACGGATGTGCTCGGAGGCGTGGTATTGCGGGCTGCCTGCGTGGTGGTAGTGGCTGTGCTGGTGGGCCTTGCTGGCCCTGCCTTGGCCTCCTCCTCCTCCTGCGTCTCCTCCGTGCGGCTGGTTGTAGTTGATGTTCGTCTTCCTCTTGGAGTCGGAGCACTTGCAGTGCTATCAGGTCCCCCAGGGCCAACATCGCGAGTCCTGCCGGTAGCATTTCGCTGTGGTTGTGGGAGGAGACTGGCTGTGCAATTTATGTGTTTCCAGGCTGTATGGCCTCCACCTGTGGTGATTGATTCCACCTGTGCCAACTGCTCTCCCCTTTGGCCGAGCATGTCCCGCGCACGACGCTGCTAATCGGGTATTTGTATCTTGCTATTGCATTCATGTATTTGTACCCGATGGCCGTGTAAGATTGGTTGATATGTTCATTCTGCTGTGGTCCCATTGTTTCCCATACTATCTGTGCAGTCGCGAACGGACTTGTGAAGGGTCAGTGGAACGTAGTACTCGAGTAACGGTGGGCCCTCATGCATCACTGTACCGAGTTGCAACGACGGGCGTGGCTTCCCATTCGTGGGTGAAGGCAGTTGCCATTTTCACGCACAGCCGCACTCGATGGAATAATTAGTGATTTCAAACGGCCACAGATGCCTTCTCGACGTGATGTTGAAAATGAGGAATTCGAAGGGCGGCGCTTTCGGTTTCCGGCTAGCGGCGAGGAGATGCCCACAGGTCTGTCTGCAAATATAACGTTCTTTTGTTCTGTGTCCTTGAGACAGGGCCCATGGCGAGGGAGCAATGATTGATATGTATAGTTTGGGATGCGCAATAGCTACGTGGGCGATGAGGCCGGGCATTCCCAAATACATGTTACTTCACAACACTGGATTTACGGGCTGGGGCACTGTGGATTTAGCAGGCTGCATTACGCACAGACTCAATGGATGTTTCTGATGTCATGTGAGTAATTATTCAGGCGTTTTGATTCCTGGATGAGGGTATGATGAATGGATGCATGGGCAGGTGATTTGATGCAGAGTTTCCCTTGTACAGGGCTTCTTGGGGTCTATCCGCCTCCCCTACGCTATGTGATGCAGGGCTGCCATAGTGGGCCCATCGTCTATCTGGCCTTGTTGAGCCCTCCCTGTCTCGACGCGCACTCAGCCACTTGTGTCCATGCACGTTAACATTCCCCTCTGATGGATTCTGTTATGGCAGACGCATGCACAGGTACACTCGTTTGTGATGGTGTTTACACCTCGATATAGAGAGTTATAAGTCGCAAGTGGTTTTGGGGTGGTGATGATCCTTTGGAGTGGGCTAGCATGCATATGGCTGTGGATTTCGTGTGCTCATTGAAGTGAGTTGTTCGTATGTGGTTCTGATGGCCATTCTGTTCTTGTTCTTTTCTTTTGGTTGACAGGTATCTCCTCCCCTTTTGCCACTGCCATCTGTATGCCACTCCTGCAGATGGATTTTACTCCCAACACCTGCTGCTTCGTGTTAATCGGTGGAGCAGCATTACGATCTTATGGGACGATCGCCAGTGGCCCACATGCCCTTACGCAGTACTGGTGGCTCGGAGCAACATTTCGGCCTTTCAGCTGGACTAGTGCCTCCACATTGGGACGGCCCTGCGGTTGTGTGCGCTTCCATGTAGCCTTTTCGTACGTGAATGTGGCTCTGTGTACCATGCTGGAACAGGGCGTCACACAAGTGGTGGATGGTCATTTCTTGCGGATGCAGCCCTCAATGGTGGAATGTGTTTTTGAGTTCGTGGCCTGATGGCTGTATGGGCTTGGTGATTTAGTTGTGCATTAAATTTCTGATCGGATTTGGCCCGTGTAGCGTTTTTCTTTGCAAGTGATGTGGCATGTGCCTATTTGTGGGGCGATGTATTGTGAGGAGATCTGCATTGGGTTCCTGCTTCGGGGTTTAGTTGCGTGGTACTGTACTGGGCGCGTTTGCCTACTGAGCCCGTGAGGTCAGGGATGGGGGCTGCCAATGTGACAGTTTGAATGTTGTCATGCTCAGGGGCGGGGGATTGGGTTTTGTGTAACAGATGCCGGTCAGCCAGGTGGACTGGTGGAATGATGTGTTTTCGGATTGTTGCTGGGCACAGGTGCCTGTGTTTGCGTGCGTTTCTTGGTGGGGGACTGTGGTCATGTCCATTGGGATGGCTTCTGTATTCGTGCCATCTGTGCCCTGCAGCTCCCATTGGCACCTCTTGTGTTGCTTTTGTTCGTTGGCATGCATGGGTGCTTTGTACTTTTCAATGGTTGCATTGTGGCTTCTTTGCACCTACAGGGAGTTGTACTTTGTGGGCAGGGGGCGGTGTACAGGCACTCAGTGGGGCCGTTTACGGTTGATTCGCGATGCCGTACTTCTCACCATGGCGGAATGGTCCATTCCGCCATGCCTGATGGCGTTAGGTACATGTCCGCTAGGGTCGGAATTGGCGTACCGTTGCACCATGGTGGTGTTTGCGGTTTGGCATGGCGCGCGCGCGCGTGCTTAGTGCAGTTAGCGTTGGCGTTCACTACGGTGTCGCTAATGGCTTCGTACTTTGCGGTGACGGGTCGTAGTCGCACCGAGCGCTATTCGATGGCGGTATTGCATTTACGCCATCGTTTTCCCATTTCCGCCAGGGTCGTAATGAGGGCCAATGACACTTCAGATTTGAAATTCAATGAGGAAGTAGGGTGTGACCATTCCAGAGAAGGCTATCAGCAAACATGATAAAAGCTCACACAATTGTGTTTTAATAGATTTACACCATTGGTTACTGAATCATCCATCACAAGCGTACATGTTAGGTTGCACCTCACACATTCTCTCCCAAAAGCAATGCTTATCCATCATGATTTCCTCCCACAGAGTGATGCTGAATTCTCAATCACAGGAAAAGTCTCCTGATGAGAGGGACTGTTGCACAGGACATGTTGCTTTGACTGAGACTGTCTTGCAAATGGATTGCACAATTGCTCAGACTTAATTTCACTCTTTCTACTCTACACATCCATCTGTTTCTAATTTACAACCTCATGATGGGAGATCAGAGTGTAATGAATCCTGAGCAGTTAGTAAAACAACCAAAGGCACTATAGAGGGTGCTATATGGTGTGATGAAGTTCATAAAGGTGATGTCCTGTTATCATTGCTTTTGGTGATAGATAGGCAAGTAGTAAACAGACAATCACCAATATATAACCATTCTATTGGAAGCAATGATGCAAATACATGATCTAGCATCCAACTACATCTGAAGAGGCTCACTCGGGGTTTCTGACAGTGGTCCGTATGACAAGGCAGGTTGTAGCTGAAGATAGAAAATGAATACAGGTACACATTTGGCTTTGCCATGTCAAGGGCTGGCTCTCTATAATAAGAGATGATATGGCTGCTGCTTACAGATTTTCAGACCCACATATTTTATTCTCAGGACATAATTTAAAAAGTCTTGGCTATGAAATTGGATGAGCGGTGACCTCCTTTTCATCGACTATGGAGCATACCTGCAATCAGGTTCTAGTATCCAACTGTGACAAATGTACTTCTGCCCTGCAGGAGTGCAAGGATGAGTAGAGGCTCAGACGCCCACTCAGCTCTCATACTTCTACAAACCAAGAGCCAACACAATCATAAATGTAAAATGGGCACAGCCAAGAGATGTACCTCCTTTGCCTTTACTGGTGACGTGGGCTAAGGGAAGGATATACTCTTAAGAGGGGTGTGAATGTGGTTGAATAGCACACAATAAAGGAATGTCCAATCAAGGATCTATAAACATAGATACACTTAAATTAAACACGCCATATCCAATAATAACTCATTTGAAAAACACTACATAAAACCCCACCTTCAGGAAATAACACAGAATAAGCATAGAAAGTAGATGAAGCACTCTGGGTAATTAATCAGGGGTGCAAAGCTAGCAAAATCAACAATTTTCTTGAAAAAAGATATTTACTTGTGAGCAAAAAGGGACAAAGGGAGCAGTTAGCAGTCAAAAGTACATTCTTTGGGGGGCGATGTTGAGCAGCCAACAAAATGGCTGCCTAGCTTTCCAGCTCCGTGTGCCGCCGCTCTATATCTGCCTTCATCTGCGGTCTAACATCTTGCCCCATCCTCTAAACCGGCTCCTGCCTTGCAGGCACTTCGCCCCACCTGCCCGTGAAATTCTGGCCTGAATCGGACCTCCTGGGCCTGAGTTCGGCCGGTGGCGCGGCCCCGTGTTGGACTGATTGGGCCGCCACTCTGCCGCTGAGCGGGGGACGGGTTGCGCAGCTGGGGCCCACCGCTGCATGCGGCCCTACTGCTCGCTTATTCTCGCCGCCCGCATCCCTGGCTCGATCACTGGCCTCCCGGAGCCTTGGGGCTGTAGCTGATCGGGAGCGCGGAGGCCGCCATCACGACCTGCGCTGATAGGCGTGGGTGAATCCTGCCTCAGACGTCGCGGCTTTGCTGCTGGGATCCCCTGCGGCTGTCCGCCGCTCTGCGCCCGTGCGGCGCCGCTGCCTGACTTATTCCCGCGGCCCCCGTGTCTCCGTGGGACCCATCGCGGAGATCGCCCCCACCGGACCTAC
Source organism: Ambystoma mexicanum (assembly GCF_040938575.1). Taxonomy (NCBI): domain Eukaryota; kingdom Metazoa; phylum Chordata; class Amphibia; order Caudata; family Ambystomatidae; genus Ambystoma; species Ambystoma mexicanum. The sequence continues at coordinate 1,063,076,014 of NC_090924.1, read as the reverse complement.
GGCCGGGGGGCCCCTCAGCGCGGCGCTGAAACTGTGCCATTGATGGCGTGGGATCCCCTCGCGCGGGCTCGCTGGAGACTCCGCCACCCGGATCCTGCACAAGCGTAAGGTGAGGAGCTGGGGGGGACACTGGGGGCGGGTGCTCCTGCGACCCCTCCGCTCTGGTTGATACCCCCCGCTCCCTCATCGCTGCACTCCACGACATTGGGATTCCGCGGCAATTACCCATTCTGCCTCATATGATCCATTGAGGCGCGCTGCATGGTCGTCTCCCCAGACACTGCCTCCCCTACACCCTGGCTCAGGAGCCTGGATAATACGTTTCTTCTATCCCTGTGGGCTACTGCTACATCATCCGAAAAGCCAGATCTCGTTCCTTTGACCTTTTGCTTTGCACAGCCCCAGGTCATATACAGCACCCGTATTCTACTTACTCATATTACACAATGTCTAACAGATCCAGGAATACCAGTAAGACTGGAGCTATGGATAAATTTGCAAAAGCCACCCCAAGATCCGAGTCGGCCCATTCTTCTTGTGACCAGACCGACACACCACTCCCTGCGGAGGGGCCTCCTGCGGACCTGACGGCCATGATGGAGTCTATGGCTAGAAACTTTGCTGCATTTCACGAAAAGCTAGACGATATAAATGCTAATGTGGCATCTCTTAGGGCCAAACTGGATCAACAGGGGACGTGGATCACTGAGGCTGAAAATAGAATCGGTGCCAGTGAGGACAATATAGTTACACTACAGAGTACAGTGGCAACCCTTGTCACGGACATGAAATCAGTAAAGGCTTAGTGTGATGACCTTGAATCCAGATCAAGGAGGAATAATATATGCATTATTGGGGTCCCGGAAAATGCGCTGAAGGGCCGACTCAAATTGGCCGTCGAAAACCTCTTGAAAGACCTGTTGGGCAACCCGGATTTGTCTCCCTTCTTCACAATTGAAAGGGCCCACAGGGCACTCGCCCCACGTCCCAAACCTAGTGACTTTCCAAGGCCCATTATTGCAAAAATTCTGAGTTTTAGAGATCGTGACCAGATTCTCCACCTCGCACGTGAGAAGGGTGAGCTCAGAATGGACTCGCAGGTGATCCGAATTTTCCCTGACTTCTCGACCAGAGTCCAGAAACTGCTCAGGGAGAGAAGCATTCCTTATGCCATCCTATTCCCTGCGCGTCTAAAGTTCACATTCAACAACAAGCTTTACTTCTTTACGGTGCCCTCGGAAGCGGTGAAATTCATAGAAGCGCATATTCCCCCTCATCCACCTGCTGAGGATATGATGGAGAATGACTGAACTTTTTCCGAAGCTTGCTCCCCTTGATCGTCCTTTGGCCAGCCGGTCTGCTGGCTCCATCGCTCATTAGCCTCCTCCACAACTATCCTGCTGTCACATTCACATGTCTCATGCAATCCAGGCTGTACTCACAGCACCTAATCTCTCAGATATGCACTGCTAAATTACCATAATGTTGAACTACTCATCGTGATCATGTTGACTTCTTATTGGTGTTTAGTGTAACGTTCCTTTGATTCACATTCAGGCCTGGCACGGCCCTTTTTAGATGCAGCGACATGCATTACCAAACCGCAAACACTGCTTGTCTTTTCTTGGATCCCACTGGGTTCCAAGCGTGCTAGCACACGGCAATAGCGCACCCCACTGCGATTGCACTGTTCTTCATATCGTTGTTCTGGGCTAGCCCCTGTTGGGCTCCTGCACAGGCTGGATCATGTTGGGGTCGATCCGACTGTGCGCAGTTAAGCATGGGTGGGGTTCACACTGCTAAACTAGGGTTGGTGGTGAGGGTGGGGGGTGGGTACGGGATGTTATCTAAAAAAGGCACACAAGGTTGCATGGTGCGAGCACTGAAGGGACACGATTGCAGGAATGACTCCAAACTTTGGGGCACATACTATTGCTGGATCCGAGATGTCCACTGAGAATATGTGTGGTACAATGGTTTATTTGTCACTGCAATGTCTACCATCATAATGTCCTGGAATGTCCGTGGGTTAAGCAATCATACCAAGGCCCGCAAAATCATAGCTTATGCCAACAGACACAGCTGTAAAATACTGCTCCTACAGGAGACACACTCCAGTGGCCACATACCTAGAACTATGGCCCTGGCATGGGGACCTGCGAGATTCTTTACCTCCTATTCCACTCAATCCAGGGGAGTACTAACGATGATTCATAAATCCATTAAATTCACATTGCACAAAAGTTACACCGACCCCGAGGGACGTTATGTAATACTACATTGTACTTTGGCTAACAAAGAATATCTACTTGTCAACACCTACTGCCCCCAATGTGGACTCTCCCGAATTTTTTGATAATATCACTACCATACTGCTGGGATATGTGGGCATGCCGATCTTTTGGGGTGGAGATTTAAATCTTATTCTTGACACGGTCCTAGACAGGACTGGAACTGCTCCCCGCTCTTTGTCCAGTGCTGCATGCAGACTGCACTCCCACATTAAGACCCTTGACATCTGCGACGTTTGGAGGACGTTACACCCCCAACTGAGGGATTACACTTACTATTCATCAGTGCACGATAGCTCTTCTAGGATAGACCTATTTTTTGTGTCAAGGGGAGTCATGGGCGGGGTGGTGGACTCCCAGATGCTACCTCGCACACTGTCTGATCATGCCCCGATCACAATCTCGGTGAAGTTGGGGATACTTGTCCCGACATTCAGCACCTGGCGTTTCAAATCCGAGGCCCTTAGGGATGTTGTATTTAAAGCTGAAATACTTGCTGACATTCTGTCTTTCTTTGAACGCCTTTAAAGTGTATATTAGGGGTATGTCCATCTCCCGGGAGGCTGGAGTGCTGAAAACAATCAGAGCCGCATTGGGTCGATCTGAAACCAAACTGAAGCAATTGGAACTGCGATGTGCCGCTAGGGCTGACCCTGCCATACTTGCACAGGTCTCCGATGAACTCCAGGCATTCAACAAACTTGCTGTCAGCGAAATACAATACCTTAGCCGCCCACAAGCAGCCAGGAAATATGGGGAGGGGGATAGGCCTGGGAAAACGTTAGCGACACTGATGAAATGGGAATCTGGCCGAACGCAAATCACCTCTATTAAAGACAAACATGGTAACGCTCAATGGGCTGACCAACAAATCCTAGACACATTCACTGAGTTCTACAGGTCTCTCTACTCTCAACCTGCTGAACACACTGAACAATATATGAGAGAACTCCTCGACCAGATCCCCACCGCAGAGATCTCCTCCACTACTCGAGACGAATTGGACTCCCCAATTACACTGGATGAGATAGTAACAGCTATCTCCAACTTGCCCAAAGGCAAAGCCCCAGGACCTGACGGCCTAACCGCTGATTTCTACCAAGAACACGTCGCCATAATCGCTCCCAGGCTACTTGAGGTCTGGGATGAATCGCTGCGACTCTCTATCCTCCCCCTTTCCATGCGCGAGGCAGCCATTACAGTGCTGCTCAAGCCTGGTAAACCTGATGATGAATGCGGGTCCTATAGACCCCTTTCCCTTATGAATCTTGACACAAAGATCTTTGCAAAAATTATAGCGAACCGATTTCTGCCCATTATGATATACTTAGTTCATGAAGACCAGGCCGGTTTTGTACCTGGAAGGTCTACCTCCCACAACATCAGAAGATTGTTCAACGTGATGTCCCGCATTGATCAGGATGTGCAAGCGGTGGTGGTCACGCTGGATGCCCAGAAGGCCTTTGATATGGTCTCGTGGAAATACACATGGCTGGTGCTGGAGACTATGTGCATTGGCCCAAACATGCTTAGGTTCATCAAATTGTTATACACCTCTCCTGTGGCGCGGGTTAGAACCAATACATTGACATCTGATCTTTTCACACTCTTCAGGGGTACCCGACAGGGATGCCCCTTTTCTCCGATTCTATTAGCTCTAGCAATAGAGCCGATGGCAGACTATGTCCGTGCTCATCACGCCTGCAGGGGAATAAGATTGATAGACAGCCCCGAAATTATATCTCTTTATGCGGACGATGTTTTGCTATATATCAGAGACCCCACGACACATCTTGACCCGATATTGAGAGATATCACTCGCATCGGCACTCACTCCGGCTTCACTATTAATTACTCAAAATCAGAGATCTTCCCGCTCACTGAATCCACCCAGCAGCCCACCACCGAATACCCCCTTCGCTGGTCACCGAATGGCGTTAGATATCTGGGTGTGCAAATATCCTTAGCCAAATCCACCCGCCTTGCTGATAATTACTCCGCGATAGCACGAATAGTTGAGACAAAAATCCTAAGGTGGCGTGCCCTTCCACTATCCATTGGTGGACGGCTCTCCCTCATCAAAATGATCCTACTCCCCAAACTCCTTTACACGTTTAGTAACGTACCCGTGTGGCCCGGGAGGGAAAATTTTACTAGACTACACACACTGTGTGCACAGTTCCTCTGGCACTCTGGCGCAGTACGCAAAAAGTGGACGGACATGACGCTCCCTTACAGACAAGGGGGACTCACGGCTCCAGATCTGTCACTTTATTGGCACGCGGCCCAGGCCTAACATGCCACTCACTGGTACCCTGGTACTCCGGTGCGTCCCCATATCAAACTGGAGCGATTGGCAGCTGCTGGTATCGACCTAATGTCCATCATACTACATCGGCAATACACGCCCGACTCTCCCATCGACCCAATCAACACGACCATTCAAGCCTGGGCTCACCTGCTATCTCAGACACCTGAAGCCTCCCCATATTACAAATGGCTTCCTGTGTGGGCCTTCCCCGGCCTAGAACCCACTCATGATGCGGCACTGGCCCGACACTGGGGGAAGCTGGGATACCAAGCACTGACAGACTTTTACCCCGATGGCAGGTTCATTGACCCCAAACCTGGAAACCGGGACACACCGGGACCGCCTTGGAGACCCTTCAATACTATAGATTACGGGCCGCGTTTCGCACCAAATGGCCCACATTCCCTGCTGAGCCCCCGGATAACTCGGCCATTGCATATATTGCCAACTCGGGCGGTGCCCGTGGAATAGTCTCTTCACTTTACAAGATCCTACAGGATGCTACCCCTACTCCCACTCTCAAGGCACGTGTTGAATGGGCTAGTGAACTAGACCTAGAACTATCAGACGGGGACTGGGGCAATATGTGCCTACACACCCAAAAAGTCTCCCTCAATTTCCGTTTTCGCGCCATGCAGTACAAACTTTTAAATAGACTCTACTATACTCTGCATAGGACCTCGAGGTTCACTCGCACTACGGAGCATCTCTGCCCCCGTTGCGGGGCCACAGAAGCGGACCACTTACACATGTTCTGGTCTTGTGACAAGTTGCTCAGATTTTGGGAAAGTATCCTAGAAACACTCATGGCCATCACTGAAACGGTTATTGACCCTGATCCTTTGGCCGTCCTGTTTGGAGCCTGGAATACTGATGACAACAGACGTTCGGCTAAATTTCTCAATATTGGGTGTATGATAGCCAAAAAATGCATTCTCCAGAGCTGGAAAAGTCCCTTCCCCCCGGTCCACCAGAAATGGCTCCATATGCTTACTTGGTCGCGAAACTGTGAGGAAGAATTTATATCCATGCTCCCCGCCACCTCTCGCCCCAAGAACATCTGGGTGGAATTCAACTCCTACCTTAACAGTCAAGGTGTGGACGCTTCCAGCTCTGGCTCGTCCCCCACTCCTTCAATGACCACGCCTACTACTGGATCCCGTACTCGTATGAATCGTATGTGACCATTACCTGACAATGCTATTACTAATGTACCATGTTTTATGTATTGCTCCACCTTATGTTGCTTAGTCATGCTTGTTGCCTTGATGTGTGTACCTTGTAAACCTCTGCCGCCAAAAATAAAAGTTGAAAAAAAAAATAAAGTACATTCTTTTCAGTTCTTGGTGGTTCAGCAGCGCTGAACCAGACTCTTGACGCTGTGTGACGTTTGGGGGAGAGCAAATGGCAGCAACTGAGGGTCCTGCTGGTTCAAATGTGCTAAACAACTCTTGAAACACACTCCAAGCAGTTAGCAAAACAAATTAGGATCCCAGCTGTCTTTGCTCTCAGGGTGCAGCAAGTCCCAATCCAGGAGCTCAGGGATAAGATGAGTCTCTTTCTCGTGCTCCCAAACAAGGGGGAGGCTGTCACAAAACTGCAGGGAACCTTAAACACAATGCGGTCCTGGGTACCGCTGTGGCTGGCAGAGAGGCAGTCTTACTCCAGCAGTAGGTCACTTCTTAGATTGCTTTGAGTCGAACTCCAGGAATTTAGGGACAAGATGGGTCCTTGATTTCGGGCTCTCAAAAAAAAGGGGAGGCTGGCACAAAACTTCAGGGGTTCACCAACACAGTGAGGTCCTAGTTACTGCTGTTGTTGGCAGAGAGGCACCTCATGTTCCAGCAGCACCTATCACCCCCAATCATTGCTGGGAATGGTTAGAGGACATAGCTCTCCTCTGCCTTGGAACACCTACCCTCACCTCACAACTGGAGGAGTCTGCAAAGGACTGCTCTGCTAGCAGGGTCCAACAAAATCTTCTCAAGTGTGGATCCAAATATGTTTTAAGGTGATAATGTCACACCCAAAGTGCTTTCCTCCAGAGTAAGTGGAGGGGATTAGAAAAAAAAAGAAGAGCAGAGAGATTGAAGATGGTGGAAGTCTCCATGCCTGTAATGGAGTTCTCCTGATTACTCTAACTCCGCCTCTTCCCTTCGCTCTAAGAACAAAGGTCTTTAGAAATGCATCACATTGGTGTGAGACCTGGCTCTCCGTGAACGGATGTGCCCCTTGATTCCAGTTTCCATGCCAGCTCCCTGCAGAGTGGCTGTCCCTGGGGAAAGGGTGTTTCAAAGTAACAAACAGAAGCAATACCCCAAGGCCAGAGGGTAGGGTGAGCCTTGTCTGAGCTGAATACACATAACACATCCACAGATGAACTGGGCCTACAGGGCTGACATATGTGTGGAATCAAATTGGATGTGTCTGCAATGATCATAAGTAGGGCCATGCACCATGCTTTAACTCAGGCATAGCATTGTTCTTACAGGTTATTCTGCTATCATCATGGCTACTTATGCTCATTACAGTTTTGGTACAAAGGCGCATATCCTAAATGCAGCCCCTGCACTGCAGATACATGGCGTCCTTTACAGCTGTCAAATGAGCAGCTGTGACCTCCGAACCTGCTCTGTGCCACTGAAAGAGAAAGTACTTATGTCAGAAGGTCACAGGTAACACTATTCTTTTGGCATGGAGCCTAAGAAATGGGAATCTGATCAGCAGAGATGGAATTGCCTGCATCATTATATTATTTAATATAAATCAAAAAAGATAGGGCTTTCACACCTTTGCCAGATGGAAATTCATCACACCAATTTAGACAGAATTTATGTAATTATATTCCCCCAGCTTCTTCTCGATTAACAGCTTGTGGTGACTCAAGTCTTGACACCATAGCTTAACATATAGTTTTATTCTACTCCATAAACCACCTCACATTACCTCTACTTTCAAAGAGAAATATTAAGTTTTATTGCATTCTTTTGTTAAGTCTTCTACCAAGATTATTCTTGCAGATTGTGATTTGTGGTTACATGATTTGCACGATCATAGAGCCGGTTCTTTTGATCAAACCCTTTCTAATCTTGGATTTGTTCGGGTCATTTTTGAGCCTTAGTCAAAAGGACAGTCACGCTCTTGACTGGGTGTGTAGCTTGGGTATTCCAGTTAAAACCATAGATTTTTCAGTCTGCCCGTGATCTGACTACTGTTTAAATCTTTTAAAATTCATTTAACATAATAGGCATACTTGTAAAGCGCACCTTCACCCCTGAAGGGGCATCTTGGCGCTAAAAAAAGATGTGTATTGTTACCCAAATTAATGGTACTCATTTTTTCTATTTTGGAAGGATGAAGGGCTGAGTAGACCTGCCAGGATTCGAACCTGTGACCATGAGGTCAAATACAGGACCCTGTAGTGGATGCATTAGTTCACTGAGCCACAGGCCCGACTGATATCTGCAGTTTACCACCACAAATCTACCCACAGACCTATTTGGTGACCAAGCACAGTTTATATAACACCACTTACTCTTAAACCGTTTTTGGATTTTGCCAACCCCTCTTATTGCTCTGACACTTTGGTTGATGAGCTAGTATTATGTTATAATCATGAACTGTCTGTAGCTCTTGACACTATTGCCCCTGCAAGGATTTGTGAAACCGCTTGGGTGGAAAGGCTGTTGCAGACCTGGTATACACATAATCTGCGTAGCATGCAGGCTACTAAAAATAAAGCATATCGACTGTGGCAAAAGTCCCTATTTGCACATGATAAATAGTCATAAGATCTTAGTCATACAAGCCAAGAAGGAGCACCTTAATACACATATTAGACAGGCTGCATCGAGCTCTAAGGAAGAAATCATGATCTTCAGAAAGCTCGAGAAACCCAACATCAAATTGGCAGAACAAGATTGGTGTATTAAAATTCAGCATGCATGCTTTGAAAAGGTTTCCTTACTCAAAGCCGTAATTCTCAAAGAATTACTAGTCTTTTGGTACTTTTATTGCTATCAATCCCTACTAATTTGCCCTTAGCCAATTTCAGCTTCAGGGAAGACTCTATACCTAAAGTGGAAGTAGTTATAAAGTCCCTGGGACCCATGCCCTTCCAGTATCATAAACACCTGTGTGTCAGTGCTTTTTGATTACTGGATGTGTGAATGCTAGGGCCTGAAGACCCCCCGCATATGGAAACTAAGGCACAATCACCATATACTAGCGATACGACAGACACAAGGTTCGATTTTCCAAGTACTATGGTTTATTGCAAAGTATGCTCAGTCGGCCGACTGGGTCTAACTTCTCGCAACGTGTGTCTCCCAGGCCTCGTGAGACGCAAGAGAGCGAGCATCGCTCAAGCAGCAACATATATACAAACATACAATCTTTGAAGGCACATCAAACCGCCCATAATGTATCTTCTAGAGGTAGGGTTCGGTGAATGACAATCATGACAAATATGACACATTATGACAAGTTTCTTATTCAATCTAATTATACTTACTTAAGCAACAGTTGCAGAGACAGTTCTTTGTTATGGAGAACATAAAGCACTTGTTCAGCAAGGATATCGTGTTCGCGAGAGTGACACATTCCATAGCACGTTATCTACCCGTTTCTATTTGTGAACTAGGGGTCAGCCTGTTCTGAGGCAGATCCGCGAAGGAGGACCACTAGAAGAGTATAATTCACCTGGGCCGGTGATTAAATGCCATTTCTCCTTGCCTCCAAGGACTTTGTGAGGGAGGAAAACAATGTATTTATGTACTGTTTGGCATTCCTTTCTCAGTTGATAATTTCAGCATGCAGTCTGTGGCCTCGCACCGTGTATGAGCTTTCAGAATAAAATACATTTTGCAAAGCATTTGACAGAAAGGAAAAAAGCAAATGGCGGATGTTACACAAAATGGACGGCATGTGGTTGTACTGGTTATACCGACGATTCTGTGTTTGCGATGTTTGTCATGTGATGCAATTGGTTTCCGGCCAACATAATATAAATACTATACTTGGTTAGGGTCATTTCTGGACTAACAAACCCTCCTTTTGGCCGTAAGCCAAGAGCATCATCCATACATCTCATCTTCATCTGACCATGTATCTAATTCTGAACTATGCATGCTACTATAATCGTCATCTTCAACATTAATTGACATGAATTCCTTGATTGTTTGAATTTCGTGATTTTCACCCTTATGTAATACGGGAGATTGGCAGGCAGTGTATGCAACAACAGCAGAAGATGACGATCCCAGGTATCGTGACTGAAACTGAAATTATTTTCCATCCCCATGAACGCAGTAGTTCCCAAAACCATGTGCTTATGTTCAGATTCCAACCACCTGTGGAGACATGAATATCAGAACTCAGGACGTGCAATTTCTTGATCGCTTCAAAAATCGTAGGGGAGGAGTCACTTATGAATACACACCATGCTGACCACACGATTTTGCACACACCCCCACGATCAGCCAAAATTATATCAAGAGCCATTCTATTCTGAAGTGTCATTAATCTAACTGTTTTCTCTTCTAGTGTCATATTATAGAGTATATCGGTAGTCTCATTTATCGTTCTTTCTAACACCCTGGACAGTTTCCTTATATTCCATGAATTCATTGCTTGCCCCCAAAATGGTATATATATCGCCTGCAATCAGTCCTGTATCATCCCGCCGTGGCCTGGATCTGGATAGTTTGGATATGTCTGAAGTTTTGGAAAGGAATACACCAGGAAAAAGAACTGCTAAGTAACAGGTCCCTCCCCAATTTCTAGGTAACCAGGGATAAGCCTGTTCTCCACATACAAAATACATAGGATCGCCTACATATATTGGTTCCTCTTCTTTGTCAAGCACTGCAGTATTAATACATCTAGTAAATGTTCCCACCGAATAGGAACCCTTTTTTGGTAAGCAAAATGGGACAGTACGTGGACTGTAATTAATAGTATAGGAGGGAGGCACAACATCCTTATTCCCTACGGGAGCCATGTGGAAAGTGCTTACCGCCGATTTGTAAGGCACAAAGAGCCTATCTACTTGTTTTGCCATTGGTTTTATCATTCTCGCCCTGTTAAATATGGAACAATCCACTGGTTTCATTACCACTCTTTCGAACTCATCTATGTTTGTTCCATCCAATTGATCAGTATCACTCTTATTCCATTTCCCGTAAAATAGTGCACTCAATGATGCACAACATGCCGTATTAAGCGGTAATGGCTGCATGTACCAACCCTTTCCGTTTCCGCCATGCTGGGGTAAATGGGAGCAGACCTAACAATTTGTCCTATTCAGAATAGTATGAGTCATATTCATAATCAAAAGCAATGTATTATTATCGTACCCTCTTCTGTGTCTCACCACTTGGGAGGAGAGAGTATAAGAGAGCACATGTACCGGACTGCTTGTGGCAGGATCATTGGTAGCAGGCAAAAGAGAGCTTAAAGGATGCACAGTTTGCAAATACCAAAATATTGGGACAAATGTAATCAAGATGCAAAGTGGTGTCATAATCATTAGCATATGTTTCCCAAAACAAATTCTTCTGGGCACTCATTTAGTCTCTATCTCTATAATATCATCAGCGTTGGTGCAGGAGGGAGCAGGAATAAGTATGGGCATTGTCTGCAATGTTTATCTTGGCAATGTTCGTCACAAAGAAATTCTTCACAGCAGCACATGTTAGACAGCAAAGCGTTCTAGTAACAGCAAAGCGTTCAGGCCAGTTTAGGTTAGCCTGCTTGATAAATGATTGCAAGCTTATGTGATTCTGTACAGTGCTCCAAAAGGTCATAGCAAGCATCAATTGTGTTGGTACCATATGCGCCCCGTTTGTCCCCACAGTGTGATCGCACTGGTCCTTCACTTTTCAAAGGTAGCACCGGGAATCCGCGTTTCAGAGCTTTCAATTTGATGCAGATTGATACAGCTCATACGCTCCATTTCCCTAGCCCTCGGATTCCCATTTCATCCGTGTTGGGAACAGAGGCAAACAAAAACACACAGATTATTTCCGGCTTTGAGAATGTAGGTTGTACCTTATCGCTCCAGGTACTGTATGATCAATGAACAATGCACTATCATTTCCGGATGCAGGATCAGTGTCAGCCTGCGATGCAATGAGTGATGCTGTGGCAGTAGTTGGACAATGCTGAGGCACCTTTGGCCTTTCGATCTTTGTTGCAATCTCCCCAGGCCTTTTCCCTGGTTTAGGAAGCACCTCTGGCAGAGAACTGAGGATGGTATCTTTGTGATCGAGTGCAGCTGTTTCTCGATCGGCCTTTGGATCAGGCAGCTCTTTCAAAGGGAACGGGATTCTTTTCGTATGTATGGCATGGATCCATGACTTGCAACCATCCACTCGGACTGCAGTCTGTGTTGCCAGGAGGACCTGGTAAGGCCCCTTCCACCGATGTGCAAGTGAAGGCTTTTGTTCAAAATGTGTGGTGGGAATATAGTCTCCAGGCTGTAGACAATGCCCTGGACTGGTATATCTGACAGGAAGAGCCTCCTGCACCTGCTTATGAATTAAACACTAGTTTTGAGTTAACACTTTACAGTAAGTGATGAGCAAAGGGTGTTCGATCTCTCTTAAATGCTTAGGCTGTGGGGCACTCCAAACATTTGCTGGTCTCCCCATTACGATCTCATACTGGGAGAGACCAGTCTTTGCCTGCACAGATGTTCTCATACATAATAAAGCCAATGCCCATGCATCAGGCCACTTCAACTGACTCCCTGTGCATATTTTACTGAGCTTATTCTTCAAAATACCGTTTTGGCGTTCCACAAGACCGGCACTCATCGGGTGTTTGGCCAAGTGGAATCTCTTATCAATCTGGAGACCTGCACAAATCTGTAGTATCACGGCTGCAATAAAATGCGGTCCATTATCTGACCACATGACACGTGGCAAGCCAAAATGGGAAAAATACTCTTTTAGCATAACTTTCGCTGTGCTGATCATTGTACAGTCTTTAAGGGGATAGGCCTCCACCCATTTTCTAAACGCACAGACCACTACAAGGATGTATTTGTAATTTTGACACCTTTCCATTTCTATAAAATCAAAATGGATCACTTCAAATGACATAGAGGGGGGCCAAAACTACCCACTGGAGTCGCTGTTCCTTTTCCAATGTTATGTTGTATACAAGTCATGCAGTTTTGAACTAGCCTGTCAGCTGTTTTTCTAATGTGCAGATTCTGCCATACTGTGTCTAAATGCTGAATCATTTTCTTAGCACATATGTGTTGGGCTATGGGCCATAGCGACCATCGCAGTTACATAGGCATATGGCAACATCCATTTTTTATTCTTTTTGTCCACCCAGCAACCTTCTATGTCTAATTCTGCTGTGCCCTCAGACCATGTGTTTATTTCATCTGCAGTTGCTTCTGTTTGCATCTCTTTAACTGTGGCAATTTCATTTTCTACCATTTAGAGTACCTCTTTTGACTTCTCAATATACATTTTTGCATGTAAATCAGTGGCAGTTTGTTTCGCAATTTGGTCTGCAAATGCGTTTCCCTTCCTGACGTTACATGTTACCTTTATATGCGCTTCGCATTTCATTATTGCTAATCGTTTGGGAAGCGCAAGGGCGGACAACAATCTTAGTATCAAAGTGCCATGTTGGATCTTGGTTCCGTGTGATGTCAGAAAAACCCTTTCAGCCCATAGTTGACCAAAATTGTGTACCACCCCAAATGCGTACTGACTGTCAATATATATGTTTACATTTAGGTTCTCAGAAATGTCACATGCTCTGGTAAACACAATTATCTCTGCAGCCTGTGCTGAATTGTATGAGATTCTTTTGCTTTCTACAATACTCTTCAGTGTCATGATGGCATATGCAGCAGTTGATGTACCATTGGGTAATTTAAAACAAGAACCGTCACAAAACAGTTCTCCATCTGGCTCTTTCTGTGGGGTATCTGTTTGATCAATTCTTCCTTTCATGTCTTGCTCAGTAACCATTAAACAATCATGGAGGAATTCTTTTTCACCCGTTCTTTCATTGGGAGGAGGCATTAACTCAGCCGGATTCAAAGCGCAACACCTCATAATTTGTATATACGGTGCAAATAGAACTATTTCATACCACATCAGCCTGGGTGATGTAAGGTGTTGAATCTGCGTTCTATTTAAAAGAATGTCTACTGCGTGGGGCACCATGACGGTTAAAGTGTGACCTAAAATCATACCCTCGGTTTGTTTTACTGATGCAGCAGTCGCAGCAACAGCTCGCAAACAGCGCGGCAAAGCATATGCAACAGGATGCAGTACGGAAGAAAAATAAACTCATGGTCTATTTCTCCCTCCTTGTTCATGGGTCAAGACAGCGAAAGCACAACCATTGTTCTCATACACAAATAATTTGAAACTCTTGCCCAAAACGGGAGCTGAACACAATGCAGCTTTCAGCAGGTCACATGCTTCTTGACATTCCATGCTCCATGGCAAAGGCAGGACAACATCCTTCCTTGTCAGTGCCACTATTGGTTTCACAATCATAGTGAAATTCGCGTTACACTGCCTACAATATGGGGGCAATGCCAATTATAGCCCTGACTTCCTTCTGCGCTTTTGGAATAGCCATACCAGAGATGCTTTCTATCCTTTCTGGTGTCAGTCTTCTTCCCTCCTTTGAAAGGAGGTAGCCCAAAAAGGCCACTTTCTTTCGACAACACTGGAATTTCTTTAACAAAGCTTTGTGTCCATGTGCTGCTAGATGTGTCAATAGTGCAACTGTACTCTCTTTGCAAATGTCTTCTGTGTCTGCTGCAATGAGTAGATTTTCAATGTACTGTGACAATACGCAACCTGTTGGTAGCTCTAACATGTCTAGTTGTTCCTTTAATGCTCGACTATAAATACTCAGACTTTCAGTGTAACCCTGCGAATTTGTGTGAATGTAAATGAACGTCCTCCTAGAGTGAAAGCAAATAAATATCTGCTATCTAGATGTACTGGAATGCTGAAAACACATTCTTCAAATCTACAACACTAAAATACGATGCAGATGCTGGAATCATAGTCAAAATTGTATTCACGTCCGGGACTAATGGAAATTGAGGATCAACAACTTTGTTCAATCCGCGCAAATCAATTATGAGATGGTACGCTATGTCATTACCTCCTTTCTTATAAACCGGAAGAATTGGACTATTGCAAGTGCTACCTGAAATCTCTTCAATTACGTTTCTTTTAATCAAATCTGACACAATGCATTTCAATGCTTTCTCTCCTTCTGCCGAGATTTTATATTGTGGAATACGCGGCAACGTAATTCCTTCTTTCAAGACAATTTTTACTGGCTCTACTTTTAAACAACCAACATCATTATCATTTACTGCCCATATACAAGTTGGTACTCTACTCAATTCAGTCGGTAATGGTTTAGATAAAAATTGTGCTACAGGAGTTTTTTTGTGGTGATATTGTCAAATACACTCCATCAGACTCCATCAGGAGACCAATGAATAATGGCATTCAATTTATTCAAAAAATTTAAACCCAACAAATTGTCATTGCACTTTTTTGTCAAAAGAAATTGGCAAGACTCAGTGAATGGACCAAGTGTTATAGGAACTGACTGTGACACTGGACTAATTACTGGTGTACCTGCGAACCCTACTGAGACATTATTCTGCCCTGACAGTGGTATATCTGGAACCTGGTGATGGTTAATTGAACATTTCTGTGCACCTGTGTCCACTAGAAATGTGTGCTCCCTATTCCCAACCTTCATTTCTACATAGGGTCCTTTCTGGTCACGGGAATAGATATTGGTTCCAACCCCTGTCTTGGGCTGTCCTAGTAAAACAATACATCAGCAGATGTAAAGTCGCCAGAGTAATATGCATTGGACTGATTATCAAAAACATTTCCATCTCTCGTGCTATTCTGCTGTTGCTGCTGCTGGTTCTGGTTGTGATTACCCTGGTTGTTCTGAGCTTGTGGTGCTCTTTGGTTTCTATTCTGTCCTTGTGTTTCCGGGCGACCTCTATTCTGTCTTCTCGGGAAAGTTTCATTCCGATTCTGCATCTGCGGGCACTGTGCTCGCCAATGGTCTTCTTGTCTACAATAGGAACATTGATTAATTTCAATTGGACCACCTTGCATGTTGGGAAAATTAGCTCTGGGTTGTGCGTTCCCGCCACCTCTGTTATTGTTTGCTACCCGCTGCATTAATACCCTTGTTTTTAAATTCCCTTTGTCCCTTATCTCTTTCTCCTTCTCTGCATTTACTCTATTCTCATAATATTGGGCCATGTGCAATACTTCACACTGTGATTTTGCTTGCCATGCACTTTCAGATGTCATTATTAAATTTAGAATTTTCGGTAACAACCCTTGCACGAACTTATCAACAAACAACCTCTTCCCGGGTTCAGTACTCAAATCTTGGCCACTGAAATCTGCAAATACTTCTTCAAATCAATTACAATAATCTGTTGCAGCTTCATTTTTGCCCTGTAAGCAAGCCGTTAATTTATCCCAAACAATTCTTTTCTCAGGTATCAACATTTTCAATTTCTGTACTATTCACGCTGGTAAGGCCAACATGACCGGCGGCGGTTTTTCTCCCGCTTTTCTGTCTGCATCAATTCTAATCAAATTTTCCCATGTATCACCCAATATATCTATGTAATTTATATTCCTAACCTGTTTCCATATGTCTACAGGAAGAATCACGGGGAACAATAGATCAATATCACTTGTTGTAAAAGCAGAGAAATTCAAAACAGACTCAATTTCTTTATAGAATCCCGCTGGAATTTTCCTAAGATCAGGGATCGTCTGCTTAATATTATTTACCTCCTGTCTAGAAAAAGGGACATGCACAAATTGCGCTGTATAATGGGCTTCTATCGTGTGCACGTCAGTCGTTGCAGTGGCAGAAAGCTCTACTTTTGGGACAAATGTGGGGGGCACTTCTCTCACAGGCAATTGCAAACTAGGTGATTCTACATCTGTTTGTTTGCTAAGCAATAAAGCTGAATCGAGAGAAAAGGCAGTCCTTCCAGTTTCAGACGAAAATGCTCTTTTGTATATCGTCATCAAATCAGCGGGACAACATACTTTCTTCTTCAAACACTCATGTTGCAAATACTTGACCATTACCTGCAATATCTTTCTCTGCATCTCTAGTGTATACTGGCTAAACGTATCATGCACTTCTATTGGGGAAATGCTGACATCCGTAATCCATCTAAGCACCTCTCGTGTACAAATGTTCATCGCTTGACTAACAGGTTTTAACGGCGGCAAGAATCGCTGCTGGACATAGGGCACTACTTGCTGTTTACCTCTTTTCATTATTTCTTCATTCAATTGATCAAGCTCGTTTCTAAACACAAATAGCCGGCCTACATGTTCTCGTACTTCCGACGCATTATCCCGCAAACGAGAAAAAACATTTAGATCACGCAACTCTTGCGGTGCCAATGTACCAGTCAATTTTTTCCATTTCTCCACAAGATACTCCCCCATGCATTCTAACAATACCTGCTGTTCACCAAGCCTTTTATAGTCACACATGGAACTCTGCACGGCTCCCTCATTGTTAGCTTCAATATACGTTTCTGCCCAGTCTTTCAGCTGCTCTTTCCTGTCTTTACTACTGCAGGCACTAAGAGAAGAGGAGTCCTACTAGGCCTTTCTCAAAGCCCTTAAGACTCGATTGTTTGTCTAAACTCCAGGCGCAACCTCAAACTGCCTATTATACGACAAATATGACTACAGTTATTCTATATGTAACACATGTATGCCTCCATGCCTCGCCTATGAGCTTCATGTAACCGATTTTTTTCTCCAGCGCCCTGATGCCGAAAGGGCTTGTGTGCATGATACGAATGCTAAAATAAATAAATAATAATCAGGCGCAGAGGATAGATCTGACCAATTTTGAGATGGAGAAAAACCACATTGATATGGCAGTAGGTGGAAAGAAGCCTTTTAAAACAAATGGTATTCGCCAATATTTATGTGAACCCACTAACGTTAGTGAGATCCTGTCCAACAATGAAGTGAATGATGGGAATCAAATTTTGGAAAGAAGTAGTAAGAACAATCAATCACAGGTAGCAGATATTGGAGACTGTGTATTGGAATCAGTACAATGTCTGCTTGGTAGTGAATGTACAACTGAACCTAGAGACACTAGAGAATATGGTTGGGATAAACCAAAGGAAACTTGGGCACACCAGTGTGTTGGTTAACGGTGGTGCAGATGTGACAGTTAACGTTGCAAACTAGCCCATGGAACATGGATGAAAAGGACAAATGCAAAGAGAGTGTGACAAGAGCAGTAGTGCAGATAACTAATCAAAAAAGCTTGGTAGACACCGATGAGCTAGTACGAGCCCTGCAAATGAGGTCCATCTCTGGCATAGATAGCCATCCTCCCTTAAACAGGGCTCTGGTGCTTTCTGTATTTCATGGAATGGTGCCATTTCAGAGATTAACACTGATAACCATCTGGTGGTACACCAATTGGATAATAGGAAAAATGTGACATCGAATATATGGTTTAAATCAGCGAGTATTATAGATCATATCCTCCGGCATAAAATCGGCCTGTTTAAGCTGAGACATTGCTGTGCCGAAATGCAAAAATAAATCCAATTGCGAAGAAGATTGCATCTCAGTAGAAAAATCCAAATGAGCAAAGAAAATCATATATGAATGAAGGAAGAGTGCATGATGGCAACTACCGATGTACAGCGCGGAGCGCACAGCGGAACCGGGCAGCATAGGTGGGCAGAGCCTGCAGCAGGAGAGAGTATGCTTTTCCTTTCCTTTGTTGGAGATTGTAAGAAGATTCAATTCAACACTACAGCTAAATCAATGCCTAGTCTAGGATACTGAATGGAAACCCTTATTGATATATCTTTATGTCCAGTTCATGAGTTCTGGATAACTACCCCTATATAACACCCCTCTCTTAGAATCCCCCTGACCCCACTGAGCCAAGAAGTAGTTCTGTTTTGCAAGTTTAAAAGGTTTATTTGAGAATTTAAACAATATATATATATATCACACTTTATAATAAATTAATATCTGATAGTACACTTAGACATATGATGTTGATCAACAATGGGTAATCTGGCATTAGCACACTTCTTTACAATCAATGAAGAGTTAGTATAGGATGGAGTAGTAGCAAAAGAACTTTTATGATTTCAAGGGAAAAGCAATGAGGAATAAAATGCAGTACAGAAATACTTGATATGATTTTAGCAAAAGATAAAATAATCACTTTTTCTCTGGCAATTCACCCCCCTCCCCTATGCAATGTAAGAAATGGAAGGAGATGGAAGTAACACACACAGTTCTTAGGAATGCAATCAAATATAATTCAGTTCACCCCAGTAAGCTTAGACCACAGATAGAAGTTTGAAACACAGGCCCAAAATGCTTTTAAAAGGTGATGGCAATGAAGTGAGAAATATGCTGAAAATGGTTTTAATCCCCTTTAGGAGGTTCAGGGGGAGTGGTAGCTACTTGGGATAAGTTCAGGCTCACTTTAGCAATGATTCAGAGATGGTGATTAAGAGGCAAACAAATTTTTAGCAAGGAAAGAAATGACTGCTGATGGTTACACGTGGCTGGATTTTTAACCAAATCGCAAAACGCGGTAAAATTCGCGAGTGCGTGAATCGTGATTACGGCAACAGTATAAGGAGTAGCAGGCTCTAGGCTTGTGGGAAAGCTGAGATTCTAAGCTTTCAGAGGAAAGTTAAACCAAGTTCCTAGCCCAAACGGTTCCAGAGATACGGACGATTAAATAAAGGTAGTTTTTCGGATTTAAAGTAAACTCAAAATGACAAGTGACAGCTATGCAGCTGCAGAATTGACAAGTGACAGTGGTGCAGCTTTACAAAATGACAAGTGACAACTTCTAGGAGGCAGTTTTGGTTAGATTAAAATAGTTTGTATTAGATTACTTTAAACTAAGAGCTTATTTCTGTCACAAATCTGACCTAAGTACTCACAATATATTTTGGAAGGACTGGACCTCGTCACGGATCTGATCAATCAGGCTAGCGGCACTTCACAGCGATCTGGTCTCTGGGTCTGCGGTTCTGCACGGTCTGGTCTGGTCTGGTATGGCACTGGTCTGGTCTGTCCGGATACAGCGGTCTCTGCACGGCTCCTGGATCTCTGCACTGGTCCTGGCAAAAGTTCTTGGCAAGGGATTCAAGCAGCTCGCCCGGCTGTGAGTAGCTTGCAATGATTTGAGGCCTGCTGCAGAGAACTCAGCTTGTGGTGTTAGGCCTCTGATTTAGGTTCTAAAGTTTAAGTTCTAGGTTCTGGAGTATGTAGCTGGAGTCAGTCTGGAACTGGTATCTTCTGGATGTTGTGTGGTCCGGCAAAACGCTCCGCAGCAACTGGATTTGAATGTCTCTACCTGTCCCAGCAGTCTCTTTCTATGTGTTTTGGAAATGGGTGTGTGCCTGGGCCCAGCCAAGCCCGCCCCTCTCTACTCGTCATTGGCCCAATTCTCCCCTCTCCCACGATTGGGGGAAGGAAATGTGAGTCAGAGCGATGCTGTAGGTTTCATGGGTCAGAGGATCCTCCCCTGGTCAGTTTGCCCACAAATCTATATTTGATTCAAATACATATTGCACAGATACACAGTTGTTTAAAAGTACATGCACCCATCACATATCACATGAGGTATACTCTGTTCAAACTCTGCTCTTCCTGGGGGCTTGCATTCAGAAATGCAACATTTTGCGCTTTTTAACTGGTTTTGCAATATTGGTTTTTCATTAAAATTGATACACATATACACCACCCTACTACACATATCTCAGTAACTTTCCATTTGTCTAGCTTAAATACAGTGTCTGTGGTGTCAATAAATGGTGGGGTTTTGCCCCAGAACATCACACAAATTGGAGTTTGGGCTTGAATTGTAGGCAAAGTTTCCATTTTAAGGTTCCCCACATTTCACATTTCTGTCATCCGGTTACCAAGAGTTATCAGTGTTTCTGTAAAATATATATTTTGCTTTCAAATCAGTTCTCAGAGTGTTGGAGTCCGCCTCCAAGACTTGGGTGGGTCAGTGATCACATGTCTCTTCTGCTGGGAGCTCTTTGTGTACAGTCAACAGTCAACATCAGCATATTCTATTCAAGTGCAAGAGCCTATTGTGTGGTCTCTGGGAGGCTGAGGTCAGCAGACCAGGGAGCCACTTTACATTTGGTTAGTATGACCATGTGGTTTCCTGGGCTTCCTGAGGTGAGAAGGGTTCCCAGGATTTTGGCCTGTTAATTAAATCAGATTGTCTTCTGGGAACAGCATGTGGTTAAGATTTTTATTAACTCCCAGCCTTTGATGTAAAGGCCTCTCCTGCAACTCCTGACATGCAGTTTCCCTGTCAGAGTTAAGACCGCTAGCGCCTTGAGGTATTTATCGGTACTGCGTCCATTTTTTGGATCAGTCTTGAATGAATGCATTCCAAACAAGAGATTTTACATGGAAGTATATTATCCAGGTTCAGCACATGGAACTGGTGTGGTTCTGCAGTAAAATAATTTTGTGCCCGTTGAAGGAATGAATTCCCAATAGTTGTGGGTTGCTTTTGGCAATCAGCATTGCCCCTTTTGCAATGGTTTCAGGCTACTGTGTGTAGCCCAATGGTGGTTTTAGGCAGTGCCCTTCTGTGCCCATAACATCGGCAAAATGGGTGGCAGCCTATTCTTCATGCATTTCCCTGTGCATTTTCTGGGAAGCTCTGGCCATCATGATGTTTTCCATGCCAGTACTGCACAGTTTTCCTATTCTGGCGTACATGTGGGCTTTTTGGCCATCTTGGATTTTCTAAGCCCACAGCACCAAATGTTGCAGCATGATAGCTCAAACGTGGGTCAGGACACCCAACAAGATGTGTCTTCTCTAAAACAACAGGTGTAAAGCGCGGAGGGTGCAGCAGAGCAGGGCAGCAGAGGTGGGCAGTCACTGCAGTCTGTGCAGGCTGGAAGGCGAAGCGAAGCATTGGATTGGACTCTGGTTGTAAGGTGGGACTGCAGTGCGAAGGCATAAGTGCTTGAGTGCCTGGGAACCTAGTGGGGATCACCTAGTGGGGAAGACTCAAATAGTTATTTCGCATACTCCCTCTGTGCCGGATATAGTGCTTGAGAAGTGGTTTATAGCTATGCTGTCAAACGGCCTTTGTTCTAGGTGTAAGGTAAATCTATGTGAGGATTCATCATCTACTCCTCCTATCAAACATACAGTGGCATTAATTTCTGTGCCCCGAAATAACTGGTCTTATTTCTCTAGATATGGGGGAGACTGGTGAACAGGAGAAAAGCCCTGGGTCCTTCACCCTGCCCTCCAATCCAGCAACCCAAAATTGTCATGGAGGGATTACAATTCCGAGTGACCGTGAAGACGAGTGCGTGACTGAAAGGGAGAGGGACCCTGCAAGAAACCCTTCACCTGCTCCCAGACAGGCACCGCAATTGGTTCCAGCTCCTCTTGCTCCTGAGAGGCCAATGAAGACTGGGAGTATGAAGAAGATGCAGAGTATCTCGAAGTGGTTTTCAACTGTCTAGACTCCCTCGAATATGCTGTATTGGGGTCCTCAGGACCTTCATTGAAACCTCCACTCCTGGGCTTTCAGTTTTCCTCAGTGGAGATCTTGGAGTGCCAGCATGTGGCTCTGGCCACAAGACTAGCTGTGGACATTGCCGGCCTGAGCTTTATTAGGCAAACGCAATGCAGGCGGAATAACTTGGCAAATACAAACTGCTTAACTCCAAAAAGTCAGGACATCCCAGCTGACTCACTTCGGCAGCTAATCTTTTGATACGAAGGAATAAACTGTCTATGGTATTGTTCAGTTGTAAAATGGAGGGGTGATTTCCAGTACACAGACGGCAACCACTCAGAAGCCGGCTCCCACAACACCTTCAGCCACACTCCCTGCAAACAGTAACTCCAGTCTACTTATGGTAATTACACAGGAGCTGGTGCGTGCAGCGCCTCTTGGCCTCCTCCCATCAACTAGTAACTCGCCCGAGAAACTGAGTTCATCTTCTGTTTCTTTCTGTGACTCCGGATCTAGTACCTCTCTGAAGAGGAACGGAGAGGGTTATCTGCCGGCTCCAGTAGTTGCTGGAGGGCTAGATCATGTTCAACTGCAGAACTTTATGATGGCGGTCCTGAATATCACTATCAATCCCTTCACAAAGCTATATGAATCTCTTAATGAGACAATAAAAGATCAAGTTACGCTATTAGCGATGGTGCATACCAAATTCATTCTTCTGGAATCTTCCGTTGGATCAGTCCAGTCAAGACTTGACAAGGAAGCTGAACTTTCTGCGCAATGGCAGTCTAGGCTCTTCGACTTGGCCAGAGGTGAGGAGTGGGAGAAAACAAATTTAATGACTGGAATTATGGATTTACTGAAGTTGTTCAGGCATCAGAAGAGCTCCCGCGATTTGGAACGGGAAGGCACTTCTGTTAAAGACCCTGGGTTAGTGCTACTAAGTCTATCCCGCCTACAATGGCTACAAGAGAACAAGCCTCGACAAACTTGCATTGTGCAACCCCTGAGTCCATGTTGTAGAACTTGACATGCCTTGCTAATGCTCAATCTACACTGCCCCACTAGGAACCATCGGTGCTGCCAAAGGGGCCTGAAAAGTCAAATGAAACAGCGTTAAGCTTGACCTCTGAAAAGTCAGACTCGAGGAAATGATATTCTGTATTTGGACTCCCGAGCAGGATCGATGATGGTCGCAAACAGACGTCCAACCATCAAAAACAAAAAAAATCTAAGCATCTCCGAATGCCTATAAAGGCTAAATCAAATGGCTCTAGAACTCTTTTGTGAAAGCTAATGCTAACAAATCCTGCAATCTCGGAGACATGTACCTATGACGTCCCTACAAAAATGGTTGTGTCTCGGGGTGCAACTCCAAAATTTATTGATGTACTGGATACAGAAGACGAAAACATGCTTCTGTTGATGAACCTATCTACCTATTCTGACGGCATGAATGAAGAATTGGCTGATAGAAGTGACCTGACTTTTGTGTTTGAGAAAACTCTGCCTTCTATGGGGGAACACCAGCTGGACTGCAGCCACTTCCATGGCCTGTTCCCTCCAACGATTGGGCATTAACCGAGTGGGGATGTGGGAGTCCTGTTTTTCATACATTGGAGCAAAAAGAGAACTCTTTTCGCACCTTGAAACACTTGTGTATAGGTGCGTTATAAATGCCATATCATATCATATCATGTCTTGTCAAGGAAAAAAGAGCAAATAAGCATAAAACCTTCTGGCTCTACGGAGTGGAGGGAAGAAGACTATACGAGAGGTCGGGTGAGCCCCAAGTTGCTTGTATCAATCGAGAGGCTCATATCAGAGAAAGATTGTCTAATCAGGAATAGGAGGAATGTATTAAAATGCCCAGACTACGATTTATTGGTCAAGATGATGTTAAGATTGTGACCTTTGTGAGTGGAAAATGTCTGGATTGAGTGGTGCTACATCTGCACTAAATTCTGGTTAGGAATGCCATCTTGAAATCCTCCCCTGACTTTCTACACCTGGGTTTTGAGCTAACTGATGGTGATCTACTTAATTCTACAACTCTTGGAAGGCAAGCCCATGTCCAAGAGATGGCTAGTTTGAAAGCTCCAACTACGTATAACTATCTGCTGCTTAGCTCAAAGCCCAAAAGTGCAAGTGTTTAAAGCAAAGGGAATTGAGCTCCCCTTGCAGGAATGGGGAAAGGGCTACATCTATACAAGTGTCTTTTGAGCGAAATAATTCAACTTAAAGAACGGTGAGGATGAGTGAAGATAGATGTGGAGCAACAAGGGCTGCAACAAGCTGGTCCTATTTGGCAGGTACATTGGCGGAGGGCCAGAACCTGAAACTCCCAGAGTCGCAGTCTATTTCCTCCTTATGTATGGCTTCACGGAACACTAGAGGCACTGGGCACCTGTTCGAGAAGGATGGCCTAGACTTTCTAAACAATGACATTCTTTGTTAACAGAAGAATTTGCTATCCTCTAAGCCAATTTGTGAGGGATTTGAAGTACACCTCAGTCTGGCCCAAACTAGAACAGTGGGAAGACCGTCGGTGGGTTTACTGACCCTAGTAGAACTGGGACAGAGGCTCAAGATATTGGAAACAACAAACCCAAGCCCTTATGTACAGACGGTTCACTTAGAATGGTACAGAACCCCTGGCAGCATTCTGTGACTGTTAGTTGTGTTCAATGTTTATTGGAACCCAGCTGGGATCAGGGATGAAGAGTTTGTGGAACTTGTCACCCAATTTATAGATAACTGTTGGGTGGAGTTGAAGACTCCCTTGTTTTTGATATGTGGGAATATTAATTTCAGATGTTTGGACAAATTGGGGGTAAAATTGAAAAGGGGTTCTCTATTGAAAAAAGCAGCCCTATGGGTATCAGAGCTAAAAGAGCAAGATGTCTGCATGGTGAATGGCCTCTGTTAAGGAGAATTCTCCAGAATGGCAAATTTCCCTTACCTACTGAGTCCCTCAGCAGTTTTGCTGGATTTCTGGGATTTATTTTTTTCATCTGGTAAGAGTGTGAGCCTTTTTTCCCACTCTTACATGTGTTTTGCAGCGTGTGTTTAACATTGTCTTGTGTTCATAGACTGTGGAGCCTTACCTACTCCATAGGTATCATCTTTATACTGTGTGTTACACAGCACCTTCAGTGCAGTGACACAGGGTTGTCTTTTCGACTTCCCATCTCAGACTCCATTTTCTGTAAGAAAAAAACATGTAAAGTTGCCATTGACTTTATTAGTCTTTTTAAAGTCCACAGACCCAGTACAAACTATCTTACATAAGAGTACTGGAAAGGGTTACTAGTTATCCCTTTTTGTCTGTTTCTCATGGAACATTGTTTCGTTCCTTTTTCATTAATTCTTGGCTGGTGTCAGTGGTAACTACCCTAGTTTTCCTACCACATTTATTTTAAATAGCCTTGGTATTGTTTTAGTCTATCTTGGTAGCCTCAAACTTAAACCCGCTGGACATATACGTTTTTATACGGTTCCGGCTGGGTTTATTCACCATTTCTTTTTGTAAAAGTCTTTCTCGTGTTTTACTCTGCGCACCAAACCAGGTTTGGTTCCTTTGTTCACCGTCCTTTCGCGGGCTTCTGCATAGAAGCCCTCCTTAGGCGCATGTACGTCTGAGGGGGACAGGATGTGAGGGTGAGGTTTAGGACTCCCTGCACAGGGTCTCCTTGGAGACCCATGTTGCACTCTGATATGATTGGCTGTGGTGACTGTCCCGGCGGGACAGCCACACTGCTGTGTGATTGACAGCCAGGCTGTGTGAATGGGGGAAAACTGCATAAAAAGCAGGTCACTGGGGATGGAAAGGCAGAGTCACCAATGGATTGAGAGAACTGAAGAGAAGCTGACAGAAAAGGACCTCTACCATGACTAATCCTCCCGGTGAAGCCCTGCTCCAGGTCCGAATCTTCAACTTCGACGACAGGGAAGATCAGCAAGGAATCTTCTCCCCTTGAGTTGGTGGGAACAACCAGTTCGCCAAACGGCTCTCCAGGCCTCCCTTCTCTGGTTGAATTTGCTGTACAGAGCTACAGTGAACCGGATAGCCAGGAGGAACGGACCCTGCTTGCGTTTTAAGGAGCGCACCATTTATTTGTCGCTTTGCTCTGCTGCTGCTTTCTTCCCTGGGCAGTGCAGGACCCTCCAGTCTTCCTCCTTCTTGTCAGTCCATCAGTCGCTTCAGGAACCGTGAGCCTGCAGGACCTGCCAGGATTGTCTGCCTCAGCTACAGCATTCTTCTGCTCTAAAGGTACTGTGCTAACCCGGTTGTTCGTTTCGTCCAGCCGCGGTGAAAGTGTGAAATCTTTTGCCAATCTGAGGGCTTGTCTTTCTTCATTCTTTAAAGTAACATTTTTCGTCTGACCAACTCCGTTCTGAACTCTTGGCAAAGACTTAACCGCGAACTACCCTGAACTGTGTGATCCTCTGCAAATACTTTTTTCCATTGACTTTGGCCTAGGCCTCTTGATTTGATTTCCTCACTGTAGTTCCGTTTTCTAGATTGCCCTGCTTACTTACTTGTTGGTGCTGCTCAACTTTTGTCAAACTTTGTATTTCAGTCCCTTTTGAATTACTGGAGTGCCATTTTGCTCACACTTCATTTTGAGCCTTACTTGTCCAGAATCTATTGGGTGTGGTGTAGTGTATTAGAAACGTGATTTTTCAACTGCTTGATAATAGTGAAATGTTTAATAACTGATGTGTAAATAAATGTATATTCTTTTACTCAGAAAACTTGATTCAGTTTTTATTTGAATCATAGTAATTGCTGTCCTTTGTGTAATTATTGATACTGCTCACTCTACTCTTGAGATAAGCCTGGCTGCTAAGCCATTGCTACCACTTTACTGGCATGTAGCAAAGGTTAATTTGTACTGTTACTTGTAGTCTTACTTGTGTGAGGTGCTGTCAAAGGGTACTGCATATAATTCTGCCTAACAGCCTCCTAAGAGGTTATATACCGGGTAGAGTGACATGGGTACGTGGCACCCAGAAAATCCATTTGGATTACTATTTTGTATCAAATGGTCTTTTTAAATGTCTACAATCCCTGAATATTAGGCCTATGGCAAATAGTGATCAATGCCTCCTATGTCTTCGCTTTAAAGGGCAGGAACGGGGCACTGAGGAGTGAATGTCAGAAGCCTTACAAAAATCAGGAGAGGAATTGTGTGCAAATTCTTCCTAAGGAGGTCCCAAAGGTCACAGCTTTATATAAAAATAGCCCTCCAATTAAGAACTCTGGGGCTTGACTACCCCCGTGTCTCTTTGAGCTTCCAAATTAAATCAAAGACTGGAAGCAAACCCACCTTCATGAGGCTTCACTACCCTAATAAATATCTGAAAGAGGCTAAAAAAAACGTTCAGAGCTGACCTGTGAAGGATTGATCGCCTTCAGCTGGGTGACAAAGCTTCTTTAAAAAGGAAGTGGAGACAGCAATATAGAAACTGGCTGTTGGCTACTAAAGAACAACGCTATCAAGCGGATGCTGAAGTAATAATGAAAATCATCTCCAACAAGAATATGCAAGACCTTTTTTTTTGGCCCTGCTTAATAGTAATGTCACATTCCACTGGCTACCATGATGATTCCTGCAGTTCCAGAGAGAGTCTGGAATGGGGTTTTTCAGGCCTTTTTGCGTCATGGAATGTATCTAGGACAGATCCCTGGACTGTTCAGTGGAGGAGAGCAGTGGTGCTCATTATGTATTTGCTGGCAATCCCATTGGTTGCCATCTTTTGTGGCTCAACCCCAAGTCTGATTTTCTGTGCTGATCCTCTGTGCCATCTTTGTGAGGGCTGAAAGAGCTTGTCACCTCCATATCCATTGACATAAATGCTCGACCATTTCAATGTTTGCCCAAGAAAAGGACATGAATGTTTTGGTTTTTGATCCTGCAAAAGTCTCTGATCCTATAAGTCATGGTCGAAAATACAAAAATCACGAGAATAAAATATAATGTGGCTAAACGAAGTAATAACTTCAAACCAGGTGACTGTATGCTTAAGGGCAATCCTCATAGCATTGAGCTTGCTTATTTGGCAGTCGTGTGGATGTCTGATTCATTCACTGGCATACTCGACATGTTTTAGACCTAATCATCCAGTAACTTACATTTTAATGTTCAGCGCGATTCTTGGTTACACGATTTATTTAGTTTGTGTGTTTGTTTTGCTTATTTGTGCAGTGAATAGGGCACGAGGAGTATGCAATGCTAGAACTACAATGTGGTACAAAACAAAAATGACGAATAACTCCCTAAACTACAGTAACACACTTCTAATTGTTAGTGACTTGATTGAGAACTAAATATCCGAGACACGTGATATTTCTGAACGTCGTATCCTCGCTGCACTTCGCGACTTGCAATTTCCAGCTTCTGCTTGCTGTAGCAGAGTTGTTGCTCATGGCTTCGAGTTGCGTTCGTCTCGCCTGAAAGCATTAGACCTGCACCAGAGAGCACTTTATTCCTTTTGAAGCAGTGATAATTCTTTCATCATTTTCAAGGCCCAATTACTGTAAGTTATTGTGCAAGACACACAATCAGACAAGAACTGCTTCAGCGTGTCCTCTTATGCTGTCACTGTGACTTGTGACATTCAAATTACAAGGAGACGATTAAACTTTACGGTGCTCTTGAAAGCCGTGGGTCAAGTTACAAATCCTTGTGGGTTAGACTCTCTGAACAAAAGGAAAAAACAGGGTATTCATTATTATGACAAAAAGCCCCCGAAAGACAGTGCCTCCTGCATAATGGGACGGTTTTTAACACTCTTTCTTTGCGCAAGTCTGCCGGCTTCCCCTTGTAAAATAATTTCTCGTCACAAGCTAGTCTACTATTTCTGGAATTTTAAGAAAGGTCAGAGAGTCTCAAGAGTTGTGATTACTTTTTCTAGTTGACATTTATTGATCTCATTACCTACATGCTCATATTTCAAAATCCTTTTTTTCATTTTGTAGCCGTTTCAAGGATGACAGGAGTGTCGCAGTGCCCACTGGGCTAGACCTAACAGTAATTAAAGCTTGTACCGTGTGTGTCATCCGACGTTCCCGCCTTGCGTGCTCTATACTGCGTGCCACATTGTCATAATTAACGGTGTAAAACGGCGCAATCTAAAATGCATGCATTTGTTTCTAAGATCCATAAATTGTATTGGTGTACGCTGAGCAGAAATCATGACCATGCGCAGGGGTGTTGCTAAGTCAGGAAAAGATCCGGGGCTACCCTAATGTCGGGACTGTCAGAACTCGGGGCTAGCTAGCCTTGCTGTTGTAACCCCTGAGCTTCTATCGGGGGCTACAACCGAAAGACCCGGGGCTATAGCCCAGTCGCCCCCTAGCAAGGCCTCTGCCCATGGGCCTGTTTCACAGACGTGTTTTTATAATGTCGCAATCCCATTGAAAAACGCCCTGTGAATCCGGCCCATTGTGTCATGAGTCATTTGGCAGAACCTGCTCTACTGTACGTCACGCCAATGCTTTTGCCATATTTTCTTCACTTGAGCGGACTGGCATAACGTGATTTTTTTGAGGCAGCAAACCCAAAAGGATTGAAAATGTGTGACAGGCTTTAGAGCAATGTCTTCTTCATATGCATACTATATTTTAAACATTTTAAAACAATTGCGTTTTCCTGAGATCAATAACCAAATGGCCGATGTTACTGATGAGTGCCCTAGACAGGGTGGAAAAATCCTTGTCATTCTGCTGTGGCCTTCCAGTAGGTCAGTCGGTTAGTGATTGTAATGGGTCACCCCTCCTGGGAGCTTGGTATCTCCCAGGCTCATGCTCCTGTCTCGTGGCAGGGACCAGGCGGGCAGCAGAGAGGAAATAAATATCCTGCCTGCCGGGTGGTGAAATGCGCTCCTCCATATTGGCGGGATTAAAGGAGAGGGAAAAGTCCCTGTTGCACTTCCCAGGTAAACCAAGGTGCTCCGTGTCAGAGTTTACAGAGTAGAGACCCCGATGCACTGCTCCGAATCTTCAGAGCCTCCAGAATGGGAATCCTGGGCCAATTGACAAGGAAGTGCGGCAACAAAAAAAAAAAAGGAAAAGGCTCCCTGTCAGAGAGTTCAACAATGCATGGACCCTCTTCAGGCCCAGGCCCATGGCCGGTGAGGTGCAAGTGCTCCGTGTTGGCGCAAAAAGAAATGAGCAGACCTGGTGCCCAATGCACATCCCGGGCCAGCCGGGGCTAAAGGAAAAAAAAAATTGAAGAAGGAGAAAGGGAGGGTTGCAGCTCACACAAGTGCTTGTGCGCCTTCCTAGGCCTGCCGCCCAGACACCCTGCCACCAATGTCTCCCTGCCAGCCGCCCCAGGTGGGAAGAGAAGTGTAAAGTGTGGCATGTCATCCCATCACCAGTACCCGGCCCCCAAGGCATGTGGACTAGGTTGATGAGGCCCCTCGGCAACCCCACCTCCCCCCAGGTGTGACTTTGCCAGCCCCTGAACTGGTGTGACTGTCCTGAACTGATGCTGGAGAAGGCATGAACTGGATTCCCGCAACTCCATGAGTGCGCAAGATGGACACCATAGACATCCCAATGAAGACTGGGACCCTGCCCTGAACTTGCTTAAAATGGCCCAGTCAATGGGAAATGTGAAGCTGTAAACATCTCTATGTGTGGACGTGCTTTATGTGGTGCCAGGGCTCTCATCAGTGTTTTTCAATGGCTTTATATCTCACACACTCAGGTTAATAAAGGGTCCTTTGATATGTTTGAGTGTGCAGAGAGATGACAAAGTGCGACTAACTCAGTAATCTGAGTAATGCCAGTTCAGAGTGTTAGCTCTCTACGCTCCCTTTTCCATAACCCTGATACTCCTCCGAGGATGTCATTCAACTGTTTAAGAGAGGAAACAAATTGCAACCAGGCGCTTATGTCCATCAGAACAATAGATATTACAACTTATTAGAATCACTCGCAGGCCTCTGTGCCGAAAGCTGTATGGCAAACATGTGCATTTATTTATGTATTTATTTATTTTAATTCTTACTACGCGCCACATTCCCGTAGGCCTCAGGGCGCACGTCCTGTGTATGGCTTTCAGTATATTGGCCAGGTTGTACAGTGATAGATGTTAAATGTCCCTCAACCATTTTCCACATGATCAAAGTATAGCTCAAGTATGGTACAATCAGTCAGCAATAAAGGTCATTACCACACCAAGATATTGATTGCCATGACTTTGTGCTAAAAGCAACATCAAAACAATGTTCAATCTCTATTGGGCACATCCCTGCTTTCTGCAAGACCATGTGGTTTTCTCTCACGTACATCCTTGCTTCCACCTATCATATCATATACTCGTGTCTCTCATCCTGGAATTGCTTGACAGATTCTATTGCTTACCATACATGAATGCATTATGGGTATTATCACTGCTGTGAACCATGGCCTGATCATGTGTTTTTCTGCCCATTCATCATGACTGTTCATATACACAACGTCTCCCTTGTACAGCATAGATAGGAGATCCTTTGTACTCTAAAAGAACAGCAGTGGCTTATTTTTCTATGTGGTAAAATCATTATTCCATATGGGTAAGTACTCTGCTTGATATTCCGTGAGGTCCTCTAGACATTTGGTTCAACCCATACCTTCAACAGTGAATTTATAAAAACACTTTTTGGAACAACAATCTGTTTGCGTCACTAGTGTCAATTTTGTGCCTACACCATGGTGTAAGGCCTGGTGTCAGTGAAAACAGAGAGGCATACTGCCAGAGCAAAGCCCTGCAGGCCCTCTGCTGTTCTGTCGTCAGATCTGGAGAGAGATGTACTCCCTCCACTGAGCCATCCTGAGGGTTGCTATGCAGCAAATCAGGAAGGGGCTCACTCTCATCCTCTTCTTGCTCTGAAGCTAGCAAGAGACATGAGACTTCTGCTCGCCTGTGGAAATGCTTGAGCCTGTTAACATGGAATGCCTGGGGGGCTACCCCTGGGATTCCCATGTCAACCATATAATTGACCTCGCCCATCTTGGAGATTATCCGGAAGGGTCCAGTCCGTTTATCTGCCAATGCACGAGGCTTGGTAGGCTCCATCACAAGGATTTCCTGTCCCAGAGTCCAATCCGCTTGCGAGGCTTTAAGGTCATGCCAGTACTTATTCAATTCCTGTCTGGCCTTGAGATTTGCTGTGCCTGACCCATCATCTGTGTCATCCTCCACCGGAGGCCTAACACATAGTCCCCCACTTGCTTGGTGGCACCTGGAGGGGTGGCTTCCAAACCTTCTCTGATCAAGGCAAGGGGCCCCCTCAAGGGATGTCCAAAGAGTAACTCAAAGGGGCTGAAAGCAACACCCTTTTAGGTACCTCTCTGTAAGCGAACAGCTGGCATGGCAGGAGGAGATCCCATTTCCTTCTTAGAGGCTTTTTGAAAGCGCCTAGCATGCCCTTGAGAGTTGTATTAAATCTCTCAACCAGACCATTGGTCTGGGGATGGTAAGAGGTGGAGAACTCGTAGGTTAACCCACACTCTTTCCACATGGTTTTCATGTAACTAGACATGAAGTTGGATCCTCTGTCTGAGATAACCTCCTTAGGGAATCCAACAAGGGTGAACATGCCCAGGAGAGTCCTGGCAACCACCTTGGCAGTAACAGTCCGAAGGGGTATAGCCTCAGGGTACATGGTGGCATGATAAACCAAGACCTGGATTAACCAATGTCCACCTGAAGTGGGAGGGTCAAGGGGACAGACAATGTTGATTCCCACCCTCTCAAATGGTGTGCCAACCACTGGCAATGGCTGCAGTGGGGCAATGACGATGTCTCCAGTCTTGCCAGACAACTGATAAGTTGGGCAGGTCCTGCAGTGGGACTCCATTTCTACTCCCAACTGAGGCCAGTAGTAATGGGCAGATAGCCTCTGCTTAGACTTCTTGGTACCAGGATGACCAGCTAAGGGCACCTCATGTGCCAACTGCAGCAGGAAGGGCCTGTAAAGCTTGGGTACCAACAACCTCTTGAGGGCACCAGGTTCAGGCTTAGTGGGCTCACTAACAAGGAGCTCACCCTCCCAATAGATCTGAAATGTCCTAGGCACTTTTCTCTGTGCCTGGGACAGGGCCTGTTTCCTCAGGCCCTCGAGAGAGTGGCACTCTCTCTGCCCCTTATAGAAGTCTGCCCAGGAGGGTTCCCCTTCAGCCAACAGGCATTGAAGGTCGGGGTGGTCCTCCGGGTTGAGAACCTCTCCCACAGGAGAGTCTTCTGTCTCTTCTCCCTCAGGAGTTGAGTTTGGGTTTTCCACTGGACCCAGCCCATCCGGAGCATGGATCCCAATGGGTTCTGTAGGAACAGCAGGAAGAGAAGGCTCCGTCTTCACAGAGGTGGCCTTCTTGTTCTTTCGTCTTTTTGCCTTAGGCCTCACCTTTGGCTCGGTACCTGACTCACAGTCAGATCCGTTGTCACCTGTGATCTAGTGACTGCAGCAGCAGTCATGGAGAGACCATCCGAGATCAACTCCAACTCTACTAGATCATTTCCTAACAGAATGTTAGCATGGACATTGTCCTGAACCAGGACAGGAAGCTTTGCTGTCCTGTCTCCAATCATGAGTGTGACTAAGGCTACAGGCGATAATTTGGGAGGTCCACCAGCTAACCTGGTGGTTCTCAGAGGAGCACCGACATAGTCCTCTGGCTTGAGCTGGGTCCTGTCCACCACTGTCATGCTTGCCCCAGTGTCTCTCAAACCAGGAGAAGGCTGGCCATTCAAGAGGACACTTCTCAAAAACCTACCGGTGTTCTGTGGGATAGTCGCCAGTACTTCTGCATACTGGTCCCAGGCCCCAAGAGACACTAAGGACATTTTTACAGAGCACCAAAGGTGATTCCTGTAGAGGAGGGGAGGACGGTGGCCTCCACCTCAGACATGGGGTCAGGATAGCTCAGGCTGACAGCCTGTACTCCAAGTGCCTTACCTTTACACTGGGAGTCACCCTTCTTGTGATCCAGAGCTCCACATTCCCAACAAGTGCCAGGAATCCAGGGTACTGTACTGGAACCACTGGGATCCTGCTTTGCAGCAGGTGGACCACTACTCTTATTCCCTCCCACAGATGACTTATCCCCACTAGAGTTTTGGGTCTTAGGAAAGGAAACTTTTGGTTTACTCGACTGTGATTGCTTCCGGGACTCCTCAGCTTTCGGAGACGTCCCCTTTTCTTTGTCCTTGTCTTTCCCACTGGAGTCCTTAGTGGACACCCGGGGGGAGACACACTTGTCAGCCAACCTAGCCACCTTAAAGGGATCCAAAATGTTCTGGTCAGCAAAATACTGACGCATCTCCGGTGAACAGGCTTCAGAAAAATGCTCAAAAAACAAAAGGTGAGACAATTCAATAAACGTTTTCACTTTGTAGCCATCAATCCACACCAACATGTTCATGTGCGCAGCACTCACCCAGTCAAACCAAGACACATTCTCCCTTTTCTTAAATTCCCTAAACCTTTTAAGGTATTTGGTAGGTGTCTTGCCAAACTTGGCAATCAAAGCAGACTTCATGCATTCATACTGATCCCGTTCTTCCACACTCAGTTTCAGAATACAGTCATATCCAGTCGGAGGAACTCTGCTTAACAAACACTTAGCCCAATCTCTCTTATCTACATCATGAATTGCACAAGCCATTTCAAACACTTCAATCCACTGGAGGATATCTGAACTCTTCACAAACACATCAACCAAATCTTTCATAAACCTGGTGGCTGGGGACCTGACACTCTCAACGGGTTTAGCTGAAGTCTCCACTCTAGCTTTCTCTAGCTGGATTCTCTGACATTCAGTGTCCTTGTCTTTGAGTTGAAGATCCCTATTCTTGAGTTACACTTGCTGTGCCAGCACCTTGTTCTTAAGCTCAGCTTCTATTTCCAACTTGCTTTATTCAAAGGCCAATTTCATCCTTAATAACTCAAGTTCCACGTAATTGCTAGGGTTTGGAACAGAGGCAGCAGGAATGGTGCATTCCCAGAGACAGATTCAGCAGCAACCCAAGGGGCAGAGTCCTCATATGTTGCATCCCCCCTTCAAGAGTTTCACCATCAGTCTGGTAGTCCACCAGGGCAGCGATAACTTATCCACAAAGTCTAACTCCCTGGCTTCACAAGCACTCTGGAGAGCCTCTAAGCCCATCCTAGTCAATTTACCATTTGCAATAGACTCCATTGCTTGTAATGCAGTTATCTTGTACACAAGTAAACCTCAATTTAACAAAGTGCAGATATTTTGTAAGTGTCACGGTTATACACTGATTCTTAAAACTATAAGCATCCCACTGCTGACACCAGTGTAAAGACTGCAGGGGTGTCTGTACTTCTGCTCTCTATATAGTAGAGGAGAGGCACAGAGGACCCCAGCCAATATTCTCTATTATTGGTGCGTGGTAGAGCAGTCAAGGCCTAGCTTCTCAGGAGGTGATGCAGGCTGGTTCTTAAGTACAGTGTGGTTCCCAAGACCCCACAAAGGAATGTCCACACACTGTGTTTGTTAAAACACAGTCTTATATAATTAATATAATATAATATAACAATATCACGATAACTCACTTTGTACTTGGTTATCTATAAAGTGTAAGCGGATTCAATTCAACACTACAGCTAAGTCAATGCCTAGTCTGGGATGCTGAGGGAAACCCTTATTGATATATTTTTGTGTCCAGTTCGTTTACTCTGGATGACTACCCTTATATAACACCCATCTCTTAGAATCCCCCTGACCCCACTGAGCCAAGAAGTAGGTTTGTTTTGCAAATTAAAAGGTTTATTTGAAAAATAAACAATATATATCTATCACACTTTTATAGTAAATTAATATTTAATAGCACACTTGTGAGGATGATAGTGATCAACAATGGATAATGTTACAGTGGTAGACTCTTTTTGATGGCTTAGAAGTGAGATAGAGAGGATAAAGTAGCTGAGAATGCTTTTATCGCTTCAAGGACAATGCAATGATGAATGAAAATGCAGTTCAGAAAATAAACTTGATACAACTTCAGCAAAAGACAATGTAATCACTTTTCTTTGACAATTCACCCCCCCCCCCTTTATGCAAGGTAAAGAGATGGAAGGAAAGCACACAGTTCTCAGAAATGCAATCAAATATAATTCAGTTACCCCCTAGCAAGCTTAGAGGAAAACAGATAGGAGTTTTAAACACAGGCAATATACTTTGATGCGGTATGCAAAGAAGTGAAAAATATGCTAAAATTGCTTTAATTCCCTATAGGAGGTTCAGGGTGAGTGAGAGATACTTTAAATAAATTCAAGATCACTTTAGCAATGCTCTATGAATGATTGTCAGGTTGCACACGAATTTCTGCAAGAAAAGCAAGGACAAATATTTTTACACGTGCCTGAAATTAAGCAAAATGTCAAATCGCGGCAAATTCAGACGTGTGCGTCGAGCGCAATTACAGAGGCACTATTAAAACTCGCTCCTAGCACGAACGGTTCCGGAGATACGGCCGATTTAGTAAAGTTAGTTTTTCAGATTTGAAATTTTAAAGCTCAGAATGACAGATGACAGTTTTCAGTTTTAAAGATGACAGAATAACACGATTCTAGGAGGCAGTTCGAATAGGCTAAAATAGTTTGGATTAGATTATTTTAAACTAAGAGATGGGTTTTGGCACAGTGCTAGCTGGGTTCTCACACTCGATTTTGGACGGGAATGCGACTACGTCACCGATCGGGTCAGAATTGGCTGGACTTCTACTAGCAGTTCTTCACAGCGATCTGGTCTCTGGTTCTCTCTGGTTCCGGATACAGCACTGCTTTCTGGATACTGCTACAGGTTCTTGCAAAAGTTCTTGGCAAAGAATTCAAACAGCTCGCCCGGCTGTTGAATAGTTTGGTTGGCTTTGAGGCCTGCTGAAGAGGATTCACCTTGTGGATTCAGGCCTCTCTGCTACAAATTCTGGAGTTAATTTCTGGTCTCTGGAGATTGATGGATTTGAAGTCTGGATCTTTGGATGTGAAGTCTGAAGTCTCCCGGCAAAGCGTCCCGCAAGAAAGTGGAAAGTGAATGTCTACCTAGGTTCCAGTGGCTCTTTTTTATGTGTTTTGAAAATGGGTGTGTGCCTGGGCCTAGCTAAGCCTGCCCCTCTCACTTATCATTGGCCATGCTTTCCTCTCTCCCTTGATTGGGGAGTAGGGTTGTGTGTCATCTTTATGGCTTACAGAAAGACTCTCCCCTTGTCAATGAGCACACAAATCTATTTCTGATCCAAATACATATTTCCCAGATACACAATTTGTTGAAATTACATGTACATATTACAGATTCCTTATGGTCCATGCTTGTCCGACTCTGATCTTCCTGGGGGCTTGCATTAAAAAATGACAACTTAATTTTGTTTTTAATTGGTTTACCAATGTTAAATCTGTATCGAAACTTACACCAATGTACACCCTCCTTCTACACACATTCCAGTAATTTACTAGGTTTCTAGCATAAACCCGGTGTCTGTAATATCAATAAATAGCGGGGTTTCGCCTCAGAACATGGTACAAAGTTGAATCAAGTCTTGAATTGTGGGGACTTTTCTTGTATTAAGGTTCTCCAAATTGCACATTTTTGTGAGCTTAATACAATATTTTAGAAGCATTTAACTTAAACATATATTTGCTGCAAAAGGAATCCACACTCAAGTCTGGCCTGCCCCTCGAAGCTGGGTGGGTCAGCTCACGTGTCCCTGCTCCCAGGCAGAGCTCTGTTTACAGTCCACATCCAAAATTAACATACTCCATTCAAGGGAAAGAGTCTATTGTGTGGGTCTCTGGGGTGAGAAGGTTTCCCAGCCTCTTGGCCTTTTAATTGAATCAGATTGTCTCTGGGAACAGCAGGTGGTTAAGAATTTTAATTAACCAACAGGCTTTGAAGTCCCAGTTAGGCTGCATCCTCTTGCACTCCTGAGATACAGTCCTACTGTCAGAGTTTAGACCGCTAGTGCCGGTTTGTGGACAAAGCTGGTACTACGCCCATTTTTGGGATCTGTCTTGAATTAATGCATTTCAATAGAAGGGTCTTTTGCTTGATATTATAGGACCCTTGCTTAACATTTTGATGGCATCCTTACAGTAGAGTGGTGATGTGGAACCCCCCACAAGAAGGTTGTATCTTTAGAGTGGTCTTGTGCCCATGATTTTAGCAACTTTTTGACATTAAAAAAAAACCACCTTTCTTTGCACTGGTGGGTGGCAGATTAGGTGACCATTTTGGTGTGCGCAAACTGCGCAGTTCTCCTGGATTCTGGCGTGAATGTGGGCGGCGACAGCTCATCCCCACATCTACCCAGTCTATTGATTTAGTTTGTTCTGGGATGGAATAATGGGCGGCGACAGCTCATCCCCACATCTACCCTGTCTATTGATTCAACATGGGTCAAAACCCTTGACAAAAGGCAAATATACATTTCTATGTGGTACCACTATAACTATTAGATCTCATTAAAGTGCATCAACTGTACAGTTAAATGTCACACAAATCAGTTTGTAAAGGAAACCAACAATAGATATAAGAGGAAAGCAGTTGGTTCGAACAATTGGCAGAATACCGGCTCCTACCGTTAGTGTGGAGATCCCCCCACTTGGGCAACCTGTAGAATAAAGATATATCACAAGCCCAGTCCATATATTGTTCACAAGAGTCTTCCCAATAGTTTAGCAACCCCAAAGTACCTGGTGTTGTGGAGTTCCACGTCGGGAAATCGACTGCCTTTCTTGAGTACACTCCCTTTAAGGCAGGAGCCACGGGTCATCGAACGTCCGGCGATGAACACGGTGAACTACGGCGGTGAAGTGGCAGCTTCATTCCTAGCGTTGCTCGTTGACTGGGAAGCGTAAACGTCCTGCAAGCAAGAGGAGTGCGGGGCACCTCGATGTCGATAGTTCTGGACCGCAAATAGTTTGAAAAACTGTGGCCCAGCAAGGGCGTTGAGTCGTCGGCATCTCTGTGGTCTTTGGATGGCAGGAAACCCACCTGTGGATGCTCCTCAGCTCGTCGACAGCCTGGCCTTCTCCGGCGGGAAAGGCAGGAAGCGGTGCGGACAAGCGTCTCTGTGAATTGAAAGTTCTTAGGCAATGGGATCACGGTGGATCTGGTCGGCGACGGCGGTCGTCAATGGTGGTGGACAACAGTCTGGGTGCTTCTCTTTGGGATTCCGCGGCAGTCACCGTCTCCGGTCGGCAACCTGTCATAGGTCTGACTACCAGGGAGTTTTGGCAAAGATCAGCTGGTGCACGATGGTCCCTCGCAGCTCGGGAAGAGGGTGCCTTACCAGGTCCTCTCTGGGTCAGTCCTTCGAGACACATCAGCTTTCAGATTGATGAAGAAGGGCAACAGCAATTCTTCTCTTCCGGCAGGGCTTCAAGGTTAAGCTTCAGTTTTACTCCAGTTACTCTTTGTAGTTTGAACTTCAGCTTCTGAACACAAATTCTAGCAGTGAGAGGCCCCCAGATATACTAGGTGATCTCCCATTCTTTCTGCTGGGTCACACTCCGGCAACCAATCCGTCAGAAGGGCATTCATGCAAGCAGGCAGCCAATCAGGTGCATAGTGCATTCAGGCCATTCACTTCTCTCCAGACACTCACAACACGTTATGTGTATTGGGACAAGTACCCAGCCATTCAACACTCCACACTGCATTCATACCAGTTTCGGGCAGGGCTGTCTCAGAGATTGTGTCAAACACCAGAAACTAGACATCCACAACAAGAAGTGCATATTGGTCACCCACAGGGTGTACCCACAACATACAGTCACTGGGAAGGCTCCTGGACTTCACAACAACACCATATATGGAACTTCCACCCAACAGCCATTCAGGAGGAAGGGACAGAGTCAGGGCTTCCCAGGACTTTGGGAAAACAAGGCCACAGGGGCCATCTTGTTTTCTATCAGGAATCAACCCATTCCAATGGCAGGGCCTGAGTATCCCAGAATGGAGGATACTCAGAGCACCTGTCAAATTCAGCATGGAGCTGACACCAGCCCATACCCTGCTCTGTGGGCCACACACAGGTGCCCAAAAACATACACTAGGGGCACAAGGTTGCACCCTCATCCATGGGTGCCATAAGGGTATCCCATGGGTCTGTACACCAAACCAAAAGAGAGAGCTGCGCCACCAGGAGTCCTACATGAACTCCTGCGTGGAAAACACAACAGAACACACAATAAAAAGCAGTAAAGGACAAGGATACAGAGATCCTGTCCCCCCGATGCATTTCCGGCATCATACCTGTCTGTTTCCATTTCCTTCCCTCTCTCCCCCTCCATTCCTTAACTATGTCTTAGCTCTTGCACTATCTGAAATGTCGTCAGGCCGAGTATGATTGTTAATTCCACATCCTTACTGTTCATGGCCTGTAAGAATGTAATTGTATTTTCCCTTGTTCCCTCCTTTGCCTTGAAGCACTTTGAAACACATTGTGCATAGGCGCTATATAAATAAACTATCATATCATATCATATCGGGCCTGGTTGAAGAGTTGTGGGGACTGTTGCGAAGTGACTTGCAGGCTTAACTTAGGTTATATATTAGGTTTATTCAAGACACTTCAGTTACAGTTACATGGAAGTAAATACAGGAGTATGGAGTATTATCAGCACTGGCCCCATCACCCAGGCAGGGGAGCTCTAACTGCCTGCCTCAGTACGGAACCCTCAGATCAGCATTCCATCATTCACCCACAACATTCCATATGACATCACACACTCACATATGGCAGATCCACACAGACAGTCACTATATAACACATCTCCCTCCTTTTCCAAAGCCACACACACACGGGAAGTCACAACGAAACACATCTCCTTCCTTTACCAGACCACACATGTACAAATCAGACACAACAAGATATTTCTCTTAACCCGTCTCAAACACGCATCTAATACCAAACCAAAACAGACACATTCACAGCGACACAACACCACTCACCCATTCAAACATCAAATATACTCAGCCTGTTGGGTGTGACCTACTTAGCCAATACATTCAAATACTGCAGAAGAAGCTGAGACACTGGCCAGGCATCCCAAACCCATCTGCGTACCCGGTGAATGACCACAGTCAACCCAATGCAGAATTGATAGAAACTGACATGCCACACCCCACTAATTTGGATGAAACACAGGCTTTGACACAACTACACATAAGAAAATATCACTACAGAGGGGCTACCTCCTTTAAACAATTGCGGGAACAATATGACATGGTACTCATCCACTGAGGTACCTGTCCTACTCTACACGGGCTGAGGCGCTACCTCACGCACATCACTATGTTCCACAAACCTGAGGCGCTATCTCCCTCATATACACTTGTGTCCATTCACACCAGAGGCGCTTTTCTTGCTAACACTATCTACCGGAGGCGCTACCTCCCTTATATGCACTTACGTCCATGCACATCAGAGGCGCTACCTCTCTCTAATACTATACTTCGCATAAACCTGGAGGCGCTACCTCCCTAACATACCCTAGTGACACTCACCTCAGAGGTGCTACCTCTGAAAGAAAACCTATTGTCACTCTAACTGGAGGCGCTACCTCCCTAAAATACCCATTGAGCCACACTCATCAGAGGCGCTACCCCCATCAAACGTGACCCACATATCAGAGGCGCTACCTCTAAATACTACCACAGTGTCATTCATCTCAGAGGCGCTACCCCTTACTAAAACTGATGGAGACACATACACATCAGAGTCGCTACCTCTCATTCCTTACAAAAATGCCATTCACATCAGAAGCGCTACTTCATCAGTTACTGCCTGATCCATACCATCTACATGCCCATTATTTTGCATCTATTTTACTTCCAACTTTAACTGAATCAGGCTAAAACATTTTACAATTCACCATGTTATAACTGCGGTGTTATTAAGTTAACCAACATTTTTGTCCTAGAAGTCCATGGTCATCTCTTGACCTTAAGATAAATACTATGCTCCTATAAGTCCATGGTCAAGTTTTGACCCTATATGCAATGGCAACTGAACTCCTGAAAATCCTCAAAGAAATTATACTAGCTCTACTAGCTCACTCTTCCACATGCAACTCAACCCGGGTCTTTGTTGCTCAAAATAAACAATATCTAATGTATATGGATGACCCTTTTAAACAGCCAGTTTATGTAATATGCAGGAAACAGCACGTTGCCACTAAAAGAAATAAGAAACTCTAAAACTCATTTAAAAACCTTATAATGTTGCTGTCCAATGCAACATAACGCTGACATAAGTACCATGCTGACATAAGCACGTTGCAGGAGCAGTTTTTGTAAACAATGCAGCATTGAAATAATAAACTTTCCACGTGCTGCTGTCCTTCTTCACCACGTCAGCAGTAACTCAAGAAACACAGTACCTGATGCTTCAGTGTCGGCACCAAAGCATAACCGTTTCCTTTCTTTTCTCGTCCATTGAGAACAAGTGTCTGTCACTTTCTCTCTCTTGTTTTTAATTCTTGAAAACAAATGGCTGTATGGGGAGTGCCAGCATTTCTTGTTATTTAAACAGTTGTTTCCGCATACACGTTGCATGAATATTCGCCATGAACAGCAGAATGCTGGAAACGTCCACACGATCCTTCCCATAACAGCTGATCACACGGAAGGCAATCCAAGAGCCTTCCGTGTGCGTCATTACGCTGGCCAACGCTGCTACGGCCTTTTCTTCAAAGAGTTCTTGTGACACGAAGAAACGAAAACAGCATGAAGCTCAAACAGAAGCAGGATCCGAACTCTCAGGAACACTGCATTCGGCTCTCCACCAATCCCCCTGGCAATTCCAATGCGTCATCACTCAAACAAGAGCTTCCAGGACACACGGAGCTCCTGCCTCCCAACCGTATTAACGGTAATTGCACAACAGCTGTCAATACACAGGCAACTTTGCAGAGCGCCCGCTCACGGCCCATACACAGTTTTGAAACGGTACCTTTCCACATATTGTTCCTGCTCCCACCTTCTCTCTCTCTGTAGCATAATGAGAGCTGAATCTCAGAATTTGCAGCACAAACAGACAGCTGCCGCCAGCCATACATCGGTCAGCATTACACAGTACCTTATTGCCACTGATTCCTTCCTGCAATGGGTCGCCTCCATATGTGTACCACGCTCTGTACCTTCCGGCTGCCTGCCGCTTCCCCCTTTTAACTCCTTTGGGGAATGAATGAATCGTACTGTAGTTTTGGGGCAGACACCTTCCAGTTCAGCAAACTTATTTTACCTCCACCTGAGAGTTACTTTGCGAGACATGCTGCTCTTAAAGGGCTTACAGGGACAGTCCGCTTCACTGTTTAGTGACACTGGCATTGCTTGGTGGGGCTGTCAAAACGCTGAATGTCCCATTACCTCTCCCCTTTTTATCCACAAGTCCATTGCACTAGCTGCATCTTCTTTCATTTTGTGACTCATACAGCAGCTGTGGAACATGAGTGGAACCTCTCAACCAGACTTTCCCACTATAGCTGGCTTGGCTTGTTTCCACCTGGGGCTACTTCATCTTCATACTGCTTCATAATTTAAATCCAAGGTATTGATCCCTGATAAAGTGGGGTTTCCTTGCTCTTCCCCTCCTTAACTCTGGGTGATGGGTCTCTTACTTGTGTTGTGGGGGCAGTGCTGATCTCCGCTGTTTCCTCCTGTCTACTGCACCCCCCGCAGCAGGTTTCTTCATCTTCAGCTCCTTCTTTTGTGCGCAGATTCTTCTCTCAAGACCAACTCGTCGCCAATGTTGCGAAGTGACTTGCAGGCTTAACTTAGGTTATATATTATGTTTATTCAAGACACTTCAGTTACAGTTACATGGAAGTAAATACAGGAGTATGGAGTATTATCAGCACTGGCCCCATCACCCAGGCAGGGGAGCTTTAACTGCCTGCCTCAGTACGGAACCCTCAGATCAGCATTCCATCATTCACCCACAACATTCCATATGACATCGCACACTCACATATGGCAGATCCACACAGACAGTCACTATATAACAGGGACCTATTTCAACATGATGGTTGGGGGACCCCTTGCTTAGAGTGGATAACAGTTAAGGGGTTAATAGCTGCTGATTTTTACGCGATGGTCAGCCAGGGGGAGCTGAAACACTAAATCCCCACCGAAAAGCTACAAATCCTTCTTTGTTAGCAAGTGGCTGATGTGGAAAAACCTGTCTTATACCTGTCTGTTTACCGCAAGGGCAGTGACGGACAGAAGGGCTGCAGCAAATGCAGCTTGTAAGTCAAGCACCGAGAAGCATACATTTAAAGCCCCATAATGAGAGTAATATAGAAAGGAATATATTT
This sequence comes from Ambystoma mexicanum, assembly GCF_040938575.1. Classification (NCBI taxonomy): domain Eukaryota; kingdom Metazoa; phylum Chordata; class Amphibia; order Caudata; family Ambystomatidae; genus Ambystoma; species Ambystoma mexicanum. The sequence goes on along the minus strand of NC_090924.1, from coordinate 1,063,031,488 downwards.
CCATTTTATAAGACTGCTGACTAGAAACATGGGGGCCGTTGCTGGGGGCCCAGCTGACCGCCACCACAGCCTACTAATCAAGGACCAGTTGGACGAAGGACCAGAAGTGAAACATCAAAAGCTAATAATGTGAATATTCTAATTGTCAGAAAATTAAAATGCATTTTTAATAAATCCCTTTTTTTCTAACATGCTATCATACTTGCCAACATTCTGTGACCAAAAAGATGTAAAATTTTTCTAGTTTCATAAATAATAATTTACATAACGACATCACAGAAAAATACAAAAGATACATTGTTGGCACTTTGAAGCATTCTACAATACACAGCACACCAAACAGCACATGGAAAGATGTTAAAATGTTAAAAATGTATAATTCTGAATGGTAAATTAGCTCCAAATTCAATTACCTAACTTTACAGAAGTTAATCATACGGCGCTGCTAGGCAACATTTCTCACTGCTCTAAAGCAGCAGCATGGGCAATACATATGTATTCCTGCAGTGCACGTTTAAAAATGAAAGACATGGAAACTGATACCCCCTGTGTCTGATAGGCAGAAGCTGTGCGATGGTGTTATGCTCTGCCGCTTGCCTTCACTGTTGGTTCGCCTAAGGCATACATGCCAACATTCCGACGTACCTGGAGGGAGATTCCCTAAAAGAAATCAGGAGATAACAAATTTCCCATAGGAACGCATTGTGGAAAGAACTATGTTAGGCGGAATAACGTGAAAAATAGCAATATTTTTCACTGAAAAATCGTGAATCTCCCATCTAAATCGGGAGGGTTGTCATGCATGCTAATGGTTTTACCAGCAAAGGTGCAGGGCAAAGTCACATAGCTGTCAGGTCAGTGGATTGGTCTGAGCCCTATCAAAGTAATCACCTACCAGCCCACTGTATTACCTGCCACTGTAAAAAGCACTAGGACCTGTCAGACAAATCTGCTTAAAAAGAAGTATCCTACTGTCTAAATCTGTAGGGTTGGCAAGTATGTAGTATTTGTGTGTTTTCTCTATGTTTATTTTATTGTGCATAGTTTCTTACTTTTGGGACCCACCCGCAGCGTTTACGGTGTATGCTTGTTTTTTCTGTTTATTTTGATGGGAGTCTGCTTGTTTTGGGCTTGTTTCTGAAGGAGATACAGCTTGTTTTTTTTCCTTTCGACCTGGAAACACTGGACTCCAACAATGGCGGTCAAGATTCCAGTGTGGGCCGGGGATCCCGAAGAAAAGGCTAAAATAATGTAAGGAGATGATGCACGCTTTTTTAGGCTGGTGTATTTCATGGTGGGGCTTTCACTGCATCTCCGTGTCTCCCAGGACACATACAAACGTTATCTTGATTTTACAAGGAAGACCTGCAGGGATGCTTTCCTGGTCACCAGTAATCAGGTTTCAAGGCATTTCCTACGGACCAAGGGAGAGGATATTCCACCAGAAAACATTTACACAATAGATATTCGTGTCAACTCATACACGCTTAGTTCATTGAAACCCCCATTTTGAAAACATGTATGAGATTGGATTGAATCTGTGCGTGCAGCTATTTTTCTAAATCAATAATTAAGTGGATATTTGAAGATGCGCTGCCTAAATATATTAAAGTAAAATGCATTGCCGTGCTTGACTGATAGAATCCACTTGAAATTCCAGTCTTAAGAGTCCGCTGTGGGGGGAATGCAGCCGCTTGACTTGATACTGGAGACCAAACACGTCAACAACACCCCCACAAGCATATGTGTCAGCATTATCATTACTCAGGAAGGGCAGAGTGCTTGCATTGTTGATGAGAAGGTGCTTTGGCGCAATTGTGGGCTCACAGGGCAAGGGCAGAAATATGCAGAATTTGCCCACTCCCATCCCTGTGTGGCACATGTAACATTCTGAATTCCTTAGGTTTTTACTTGTAAGCAGCGGGCCAGATCTGTGCAAGCGCATTTAACAAAGCAACGTTTTCTCCTCGAATTCACAAGCATTCCTGCATAGACTTATGGAGTGAGTCCAGGTGGATGGAAGTTTTTGAGTCATTATGATGAGGCTGAAAATTTGAAACAAGATATGCCCCCAGATTTCAGGATGGGCTTTTAGCATGTTATTAGAAAGTCCATCCGGACCCCAAGCACCGGCCTTTTTGATGAAAAACAAAATATCCAAATCAAAGTTTATATGATAGTTGGACGGGGGACATACAGAGTCCAGGGGTATACCACCATCAGGTACTTTGTAGAGATCAGAAAAATATGAAAGCCAGGCAGAATCAGAAACTTTGTTAGCTTGCATAACAACTTGCGGACCAATCGTAGCTTGATTAAGGAAGGGCCACTTTTCGGCAATTTATTTGCTTTGTACTGCGGCCAGAAGTTGTTGACTATCAGTATTATATAAATAGGCATGCCTTGATTTGACCCAATTCTTATATTTTGTTCTCAGGTTTATAAGTTGTTTATGATGGACATGATCAGGAAGGTTCAACACTTCTCTTTTCTGCTGCCTGAACAGACGTTTACGATCTCTGATTTCCTGATCGAAAACGTGCAGTGTGGAGATACGGTAAGCAGAATTTGACACAGAATTAGACACCGAGGACCGAAAGGCTTGGATCATGTCTGAATAAGAAGAGCTACTGTCTGCTTGGAGGCTTACATATCACATGTTGTTTATCTCCGTGTCTCTCAGAGCCACCTTACAGTGGAATTTGAAACACGTGTGTGTGTCAGCATAAACTCCACTGTGCACGTACATTATCTGTTGAAGATGTACCGAGACACCAGGACTTTGGAGCGGGGACTTTCGAACCACTGCAGTTTGCTTGAACTAGACTCGTTTGGAAGTGTCTTGCCAATATCCGAGCTCGGGGGTTGGGGTGTTGTACAAAGCTTGGCAATTGGCATGTTTGTTATATCCCTTTCCCAACCAGTTTCACAGAGCTTACGATTCATTTGTGGCCAGTATCGGATTTGAATGTATTTGTATAATAATTAATTATAATAATTTTATTATTATACAAAGTTCAATTCTTCCAATCCGTGACAAAACTAGCAATTCTAAGAACCGCACAATGCACACTCTCATGTAAACAAGAGAAAAAGTGGGGCTGCCAGGAAATGGCAATCTTACTGTGAAAAACGAAACTTAATAGAACTTAACTTAAATGACATTTCAGAGGTCCAAACGCAAGTACATACATAAAAAAAAACAGGCTTGCTTCAACGCGGATCACCCCAACTCTCTGCATTTAAGGGTGGAAACGCAGTTGAGGTTTTGCGCACATCCACATTTTAAACAGCAAAAGAGAAAAGCTCAGCCAGGAAAATAAAAGGCGAGTTCAACTCGACTCCTGAGATTGAAGTGGTCTGCGGAATGTCCCCAGGACAACAATTTTCAACCTGCATGAGAAAGCATGAATTAAACCCTGTCCTCAAACAATGCAAACTGCAATGTTCATGTGAATGCGGCCGCTGCTGGAACCGAGCGCAGGAGCCACTTGTGTTTCAGAGACAAGGTCACGGCGAAATTGTCCATTGTTTGTTTGCGTTCCTTGTCTTATGCAGGGAAGTGTGCGTCTCGGTCTGATTTCAGGTTTGGCTTGTTTGGGGATGCCATGAGCACAGGCCGCTTTCCCAGCACAAGTTTTCCATAATTCTTTCGGACCCTAGCACCAAATCTGTACTCGCCATCCTCAGGGTTGGAGGGTCCCATCGCACAAGGTCGCAGTCTGGCTTGTTGCCAGAGTATACAGAGAGGTGGTTCACACAATTAAACATGCTTCTCGAACATTGCTGCTCAGTGTCAGTTGAGCACTGAGAACCATTACTATGTGGTTGGTGGGTGGGTTGGGGGTAAGTCAGCGAACACAGTATTATGAACCCTTCTTTAAACCTACAGTTGCATACATTTTCTGCACAGCTGCCGACTCATATGAAACCATTATGGAAATCCAGCTTTAGACGTTGCCTTTCTCTATCGTGCTCCCGAACCCGCATATAAGCCTGTTCCCGTGGCCCCTGTACCCCAACGCCACCCTGTCCTGTGCAACCATCGCCCCACCACCCGTTTGCACCCACACTTGCTGTTTGATGCACCTATGCTGCTGCCTTTTATTCCCCCCTGGCACCCCCTCTGCATTTCTCCGGTATCTAAATTGCATTAAGTATTTAAAATTGCATTGTGAAACCTAGGCCTTTTTTCCCACTATGCAGGACTCTCACTCAGACTTAGGTATGTTGCTGCCATATCTAAATTGCATTATGAAAGTAGTGCTGTCTTGTGGTTTTTGCCTCCTAGCCAAACTTTCATCTAGCAAACTTTTCTACCTTTAATTAAGCCCCTGTCATCTTGTCTACTTGTCTTGTCTGCTTGCACCCCACCCTTTGGCCTTCCCTATTGTTCTCTCCACCCCCTCCCACACGTCCCCACTCCCCTCTCCCTATCTGTCTCCCCTATCTTTTCTAACTGATTCTCTATTGACTATCCTGCTCTCCTCAATAAATCTGGGGGGAAGAAGTTTAATAAGGATATCCTGGTCTCCAACCAAGGCCTCCCTATTGCTGATACCTATACCAGTACCTCTGCCAGGCAAACCCTCACCAACATCCTCTTTGTTCTTCCTTCACCAGACGTATGGACCCTACCTATGGTATCTGTGCTCTCTCCTTTCTCTTCTTCTCCCATTAATGGAGGCACCTGGAGGGAGACCCTCCTGGAATCCTTCCACTCCTCTAAGTTCATCATTAATGTTTACTTGCATGGTACCATCTTGGTCCAAGGCCCTAAAGCCAACCTTCTTCTCTTTGATAGATGCTTCCCGCGCCTCATCAATTTCCTTTCTTCTCCTGCTGTGCCCTCACTCCCCTCCACGGCTTCCTCGCCTCCCCCTGCTGTCTCCTTCTTGGCTACCTTGCCCTCTCCTCCTGCAGCTTCTGCTCCCCCTCAGGCTTCTTCTACACCTCTGCAGGGCATACCTCTGATTTGTACCCCTCCCGGGTAAAGGATGGCAACTGTTTCCATATTGTCACTCTAAACTCATGTTCGGCTGTCAAACACTCCTCTGACAGTTGCTGCCTCCTTCAGGAATTTGACCTTGATGTCATCGGTCTCACCGAGACATGGTTCACGGCCAGCTCTGTCATAAGCTTTGACACTCTCCTCTCCGCACTCCCGCATTTGTGATGTCATCATTGATGTCCTGGGTGTTAGTCTTAACAGTGCACGGTGGTGGCGCGAGTTATGGTTGCTTAGCTTACCATAACTGGCGAATTTCAAGGTTTTTTCGGTTTTACTTGGAACCATAACGTCCCTTTGACAAAGTTTTTTCACTGAATTTCATAGGTTTTTAGTAGCGCAACTTAACCATAACGTCCCTTTAACAAAGTTTTTTCACTGAATTTCATAGGTTTTTAGTAGCGCAACTAAACCATAACGTCCCTTTAACAAAGTTATTTCATTGAATTTCATAGGTCTTTATTAGTGTAACTTAACCATAACGTCCCTGTAACACATTTTCTTTTTACTGAATTTTATAGGTTTTTATTATTGCAACGTCACCATAACATCCTTTTCAATAGATGAAGACCACTAGCATCTTAGGTCCTCAAAGTGGGAACCCCGGGTGGTAAAAAAAAAGATTTTCCTTACTACACCGGGACACCTCCGGCGTCCCGGTGTAGGAAGGAACATATTTTACCAAGATGGCCACCATGGAAAGGGAAGGTGGAGTGTATAAAGAGAACACAACAGGGCATGAGCGGGGGGTGGGGGGGTACAGGGAGACACATGGGCATGAGCGGGGGGTGAGAGGGGACAAGGCACAAACGGGGCATGAGCAGGGGGTGGGGGGGAAAAGGAAGGAAACATGGGGCATGAGCGGGGGTGGGGGGAATACGAGAGAGACACGGGGCATGAGCAGCGGGTGGGGGGGAACAGGGGAGACACGGGGCATGAGCGGGGGTGGGGGAACACTAGTGAGACACGGGGCATAAGCGGGGGGTGGGGGGAAGGGGAGAGAGACACGGGTATGAGCGGGGGGTGGGGTGGGGGAAGGGGAGAGACACACGGGGCATGAGCAGGGAGGTGGGGGAAGGGAAGAGACACACGGTGCATGAGCGGGGGTTGGGGGGAGGGGAGAGACACACGGGTCATGAGCGGGGGGCGGGGGGAAAGGAGGGAGACACGGGGCATGAGCGGGGGCTGAGAGGGAGGGGAAAGACATGGGGCATGAGCAGGGGGTGGGGGTAACACAAGGGAGACACGGGCATGAGCGGGGGGTGGCGGGTAACAGGGGAGACGGCATGGGTGGGGAGGTAACACAAGGGAGACACGGGCATGAGCGGGGGTGGGGGTAGCACGAGGGAGACATGGGGCATGAGCGGGGGTGGGGGGGTAACACAAGGGAGACACGGGGCATGAGCGGGGGGTGGTGGGTAACACAAGAGAGACACGGGGCATGAGCGGGGGGTGGGGGGTAACATGTGAGACAGGTCATGAGCAGGGGGTGGGGGGTAACGGGAGACACGGGGCATGAGCAGGGGGTGGGAGGGAAGTGGAGAGAGACACGGGCATGAGCGGGGCGTGGGGGGAAGTAGAGAGAGACACGGGGCATGAGCAGGGGGTGGGGGAACAGTTTGGAGACATGGGGCATGAGCGGGGGGTTGGGGAGAAGGGGAGAGACACACACGGGGCATGAGCGGGGGGTGGGGGGGAAGGGGAGAGTGTAGGAAGGAACATCTTTTACCAAGATGGCCACCATGGAAAGGGAAGGTGGAGTGTATAAAGAGAACACAACAGGGCATGAGCGGGGGGTGGGGGGGTACAGGGAGACACATGGGCATGAGCGGGGGGTGAGAGGGAACAAGGCACAAACGGGGCATGAGCAGGGGGTGGGGGGGAAAAGGAAGGAAACATGGGGCATGAGCGGGGGTGGGGGGAACACGAGAGAGACACGGGGCATGAGCAGCGGGTGGGGGGGAACAGGGGAGACACGGGGCATGAGCGGGGGTGGGGGAACACTAGTGAGACACGGGGCATAAGCGGGGGGTGGGGGGAAGGGGAGAGAGACACGGGTATGAGCGGGGGGTGGGGTGGGGGAAGGGGAGAGACACACGGGGCATGAGCGGGGAGGTGGGGGAAGGGAAGAGACACACGGTGCATGAGCGGGGGTTGGGGGGAGGGGAGAGACACACGGGTCATGAGCGGGGGGCGGGGGGAAAGGAGGGAGACACGGGGCATGAGCGGGAGGTGAGAGGGAGGGGAAAGACATGGGGCATGAGCAGGGGGTGGGGGTAACACAAGGGAGACACGGGCATGAGCGGGGGGTGGCGGGTAACAGGGGAGACGGCATGGGTGGGGAGGTAACACAAGGGAGACACGGGCATGAGCGGGGGTGGGGGTAGCACGAGGGAGACATGGGGCATGAGCGGGGGTGGGGGGGTAACACAAGGGAGACACGGGGCATGAGTGGGGGGTGGTGGGTAACACAAGAGAGACACGGGCATGAGCGGGGGGTGGCGGGTAACAGGGGAGACGGCATGGGTGGGGAGGTAACACAAGGGAGACACGGGCATGAGCGGGAGGTGGGGGGTAACATGTGAGACAGGTCATGAGCAGGGGGTGGGGGGTAACGGGAGACACGGGGCATGAGCAGGGGGTGGGAGGGAAGTGGAGAGAGACACGGGCATGAGCGGGGCGTGGGGGGAAGTAGAGAGAGCCACGGGGCATGAGCAGGGGGTGGGGGAACAGTAGGGAGACATGGGGCATGAGCGGGGGGTTGGGGAGAAGGGGAGAGACACACACGGGGCATGAGCGGGGGGTGGGGGGAAGGGGAGAGACACACGGGGCATGAGCGGGGGATGGGGGGAGAGACACATGGGGCATGACCGAGGGTGGGGGAAAGGAGGGAGGCATGGTGCATGAGCGGGGGGGTGGGGCTAAGGGGAGAGACACACGGGCGTGAGCGGGGGGTGGGGGGAAGGGGAGAGAGACATGGGGCATGAGGCATGAGCGGGGGTGGGAGGAAGGGGAGAGACACACGGGGCATGAGCGGGGGTGGGGGGAAGGGGAGAGACACACGGGGCATGAGCAGGGGGTGGGGGGGGAAGGGGAGAGACACACAGGGCATGACCGGGGGTGGGGGGAAGAGGAGAGAGACACAGGGCATGAGCGGGGGTGGGGGGAACAGTAGGGAGACACGGGGCCTGAGCGGGGGTGGGGGGAAGGGGAGAGACACACGGTGCATGAGCAGGGGGTGAGGGTGAAGGGGAGAGACACACGGGGCATGAGCGGGGGTGGGGGGAAGGGGAGAGAGACACGTGGCATGAGCGGGGGTTGGGGGAAGGGGAGAGACACGGGGCATTAGAGGGGGGTGGGGGGAGGGGAGAGACACATGGGGTATGAGCGGGGGGTGGGGTGAAAGAAGGGAGACACGGGGCATGAGCAGGGGGTGGGGGGAAGGGGAGAGACACACAGGGCGTGAGCGGGGGGTGAGGGGGAAGGGGAGAGACACACGGGGCATGAGCGGGGGGTGGTGGGAAAGGAGGGAGACATGGGGCATGAGCAGGGGGTGGGGGGAAGGGGAGAGACACACGGGGCATGAGCGGGGGCTGGGGGGAAGGGGAGAGAGACACAGCGCATGAGCGGGGGTTGGGGGAAGGGGAGAGACACACGGGGCATGAGCGGGGGGTGGTGGGAAAGGAGGGAGACACGGGGCATGAGCAGGGGGTGGGGGGAAGGGGAGAGACACACGGGGCATGAGCGGGGGGTGGGGGGAAGGGGAGAGACACACGGGGCATGAGTGGGGGTCGGGGGAAGGGAAGGGACAAACGGGGCATGAGCGGGGGGGAGGGGCAAGGGGGGAAGGGGAGAGACACACGGGGCATGAGCGGGGGTGGGGGGAAAGAAGGGAGACACGGGGCATGAGCAAGGGGTGGGGGGAAGGGGAGAGACACACAGGGCGTGAGCGGGGGGTGAGGGGGAAGGGGAGAGACACACAGGGCATGAGCGGGGGGTGGTGGGAAAGGAGGGAGACACGGGGCATGAGCAGGGAGTGAGGGGGAAGGGGAGAGACACACGGGGCATGAGCGGGGGTGGTGGGAAAGGAGGGAGACACGGGGCATGAGCAGGGGGTGGGGGGGAAGGGGAGAGACACACGGGGCATGAGCGGGGGCTGGGGGGAATGGGAGAGAGACACAGGGCATGAGCGGGGGGTGGGGGGAACAGTAGGGAGACACAGGGCATGAGCGGGGTGGGAGGGGAGGGGAGAGACACACGGGGCGTGAGCTGTGATTGGGGTGGAAGGGGAGAGACACAAGGGGCATGGGTGGGGGGAAGGGGAGAGACACACGGGGCATTAGCAGGGGGTGTGGGGGAAGTGGAGAGAGACACGGTGCATGAGCGGGGGTGGGGGGAAGGGGAGAGACACGGGGCATTAGCGGGGAGTGGGGGGAGGCGAGATACACAGGGGGCATGAGCGGTGGGGTGGGGGGAAGGAGGGAGACACGGGGCATGAGCGGGGGGTGGGGGGAAAGGAGGGAGACACGGGACATGAGCGGGGGGTGGGGGGGAAGGGGAGAGCGACACGGGGCATGAGCGGGGGTTGGGGGAAGGGGAGAGACACACGGGGCATGAGCGGGGGGTGGTGGGAAAGGAGGGAGACACGGGGCATGAGCAGGGGGTGGGGGGAAGGGGAGAGACACACGGGGCATGAGCGGGGGGTGGGGGGAAGGGGAGAGACACACGGGGCATGAGCAGGGGGTGGGGGGAAGGGGAGAGAGACACGGGGCATGAGCGGGGGTTGGTTGGAACAGTAGGGAGACACAGGGTATGAGCGGGGGGTGGGGGGAAGGGGAGAGACACACGGGGCATGAGCGGTGGGGTGGGGGGAAAGGAGGGAGACACGGGGCATGAGCGGGGGTGGGGGGAAGGGGAGAGACACACGGGGCATGAGCGAGGGGTGGGGGGGAAGGGAGAGACACACGGGGCATGAGCTGGGGGTGGGGGGGAAGGGGAGAGACACACGGGGCATGAGCGGGGGGTGGGGGAAAGGAGGGAGACACGGGACATGAGCGGGGTGTGGGGGGGAAGGGGAGAGCGACACGGGGCATGAGCGGGGGGAAGGGGAGAGGCACACAGGGCATGAGCGGGGGGTGGGTGGAACAGTAGGGAGGCACAGGGCATGAGTGGGGGGAAGGAGGGAGACACGGGACATGAGCGGGGGAACGGGAAATAGAAACGGAGCATGAGCGGGGGTGGGAGGAACACACAGAGAATCAGCGAGGGGGGGAACATGGGAGACATGGGCCATGAGAAGGGGGGTGGGGGGAACCGCCTTTTTGTGGCCGATGCAGGGTCGATGCAGAGCCGACGCATCCCACATCTACACTGTGCAGGCAGCAGATCCCGCTCCGATAAACAAAGATGGCAGGCGTCTCTGAAAATAGACGCACTGCACGCTTCATGGCAGCCAATAGAAAAGCATGTCAGATGTCCGCGGACATCACGCAAGCTGCTTGCCCAATCACCGTCTTGTCCGCGTAGCGAACAGGGAAGTGTGTCCGCGAAGCAAACACAGATATCACTAATTTTTTCTGACCTACTTTTTGGTCATTTAAAAAAAACTACTGGACAGATTTTCACCAAATTTGCAAAAGCACGCTTTTGGGACCAAGCCACTGCTCCTGGTCCAAATTTGGTGAAAATCCATCCAGCGGTTCCAGTCTATGGGAAAAAAAACAATTTTGGGACCCCCCCTATAACTTTGCCCCCCCTGGACCAAACCTCACCAAACTTTGCAAAAAAATATTCAGAGTGGGCCATATACTTTTTTTTGCAAAGTTTGGTGTGGATTATGGATTATATATTCAGTAAAAAAAAACTTTGTTAAAGAGACATTATGGTTAAGTTGCTTATTGTACTCTCCATATATATGCCCCATATTTGTATGCATTGTACTCTATTTATGGTTTGTGTGTATTAGTAAACATATGTTGTAAGTAATGCATTATTATCTACTTACTGCATGTTTCACAGTACGGAAAAGTGTGATACAGAAGCATTCACCGTTTTTTTATATAAGTTTGGAAAATTACAAATATAGCACCTCTGTGGTGTATGCTGCAGCCAATACCTACATTTATGTATGAGTAGGTTCCTGTACTAGAAAACACACTGCAATGGAATGTTCTTTAGAATACTACTTTGCGTAATAAACTATATAGTGTATTACACATCTCTTGATAATTCCTGATACGTTTTTGGCAACATTACATTCACAACCCCTTGTATGAAATGTAAATGCACATGTGATATCATCAATGATATTTGTGATGTCATCTTTGATGTCCTGGGTGTTAGTCTTAGCAGTGCACGGTGGTGGCACGAGTTATGGTTGCTTAGCTTACCATAACTTGCACATTTCAGGGGTTTTCCGATTTTACCTACAACCATGGCGTCCCCTTAACAAAGTTTTTTTACTGAATTGCATAGGTTTTTAGTAGTGCAACTTAACCATAACGTCCCTTTAACAAAGTTTATTTTTTACTGAATTTCACAGGTTTTTAGTAGCGCTACTTAACAATAACGTCCTTTTAACAACGTTTTTTTACTAAATTTCATAGGTTTTTATTAGTGCAATGTAACTGCAGTGCACGGTGGTGGCGCGAGTTATGGTTGCTAAGCTTACCATAACTGGCGAATTCAGGTATTTTTGGTTTTACCTGGAACCATAACGTCCCTTTAACAAAGTTTTTTCACTGAATTTCATAGGTTTTTAGTAGAACAACTTAACCATAATGTCCCTTTAACAAAGTTTTTTCACTGAATTTCATAGGTTTTTAGTAGCACAATTTAATAATAATAACTCTGAATTTATGTGCATATCAAATTGAACATACTGAACCCCCTCTACTGAGTTTGATGTCCGCAAACTCTTTTAATGTAATGGACATGTTCGGACAACAGCACCACTACCCAAAAACTCTGGGGGGTATGTTTAATTGTTATATCATAACATATTAACATTTTACAAATTCACAAACCAGCGCACATACACATTATATGTAGTAATACATAAGAAGTGTAACTCATATATGTAACACACTAACCATTCATTTAAATACAATATGTTCTAAAATGGAATATACCAAAAGAAGAAAGATTTCACACGTGATTTCAGCAGGGTATGTGTATTTTGGGGGTGCGCGGGAAGTTTCACACGCGATTTCAGCAGGGTACGTGTATGCTGATCTCATGACACAAACCAAAAGTCAACCATGTACATCAACACATGTCCGTCACACACATACACTGGTTGGCATTGCTTGTGTAAACCCACATTTTCACATGCATTAACCCAATGAGCGAATGCCACACATGGAACTAAAAAATGAAAATGTATTATGTACATAAAATCAAAAATGAAATGAAAGCATACCAAAATATGAAACATGAAATGAAAAGCATGTGAAAAAGATGATTGAATGAAAATGATAACCAATCCAAAAAAATTAGAAAGAAAAACAGTCCAAAGTCACCCTCCAACAACGCAAATCCAAAGGAAATGTAAAATAAAATCTCACGAAATACACGTACCCTGCTGAAATCGCGTGTGAAACTTCCCACGCACGCCCAAAATACACGTACCCTGCTGAAATCACGTGTGAAACTTCCCGTGCACCCCCGAAATACACGTACCCTGCAGAAATTGCGTGTGAAACTTCCAGCGCACCCCCGAAATACACATACCCTGCTGAAATTGCGTGTGAAACTTCCCGCGCACCACCCAAAATACACGTACCCTGCTGAAATCGCGTGTGAAACTTCCCGCGCACCACCAAAATACACGTACCCTGCTGAAATCGCATGTGAAACTTCCTGCAAACCCCAGGAATACACATACCCCACTCAGTATATGCATGCTTTTTATTTCTGCACACTTTTGTAATGCGCACGGATGCTACCACCTGCCTTCGTGTGGCGGGCGTGTTTAAGCCTGTGCGTGTCTTTGCCCATGCGCCGGTTTGCCCTATTCGATTCCATGAATACGTGTGGTTCACGTGCGTGTAGGCGTTCTGTGTACTTCCCAGAAGTACTTCCCCGTTACGCCTTCTTTTTCACGTGTTATTCCCCATTCTGCATGTTCCGCCCCCTGTTCCGCCTGCTTTTGTTGTGTGCACTGCGCCATGTGCGCTTTGGCTGTGCGCTTAGCGCACGCTGTTTGGAGATATGTGCGCCAGCATGCACCATGCACGGATTTGGCACGGATTAGGCGCACAACCAGTGGGAAAGTAGCGCAGCGCCTCCCTTGAATCACACGCGTGCGCGTGCGCTTGCTTTCTCACGCTTGTGCCTCCTTGCGCCTGCTTGCGCTGGGATTTTCAGTGCACGTTTGTTCCATGAATCGGCCCCTTAATTTAGGTGTCCGCGGACAGCACGGGTGTCCAGAATGTCCGTGAAGAAATGAAAATGGAGGTGTCCTGAAGAACACTACACCTGTCCATACTGTTCGCTAGCAAGTTGAAACTGTTCTAAGAACACTCGCGGTGTCCTCAAATGTTCGTCCTGAGAACGGCATGCCTGCCCGTTTTGTTCTTAGACAGATTGAAACTGTTCTAAGAACACATCATGTGCCCTATAAGGTTTGTAAATAAACGAAATAGGGGTGTCCTTAGAACACTATACCTCTCTGTAATATTTGCATGCAAGTTGAAACTGTTCTAAGAACAAACGCGGTGTCCTGAAATGTTCGTAAATAAACAAAATAGGGGTCTCTTGAGGACGCTATGCCCGTCCGTAATGTTTGCAACCAAGTTGAAACTGTTCTAAGAACACATGTGGAGTCCTCAAATGTGCATAAATACATAAAATGGAGGTGTCCTGAGAACGCTATGTCTGTCTGTATTGTTCGCAAGCAAGTTGAAACTGTTCTAAGAACAAACGTTGTCTGTAACTGTTTGTTTGAAGTGTGACGCACCTTTAATTACTTCAGGACACGAACAGTGTCCGTAGAACATCAACGCGCATGCGCAAACCAATGTTCGTGCCTTTGGTGTCCTGCAGACAGCCGCTCCCTTCGCGGACATGTTCGCAAAGCGATCATGTGACCGCGCCCACACTGATCGTGTGTTCTGAATGCGGACACTGTTCGTGTCCCCAAACAATTTAAAAGTACATTTTCAAGTAATCCACAATATTTTTCAATAAAAACTCACCATAGCACAAGTCCCACATACTAATTCTGAGTTTCTACGTACTTTTTAAAACTTTTTGAACCCTTTTTTTGTGTTCGATCTGTCCGCAGACTGCGCGCATGTCCACGAACCGCGTACAAGCACCCCCATAAAAGACCACGCCGTAGAGTTTATTCTCATTGTGTTTCTGGCTATTCTACAGAGCACAGCGTATTTTACTGCCACCTGCAGATTTCCATCTTGAACCTGATGGCATCCATGGCTGCACTGCTGCCACCTGGTGCTGCATCTGCCTCAGCACCACCCCCACCCCCTCCACCACCACCACCTCCCCAAGGGCCTGAAGAAGGGAACAGGAGTGAGGATGCAGAGGATGAGGTAGTTGAACTCCCTACTACGGCGTGAGTCTTGGGTGTGGCAGTTATTTACCATTCGTGGGAATGGTCCTAAGGCTCGTGCAAACCAAGTCACCTTCAACGAGTGCAAAATGGTACTCAGTCGCAGGAGGCTTGGTTCGTACAGTTTTGGGACCACTATCATGAAGCGACACCTAAGGTCATTTCACACTGGGGGCATTCGCAGGGTTGTACCTTGTGAGGAGCGTAGCAGGTTCACTTCCTCTACTTCATCCTCCGTTTCTGATCCTGTCATCACAAGGAACACTCCTGTGGGACAGCGTATTACTCAAGCTGCCTCACAGGCCATACACAATGCTGATGACCCTTACCTTTTGAGGGTCACAATTGTGTGTATGTACTGCGATGCAGTACTCTTCAGGGGGGAGCAACTTTGCAGTGCTTTTGAGACTATTGTCTCAGAGCATGAGAAGATCTGCTCAAAACCCAAATAAAACCGACTCTACATCTTCCTCTCTCACAACGCCCTTTCTTATCCCTGTGGTTGGTGTCCCCCTTTGGACTCCTTTCCCCTCCTCTCCTAGTGTGTCTTGTATAAAAAAATAAAAAAAAATATAAAACAGCAAAGATCAAAAAAATAAGACTCTTTTCAGAGCCGCCTTTCACAGTTAAAAAATAGAAGTGAAAATAAATGAAGCAGGGCCCTTTGTATTTGTCAGATGTCTGTGGACAGTCCACGGACATCTAAAATTTTGCGGTGCTACCCGATCATAACCATTGCGATTTTGTCTGGGAGGAAGTGGTGGCTCTGAAAAGAGCCTTTTGGTGGTGTTTGTGTTTGAAAAATTATAAATACTCAACACCTACTACAAAATGGATGCTGTAATTCTAAAAAAGGTCGCAATGCATTTTGTATATATCTTTGAAAAATCTGACTGCCATAGATGGACTCCATCACTGCGAAAAATGTATGTACTACGAAACATAATATTTTCACTGTGAAAAGAGGACATGCCAAAATCTCTTAGAAAGGCACACACAGCCTTATTGACATTGTGCCTTGCTTTCTCCATTTGTGGACCAAATGAAGAAGAACAAAGCCACATTTGTCTCTGCGCAATCCGTGAAAAAATTACTTGTGAATTTGGAAACATGTCCATGAACTTTCCAAGTCCTTCTTTCGTTGCAAATTGCAAATAAATTCCAGACACATGTCCTAAACTGTTCCCTCCACAATGAATTATAATTATATCTGGGTGTTGCTCTGTCTCCAAAGTAGCACAGAGAGGTAGCAAATCCAACCACTTCATTCCACGTACTCCATGCCAGTGTACTTCCACATGTGGAAATCCAAGATCTACAGCTACTCCACAGCTTTCTGCGTGCACCTTCAACCAATGTATCCACGAATCTCCCAAAATCCAAACAATCTGTTTTTTTAAACAAACGCCATAGCTATATGTTCTTCTCTCAGCAAAAAGAGTATCTGAGAAACTCTCTACTGGCACAACACACAACTAAACTTTCCTGGCCAATCCCTTTCTATGCTCATTCTATTTTGCATTTGTAAAAATCCCCAGATATAACACCCGATGTCCGCGAACTACTGCCATGTCCGCGGACATATCGTAACATGGACAGCCCTTCTACCATTTCCAGTCCACTCTCTGTGCCATTCACTCATTGGATGTAGCTAAGAAGTCACATGACCATCTACCAATCACATAGAAGACCTCTACATCTAACTGCATCATCATAGATCAGCACTGCAAATGTACTGTGAATCTCTCTTGAGTACAAGTGTCATTTCATTGGAAAGCACCTTCTACAAGAAATACTGTACAAGTCTCCAAGATTTCTACTTGCCGCTCCATGCATATCCATATGCATGAACACAAACTACAGGTATGCATATTTTCTGTAAAGTACATGTACAATTCTTCTAATTTCATATAAACAGATTAACTGACTTTTACCTTGTATAATCTGTAAAATGAACTTACTGTCTTTTTTTCCAACCTTTATACTATTTAATTTCTTTTTACACACACATATTCAAAGCATGTTGAAGTAACATTTTTTAAATAAAATATATAGACTGCATATAATCAAACAAAATTGCATGCACACACTATGTTCAATTCTCAAACAACAATACTTGTACAATAATATAAACATTTATGTATTTATTTATTTATTTACTTACTTATATTTATATAGCGCAAGCAGCCCATGACATTGAGGCACTATTACTTGCAAGAGCTTAGTTACAGGAATAGTGGTATTCACTGGTACATTATGAATTTCATAAGGCATAGTAAAGATATTTTGTGTGCTACAGTTTGTCATTGCAATACAGTTTATTCATTAAGAACATATGATATGTATTCAACTGGTACGACGTATCTTATGTGAATAAGATAGTTTTAATGGTTTTGAGGAAGGTGCTGAGGATGTCAATTAAAATAATCAATGTCTAAATTAAAAAACTGTGCTATATACAAACAAAATCATTAATTTGTTTCTTTTACAATTGCAGTGAAGACCATTCTCCTGAAAAGAAGCAGCCGAATTTGAAGTACAAAGAACAACTAAGAAGTAACCTGCTCATTTTAGAAAAAAAGTAAGTTGCATACCAGCATAATATTTGTATTATTACTCAAACACACTGTAAGGTTAATTCATGCTATTTCTGTGCCTAAAAATAGAGATTGTGCACCATTCTGTCTAAAAATCCCCATTTCTTAAACAGCAATTTACAGCCAGAATGGCCCACGAATTCCTATTTTTCAACACACAAATTACCCAACTCTGCCGCTAGAATTTTGATGTTATAGAACAAACAACTATTTTAATTGTGTTGCAGTAGATTTACTATTTGTACTTCTCCACACCACTAGCTTACTTTTTTCTGTCATGTGAACCCCAGTTTAGTAACAAATTAATTCAAGAATACCCATCCATACTAGTTGTAGTTGCCCAATGCACAATCACACACCATTACATACATCTTTATCATCTTACTCAAACACTCATGCACACAGCACACATACATTGCAGAACACCCCAACTCATACCTTCTTTATTTTTTCAACAGACCCTAAAGAATGCCTACCAAAAATCAAGTCCGTAGAAAGCAACGCAGAAGTAGAGCAAATGAAAATAAAAGTGTCCAACATAAGCATCCATCTCTAGCACAATTTGTAAAAAAAGTTGAAACAAAACAGCTAATACAGTCATTTAGTGAAACAAAAGAAGTTTCAAGTACAAAAACTTTGCCTCCTCTATCAAAATGTAAACCAAACCAACAAACAATTAGTAGAAAATCAGTTATCACTACAGATAAAACTGCTTCTTTAAATCTTGATATAGTTCAAAGTAAGCATACCAAGAAAAGTATTTTAGCCAAAATGTTCCGTCACAAAGTCATTCAAAATCTTATAAAAACAGGAGAGAAACCAGGTTCAACGCTTAAAACCTATCGTAGGAAATTAATCTTAGAAGCGTTGATAGACAGTGCAATTCTTCTCAAAAGAAAGTTATTTATTTTAGTGTTAAACAAAACGAAACCACTAACAAAACTAATAACTAAATTAAAAAAAAGACTTCTAAATAAACGAAATGTCAACAGAAAGAACTTCTTACGTATCTGCGGAGGTGAATGGAGTCACACTACGAGCACAGAACCATACTTTAATGAAGAAGCATACAAACAAAAGTAAACACATACAATTGCCATACATAGCAGTGGTCGAGGTTATGAAAAAGTTAATAATACCATAATGGAACAAGAAGTACTCCTTACAAAAATATGTCCTGAAAACTTAGAATTACCCCTCCATTCAACTGAATCAGAACGTCTAGTGTACAAATGGCCATGCACGTTAATGTGTAACATTCCCAAACAATTTTCCAAGTCTTTACGCCAATTCCTCAATCAATATGTGAAAAGCAAAGACAAAATCAAAATTAAACTACTGCAAAATATGGATACCTGTCAAGTACGCAAGTACACAGGACTACAAGGACATTCATTGGCCTGCATTACAGGACCTACTTGCAAAACCACCTTCCATGATATCAAAAGGATATCAACACATCATTCAACTATAAAAAATCTAGTTTATAAACTGTACTATGCTAAAAGTCCTGCTTTAGCACTAGCCAATTTAAATAACATTCTTCTACATGGTACAGCAAAAGACCTACTAGATGAAATCGACTTTATCCCAAAAAAATATTTTGGAAGTGAAACCCACTTACAGAATGAAATAGCTGAAACCAAATTAGTAACAATTCTACACATGGCAACCTTTTACTACACACATACAAAAAATAAATACTAACATTTAAAAGTACATCAGCTGAAGTACCAAACCATGTGTGTGTATGTTGCCGCAGAACTACAAAACACAAAAACTGTAGACCTATCATACAAAATAGAAGACAATGAAGATTCTAAATGGTTTGAATTAGCTCTCTACCTTATAGCAGAAAACAAATAAGAAATAACTGACCCCATAATACTTTGTAGTTACTGCACTACAAAACTTGACAACAACCAAACTCCTTCACGGGCTATCACAAATAATTTTGAATTATGTCCAATACCAAAACCCCTTCAACAACTTAATTTATATGAGAGCATCATAATTCAAACAGTAAATACAGAGTGACAAACTGTGAAGGCAGCTTAGTAAAACTCACCAAACCAAATTTAATTAATCATATCAAAATGTCATTAAAGACTCCTCAACATAAAGAAGTATATTACATGTCCCTGCTACAACTCTTTAAACCATGGAGAAAAGAAGAAGACATACTAGATAACTATGACTCAAATGAAGACGCTTTCAAAGCAAATGAAAGCAGTATAACTGATGTAAACTTTACACAGTACAAAACAATGTTGCACAATGAACAGCAACATGAAGAAGAACTCCAGGCCCAACTAGATAAGGACACTCCTGACAGTAGTCAACATTCTGTAACATGAAGCCAAGAACCACTGAGAGTGCCACTAATAACAAATGAGGCAGAATTATCTATGATAAAAGTAGAAAACACCATATGTCAGTATGAAGATAAAGAAGACTTAACTATACTACAATCAATCCTAAGCAATGAGCAATGTAGCATTTTTCAAGAAGTAACAAAAGAAATTGCACATGGTGTACAGCAAGAAAACAAAGAATGCACCTGCCAAGATTACAAACCTATACTATTGTACGTCAGTGGTGAAGCTGGTTCTGGCAAAACATTCCTAATCAAAATCATCTGTAAGTACCTTCAAAAATTGAAAAACAACAAACTGTCTGCTGTTGTCACTGCCCCCACAGGTTTAGCTGCCTACAACATAGGTGCTGTCACTTTAAACCGATTACTACTCCTGCCAGTAGAACACCAAAACAAATTAGACTATTACAAACTTTCTACAGAAGCTGCAATGAAACTATGCAGAGTATTGAAACAAATGAAAATGCTTCTAATAGATGTAGTGACCATGGTGTCCAACCTAATGTTGGCTTTGATTCACCTCAGATTACAAGAAGTACTCAAAAAAAACTATGAAGAGCTCTTTGCAGCAAATCACATTATTGTTTTCGGAGATCTTCTTCAATTGACACCAGTAAAAGGTGAGCCTATTTTTAAAACATTAGGACACAAACTCTGCCGTAAAACTGTTGGCAGCATTGGAAATGTCAGCCTTTGGCAACATTTCCAATACAGAGAATTAACAGAAAACATGCGGCAATCTGCAGATCTCACTTATACCAACATCTTAAAAAGTATTAGAGTTGGTATACTATCTAAAGAAGCACAAGCAATATTGAAAACCTGGCACATTGATGCACTTTATGGCGATAATGCATGTGCTACAGATGTTATGGAACAATTAGCCCATAAAAATGTCAATTGTATGGCCTTAATGCCAACTCATGCAACTTCTTTCAAATGCAATGAAATAATGTTAAATAAAGAAATGCAACCAATAATGGAAATTAGCGCCACAGACAAACTAGATGTACATGGTATGACACTACCCATGTGTGAGCAAGCCACAACAAGACTACATAGTATAGAAAATTCAATCTCCAACGCAGCTGGGTCGGAAAAGATATTAAAATTATCCTAAAATTGCAGAGTAATGCTTAAACGTAACCTTGATGTGGATCAAGGACTAGTTAATGGAGCACTGGGTACAGTTGTTGGCTTTCAAACATACCTACGTGACAACAAAATTCAGTTTGTCAATATTCTCTTTGACAAACTTTCAGAAGGAAAAAGGATAGGACGCTCAACAGCTCGATTCCTTCTCTTCAAAGACATGTATATACGCAGAGAACAATTTTCTCTACCTCTTGCATACGGAGTCACCATTCATAAATCACAAGGTCTTACCCTAGACAAAGCAATGATAGACATTGGTAACACAGTCTTTAAAGAAGGCATGAGCTACGTAGCACTATCACGCTTACATGACGGTCTATTTCTAATCAACTTTGATGCTAGTAAAGTAAACGCTGATATTCCTTGCATTTTAGAATACAATAGACTTCGCTCACTATACACCCCCCATCTAAACACATATTCTGTACCACAAAAAGTAAAACGTTGTAAAAGAAAACTAAATCAAACAGAAATGCAACAGGATGTCTCTGCAAATCCTCCAAAGAGAGTAAAAGAAACTAAAACTTCATCAATTACCACAAACATAAAATAACCCATTAGGGAAACTAAACCAGGTACTTCATCAAAGAAGGAAGACAAACTAAAAAAAATCAATCAGATAAAGAACTACCTGGTCCATTTAAACTCTCAAATATAGTTGGAGTAAGTTGCTACGCAAATGTTGCAATGAATATTCTATTTCAATTGCCACCAATTGTTGACAACATTTACTTACACAGTACAGACCAAATTTGTTTGCAAATGTTAGTACTTCACAGAAATGCAACAAACAATCCTGATAACACGTATAGTGTTTGTGGAATAAGACAACTATTGGACTACTGTGCTGGAATGGTTAAATTCACTATAAACTCACAGGAAGATCCACAATAATTTCTAATGTACTTACTACAAGTACTGAAAAATAAAAACATAACAATAAAGGAAATCTTCCAGATTTCATACATGTGGAAACATACAAGCACTCTCTGCAACAATGTGACACAAGAAGAAATCCCCAATGAACGCTTCATATATATGTCAATACCTAATTGTGAATCCATTCCATTTCAGCAACTTGTACAAAAGGCAAACCATGGTAGATTATGTATTACCTGCAATTCGGATAATCGCTCCACGTTAGTAATACAAACAGATAGTAAATACGTAATACTAATGCTTCTATGTTACAATGCAGATGGTACCAAAAACAACTGCAAGCTGACTGGATTCACACATGGTCAAATATCACTTGGTAAGAAAACCTTCATAACAATAGGTATAATTTACCATGCAGAAGCCACAGCCAATTCTGGGCACTACACTGCATATATAAAAAAGAAATAGGGATGGTTTGAATATAATGATAGTACCATTACTCTAAAGCAGAGATTACCAGCATATCTTACAAAAGCTTATTTAATGTTCTTAAAACCAAAATTTGATAACTAAACTGTACTTAAACTTTAAATAAACTTATAGTAAAAAAAATATAAACTGTTAGAATATTCCAAAAGCTATCTAACTGCCCAAAGATTCTACAACAAATAATCAGATAAATGAATACCACTAAATTATAGCAAAAAATAGACAGTTAGAATACGCCAATTGGTATCTAACTGTCCCAAAATTTAACAATATCCAAACAGATAAATCAATACCACTAAAATATATCAAAAAATAGACAGTTAGAATACGCCAATTGGTATCTAACTGCTCCAAAGTTTTACAATATCCAAACAGATAAATAATATGTTACTGCTCCAAAAAACTGCAACAAGCCATTGTATAAAGCATTAGCCAGAAACAACAAGTGAACACTGAAAACAAACAAACAAATAAACTGTAGCATAACAGAAAAAGGTTTATTTTTTTAATCCAACATGGATATCTTTTCTCCCATAGACCCAATGATTTTAGCAACAAACACAGAAACTGAGCCAATTGCACAGTATTCTGGTTTGTAATCTACTAAATATGAGGGTCCAAAAAAACAATTGTTGATTATACAATGCAATAAGTCATTACAAAATACTAATACTAACATGATATTTTCTTTTATCACGGAAATGAACAAGAAATACATGTACTCCAGTTACTAAACCAAACAGTAAGTATATTATAATAAGTACAACCATCGCAGCACATCACACCCATAGTGGGTTATAACTTTCTTCCTTATAAATTTGTTTTTGACTCAAAGCTATAAGCAACTATGAGTGTGATATGCTGCGGTGGTTGGGGCCAGGGCATAGAGTCTTGGGTGCATTGCCAAATGGCCAAATGGCCATGCACCCAAGACTCTATGCCCTGGCCACAACCACCACAGCATATCACACCCATAGAGTCAAACATTTCAACTATGGCCTATGGAAACTTTTAATGTCCGCGGACATCATGAGTGTTCTTAGAACACTTTCAACTGGCCAGCGAACAATACGGACAGCATCCTGAGAACACCCCTATTTTTTATTTGTGAACATTTCAGGACACCGTGAGTGTTCTTAGAACACATTCAACTTGCCAGCGAACAATACGGACAGCGTCTTCAGGACACCCCCTATGAACATTTCAGGACACTGCGACAGTTCTTAGAACACTTTCAACTTGACAACGAACAATACGGACAGCTTCCTCAGAACACCCCCATTTCGTTAATTTGCGAACATTTCAGGACACCACGAGTGTTCTTAGAACACATTCAACTTGCAAGAGAACAATACGGACAGCGTCCTCAGAACACCCCCATTTTTTTATTTGCGAACATTTCAGGACACCGCGAGTGTTCTTAGATCACATTCAACTTGCCATCGAACAATACAGACAGCGTCTTCAGGACACCCCGTATGAACATTTCAGGACACCGCGACAGTTCTTAGAACACTTACAACTTGACAACGAACAATACGGACAGCGTCCTCAGAACACCCCCATTTCGTTAATTTGCAAATATTTCAGGACACTTCGAGTGTTCTTAGAACACATTCAACTTGCAAGAGAACAATACGGACAGCGTCCTCAGAACACGCCCATTTTGTTATTTGCGAACATTTCAGGACACCGCGAGTGTTCTTAGAACACTTTCAACTTGACCACGAACAATGCAGACAGCGTCCTCAGGACACCCGCATTTTGTTTATTTGCGAACATTTCAGGACACCACCTGTGTTCTTAGAACACATTCAACTTGCCATCGAACAATACGGACAGCGTCCTCAGGACATCCCCATTTTGTTTATTTATGAACATTTCAGGACACCGCGAGTGTTCTTAGAACACATTCAACTTCCCATCGAACAATACGGACAGCGTCCTCAGGACAGCCCCATTTTGTTTATTTACGAACATTTCAGGACACCACGAGTGTTCTTAGAACATATTCAACTTGCCAGAGAACAATACGGACAGCGTCTTCAGAACACCCCCTACGGACATTTCAGGACACCGCGAGTGTTCTTAGAACACTTTAAACTTGACAACAAACAAAACGGACAGCGTCCTCAGAACACCCCCATTTTGTTTATTTACGAACATTTCAGGACACATCAAGTGTTCTTAGAACACATTCAACTTGCAAGAGAACAATACGGACAGCTGAGCACCCCCATTGTTTATTTGCGAACATTTCAGGACACTACGAGTGTTCTTAGAACACATTAAACTTGCTAGCGAACAATACGGACAGCGTCTTCAGGACACCCCCTACGAACATTTCAGGACACCGCAAGTGTTCTTAGAACATTTTCAACTTGACAACGAACAATACGGACAGCGTCCTCAAGACACCCCCTTTTTGTTTATTTGCGAACATTTCAGGACACCGTGATTGTTCTTAGAACACATTCAACTTGCATCGAACAATACGGACAGCGTCCTCAGGACACCCCCATTTTGTTTATTTGTGAACATTTCAGGACACCGCAAGTGTTCTTAGAACACATTCAACTTGCAATCGAACAATACGGACAACGTCCTCAGGACGGTTCCATGTAATAATGTCGCCACATAAATCTCGCCATGCAAAAATATCACTGAAAAATGGCCGTTTTTTGTGGCAACATTATTGCATGGAACATGCGGGGGACACCCCTGCAGCCCCCAAACTTTATTTTTTTTCTTTTTTCTTTTTTAATTATTTTTTTTTGCCCCTGTCCCCATATATATGGTCACCCAGCTGTTACATCTTCCACGTCCTCTACCTTACGAACTACTATGTTTCCCACAGGTTCACGTTTCCACACACCCACATTACGTAGCCTCCGATGCTTACCTCTGGGCGCGCAGACAAGGTGGCACCATTGCAACCGTCATATCAGGGGGGTCCATGGCAGGCTTGGTGTCGTTCGCCCTTCTCTCCGTTGGCAATGTAATTGGAGGTTCCCATTTGGCCGCAATCACCGTTGCTCGTGTGGACCTGATCGTCACGTGAGGAGACCAAACGCAATCGGTATCACGTGACGACCCCCACGCCTCAACGTTTCCCTGTTGAGCATCACGTGATTTTCTCCAATGGTTTAAATGCATTCAGAAACACCGAAACATTGCTTCACAGCTGGTCTTTCTCTCGGACATTGCTACGCTTAGTATTTACCAGGATTTTTTGATCACTCGACAACGGTCTGCCTAACGGATTGCTTTCTCTACGCCCTGAACTTGCCTTGAACACCATCAGAACTTTTGGTCACTCAACACCGGTCTGCCTAACGGATTGCTTTCTCTTAACCCTAAACTTGCCTTGATTAGCTCTGGAGCTCTTGGTTTACTCGCCCGCGGCCTGATTAACGGATTTTCTCCATGAACCACGATTTTTGGAACCTGGGCCTATGGCCTGTCACTAGGCGTTCGCCTGGTCAAGCACTCCAAACTCCAGTGCTTACCATCATCATACCAGAGGTTGTATAAACCTATCCGAACCCGGGCTCAGGTCCAATCACTCTCCTTCCTTTCCGGGTGGGCCTACAGTACACATACAATACACATAGGTAAGAACGTTTAGTTTCTATTTCTAGATACCCTGTAATATTGCATTTCGCCCTGTACTAATCCCTCCTTGCCTTACAGCGCTCAATGGGTCCTTCCGGCAGTTCCTGACTCCAGACTCGACAAACTACCACACCTGTGGCCTCAAGGATTGCACAGGCAGTGTTCATATAATTGCCTGTGTGGTACTTGGGGACGGATGTATTCATATCTGCACAACCGGCAACTCTGTCACAGACTGTGAAGCCTTCCCGGTTCGTCCAGACTATGAATCCCTCCGCCGGGGACCCTGTGACTGCGTTAATGCAGGCCCTAGAGGCCCTTAGGACCGACATGGCCACTGCCACGACCGCCATTCACCACCGCCTTGATGCCCTCCAGAGTACACGTTTTCCCTTGCCCGGTGATGAAGACGAACCGGGTCCTGCCTCTCCAGTCCAGCCTGCCCCGACTTCAGCCCCCGTTCCCACTCCAGTGTTGCTCCCGTTGACTCCCCCTCTTGCTGCTCCAGAACGCTTCCAGGGTGAACCCCGGAAATATCGCACCTTCATAAATCAGTGTAAATTACATTTCTCATGCAAACCTCAGGCTTTTCCCTACTCTGTCACTAAGGCCGCCTTCCTTCTGTCTCATTTGTCCGGGGTAGCTGCCACTTGGGCAAATCCATTGTTGGAAAATGATCACCCTGCCTTATACGATTTCGATCTGCTGGCTGCAGAAATGGCAGAGGTATTCGATACCCGTTACAAGGCCCAGGCACAGGACCTGGAATTACTTGATCTCACACAGGGTAGGCAAACATTGATAGAATATATCACCCGTTTCAACCAATTGGCCGCAGAAACTTCCTGGCCAGAGGAAAAAAAGGCGATCGTTTTCTACCGAGGCTTGTCCAATGCCATGAAAGATGCTCTGTCGGTGGTTCCTGCTCTGCCTTCTGTTTTTTCGGATCTAGTTGATCTCACGCTGCAGTTAGACGCCCGCAGATCCGAGCGGAAGGCAGAAGCAACATTTATTAGTCACTCTTCCCCGGCACCTCCATCTACCAGTCCCAAACCCATGCAAATAGGCGGGATCCGCAGTCCAATAACACCAACTGAACGGGAACGTCGGAGGACAGATAACGCCTGCTTTTATTGCGGACTCAACGGGCACTATGTGAAAGAATGCCCTCGACGTCCCAGAAACAAGACTCCGTTTTTTCAGAAGGCTCGCCCATGAGAGAGGGGGCATCGGCGAGCCCTTCATTGACCCCCACTGAACCCGCCTTTGGTCCAATCAGACCCATAGTAGTGCAGGCCTTATTAAAACCAACCAGGGAGATCACACACACTGTCTATCCTGTGATCGATTCAGGGGCCACTGGCTGCTTCATGGACATTGCTTTAGCCCATAGTCTTAACTTACCGCTAATCAAAAATGAGCATCCTGAGCCCGTACAAGGAGTTGATGGCACGTCCCTGAAAACTGCCCCTCTTGAGGTGGTAATAAAAGGCACACATAAAGAGACCCTGTCATTCGATCTCATCACTACACCGCAGTTCGGTATCATTCTGGGTATCCCCTGGTTGAGGCAACATAACCCTTTGATCAATTGGGGAACAGGACATGTATCGTTTGAGTCAGAGTTATGTCAACATTTTTGCCTGATAGAACCAGATTCCCTTGTTTCTCCTGCCACGATTCTTGGCGCCATGGCCTCCTCCCGACTCACTGATGACACAGCAGAGGCTACCACGTTACATTTCGTAGGGGCCATCTCGGTTAGCATCCCTGTTGAATACCAAGATTTCCACATGGTTTTCGATAAGGCATCCGCGGAGGGTTTGCCCCCGCATAGGGCCTACGATTGTCCTATTGATCTCATTCCAGATGCCCCCATACCAAAGGTGAGGATCTACTCGTTGTCACCTTCCGAGGAACAAGCCCTGAAGGATTACATACAGCAGGCTCTGCGTCTAGGTCATATCCGTCCCTCCTGTTCCCCGGCTGCTAGCCCCATTTTCTTTGTGCCAAAGAAGGAAGGTGATCTACGCCCGTGTGTGGACTATAGACAGTTGAATGCCATCACCATCAAAAACAGGTATCCTATTCCACTCATTTCTACGCTGTTAGATAAGTTAACGAGCGCCTCTATCTTTACCAAGTTGGACCTGAGAGGGGCGTACAATCTGATCCGCATGTGGCGTGGGGACGAGTGGAAAACGGCCTTTTGTTCTCGACAGGGGTTGTTTGAGTACACCATGATGCCCTTTTGGCTCTGTAACGCTCCTGCCACATTCCAACGCTTCATCAATGATGTATTATCTGACATCCTTGATGTATTCGTGGTGGTCTATTTAGATGATATCTTGATCTTCTCATCTTCTCTGGAAGACCATATCGGGCATGTAAGAGAAGTCCTCTCTCACCTCAAAAGAAACGCCTTGTTCGCCAAACCCGAAAAGTGTTTGTATCATTCTCAAGAAGTAGAGTTCCTGGGTTTTCACTTTACACCCGGTGGGTTGACCATGAATCAGACAAAAGTACGTGCAATCACGGAGTGGCCTACCCCCGTCAACCTCAAACAACTCCAATCGTTTCTCAGCTTTGCCAACTTTTACAGGCGATTCATCGCCGGCTTTTCTGCCATTGTTTCTCCCCTGACCGCCCTCACCAGCCCTCATGTCTCCTTCTTCTGGACACCTGACCACCAAGGGGCATTCGAGGCACTCAAGTCCAGGTTTGTTTCTGCCCCTGTGCTACAACACCCTGACCCGGAAATTCCGTTTGTTGTAGAGGCGGATGCCTCCTCTTTCGCGTTAGGTGCTATACTTTCTCAACCTTGTTCTGCTACTGGGCTCTTGCATCCTATAGCTTATCATTCACGGAAATTCTCGGCAGCCGGGTCCCATTATACCGTAACAGAAAAGGAACTGTTAGCCATTAAGGATGCACTTCAAACCTGGCGTCACCATCTCATGGGGGCAACGCATCAAACAGTGGTGTACACAGATCATAAAAACCTGCAGGATCTTGCCTCTCTGAAATGTGTGAACAGCAGGCAGGTGCGTTGGCATTTATTCTTCGACGCATTCAATTTTTGGTAAAGCATAGGCCAGCTCTCGCTCATAGTAAAGCGGATGCGCTTTCACGTTCTCCTGGGGGAGTATCGCTTTCCACATTTCCGGACACATTATTGGGAAGGGGCCATGTCATCTGCCTATGTACACCTACCCCAACCATGCTTACCATGATTAAAAATTGGACCTGCCAACACCCGCACATACTCACTGAATGGGACATTACACTTCAGAAGGGACTGCCATTCATTCAAGGGAAATTATTCCTCCCCACTAGCGATGTACGCAATCAGGCACTTGCCTGGTCTCATGATGCTGCCATCAACGGACATCCAGGGCAACAACGTACCTTGGAGTTACTACGACGTTGGTGTTGGTGGCCGTCAATGAGAAGGGATGTAGCGACCTATGTAAACACCTGTGCGATCTGTGCCCAATGTAAATCACGCAGGGGACGTCCTTTGGGTTTGCTCCAACCTCTACCCGTTCCCCCAAACCATGGCACACGGTCTCTATGGACCTTATCACAGACTTACCTCGCAGACGGGGGTATGATACCATCTGGGTCATCGTTGATTCTTATACTAAGATGGCCCGTTTCATTCCCTGCACTGGCGTGCCATCAGCCCCGACCTTGGCCCGTTTGTTTTTTAGGTCTGTCTTTTGTCTTTTCGGCCTCCCACAAGTCATCATATCAGACCGTGGA
This sequence comes from Ambystoma mexicanum, assembly GCF_040938575.1. Taxonomy (NCBI): domain Eukaryota; kingdom Metazoa; phylum Chordata; class Amphibia; order Caudata; family Ambystomatidae; genus Ambystoma; species Ambystoma mexicanum. The sequence continues at coordinate 1,063,002,029 of NC_090924.1, read as the reverse complement.
GCACATTTCACGTCCTGTTTTTGGCATTCTCTGACCAAGCTCCTGGGTATTGATGCCCGCTTCTCCTCGGCCTATCACCCGGAAAGTGATGGACAGACGGAAAGGGTGAATCAGGCTCTAGAACAGTTTTTGCGCTGCCTGACCCTTCAGTATCAAGACTCCTGGTTCGATCTGCTCCATCTCGCTGAACTTGCCTACAATAATGCATGGCACTCGGTCACCGGCTTTTCTCCTTTCTATTCCATGTATGGCCAACACCCACCCACCATTCCACTTCCGGACTTTCCTTCTGCCACCCCTGCTGCTACTGCTTGTGCCAGCGATCTAACTGAGGTTCATGCCCAAACCATGATCCATCTCCGTGAGGCACAGACAGCTATGAAGAAGAAGGCGGACAGGAAACGAGCGGTAGCACCTGTGTATCATGTAGGGGACCGTGTTTGGTTGTAAACTCCCCATTTACACATCCCGGGCTGTCGCAAACTTCTGCCCCGCTTTGTCGGCCCCTACAGAATTACTAAAGTCCTGAACCCTGTAGCTTTGTGCCTTGCTATTCCATCTGCTTGGCGTATACACCCGGTTTTTCATACTTCCCTCCTTAAACCATACCTTGCCCCTACCCGGGTCCATACTCCACCTGCTCCTGGTTCAGTCTCCACACCCGATGTCTTTAAGGTCAGTGCCACTTTGGGTTCCCGTCTGCACAGAGGTCGGCTCCAATACCTCGTGGACTGGTTGGGCTACGGTCCGGAGGAGCACTCTTGGGTTCCATCTCGGGATGTCCAGGCCCCGCTTCTTGTTGCACGCTTCCATAAGGACCATCCCTCCTGCCCACGAGGTCGTGGGCCTTTGAGGGGGGACTCTCTGTTACAGAGTTGCTGGTCGTGCAGATATGAATACCTCCGTCCCCAAGTACCACACAGGCAATTATATGAACACTGCCTGTGCAATCCTTGAGGCCACAGGTGTGGTAGTTCGTCGAGTCTGGAGTCAAGAACTGCCGGAAGGACCCGTTGAGCGCTGTAAGGCAAGGAGGGATTAGTACAGGGCGAAATGCAATATTACAGGGTAGGGTTGTAACGGTATTACGGTATACCGTTAAAGATACCGTGAACCACTTAATTGAACAATAATAACCGTCACATTGTTTATACGGGTATACCGTTCATACCGTTAAGTGTGCTTTTCAATCTGATTTGGAAAGGCTGCAGTAAGCAAGTTCTGCGCAGTCTTGGTCTTGCACTGTTGGATGTGCCGTCTGCCAAGTAGTTTCAGTTTGAGCAGTTTTTAATGCCATTCCATAAACCACACGTGCCTGACACAAAATCAACATGTTAGCAATAGGAAGAATAAATACAGTGCCAAGAAGGAAAGGGGTTTACTTTTTTTTATTAAAATTTTTTTTTAAAGCGCTCACACAGCCCCAGGGCATCGAGGCGCTGTTAAAGAAATTGGTTATGTTTATTTTGTTGCGTAATTGTTTTTGTCTTAGTTGCGTATTTATAACGTGCTTAAACACCCAGAGGTTTCCAAGCGCGGACCCAGGGATCGAACCTGTGTTGCTTTGTGTCGTCTTGCTTCCAAGGCACGCACGTTCCCGCTGAGCTATCCTCCCGGGACTTTGGGTTGGCGGCTTTGGGGTTTATATATTTATAATGGATAATGTTTTCTAAACATATGACAATGGCGGATTTCCCTGGTTCTATCATTGAATTTACATATAATAAGTCACACTGCGAAATTTAATCATCTCTGTGGGTATTCCCTGCTGCCATACCAAAGGGTAACATGTCCGTGATTACTGAACACCTTTTGGCCCAGAAGTAAACTAAAGGCTGTAACGTAAAGAGAGAGTGCGTGTGCGTGTGTGTGTGTATGCGCACAAGCGTATACTACCATCAGACTCCATTAATCTGTGGCATGCAGATTATCAATATGGCAACATGTTCATCTTCACCAGTAGCCAGTGGGGGAGCTAAAAGCCTAAATGACCACTTAAGAAAAGCTATTCAGTTTGCTTTGCCAGTCGCAGCAGGGCCCCACCTCCCCCTCCTCTCCACACGTGCGTTTGTGTTTGGTGCAAGCAAGGGGTGGCATTTCGGTGGAAAGTATGTTGAAAAGCCCAATTCTGGCCCTGGGTGCATGGTTTTGTTTGTGATGATAAATCTGACAATTTATTACCTTTTAGAAAATATTTGTTAAGATTAGTTAACTCCACCTGCTATACCGCGATAACCATGATATACCGTCATTTGGCAAGAAGGTTATTGTACCGTCATAAAACTAATACCGTGACACCCCTATTACAGGGTATCTAGAAATAGAAACTAAACGTTCTTACCTATGTGTACTGTATGTGTACTGTAGGCCCACCCGGAAAGGAAGGAGAGTGATTGGACCTGAGCCCGGGTTCGGATAGGTTTCCACAACCTCTGGTATGATGATGGTAAGCACTGGAGTTTGGAGTGCTTGACCAGGCGAACGCCTTGTGAGAGGCCAAAGGCCCAGGTTCCAAAAATCGTGGTTCGTGGAGAAAATCTGTTAATCAGGCCGCGGTCGAGTAAACCAAGAGTTCCAGAGCTAATCAAGGCAAGTTTAGGGTTAAGAGAAAGCAATCCGTTAGGCAGACCGGTGTCGAGTGACCAAAAGTTCTGATGGTGTTCAAGGCAAGTTCAGGGCGTAGAGAAAGCAATCCGTTCGGCAGACCATTGTTGAGTGATCAAAAAATCCTGGTAAATACAAAGCGTAGCAATGTCCGAGAGAAAAACCAGCTGTGAAGCAACGTTTTGGTGTTTCTGAATGCATTTAAATCATTGGAGAAAATCATGTGATGCTCAACAGGGAAACGTTGAGGCATGGGGGTCGTCACGTGATACCGATTGCGTTTGGTCTCCTCACGTGACGATCAGGTCCACACGAGCAACGGTGATTGCGGCCAAATGGGAACCTCCAATTACATTGCCAACGGAGAGAAGGGCGATAGACACCAAGCCTGCCATGGACCCCCCTGACATGACGGGTGCAATGGTGCCGCCTCGTTTGCGCGCCCAGAGGTAAGCATCGGGGGCTATGTAATGTGGGTGTGTGGAAACGTGAGTCTGTGGGAAACATAGTAGTTCGTAAGGTAGAGGATGTGGAAGATGTAACACCAGCATCCTCAGAACACCCCCATTTCGTTAATTTGCGAACATTTCAGGACACCGCGAGTGTTCTTAGAACACATTCAACTTGCAAGAGAACAATACGGACAGCTTCCTCAGAACACCCCCATTTTTTTATTTGCGAACATTTCAGGACACCGCGAGTGTTCTTAGAACACATTCAACTTGCCAGCGAACAATACGGACAGCGTCCCCATGTCACCCCCATTTTGTTTATTTACAAACATTTCAGGACACCACGAGTGTTCTTAGAACACATTCAACTTGCCAGAGAACAATATGGACAGCGTCTTCAGGACACCCCTTACGAACATTTCAGGACACACCGAGTGTTCTTAGAAATCTTTAAACATGACAACGAACAAAACGGACAGCGTCCTCAGAACACCCCATTTTGTTTATTTACGAACATTTCAGGACACCACAAGTGTTCTTAGAACACATTCAACTTGCAAGAGAACAATACGGACAGCGTCTTCAGGACACCCCCTACGAACATTTCAGGACACCGCAAGTGTTCTCAGAACATTTCAACTTGACAACGAACAATACGGATAGTGTCCTCAGGACACCCCCATTTTGTTCATTTGCGAACATTTCAGGACACCGTGAGTGTTCTTAGAACACATTCAACTTGCCATCGAACAATACGGACAGCGTCCTCAGAACACCCCCATTTTGTTTATTTGTGAACATTTCAGGACACCGGAAGTGTTCTTAGAACACATTCAACTTGCCATCGAACAATACGGACAGCGTCCTCAGGACACCCCAATTTTGTTTATTTGTGAACATTTCAGGACACCGCAAGTGTTCTTAGAACACATTCAACTTGCCATCGAACAATACGGACAGCGTCCTCAGGACAGTTCCATGTAATATTGTCGCCACAAAAATATCGCCATGCAAAAATATCACCGAAAAATGGCCGTTTTTTGTGGCAACATTATTGCATCGAACATGCGGGGGACACCCCCGCAGCCCCCAAACTTTATTTTTTTTCTTTTTTCTTTTTCTTTTTTAATTATTTTTTTTTGCCCCTGTCCCCATATATATGGTCACCCAAATAATATTGCCACAACATTTTCCCGGCGATATTATTTACGGCGACCATATATATGGGAATATTATATTATTACCGGATACCCTCAGGACACCCCCATTTTGTTTATTTACGAATGTTTCAGAACACCGTGATTGTTCTTAGAACACATTCAACTTCCCATCGAACAATACGGACAGCGTCCCCATGACACCCCCATTTTGTTTATTTACAAACATTTCAGGACACCACGAGTGTTCTTAGAACACATTCAACTTGCCAGAGAACAATACGGACAGTGTCCTCAGGACACCCCCATTTTCTTTATTTACGAATGTTTCAGAACACCGTGATTGTTCTTAGAACACATTCAACTTCCCATCGAACAATACGGACAGCGTCCCCATGACACCACCATTTTGTTTATTTACAAACATTTCAGGACACCACGAGTGTTCTTAGAACACATTCAACTTGCAGAGAACAATACGGACAGCGTCCTCAGGATACCCCCATTTTCTTTATGTACGAACATTTCAGAACACCACAAGTGTTCTTAGAACACATTCAACTTGCCAGAGAACTATACGGACAGCGTCCTCAGGACAGTTCCATGTAATATTGTCGCCACAAAAATATCGCCATGCAAAAATATCACCGAAAAATGGCCGTTTTTTGTGGCAACATTATTGCATCGAACATGCGGGGGACACCCCCGCAGCCCCCAAACTTTATTTTTTTTCTTTTTTCTTTTTCTTTTTTAATTATTTTTTTTTGCCCCTGTCCCCATATATATGGTCACCCAAATAATATTGCCACAACATTTTCCCGGCGATATTATTTACGGCGACCATATATATGGGAATATTATTACCGGATACCCTCAGGACACCCCCATTTTGTTTATTTACGAATGTTTCAGAACACCGTGATTGTTCTTAGAACACAGTCAACTTCCCATCGAACAATACGGACAGCGTCCCCATGACACCCCCATTTTGTTTATTTACAAACGTTTCAGGACACCACGAGTGTTCTTAGAACACATTCAACTTGCCAGAGAACAATACGGACAGTGTCCTCAGGACACCCCCATTTTCTTTATTTACGAATGTTTCAGAACACCGTGATTGTTCTTAGAACACATTCAACTTCCCATCGAACAATACGGACAGCGTCCCCATGACACCACCATTTTGTTTATTTACAAACATTTCAGGACACCACGAGTGTTCTTAGAACACATTCAACTTGCAGAGAACAATACGGACAGCGTCCTCAGGATACCCCCATTTTCTTTATGTACGAACAGTTCAGAACACCACAAGTGTTCTTAGAACACATTCAACTTGCCAGAGAACTATACGGACAGCGTCTTCAGGACACCCCCTACAAACTTTTCAGGACACCGCAAGTGTTCTTAGAACACTTTAAACATGACAACGAACAAAACGGACAGCGTCCCCATAACACCCCCATTTCGTTAATTTGTGAACATTTCAGGACACCGCAAGTGTTCTTAGAAAACATTCAACTTGCAAGAGAACACTACGGACAGCATCCTCAGAACACCCCCATTTTTTTATTTGCGAACATTTCAGGACACCGCGAGTGTTCTTAGAACACTTTCAACTTGACAACGAACAATACAGACAGCGTCCCCATGACACACCCATTTTGTTTATTTACGAACATTTCAGGACACCACAAGTGTTCTTAGAACACATTCAACTTGCCAGAGAACAATATGGACAGTGTCTTCAGGACACCCCCTAAGAACATTTCAGGACACGGCGAGTGTTCTTAGAAAACTTTAAACATGACAACGAACAAAACGGACAGCGTCCTCAGAACACCCCCATTTTGTTTATTTACGAACATTTCAGGACACCACAAGTGTTCTTAGAACACATTCAACTTGCAAGAGAACAATATGGACAGCGTCTTCAGGACACCCCCTACGAACATTTCAGGACACCACAAGTGTTCTTAGAACATTTTCAACTTGACAACGAACAATAGGGACATTGTCCTCAGGACACCCCCATTTTGTTTATTTGCAAACATTTCAGGACACCGTGAGTGTTCTTAGAACACATTCAACTTGCCATCGAACAATACGGACAGCGTCCTCAGGACACCCCCATTTTGTTTATATATGAACATTTTAGGACACCGCAAGTGTTCTTAGAACACATTCAACTTGCCATCGAACAATACGGACAGCGTCCCCAGGACGGTTCCATGTAATAATGTTGCCACAAAAATCTCGCCATGCAAAAATATCACCGAAAAATTGCCGTTTTTTGTGGCAACATTATTGCATGGAACATGCGGGGGACACCCCCGCAGCCCTCAGACTTAATTTTTTTTCTTTTTTCTTTTTTTTTTTGCCCCTGTCCCCATATATATGGTCACCCAAATAATATTGCCACACCATTTTCCCAGCGATATTATTTACGGCAACCATATTTATGGGGATATTATTACCTGATACCCTCAGGACACCCCCATTTTGTTTATTTACGAACATTTCAGGACACCACAAGTGTTCTTAGAACACATTCACTTGCCAGAGAACAATACGAACAGCGTCCTCAGGACACCCCCATTTTCTTTATTTACGAACATTTCAGAACACCGTGAGTGTTCTTAGAACACATTCAACTTCCCATCGAACAATACGGACAGCGTCCCATGACACCCCCATTTTGTTTATTTACAAACATTTCAGGACACCACGAGCGTTCTTAGAACACATTCAACTTGCCAGAGAACAATACGGACAGCGTCTTCAGGACACCCGCTACGAACATTTCAGGACACGGCGAGTGTTCTTATAAAACTTTAAACATGACAACGAACAAAACGGACAGCGTCCTCAGAACACCCCTATTTTGTTTATTTACGAACATTTCAGGACACCACAAGTGTTCTTAGAACACATTCAACTTGCAAGAGAACAATACAGAAAGCGTCTTCAGGACACCACCTACGAACATTTCAGGACACCTCAAGTGTTCTTAGAACATTTTCAACTTGACAACGAACAATACGGACATCGTCCTCAGGACACCCCAATTCTTTTATTTGCGAACATTTCAGGACACCACAAGTGTTCTTAGAACACATTCAACTTGCCAGCGAACAATACAGATAGCGTCTTCAGGACACCCCCTATGAACATTTCAGGACACCGCAACAGTTCTTAGAACACTTTCAACTTGACAACGAACAATACGAACAGCGTCCTCAGGACACCCCTATTTTGTTTATTTACGAACATTTCAGGACACCGCGAGTGTTCTTAGAACACATTCAACTTGCAAGAGAACAATACGGACAGCGTCTTCAGAACACCCCCATTTCTTTATTTGGAACATTTCAGGACACCCCAAGTGTTCTTAGAACACTTTCAACTTGACAACGAACAATACAGACAGCGTCCTCAGGACACCCCCATTTTGTTTATTTGCGAAGATTTCAGGACACCACCTGTGCTCTTAGAACACATTCAACTTGCCATTGAACAATACGGACAGCGTCCTCAGGTCATCCCCATTTTGTTTTATTTATGAACATTTCAGGACACCGCGAGTGTTCTTAGAACACATTCAACTTCCCATCGAACAATACAGACAGCGTCCCCATGACACCCCCATTTTGTTGATTTACGAACATTTCAGGACACCACAAGTGTTCTTAGAACACATTCAACTTGCCAGAGAACAATACAGACAGCGTCTTCAGGACACCCCCTACGAACTTTTCAGGACACCGCCAGTGTTCTAAGAACACTTTCAACTTGACACCGAACAATACAGACAGCGTCTTCAGGACACCCCTATTTTGTTTATTTGTGAACATTTCAGGACACCACCTGTGTTCTTAGAACACATTCAACTTGCTATCGAACAATATGGACAGCGTCCTCAGGACATCCCCATTTTGTTTATTTATGAACATTTCAGGACACCGCGAGTGTTCTTAGAACACATTCAACTTCCCATCGAACAATACAGACAGCGTCCCCATGACACCCCCATTTTGTTTATTTACGAACATTTCAAGACACTGCAAGTGTTCTTAGAACACATTCAACTTGCCAGAGAACAATATGGACAGAGTCTTCAGGACACCCCATACGAACATTTCAGGACAGGGCGAGTGTTCTTAGAAAACTTTAAACATGACAACGAACAAAACGGACAGCGTCCTCAGAACACCCCCATATCGTTTATTTTACGAACATTTCAGGACACCACAAGTGTTCTTAGAACACATTCAACTTGCAAGAGAACAATACAGAAAGCGTCTTCAGGACACCCCCTACGAACATTTCAGGACACCTCAACTGTTCTTAGAACATTTTCAACTTGACAACGAACAATACGAACAGCGTCCTCAGGACACCCCTATTTTGTTTATTTACGAACATTTCAGGACACCGCGAGTGTTCTTAGAACACATTCAACTTGCAAGAGAACAATACGCACAGCGTCCTCAGAACACCCCCATTTTTTTATTTGCGAACATTTCAGGACACCGCAAGTGTTCTTAGAACACTTTCAACTTGACAACGAACAATACAGACAGCGTCCTCAGGACACCCCCATTTTGTTTATTTGCGAGCATTTCAGGACACCACCTGTGTTCTTAGAACACATTCAACATGCCATCGAACAATACGGACAGCGTCCTCAGGACATCCCCATTTTGTTTATTTATGAACATTTCAGGACACCGCGAGTGTTCTTAGAACACATTCAACTTCCCATCGAACAATACGGACAGCGACCCCATGACACCCCCATTTTGTTTATTTACTAACATTTCAGGACACCACGAGTGTTCTTAGAACACATTCAACTTGCCAGAGAACAATACGGACAGCGTCTTCAGGACACCCCCTACGAACATTTCAGGACACGGCGAGTGTTCTTAGAAAATTTTTAAACATGACAACGAACAAAACAGACAGCGTCCTCAAAACACCCCCATTTTGTTTATTTACGAACATTTCAGGACACCTCAAGGGTTCTTAGAACACATTCAACTTGCAAGTGAACAATACGGACAGCGTCTTCAGGACACCCCCTACGAACATTTCAGGACACCGCAAGTGTTCTCAGAAAATGTTCAACTTGACAACGAACAATACGGATAGTGTCCTCAGGACACCCCCATTTTGTTTATTTGCGAACATTTCAGGACACCATGAGTGTTCTTAGAACACATTCAACTTGCCATCGAACAATACGGACAGCGTCCTCAGGACACCCCCATTTTGTTTATTTGTGAACATTTCAGGACACCGCAAGTGTTCTTAGAACACATTCAACTTGCCATCGAACAATACGGACAGCGTCCTCAGGACACCCCCATTTTCTTTATTTACGAACATTTCAGAACACCGTGAGTGTTCTTAAAACACATTCAACTTCCCATCGAACAATACAGACAGCGTCCCCATGACACCCCCATTTTGTTTATTTACAAACATTTCAGGACACCACGAGTGTTCTTAGAACACATTCAACATGCCAGAGAACAATACGGACAGCGTCTTTAGGACACCCCCTACGAACATCTGAGGACACTGCAAGTGTTCTTAGAACACTTTAAACATGACAACAAACAAAACGGACAGCGTCCTCAGAACACCCCCATTTTGTTTATTTACGAACATTTCAAGACATCACAAGTGTTCTTAGAACACATTCATCTTCCAAGAGAACAATACGGACAGCTTCCTCAGAACACCCCCATTTTTTTATTTGCGAACATTTCAGGACACCGCAAGTGTTCTTAGAGCACATTCAACTTGCCAGAGAACAATACAGACAGCGTCTTCAGGACACCCCCTACGAACATTTCAGGACACCGCGAGTGTTCTTAGAACACATTCAACTTGCGAGCGAACAATACGAGCAGCGTCCTCAGGATACCCCTATTTTGTTTATGTACGAACATTTCAGGCACCACAAGTGTTCTTAGAACAGATTCAAATAGCCAGAGAAAAATACGGACAGCGTCCTGAGAATACCCCCATTTCTTTATTTGCGAACATTTCAGGACACTGCGAGTGTTCTTAGAACACATTCAACTTGCCAGCGAACAATACAGACAGCGTCTTCAGGACACCCCCTATGAACATTTCAGGACACCGCAACAGTTCTTAGAACACTTTCAACTTGACAACGAACAATACGGACAGCGTCCTCAGAACACCCCCATTTCATTAATTTGCGAACATTTCAGGACACCGCAAGTGTTCTTAGAACACATTCAACTTGCAAGAGAACAATACGGACAGCGTCCTTAGAACACCCCCATTTTTTTATTTGCGAACATTTCAGGACACCGCAAGTGTTCTTACAACACTTTCAACTTGACAACGAACAATACAGACAGCGTCCTCAGGACACCCCCATTTCGTTTATTTGCGAACATTTCAGGACACCACCTGTGTTCTTAGAACACATTCAACTTGCCATCGAACAATACGGACAGCGTCCTCAGGACATCCCCATTTTGTTTATTTATGAACATTTCAGGACACCGCGAGTGTTCTTAGAACACATTCAACTTCCCATCGAACAATGAGGACAACGTCCCCATGACACCCCCATTTTCTTTATTTACGAACATTTCAGGACACCACAAGTGTTCTTAGAACACATTCAACTTGCCAGAGAATAATACGGACAGCGTCTTCAGGACACCCCCTGCGAACATTTCAGGACACGGCGAGTGTTCTTAGAAAACTTTAAACATGACAACGAACAAAGAGGACAGCATCCTCAGAACACCCCCATTTTGTTTATTTACGAACATTTCAGGACACCACAAGTGTTCTTAGAACACATTCAACTTGCAAGAGAACAATACGGACAGCGTCTTCAGGACACCCCCTACGGACATTTCAGGACACCGCAAGTGTTCTTAGAACATTTTCAACTTGACAACAAACAATACGGACAGCGTCCTCAGGACACCCCCATTTTGTTTATTTGCGAATATTTCACAACACTGTGAGTGTTATTAGAACACATTCAACTTGCCATCGAACAATACGGACAGCGTCCTCAGGACACCCCCATTTCGTTTATTTGTGAACATTTCAGGACACCGCAAGTGTTCTTAGAACACATTCAACTTGCCATCGAACAATACGGACAGCGTCCTCAGGACAGTTCCATGTAATATTGTCGGCACAAAAATATCGCCATGCAAAAATGTCACCGAAAAATGGCCGTTTTTTGTGGCAACATTATTGCATCGAGCATGCGGGAGACACCCCCGCAGCCCCCAAACTTTATTTTTTTTCTTTTTTCTTTTTCTTTTTTAATTATTTTTTTTTGCCCCTGTCCCCATATATATGGTCACCCAAATAATATTGCCACAACATTTTCCCGGCGATATTATTTACTGCGACCATATATATGGGAATATTATTACCGGATACCCTCAGGACACCCCCATTTTGTTTATTTACGAATGTTTCAGAACACCGTGATTGTTCTTAGAACACATTCAACTTCCCATCGAACAATACGGACAGCGTCCCCATGACACCCCCATTTTGTTTATTTACAAACATTTCAGGACGCCACGAGTGTTCTTAGAACACATTCAACTTGCCAGAGAACAATACGGACAGTGTCCTCAGGACACCCCCATTTTCTTTATTTACGAATGTTTCAGAACACCGTGATTGTTCTTAGAACACATTCAACTTCCCATCGAACAATACGGACAGCGTCCCCATGACACCACCATTTTTTTTATTTACGAAAATTTCAGGACACCACAAGTGTTCTTACAACACATTCAACTTGCAAGAGAACAATACGGACAGCTTTCTCAGAACACCCCCATTTTTTTATTTGCGATTATTTCAGGACACCGCAAGTGTTCTTAGAGCACATTCAACTTGCCAGAGAACAATACAGACAGCGTCTTCAGGACACCCCCTACAAACATTTCAGGACACGGCGAGTGTTCTTAGAACACTTTCGACTTGCCGGTGAACAATACGAACAGCGTCCTCAGGACACCCCCATTTTATTTATTTGTGAACATTTCAGGACACCGCAAGTGTTCTTAGAACACATTCGACTTGCCGGTGAACAATACGAACAGCGTCCTCAGGACACTCCAATTTTGTTTATTTATGAACATTTCAGGCACCACAAGTGTTCTTAGAACACATTCAAATTGCCAGAGAACAATACGGACAGCATCCTCAGAATACCCCCATTTTTTTATTTGCGAACATTTCAGGACACCGCAAGTGTTCTTAGAACAAATTCAACTTGCAAGAGAACAATACGGACAGCGTCCTCAGAACACCCCCATTTTTTTATTTGCTAACATTTCAGGACACCGCGAGTGTTCTTAGAACACTTTCAACCTGACAACGAACAATACAGACAGCGTCCTCAGGACACCCCCATTTTGTTTATTTGCGAACATTTCAGGACACCACCTGTGTTTTTAGAACACATTCAACTTGCCATCGAACAATACGGACAGCGCCCTCAGGACATCCCCATTTTGTTTATTTATGAACATTTCATGACACCGCTATTTTTCCTAGAACACATTCAACTTCCCATCGAACAATACGGACAGCGTCCCCATGACACCCCCATTTTGTTTATTTACGAACATTTCAGGACACCGCAAGTGTTCTTAGAACACATTCAACTTGCCAGAGAACAATACGGACAGCGTCTTCAAGACACCCCCTACGAACATTTCAGGACACGGCGAGTGTTCTTAGAAAACTTTAAACAGGACAACGAACAAAACGGACAGCGTCCTCAAAACACCCCCATTTTGTTTATTTACGAACATTTCAGGACACCACAAGTGTTCTTAGAACACATTCAACTTGCACGAGAACAATACAGAAAGCCTCTTCAGGACACCCCCTATGAACATTTCAGGACAACTCAAGCGTTCTTAGAACATTTTCAACTTGACAACGAACAATACGGACAGCGTCCTCAGGACACCCCCATTTTTTTATTTGCGAACATTTCAGGACACCGAGAGTGTTCTTAGAACACATTCAACTTGCCAGCGAACAATACAGACAGCGTCTTCAGGACACCCCCTATGAACATTTCAGGACACCGCGACAGTTCTTAGAACACTTTCAACTTGACAACGAACAATACGAACAGCGTCCTCAGGACACCCCTATTTTGTTTATTTACGAACATTTCAGGACACCGCGAATGTTCTTAGAACACATTCAACTTGCAAGAGAACAATACGGGCAGCGTCCTCAGAACACCCCCATTTTTTTTATTTGCGAACATTTCAGGACACCGCAAGTGTTCTTAGAATACTTTCAACTTGACAACGAACAATACAGACAGCGTCCTCAGGACACCCCCATTTTGTTTATTTGCGAACATTTCAGGACACCACCTGTGTCCTTAGAACACATTCAACTTGCCATCGAACAATACGGACAGCGTCCTCAGGACAACCCCATTTTGTTTATTTATGAACATTTCAGGACACCGCAAGTGTTCTTAGAACACATTCAACTTCCCATCGAACAATACGGACAGCGTCCCCATGGCACCCCCATTTTGTTTATTTACGAACATTTCAGGACACCGCAAGTGTTCTTAGAACACATTCAACTTGCCAGAGAACAATACGGACAGCGTCTTCAGGACTCCCCCTACGAACATTTCAGGACACGGCGAGTGTTCTTAGAAAACTTTAAACATGACAACGAACAAAACGGACAGCGTCCTCAGAACACCCCCATTTTGTTTATTTACGAACATTTCAGGACACCACAAGTGTTCTTAGAACACATTCAACCTGCAAGAGAACAATACAGAAAGCGTCTTCAGGACACCCCCTATGAACATTTCAGGACACCTCAAGTGTTCTTAGAACATTTTCAACTTGACAACGAACAATACGGGCAGCGTCCTCAGGACACCCCCATTTTTTTATTTGCGAACATTTCAGGACCCCGAGAGTGTTCTTAGAACACATTCAACTTGCCAGCGAACAATACAGACAGCGTCTTCAGGACACCCCCTATGAACATTTCAGGACACCGCGACAGTTCTTAGAACACTTTCAACTTGACAACGAACAATACGAACAGCGTCCTCAGGACACCCCTATTTTGTTTATTTACGAACATTTCAGGACACCGCGAGTGTTCTTAGAACACATTCAACTTGCAAGAGAACAATACGGACAGCGTCCTCAGAACACCCCCATTTTTTTTATTTGCGAACTTTTCAGGACACCGCAAGTGTTCTTAGAATACTTTCAACTTGACAACGAACAATACAGACAGCGTCCTCAGGACACCCCCATTTTGTTTATTTGCGAACATTTCAGGACACCACCTGTGTCCTTAGAACACATTCAACTTGCCATCGAACAATACGGACAGCGTCCTTAGGACAACCCCATTTTGTTTATTTATGAACATTTCAGGACACCGCGAGTGTTATTAGAACATATTCAACTTCCCATCGAACACTACGGACAGCGTCCCCATGGCACCCCCATTTTGTTTATTTACAAACATTTCAGGACACCACGAGTGTTCTTAGAACACATTCAACTTGCCATAGAACAATATGGACAGCGTCTTCAGGACACCCCCTACGAACATTTCAGGACACAGCGAGTGTTATTAGAAATCTTTAAACATGACAACGAACAAAACGGACAGCGTCCTCAGAACACCCCCATTTTGTTTATTTGCGAACATTTCAGGACACCGTGAGTGTTCTTAGAACACATTCAACTTGCCATCGAACAATACGGACAGCTTCCTCAGGACACCCCCATTTTGTTTATTTGTGAACATTTCAGGACACCAGAAGTGTTCTTAGAACACATTCAACTTGCCATCGAACAATACGGACAGCGTCCTCAGGACACCCCAATTTTGTTTATTTGTGAACATTTCAGGACACCGCAAGTGTTTTTAGAACACATTCAACTTGCCATCGAACAATACGGACAGCGTCCTCTGGACGGTTCCATGTAATAATGTCGCCATAAAAATCTCGCCATGCAAAAATATCACCGAAAAATGGCCGTTTTTTGTGGCGACATTATTGCATGGAACATGCGGGGGACACCCCCGCAGCCCCTTAACTTTATTTTTTTCTTTTTTCTTTTTCTTTTTTAATTTTTTTTTTGCCCCTGTCCCCATATATATGGTCACCCAAATAATATTGCCACAACATTTTCCCGGCGATATTATTTACGGCGACCATATATATGGGAATATTATTACTTGATACCCTCAGGACACCCCCATTTTGTTTATTTGCGAACATTTCAGGACACCACCTGTGTCCTTAGAACACATTCAACTTGCCATCGAACAATACGGACAGCGTCCTCAGGACAAACCCATTTTGTTTATTTACAAACATTTCAGGACACCACGAGTGTTCTTAGAACACATTCAACTTGACAGAGAACAATACGGACAGCGTCTTCAGGACACCCCCTACAAACATTTCAGGACACCGCGAGTGTTCTTAGAACACTTTAAACATGACAACGAACAAAACGCACAGCGTCCTCAGAACACCCCCATTTTTTTTATTTACAAACATTTCAGGACACCACAAGTGTTCTTAGAACACATTCAACTTGCAAGAGAACAATACGGACAGCTTTCTCAGAACACCCCCATTTTTTTATTTGCGATTATTTCAGGACACCGCCAGTGTTCTTAGAACACATTCAACTTGCCAGAGAACAATAGGGACAGTGTCTTCAGGACACTCCCTACGGACATTTCAGGACACAGCGAGTGTTCTTAAAACACTTTCAACTTGACAACGAACAATACGGACAGCGTCCTCAGGACACCCTCATTTTATTTATTTGTGAACATTTCAGGACACCGCAAGTGTTCTTAGAACACATTCGACTTGCCGGCGAACAATACGAACAGCGTCCTCAGGGCACCCCAATTTTGTTTATTTATGAACATTTCAGGCACCACAAGTGTTCTTAGAACACATTCAAATGGCCAGAGAACAATACGGACAGCATCCTCAGAATACCACCATTTTTTTATTTGCGAACATTTCAGGACACCACGAGTGTTCTTAGAACACATTCAACTTGCCAGCGAACAATACAGACAGCGTCTTCAGGACACCCCCTATGAACATTTTAGGACACCGCAACAGTTCTTAGAACACTTTCAACTTGACAACGAACAATATGGACGGCGTCCTCAAAACACCCCCATTTCGTTAATTTGCGAACATTTCAGGACACCGCGAGTGTTCTTAGAACACATTCAACTTGCAAGACAACAATACAGACAGATTCCTTAGGACACCCCCATTTTGTTTATTTGCGAACATTTCAGGACACCGCGAGTGTTCTTAGAATACTTTCAACTTGACAACGAACAATACGGACAGCGTCCTCAGAACACCCCCATTTTTTTATTTGCGAACATTTCAGGACACCGCGAGTGTTCTTAGAACACTTTCAACTTGACAACGAACCATACAGACAGAGTCCTTAGGACACCCCCATTTTGTTTATTTGCGAACATTTCAGGACACCACCTGTGTTCTTAGAACACATTCAACTTGTCATCGAACAATACGGACAGCGTCCTCAGGACTTCCCCATTTTGTTTATTTATGAACATTTCAGGACACCGCGAGTGTTCTTAGAACACATTTAACTTCCCATCGAACAATACGGACATCGTCCCCATGACACCCCCATTTTGTTTATTTACGAACATTTCAGGACACCGCGATTGTTCTTAGAACACATTCAACTTGCCAGAGAACAATACGGACAGCGTCTTCAGGACACCCCCTATGAAATTTTTAGGACACAGCAAGTGTTCTTAGAAAACTTTAAACATGACAACGTACAAAATGGACAGCGTCCTCAGAACACCCCCATTTTGTTTATTTACAAACATTTCAGGACACCACAAGTGTTCTTAGAACACATTCAACTTGCAAGAGAACAATACAGAAAGCGTCTTCAGGACACCCCTTACGAACATTTCAGGACACCTCAAGTGTTCTTAGAACATTTTCAACTTGACAATGAACAATACGGACAGCGTCCTCAGGACACCTCCATTTTTTTATTTGCGAACATTTCAGGACACCGCAAGTGTTCTTAGAACACATTCAAATTGCCAGAGAACAATACGGCCAGCGTCTTCAGGACACCCCCTACGAACATTTCAGGACACCGCGAGTGTTCTTAGAACACTTTAAACATGACAACGAACAAAACGCACAGCGTCCTCAGAACACCCCCATTTTTTTTATTTACGAACATTTCAGGACACCACAAGTGTTCTTAGAACACATTCAACTTGCAAGAGAACAATACGGACAGCTTTCTCAGAACACCCCCATTTATTTATTTGCGATTATTTCAGGACACCGCAAGTGTTCTTAGAACACATTCAACTTGCCAGAGAACAATACGGACAGTGTCTTCAGGACACCCCTACGAACATTTCAGGACACAGCGAGTGTTCTTAAAACACTTTCAACTTGACAACGAACAATACGGACAGCGTCCTCAGGACACCCCCATTTTATTTATTTGTGAACATTTCAGGACACCGCAAGTGTTCTTAGAACACATTCGACTTGCCGGCGAACAATACGAACAGCGTCCTCAGGACGCCCCAATTTTGTTTATTTATGAACATTTCAGGCACCACAAGTGTTCTTAGAACACATTCAAATTGCCAGAGAACAATACGGACAGCATCCTCAGAATACACCCATTTTTTTATTTGCGAACATTTCAGGACTCCAAGAGTGTTCTTAGAACACATTCAACTTGCCAGCGAACAATACAGACAGCGTCCTCAAAACACCCCCATTTTGTTAATTTGCGAACATTTCAGGACACCGCGAGTGTTCTTAGAACACATTCAACTTGCAAGAGAACAATACGGACAGCGTCCTCAGAACACCCCCATTTTTTTATTTGCGAACATTTCGGGACACCGCAAGTGTTCTTAGAACACTTTCAACTTGACAACGAACCATACAGACAGAGTCCTTAGGACACCCCCATTTTGTTTATTTGCGAACATTTCAGGACACCACCTGTGTTCTTATAACACATTCAACTTGTCATCGAACAATACGGACAGCGTCTTAAGGACTTCCCCATTTTGTTTATTTATGAACATTTCAGGACACCGCGAGTGTTCTTAGAACACATTCAACTTCCCATCGAACAATACGGACAGCGTCCCCATGACACCCCCATTTTGTTTATTTACGAATATTTCAGGACACCGCAAGTGTTCTTAGAACACATTCAACTTGCCAGAGAACAATACGGACAGCGTCTTCAGGACACCCCCTACGAAAATTTTAGGACACAGCGAGTGTTCTTAGAAAACTTTAAACATGACAACGAACAAAACGGACTGCGTCCTCAGAACACCCCCATTTTGTTTATTTACAAACATTTCAGGACACCACAAGTGTTCTTAGAACACATTCAACTTGCAAGAGAACAATACAGAAAGCGTCTTCAGGACACCCCCTACGAACATTTCAGGACACCGCAACAGTTCTTAGAACACTTTCAACTTGACAACGAACAATACGAACAGCGTCCTCAGGACACCCCTATTTTGTTTATTTACGAAAATTTCAGGAGAACACGAGTGTTCTTAGAACACATTCAACTTGCCAGAGAACAATACGGACAGCGTCTTCAGGACACCCCCTACGAACATTTTAGGACACAGCGAGTGTTCTTAGAAAACTTTAAACATGACAACGAACAAAACGGACAGTGTCCTCAGAACACCCCCATTTTGTTTATTTACGAACATTTCAGGACACCACAAGTGTTCTTAAAACACATTCAACTTGCAAGAGAACAATACGGACAGCGTCTTCAGGACACCCCCTATGAACATTTCAGGACACTGCAAGTGTTGTCAGAACATTTTCAACTTGACAACGAACAATACGGATAGTGTCCTCAGGGCACCCCCATTTTGTTTATTTGCGAACATTTCAGGACACTGCAAGTGTTCTTAGAACACATTCAACTTACCATCGAACAATACGGACAGTGTCCTTAGGACACCCCCATTTTGTTTATTTATGAACATTTCAGGACACTGCAAGTGTTCTTAGAACACATTCAACTTGCCATCGAACAATACGGACATAGTCCTCAGGACACCCCCATTTTGTTTATTTGTGAACATTTCAGGACACCGCAAGTGTTCTTAGAACACATTTAACTTGCCATCGAACAATACGGACAGCGTCCTCAGGACGGTTCCATGTAATATTGTCGCCACAAAAATCTCGCCATGCAAAAATATCACCGAAAAATGGCCGTTTTTTGTGGCGACATTATTGCATGGAACATGCGGGGGACACCCCCGCAGCCCCCACACTTTATTTTTTTTCTTTTTTGCCCCTGTCCCCATATATATGGTCACCCAAATAATATTGCCACACTTTCTCAGCGATATTATTTACGGCGACCATATATGTGGGGATATTATTACCTGATACCCACAGGACACCCCCATTTTGTTTATTTACGAACATTTCAGGACTCCACAAGTGTTCTTAGAACACATTCAAATTGCCAGAGAACAATACGGACAGCGTCCTCAGGACACCCCCATTTTCTTTATGTACGAACATTTCAGAACACCGTGAGTGTTCTTGGAACACATTCAACTTCCCATTGAACAATACGGACAGCATCCCCATGACACCCCCATTTTGTTTATTTATGAACATTTCAGGACACCACGAGTGTTCTTAGAACACAATCAACTTGCCAGAGAACAATACGGACAGCGTCTTCAGGACACCCCCTATGTACATTTCAGGACACTGCAAGTGTTCTTAGAACACTTTAAACATGACAACGAACAAAACGGACAGCGTCCCCATGACACCCCCATTTAGTAAATTTGCGAACATTTCAGGACACCGCGAGTGTTCTTAGAACACATTCAACTTGCAAGAGAACAATACGGACAGCGTCCTCAGAACACACCCATTTTTTTATTTACGAACATTTCAGGACACTGCGAGTGTTCTTAGAACACTTTCAACTTGACAACGAACAATACAGACAGCGTCCTCAGGACACCCCCATTTTGTTTATTTGCAAACATTTCAGGACACCACCTGTGTTCTTAGAACACATTCAACTTGCCATCGAACAATACGGACAGCGTCCTCAGGACATCCCCATTTTGTTTATTTATGAACATTTCAGGACACCGCGAGTGTTCTTAGAACACATTCAACTTCCCATCGAACAATACGACAGCGTCCCCATGACACCCCCATTTTGTTTATTTACGAACATTTCAGGACACCACGAGTGTTCTTAGAACACATTCTACTTGCCAGAGATCAATACGGACAGCGTATTCTGGGCACCCCCTACGAACATTTCAGGACACGGCGAGTGTTCTTAGAAAACTTTAAACATGACAACGAACAAAACAGACAGCGTCCTCAGAACACTCCCATTTTGTTTATTTACTTACATTTCAGGACACCACAAGTGTTCTTAAAACACATTCAACTTGCAAGAGAACAATACGGACAGCGTCTTCAGGACACCCCCTACGAACATTTCAGGATACTGCAAGTGTTCTTAGAACATTTTCAACTTGACAACAAACAATACGGACAGCGTCCTCAGGACACCCCCATTTTGTTTATTTGCGAACATTTTAGGACACCGTGAGTGTTCTTAGAACACATTCAACTTGCCATCGAACAATACGGACAGCGTCCTCAGGACACCCCCATTTTGTTTATTTGTGAACATTTCAGGACACCACAAGTGTTCTTAGAACACATTCAACTTGCCATCGAACAAAACGGACACCGTCCTCAGGACGGTTCCATGTAATAATGTCGCCACAAAAATCACGCCATGCAAAAATATCACCGAAAAATAGCCGTTTTTTGTGGCGACATTATTGCTTGGAACATGCGGGGGACACCCCCGCAGCACACAAACTTTATTTTTTTTCTTTTTTCTTTTTCACATTTTTTTTGCCCCTGTCCCCATATATGTGGTCAACCAAATAATATTGCCACAACATTTTCATGGCGATATTATTTACGGCGACCATATATATGGGGATATTATTACCTGATACCCTCAGGACACCCCCATTTTGTTTATTTACGAACATTTCAGGACACCACAAGTGTTCTTAGAACACATTCAACTTGCCAGAGAACAATACGGACAGCGTCTTCAGGAAACCCCCTACGAACATTTCAGGACACGGCGAGTGTTCTTAGAAAACTTTAAACATGACAACGAACAAAACGGACAGCGTCCTCAGAACACCCCCATTTTGTTTATTTACGAACATTTCAGGACACCACAAGTGTTCTTAAAACACATTCAACTTGCAAGAGAACAATACAGAAATCGTCTTCAGGACACCCCCTACGAACATTTCAGGACACCTCAAGTGTTCTTAGAACATTTTCAACTTGACAACGAACCATACGCACAGCGTCCTCAGGACACCCACATTTCTTTATTTGCGAACATTTCAGGACGCCGCAAGTGTTCTTAGAACACATTCAACTTGCCAGCGAACAATACAGACAGCGTCTTCAGGACACCCCCTATGAACATTTCAGGACACCTCGACAGTTCTTAGAACACTTTCAACTTGACAACGAACAATACGAACAGCATCCTCAGGTCACCCCTATTTTGTTTATTTACGAACATTTCAGGACACCGCAAGTGTTCTTAGAACACATTTAACTTGCAAGAGAACAATACAGACAGCGTCCTTTGAACACCCCCATTTTTTTTATTTGCGAACATTTCAGGACACCACCTGTGTTCTTAGAACACATTCAACTTGTCATCGAACAATACGGACAGCGTCCTAAGGACTTCCACATTTTGTTTATTTATGAACATTTCAGGACACCGCGAGTGTTCTTAGAACACATTCAACTTCCCATCGAACAATACGGACAGTGTCCCCATGACACCCCCATTTTGTTTATTTACGAATATTTCAGGACACCGCAAGTGTTCTTAGAACACATTCAACTTGCCAGAGAACAATACGGACAGCGTCTTCAGGACACCCCCTACGAAAATTTTAGGACACAGCGAGTGTTCTTAGAAAACTTTAAACATGACAACGAATAAAACGGACTGCGTCCTCAGAACACCCCCATTTTGTTTATTTACAAACATTTCAGGACACCACAAGTGTTCTTAGAACACATTCAACTTGCAAGAGAACAATACAGAAAGCGTCTTCAGGACACCCCCTACGAAGATTTCAGGACACCTCAAGTGTTCTTAAAACATTTTCAACTTGACAATGAACAATACGGACAGCGTCCTCAGGACACCCACATTTTTTTATTTGCGAACATTTCAGGACACCACAAGTGTTCTTAGAACACATTCAACTTGCCAGAGAATAATACGGACAGCGTCTTCAGGACACCCCCTACGAACATTTCAGGACACGGCGAGTGTTCTTAGAAAACTTTAAACATGACAACGAACAAAGAGGACAGCATCCTCAGAACACCCCCATTTTGTTTATTTACGAACATTTCAGGACACCACAAGTGTTCTTAGAACACATTCAACTTGCAAGAGAACAATACGGACAGCGTCTTCAGGACACCCCCTACGAACATTTCAGGACACCGCAAGTGTTCTTAGAACATTTTCAACTTGACAACAAACAATACGGACAGCGTCTTCAGGACACCCCCATTTTGTTTATTTGTGAACATTTCAGGACACCGCAAGTGTTCTTAGAACACATTCAACTTGCCATCGAACAATACGGACAGCGTCCTCAGGACAGTTCCATGTAATATTGTCGGCACAAAAATATCGCCATGCAAAAATATCACCGAAAAATGGCCGTTTTTTGTGGCAACATTATTGCATCGAGCATGCGGGAGACACCCCCGCAGCCCCCAAACTTTATTTTTTTTCTTTTTTCTTTTTCTTTTTTAATTATTTTTTTTTGCCCCTGTCCCCATATATATGGTCACCCAAATAATATTGCCACAACACTTTCCCGGCGATATTATTTACGGCGACCATATATATGGGAGTATTATTACCGGATACCCTCAGGACACCCCCATTTTGTTTATTTACGAATGTTTCAGAACACCATGATTGTTCTTAGAACACATTCAACTTCCCATCGAACAATACGGACAGCGTCCCCATGACACCCCCATTTTGTTTATTTACAAACATTTCAGGACACCACGAGTGTTCTTAGAACACATTCAACTTGCCAGAGAACAATACGGACAGTGTCCTCAGGACACCCCCATTTTCTTTATTTACGAATGTTTCAGAACACCGTGATTGTTCTTAGAACACATTCAACTTCCCATCGAACAATACGGACAGCGTCCCCATGACACCACCATTTTGTTTATTTACAAACATTTCAGGACACCACGAGTGTTCTTAGAACACATTCAACTTGCCTGAGAACAATACGGACAGCGTCTTCAGGACACCCCCTACGAACATTTCAGGATACCGCGAGTGTTCTTAGAACACTTTAAACATGACAACGAACAAAACGGACAGCGTCCTCAGAACAACCCCATTTTGTTTATTTACGAAAATTTCAGGACACCACAAGTGTTCTTACAACACATCCAACTTGCAAGAGAACAATACGGACAGCTTTCTCAGAACACCCCCATTTTTTTATTTGCGATTATTTCAGGACACCGCAAGTGTTCTTAGAACACATTCAACTTGCCAGAGAACAATACAGACAGCGTCTTCAGGACACCCCCTACAAACATTTCAGGACACGGCGAGTGTTCTTAGAACACTTTCAACTTGACAACGAACAATACGGACAGCGTCCTCAGGACACCCCCATTTTATTTATTTGTGAACATTTCAGGACACCGCAAGTGTTCTTAGAACACATTCGACTTGCCGGTGAACAATACGAACAGCGTCCTCAGGACACCCCAATTTTGTTTATTTATGAACATTTCAGGCACCACAAGTGTTCTTAGAACACATTCAAATTGCCAGAGAACAATACGGACAGCATCCTCAGAATACCCCCATTTTTTTATTTGCGAACATTTCAGGACACCGCAAGTGTTCTTAGGACACATTCAACTTGCAAGAGAACAATACGGACAGCGTCCTCAGAACACCCCCATTTTTTTATTTGCGAACATTTCAGGACACCGCAAGTGTTCTTAGAACACTTTCAACTTGACAACGAACAATACAGACAGCGTCCTCCGGACACCCCCATTTTGTTTATTTGCGAACATTTCAGGACACCACCTGTGTTTTTAGAACACATTCAACTTGCCATCGAACAATACGGACAGCGCCCTCAGGACATCCCCATTTTGTTTATTTATGAACATTTCATGACACCGCTATTTTTCCTAGAACACATTCAACTTCCCATCGAACAATACGGACAGCGTCCCCATGACACCCCCATTTTGTTTATTTACGAACATTTCAGGACACCGCAAGTGTTCTTAGAACACATTCAACTTGCCAGAGAACAATACGGACAGCGTCTTCAAGACACCCCCTACGAACATTTCAGGACACGGCGAGTGTTCTTAGAAAACTTTAAACATGACAACGAACAAAACGGACAGCGTCCTCAAAACACCCCCATTTTGTTTATTTACGAACATTTCAGGACACCACAAGTGTTCTTAGAACACATTCAACTTGCAAGAGAACAATACAGAAAGCGTCTTCAGGACACCCCCTATGAACATTTCAGGACAACTCAAGTGTTCTTAGAACATTTTCAACTTGACAACGAACAATACGGACAGCGTCCTCAGGACACCCCCATTTTTTTATTTGCGAACATTTCAGGACACCGAGAGTGTTCTTAGAACACATTCAACTTGCCAGCGAACAATACAGACAGCGTCTTCAGGACACCCCCTATGAACATTTCAGGACACCGCAACAGTTCTTAGAACACTTTCAACTTGACAACGAACAATACGAACAGCGTCCTCAGGACACCCCTATTTTGTTTATTTACGAACATTTCAGGACACCGCAAGTGTTCTTAGAACACATTCAACTTGCAAGAGAACAATACGGACAGCGTCCTCAGAACACCCCCATTTTTTTTATTTGCGAACATTTCAGGACACCGCAAGTGTTCTTAGAATACTTTCAACTTGACAACGAACAATACAGACAGCGTCCTCAGGACACCCCCATTTTGTTTATTTGCGAACATTTCAGGACACCACCTATGTTTTTAGAACACATTCAACTTGCCATCGAACAATATGGACAGCGCCCTCAGGACATCCCCATTTTGTTTATTTATGAACATTTCATGACACCGCTATTTTTCCTAGAACACATTCAACTTCCCATCGAACAATACGGACAGCGTCCCCATGACACCCCCATTTTGTTTATTTACGAACATTTCAGGACACCGCAAGTGTTCTTAGAACACATTCAACTTGCCAGAGAACAATACGGACAGCGTCTTCAAGACACCCCCTACGAACATTTCAGGACACGGCGAGTGTTCTTAGAAAACTTTAAACATGACAACGAACAAAACGGACAGCGTCCTCAAAACACCCCCATTTTGTTTATTTACGAACATTTCAGGACACCACAAGTGTTCTTAGAACACATTCAACTTGCAAGAGAACAATACAGAAAGCGTCTTCAGGACACCCCCTATGAACATTTCAGGACAACTCAAGTGTTCTTAGAACATTTTCAACTTGACAACGAACAATACGGACAGCGTCCTCAGGACACCCCCATTTTTTTATTTGCGAACATTTCAGGACACCGAGAATGTTCTTAGAACACATTCAACTTGCCAGCGAACAATACAGAGAGCGTCTTCAGGACACCCCCTATGAACATTGCAGGACACCGCGACAGTTCTTAGAACACTTTCAACTTGACAATGAACAATACGAACAGCGGCCTCAGGACACCCCTATTTTGTTTATTTACGAACATTTCAGGACACCGCGAGTGTTCTTAGAACACTTTCAACTTGCAAGAGAACAATACGGACAGCGTCCTCAGAACACCCCCATTTTTTTTATTTGCGAACATTTCAGGACACCGCAAGTGTTCTTAGAATACTTTCAAATTGACAACGAACAATACAGACAGCGTCCTCAGGACACCCCCATTTTGTTTATTTGCGAACATTTCAGGACACCACCTGTGTCCTTAGAACACATTCAACTTGCCATCGAACAATACGGACAGCGTCCTCAGGACAACCCCATTTTGTTTATTTATGAACATTTCAGGACACCGCGAGTGTTCTTAGAACACATTCAACTTCCCATCGAACAATACGGACAGCGTCCCCATGGCACCCCCATTTTGTTTATTTACGAACATTTCAGGACACCGCAAGTGTTCTTAGAACACATTCAACTTGCCAGAGAACAATACGGACAGCGTCTTCAGGACACCCCCTACGAACATTTCAGGACACGGCGAGTGTTCTTAGAAAACTTTAAACATGACAACGAACAAAACGGACAGCGTCCTCAGAACACCCCCATTTTGTTTATTTGCGAACATTTCAGGACACCACCTGTGTCCTTAGAACACATTCAACTTGCCATCGAACAATACGGACAGCGTCCTCAGGACAACCCCATTTTGTTTATTTATGAACATTTCAGGACACCGCGAGTGTTCTTAGAACACATTCAACTTCCCATCGAACAATACGGACAGCGTCCCCATGGCACCCCCATTTTGTTTATTTACGAACATTTCAGGACACCGCAAGTGTTCTTAGAACACATTCAACTTGCCAGAGAACAATACGGACAGCGTCTTCAGGACACCCCCTACGAACATTTCAGGACACGGCGAGTGTTCTTAGAAAACTTTAAACATGACAACGAACAAAACGGACAGCGTCCTCAGAACACCCCCATTTTGTTTATTTACGAACATTTCAGGACACCACAAGTGTTCTTAGAACACATTCAACCTGCAAGAGAACAATACAGAAAGCGTCTTCAGGACACCCCCTATGAACATTTCAGGACACCTCAAGTGTTCTTAGAACATTTTCAACTTGACAACGAACAATACGGACAGCATCCTCAGGACACCCCCATTTTTTTATTTGCGAACATTTCAGGACACCGAGAGTGTTCTTAGAACACATTCAACTTGCCAGCGAACAATACAGACAGCGTCTTCAGGACACCCCCTATGAACATTTCAGGACACCGCGACAGTTCTTAGAACACTTTCAACTTGACAACGAACAATACGAACAGCGTCCTCAGGACACCCCTATTTTGTTTATTTACGAACATTTCAGGACACCGCGAGTGTTCTTAGAACACATTCAACTTGCAAGAGAACAATACGGACAGCGTCCTCAGAACACCCCCATTTTTTTTATTTATGAACATTTCAGGACACCGCGAGTGTTATTAGAACATATTCAACTTCCCATCGAACACTACGGACAGCGTCCCCATGGCACCCCCATTTTGTTTATTTACAAACATTTCAGGACACCACGAGTGTTCTTAGAACACATTCAACTTGCCAGAGAACAATATGGACAGCGTCTTCAGGACACCCCCTACGAACATTTCAGGACACAGCGAGTGTTCTTAGAAATCTTTAAACATGACAACGAACAAAACGGACAGCGTCCTCAGAACACTCCCATTTTGTTTATTTGCGAACATTTCAGGACACCGTGAATGTTCTTAGAACACATTCAACTTGCCATCGAACAATACGGACAGCGTCCTCAGGACACCCCCATTTTGTTTATTTGTGAACATTTCAGGACACCGGAAGTGTTCTTAGAACACATTCAACTTGCCATCGAACAATACGGACAGCGTCCTCAGGACACCCCAATTTTGTTTATTTGTGAACATTTCAGGACACCGCAAGTGTTCTTAGAACACATTCAACTTGCCATCGAACAATACGGACAGCGTCCTCTGGACGGTTCCATGTAATAATGTCGCCATAAAAATCTCGCCATGCAAAAATATCACCGAAAAATGGCCGTTTTTTGTGGCGACATTATTGCATGGAACATGCGGGGCACACCCCCGCAGCCCACACACTTTATTTTTTTTCTTTTTTCTTTTTCTTTTTTAATTTTTTTTTTTTGCCCCTGTCCCCATATATATGGTCACCCAAATAATATTGCCACAACATTTTCCCGGCGATATTATTTACGGCGACCATATATATGGGAATATTATTACTTGATACCCTCAGGACACCCCCATTTTGTTTATTTGCGAACATTTCAGGACACCACCTGTGTCCTTAGAACACATTCAACTTGCCATCGAACAATACGGACAGCGTCTTCAGGACACCCCCTACAAACATTTCAGGACACCGCGAGTGTTCTTAGAACACTTTAAACATGACAACGAACAAAACGCACAGCGTCCTCAGAACACCCCCATTTTTTTTATTTACAAACATTTCAGGACACCACAAGTGTTCTTAGAACACATTCAACTTGCAAGAGAACAATACGGACAGCTTTCTCAGAACACCCCCATTTTTTTATTTGCGATTATTTCAGGACACCGCCAGTGTTCTTAGAACACATTCAACTTGCCAGAGAACAATACGGACAGTGTCTTCAGGACACTCCCTACGGACATTTCAGGACACAGCGAGTGTTCTTAAAACACTTTCAACTTGACAACGAACAATACGGACAGCGTCCTCAGGACACCCTCATTTTATTTATTTGTGAACATTTCAGGACACCGCAAGTGTTCTTAGAACACATTCGACTTGCCGGCGAACAATACGAACAGCGTCCTCAGGGCACCCCAATTTTGTTTATTTATGAACATTTCAGGCACCACAAGTGTTCTTAGAACACATTCAAATTGCCAGAGAACAATACGGACAGCATCCTCAGAATACCCCCATTTTTTTATTTGCGAACATTTCAGGACACCACGAGTGTTCTTAGAACACATTCAACTTGCCAGCGAACAATACAGACAGCGTCTTCAGGACACCCCCTATGAACATTTTAGGACACCGCAACAGTTCTTAGAACACTTTCAACTTGACAACGAACAATACGGACAGCGTCCTCAAAACACCCCCATTTCGTTAATTTGCGAACATTTCAGGACACCGCGAGTGTTCTTAGAACACATTCAACTTGCAAGACAACAATACGGACAGATTCCTTAGGACACCCCCATTTTGTTTAATTGCGAACATTTCAGGACACCGCGAGTGTTCTTAGAATACTTTCAACTTGACAACGAACAATACGGACAGCGTCCTCAGAACACCCCCATTTTTTTATTTGCGAACATTTCAGGACACCGCGAGTGTTCTTAGAACATTTTCAACTTGACAACGAACCATACAGACAGAGTCCTTAGGACACCCCCATTTTGTTTATTTGCGAACATTTCAGGACACCACCTGTGTTCTTAGAACACATTCAACTTGTCATCGAACAATACGGACAGCGTCCTCAGGACTTCCCCATTTTGTTTATTTATGAACATTTCAGGACACCGCGAGTGTTCTTAGAACACATTTAACTTCCCATCGAACAATACGGACAGCGTCCCCATGACACCCCCATTTTGTTTATTTACGAACATTTCAGGACACCGCGATTGTTCTTAGAACACATTCAACTTGCCAGAGAACAATACGGACAGCGTCTTCAGGACACCCCCTATGAAATTTTTAGGACACAGCAAGTGTTCTTAGAAAACTTTAAACATGACAACGAACAAAACGGACAGCGTCCTCAGAACACCCCCATTTTGTTTATTTACAAACATTTCAGGACACCACAAGTGTTCTTAGAACACATTCAACTTGCAAGAGA
Source organism: Ambystoma mexicanum (assembly GCF_040938575.1). Lineage (NCBI taxonomy): Eukaryota > Metazoa > Chordata > Amphibia > Caudata > Ambystomatidae > Ambystoma > Ambystoma mexicanum. The sequence goes on along the minus strand of NC_090924.1, from coordinate 1,062,971,863 downwards.
ACAATACAGAAAGCGTCTTCAGGACACCCCTTACGAACATTTCAGGACACCTCAAGTGTTCTTAGAACATTTTCAACTTGACAACGAACAATACGGACAGCGTCCTCAGGACACCCCCATTTTTTTATTTGCGAACATTTCAGGACACCGAGAATGTTCTTAGAACACATTCAACTTGCCAGCGAACAATACAGAGAGCGTCTTCAGGACACCCCCTATGAACATTGCAGGACACCGCGACAGTTCTTAGAACACTTTCAACTTGACAATGAACAATACGAACAGCGGCCTCAGGACACCCCTATTTTGTTTATTTACGAACATTTCAGGACACCGCGAGTGTTCTTAGAACACTTTCAACTTGCAAGAGAACAATACGGACAGCGTCCTCAGAACACCCCCATTTTTTTTATTTGCGAACATTTCAGGACACCGCAAGTGTTCTTAGAATACTTTCAAATTGACAACGAACAATACAGACAGCGTCCTCAGGACACCCCCATTTTGTTTATTTGCGAACATTTCAGGACACCACCTGTGTCCTTAGAACACATTCAACTTGCCATCGAACAATACGGACAGCGTCCTCAGGACAACCCCATTTTGTTTATTTATGAACATTTCAGGACACCGCGAGTGTTCTTAGAACACATTCAACTTCCCATCGAACAATACGGACAGCGTCCCCATGGCACCCCCATTTTGTTTATTTACGAACATTTCAGGACACCGCAAGTGTTCTTAGAACACATTCAACTTGCCAGAGAACAATACGGACAGCGTCTTCAGGACACCCCCTACGAACATTTCAGGACACGGCGAGTGTTCTTAGAAAACTTTAAACATGACAACGAACAAAACGGACAGCGTCCTCAGAACACCCCCATTTTGTTTATTTGCGAACATTTCAGGACACCACCTGTGTCCTTAGAACACATTCAACTTGCCATCGAACAATACGGACAGCGTCCTCAGGACAACCCCATTTTGTTTATTTATGAACATTTCAGGACACCGCGAGTGTTCTTAGAACACATTCAACTTCCCATCGAACAATACGGACAGCGTCCCCATGGCACCCCCATTTTGTTTATTTACGAACATTTCAGGACACCGCAAGTGTTCTTAGAACACATTCAACTTGCCAGAGAACAATACGGACAGCGTCTTCAGGACACCCCCTACGAACATTTCAGGACACGGCGAGTGTTCTTAGAAAACTTTAAACATGACAACGAACAAAACGGACAGCGTCCTCAGAACACCCCCATTTTGTTTATTTACGAACATTTCAGGACACCACAAGTGTTCTTAGAACACATTCAACCTGCAAGAGAACAATACAGAAAGCGTCTTCAGGACACCCCCTATGAACATTTCAGGACACCTCAAGTGTTCTTAGAACATTTTCAACTTGACAACGAACAATACGGACAGCATCCTCAGGACACCCCCATTTTTTTATTTGCGAACATTTCAGGACACCGAGAGTGTTCTTAGAACACATTCAAATTGCCAGAGAACAATACGGACAGCGTCTTCAGGACACCCCCTACGAACATTTCAGGACACCGCGAGTGTTCTTAGAACACTTTAAACATGACAACGAACAAAACGCACAGCGTCCTCAGAACACCCCCATTTTTTTTATTTACGAACATTTCAGGACACCACAAGTGTTCTTAGAACACATTCAACTTGCAAGAGAACAATACGGACAGCTTTCTCAGAACACCCCCATTTATTTATTTGCGATTATTTCAGGACACCGCAAGTGTTCTTAGAACACATTCAACTTGCCAGAGAACAATACGGACAGTGTCTTCAGGACACCCCCTACGAACATTTCAGGACACAGCGAGTGTTCTTAAAACACTTTCAACTTGACAACGAACAATACGGACAGCGTCCTCATGACACCCCCATTTTATTTATTTGTGAACATTTCAGGACACCGCAAGTGTTCTTAGAACACATTCGACTTGCCGGCAAACAATACGAACAGCGTCCTCAGGACACCCCCTATGAAATTTTTAGGACACAGCAAGTGTTCTTAGAAAACTTTAAACATGACAACGAACAAAACGGACAGCGTCCTCAGAACACCCCCATTTTGTTTATTTACAAACATTTCATGACACCGCAAGTGTTCTTAGAACACATTCGACTTGCCGGCGAACAATACGAACAGCGTCCTCAGGACGCCCCAATTTTGTTTATTTATGAACATTTCAGGCACCACAAGTGTTCTTAGAACACATTCAAATTGCCAGAGAACAATACGGACAGCATCCTCAGAATACACCCATTTTTTTATTTGCGAACATTTCAGGACACCACGAGTGTTCTTAGAACACATTCAACTTGCCAGCGAACAATACAGACAGCGTCCTCAAAACACCCCCATTTTGTTAATTTGCGAACATTTCAGGACACCGCGAGTGTTCTTAGAACACATTCAACTTGCAAGAGAACAATACGGACAGCGTCCTCAGAACACCCCCATTTTTTTATTTGCGAACATTTCAGGACACCACAAGTGTTCTTAGAACACTTTCAACTTGACAACGAACCATACAGACAGAGTCCTTAGGACACCCCCATTTTGTTTATTTGCGAACATTTCAGGACACCACCTGTGTTCTTAGAACACATTCAACTTGTCATCGAACAATACGGACAGCGTCCTAAGGACTTCCCCATTTTGTTTATTTATGAACATTTCAGGACACCGCGAGTGTTCTTAGAACACATTCAACTTCCCATCGAACAATACGGACAGCGTCCCCATGACACCCCCATTTTGTTTATTTACGAATATTTCAGGACACCGCAAGTGTTCTTAGAACACATTCAACTTGCCAGAGAACAATACGGACAGCGTCTTCATGACACCCCCTACGAAGATTTTAGGACACAGCGAGTGTTCTTAGAAAACTTTAAACATGACAACGAACAAAACGGACTGCGTCCTCAGAACACCCCCATTTTGTTTATTTACAAACATTTCAGGACACCACAAGTGTTCTTAGAACACATTCAACTTGCAAGAGAACAATACAGAAAGCGTCTTCAGGACACCCCCTACGAACATTTCAGGACACCGCAACAGTTCTTAGAACACTTTCAACTTGACAACGAACAATACGAACAGCGTCCTCAGGACACCCCTATTTTGTTTATTTACGAACATTTCAGGAGACCACGAGTGTTCTTAGAACACATTCAACTTGCCAGAGAACAATACGGACAGTGTCTTCAGGACACCCCCTACGAACATTTCAGGACACAGCGAGTGTTCTTAAAACACTTTCAACTTGACAACGAACAATACGGACAGCGTCCTCAGGACACCCCCATTTTATTTATTTGTGAACATTTCAGGACACCGCAAGTGTTCTTAGAACACATTCGACTTGCCGGCAAACAATACGAACAGCGTCCTCAGGACACCCCCTATGAAATTTTTAGGACACAGCAAGTGTTCTTAGAAAACTTTAAACATGACAACGAACAAAACGGACAGCGTCCTCAGAACACCCCCATTTTGTTTATTTACAAACATTTCAGGACACCACAAGTGTTCTTAGAACACATTCAACTTGCAAGAGAACAATACAGAAAGCGTCTTCAGGACACCCCTTACGAACATTTCAGGACACCTCAAGTGTTCTTAGAACATTTTCAACTTGACAATGAACAATACGGACAGCGTCCTCAGGACACCTCCATTTTTTTATTTGCGAACATTTCAGGACACCGCAAGTGTTCTTAGAACACATTCAAATTGCCAGAGAACAATACGGACAGCGTCTTCAGGACACCCCCTACGAACATTTCAGGACACCGCGAGTGTTCTTAGAACACTTTAAACATGACAACGAACAAAACGCACAGCGTCCTTAGAACACCCCCATTTTTTTTATTTACGAACATTTCAGGACACCACAAGTGTTCTTAGAACACATTCAACTTGCAAGAGAACAATACGGACAGCTTTCTCAGAACACCCCCATTTATTTATTTGCGATTATTTCAGGACACCGCAAGTGTTCTTAGAACACATTCAACTTGCCAGAGAACAATACGGACAGTGTCTTCAGGACACCCCCTACGAACATTTCAGGACACAGCGAGTGTTCTTAAAACACTTTCAACTTGACAACGAAGAATACGGACAGCGTCCTCAGGACACCCCCATTTTATTTATTTGTGAACATTTCAGGACACCGCAAGTGTTCTTAGAACACATTCGACTTGCCGGCGAACAATACGAACAGCGTCCTCAGGACGCCCCAATTTTGTTTATTTATGAACATTTCAGGCACCACAAGTGTTCTTAGAACACATTCAAATTGCCAGAGAACAATACGGACAGCATCCTCAGAATACACCCATTTTTTTATTTGCGAACATTTCAGGACACCACGAGTGTTCTTAGAACACATTCAACTTGCCAGCGAACAATACAGACAGCGTCCTCAAAACACCCCCATTTTGTTAATTTGCGAACATTTCAGGACACCGCGAGTGTTCTTAGAACACATTCAACTTGCAAGAGAACAATACGGACAGCGTCCTCAGAACACCCCCATTTTTTTATTTGCGAACATTTCAGGACACCGCAAGTGTTCTTAGAACACTTTCAACTTGACAACGAACCATACAGACAGAGTCCTTAGGACACCCCCATTTTGTTTATTTGCGAACATTTCAGGACACCACCTGTGTTCTTAGAACACATTCAACTTGTCATCGAACAATACGGACAGCGTCCTAAGGACTTCCCCATTTTGTTTATTTATGAACATTTCAGGACACCGCGAGTGTTCTTAGAACACATTCAACTTCCCATCGAACAATACGGACAGCGTCCCCATGACACCCCCATTTTGTTTATTTACGAATATTTCAGGATACCGCAAGTGTTCTTAGAACACATTCAACTTGCCAGAGAACAATACGGACAGCGTCTTCAGGACACTCCCTACGAACATTTCAGGACACAGCGAGTGTTCTTAGAAAACTTTAAACATGACAACGAACAAAACGGACTGCGTCCTCAGAACACCCCCATTTTGTTTATTTGCGAACATTTCAGGACACCCTGAGTGTCCTAAGAACACATTCAACTTGCCATCGCACAATACGAACAGCGTCCTCAGGACACCCCCATTTTGTTTATTTGTGAACATTTCAGGACACTGCAAGTGTTCTTAGAACACATTCAACTTGCCATCGAACAATACGGACAGCGTCCTCAGGACACCCCCATTTTGTTTATTTGTGAACATTTCAGGACACCGCAAGTGTTCTTAGAACACATTCAACTTGCCATCGAACAATACGGACAGCGTCCACAGGACGGTTCCATGTAATAATGTCGCCACAAAAATCTCGCCATGCAAAAATATCACCGAAAAATGGCCGTTTTTTGTGGCGACATTATTGCATGGAACATGCGGGCGACACCCCCGCAGCCCCCAAACTTTATTTTTTTTCTTTTTTCTTTTTCTTTTTTAAATTTTGTTTTTGCCCCTGTCCCCATATAAATGGTCACCCAAATAATATTGCCACAACATTTTCCCGGCGATATTATTTACGGCGACCATATATATGGGGATATTATTACCTGATTCCCTCAGGACACCCCCATTTTGTTTATTTACAAACATTCCAGGACACCACAAGTGTTCTTAGAACACATTCAACTTGCCAGAGAACAATACGGACAGTGTCCTCAGGACACCCCCATTTTGTTTATTTACAAACATTTCAGGACACCACGAGTGTTCTTAGAACACATTCAACTTGCCAGAGAACAATACGGACAGCGTCTTCAGGACACCACCTACGAACATTTCAGGACACCGCGAGTGTTCTTAGAACACATTTTAAACATGAAAACGAACAAAACGGACAGCGTCCCCATGACACCCCCATTTTGTTAATTTGCGAACAATTCAGGACACCGCGAGTGTTCTTAGAACACATTCAACTTGCAAGAGAACAATACGGACAGCGTCCTCAGAACACCCTCATTTTTTTATTTGCGAACATTTCAGGACAACGCGAGTGTTCTTAGAACACATTCAACTTCCCATCGAACAATACGGACAGCGTCCCCAGGACACCCCCATTTTGTTTATTTACAAACATTTCAGGACACCACGAGTGTTCTTAGAACACTTTCAACTTGACAACAAACAATACAGACAGCGTCCTCAGGAGACCCCCATTTCGTTTATTTGCGAACATTTCAGGACACCACCTGTGTTCTTAGAACACATTAAACTTGCCATCGAACAATACGGACAGCGTCCTCAGGACATCCCCATTTTGTTTATTTATGAACATTTCAGGACACCGCGAGTGTTCTTAGAACACATTCAACTTCCCATCGAACAATACCGACAGCGTCCCCATGACACCCCCATTTTGTTTATTTACGAACATTTCAGGACACCACAAGTGTTCTTAGAACACATTCAACTTGCCAGAGAACAATACGGACAGCGTCTTCAGGACACCCCCTACGAACATTTCACGACACGCGAGTGTTCTTAGAAAACTTTAAACATGACAACGAACAAAACGGACAGCGTCCTCAGAACACCCCCATTTTGTTTATTTACGAACATTTCAGGACACCACAAGTGTTCTTAGAACACATTCAACTTGCAAGAGAACAATATGGACAGCGTCTTCAGGACACCCCCTACGAACATTTCAGGACACCGCAAGTGTTCTTAGAACATTTTCAACTTGACAACGAACAATACGGACAGCGTCCTCAGGACACCCCCATTTTGTTTATTTATGAACATTTCCGGACACCGCAAGTGTTCTTAGAACACATTCAACTTGCCATCGAACAATACAGACAGCGTCCTCAGGACACCTCCATTTTGTTTATTTCTGAACATTTCAGGACACCACAAGTGTTCTTAGAACACATTCAACTTGCCAGAGAACAATACCGACAGCGTCTTCAGGACACCCCCTTCGAACATTTCAGGACACGGCAAGTGTTCTTAGAAAACTTTAAACATGACAAAGAACAAAACGGACAGCGTCCTCAGAACACCCCCATTTTGTTTATTTACGAACATTTCAGGACACCACAAGTGTTCTTAGAACACATTCAACTTGCAAGAGAACAATACAGAAAGCGTCTTCAGGACACCCCCTACGAATATTTCAGGACACCTCAAGTGTTCTTAGAACATTTTCAACTTGCCAGCGACCAATACAGACAGCGTCTTCAGGACACCCCCTATGAACATTTCAGGACACGGCAAGTGTTCTTAGAAAACTTTAAACATGACAACGAACAAAACGGACAGCGTCCTCAGAACACCCCCATTTTGTTTATTTACGAACATTTCAGGACACCACAAGTGTTCTTAGAACACATTCAACTTGCAAGAGAACAATACAGAAAGCGTCTTCAGGACACCCCCTATGAATATTTCAGGACACCTCAAGTGTTCTTAGAACATTTTCAACTTGCCAGCGAACAATACGGACAGCGTCCTCAGGACACCCCCATTTTTTTATTTGCGAACATTTCAGGACACCGCGAGTGTTCTTAGAACACATTCAACTTGCCAGCGACCAATACAGACAGCGTCTTCAGGACACCCCCTATGAACATTTCAGGACACGGCGACAGTTCTTAGAACACTTTCAACTTGACAACGAACAATACGACCAGCATCCTCAGGACACCCCTATTTTGTTTATTTACGAACATTTCAGGACACCGCGAGTGTTCTTAGAACACATTCAACTTGCAAGAGAACAATACAGACAGCGTCCTCAGAACACCCCCATTTTTTTATTTGCGAACATTTCAGGACACCGCAAGTGTTCTTAGAACACTTTCAACTTGACAACGAACAATACAGACAGCGTCCTCAGGACACCCCCATTTTGTTTATTTGCTAACATTTCAGGACACCACCTGTGTTCTTAGAACACATTCAACTTGCAATCGAACAATACGGACAGCGTCCTCAGGACATCCCCATTTTGTTTATTTATGAACATTTCAGGACACCGCGAGTGTTCTTAGAACACATTCAACTTCCCATCGAACAATACGAACAGCGTCCCCATGACACCCCCATTTTGTTTATTTACGAACATTTCAGGACACCGCAAGTGTTCTTAGAACACATTCAACTTGCCAGAGAACAATACGGACAGCGTCTTCAGGACACCCCCTACGAACATTTCAGGAAACGGCGAGTGTTCTTAGAAAACTTTAAACATGACAACGAACAAAACGGACAGCGTCCTCAGAACACCCCCATTTTGTTTATTTACGAACATTTCAGGACACCACAAGTGTTCTTAGAACACATTCAACTTGCAAGAGAACAATACAGAAAGCGTCTTCAGGACACCCCCTACAAACATTTCAGGACACCTCAAGTGTTCTTAGAACATTTTCAACTTGACAACGAACAATACGGACAGCGTCCTCAGGACACCCCCATTTTTTTATTTGCGAACATTTCAGGACGCATCAAGTGTTCTTAGAACACATTAAACTTGCCAGCGAACAATACAGACAGCGTCTTCAGGACACCCCCTATGAACATTTCAGGACACCGCGACAGTTCTTAGAACACTTTCAATTTGACAACGAACAATACGAACAGCATCCTCAGGACACCCCTATTTTGTTTATTTACGAACATTTCAGGACACCGCGAGTGTTCTTAGAACACATTTAACTTGCAAGAGAACAATACAGACAGCGTCCTCAGGACACCCCCATTTTGTTTATTTGCTAACATTTCAGGACACCACCTGTGTTCTTAGAACACATTCAATTTGCCATCGAACAATACGGACAGCGTCCTCAGGACATCCCCATTTTGTTTATTTATGAACATTTCAGGACACCGCGAGTGTTCTTAGAACACATTCAACTTCCCATCGAACAATACGGACAGCGTCCCCATGACACTCCCATTTTGTTTATTTACGAACATTTCAGGACACCACGAGTGTTCTTAGAACACATTCAACTTGCCAGAGAACAATACGGACAGCGTCTTCAGGACACTCCCTACGAACATTTCAGGAAACAGCGAGTGTTCTTAGAAAACTTTAAACATGACAACGAGCAAAACGGAGAGCGTCCTCAGAACACCCCCATTTTGTTTATTTGCGAACATTTCAGGACACCCTGAGTGTCCTAAGAACACATTCAACTTGCCATCGCACAATACGAACAGCGTCCTCAGGACATCCCCATTTTGTTTATTTGTGAACATTTCAGGACACCGCAAGTGTTCTTAGAACACATTCAATTTGCCATCGAACAATACGGACAGCGTCCTCAGGACACCCCCATTTTGTTTATTTGTGAACATTTCAGGACACCGCAAGTGTTCTTAGAACACATTCAACTTGCCATCGAACAATACGGACAGCGTCCACAGGACGGTTCCATGTAATAAAGTCGCCACAAAAATCTCGCCATGCAAAAATATCACCGAAAAATGGCCGTTTTTTGTGGCGACATTATTGCATGGAACATGCGGGCGACACCCCCGCAGCCCCCAAACTTTATTTTTTTTCTTTTTTCTTTTTCTTTTTTAAATTTTTTTTTTGCCCCTGTCCCCATATAAATGGTCACCCAAATAATATTGCCACAACATTTTCCCGGCGATATTATTTACGGCGACCATATATATGGGGATATTATTACCTGATTCCCTCAGGACACCCCCATTTTGTTTATTTACGAACATTCCAGGACACCACAAGTGTTCTTAGAACACATTCAACTTGCCAGAGAACAATACGGACAGTGTCCTCAGGACACCCCCATTTTTTTATTTGCGAACATTTCAGGACACCGCGAGTGTTCTTAGAACACATTCAACTTGCCAGCGACCAATACAGACAGCGTCTTCAGGACATCCCCTATGAACATTTCAGGACACGGCGACAGTTCTTAGAACACTTTCAACTTGACAACGAACAATACGACCAGCATCCTCAGGACACCCCTATTTTGTTTATTTACGAACATTTCAGGACACCGCGAGTGTTCTTAGAACACATTCAACTTGCAAGAGAACAATACAGACAGCGTCCTCAGAACACCCCCATTTTTTTATTTGCGAACATTTCAGGACACCGCAAGTGTTCTTAGAACACTTTCAACTTGACAACGAACAATACAGACAGCGTCCTCAGGACACCCCCATTTTGTTTATTTGCTAACATTTCAGGACACCACCTGTGTTCTTAGAACACATTCAACTTGCAATCGAACAATACGGACAGCGTCCTCAGGACATCCCCATTTTGTTTATTTATGAACATTTCAGGACACCGCAAGTGTTCTTAGAACACATTCAACTTCCCATCGAACAATACGAACAGCGTCCCCATGACACCCCCATTTTGTTTATTTACGAACATTTCAGGACACCGCAAGTGTTCTTAGAACACATTCAACTTGCCAGAGAACAATACGGACAGCGTCTTCAGGACACCCCCTACGAACATTTCAGGAAACGGCGAGTGTTCTTAGAAAACTTTAAACATGACAACGAACAAAACGGACAGCGTCCTCAGAACACCCCCATTTTGTTTATTTACGAACATTTCAGGACACCACAAGTGTTCTTAGAACACATTCAACTTGCAAGAGAACAATACAGAAAGTGTCTTCAGGACACCCCCTACAAACATTTCAGGACACCTCAAGTGTTCTTAGAACATTTTCAACTTGACAACGAACAATACGGACAGCGTCCTCAGGACACCCCCATTTTTTTATTTGCGAACATTTCAGGACGCATCAAGTGTTCTTAGAACACATTCAACTTGCCAGCGAACAATACAGACAGCGTCTTCAGGACACCCCCTATGAACATTTCAGGACATCGCGACAGTTCTTAGAACACTTTCAACTTGACAACGAACAATACGAACAGCATCCTCAGGACACCCCTATTTTGTTTATTTCGAACATTTCAGGACACCGCGAGTGTTCTTAGAACACATTTAACTTGCAAGAGAACAATACAGGCAGCGTCCTCAGAACACCCCCATTTTTTTTATTTGCGAACATTTCAGGACACCGCAAGTGTTCTTAGAACACTTTCAACTTGACAATGAACAATACAGACAGCGTCCTCAGGACACCCCCATTTTGTTTATTTGCTAACATTTCAGGACACCACCTGTGTTCTTAGAACACATTCAATTTGCCATCGAACAATACGGACAGCGTCCTCAGGACATCCCCATTTTGTTTATTTATGAACATTTCAGGACACCGCGAGTGTTCTTAGAACACATTCAACTTCCCATCGAACAATACGGACAGCGTCCCCATGACACTCCCATTTTGTTTATTTACGAACATTTCAGGACACCACGAGTGTTCTTAGAACACATTCAACTTGCCAGAGAACAATACGGACAGCGTCTTCAGGACACTCCCTACGAACATTTCAGGAAACAGCGAGTGTTCTTAGAAAACTTTAAACATGACAACGAGCAAAACGGAGAGCGTCCTCAGAACACCCCCATTTTGTTTATTTGCGAACATTTCAGGACACCCTGAGTGTCCTAAGAACACATTCAACTTGCCATCGCACAATACGAACAGCGTCCTCAGGACATCCCCATTTTGTTTATTTGTGAACATTTCAGGACACCGCAAGTGTTCTTAGAACACATTCAACTTGCCATCGAACAATACGGACAGCGTCCTCAGGACACCCCCATTTTGTTTATTTGTGAACATTTCAGGACACCGCAAGTGTTCTTAGAACACATTCAACTTGCCATCGAACAATACGGACAGCGTCCACAGGACGGTTCCATGTAATAAAGTCGCCACAAAAATCTCGCCATGCAAAAATATCACCGAAAAATGGCCGTTTTTTGTGGCGACATTATTGCATGGAACATGCGGGCGACACCCCCGCAGCCCCCAAACTTTATTTTTTTTCTTTTTTCTTTTTCTTTTTTAAATTTTTTTTTTGCCCCTGTCCCCATATAAATGGTCACCCAAATAATATTGCCACAACATTTTCCCGGCGATATTATTTACGGCGACCATATATATGGGGATAGTATTACCTGATTCCCTCAGGACACCCCCATTTTGTTTATTTACGAACATTCCAGGACACCACAAGTGTTCTTAGAACACAATCAACTTGCCAGAGAACAATACGGACAGTGTCCTCAGGACACCCCCATTTTGTTTATTTACAAACATTTTAGGAAACCACAAGTGTTCTTAGAACACATTCAACTTGCCAGAGAACAATACGGACAGCGTCTTCAGGACACCCCCTACGAACATTTCAGGACACCGCGAGTGTTCTTAGAACACATTTTAAACATGAAAACAAACAAAACGGACAGCGTCCCCATGACACCCCCATTTTGTTAATTTGCGAACAATTCAGGACACCGCAAGTGTTCTTAGAACACATTCAACTTGCAAGAGAACAATACGGACAGCGTCCTCAGAACACCCCCATTTTTTTATTTGCGAACATTTCAGGACAACGCGAGTGTTCTTAGAACACTTTCCACTTGACAACGAACAATACAGACAGCGTCCTCAGGACACCCCCATTTTGTTTATTTGCGAACATTTCAGGACACCACCTGTGTTCTTAGAACACATTCAACTTGCCATCGAACAATACGGACAGCGTCCTCAGGACATCCCCATTTTGTTTATTTATGAACATTTCAGGACACCGCGAGTGTTCTTAGAACACATTCAACTTCCCATCGAACAATACGGACAGTGTCCCCATGACACCCCCATTTTTTTTATTTACAAACATTTCAGGACACCGCAAGTGTTCTTAGAACACATTCAACTTGCCAGAGAACAATACGGACAGCGTCTTCAGGACACCCCCTACGAACATTTCAGGACACGGCGAGTGTTCTTAGAAAACTTTAAACATGACAATGAACAAAACGGACAGCGTCCTCAGAACACCCCACAATTTGTTTATTTATGAACATTTCAGGACACCACAAGTGTTCTTAGAACACATTCAACTTGCAAGAGAACAATACAGAAAGCGTCTTCAGGACACCCCTACGAACATTTCAGGACACCTCAAGTGTTCTTAGAACATTTTCAACTTGACAACGAACAATACAGACAGCGTCCTCAGGACACCCCCAATTTTTTTATTTGCGAACATTTCAGAACATCGCGAGTGTTCTTAGAACACATTCAACGTGCCAGCGAACAATACTGACAGCGTCTTCAGGACACCCCCTATGAACATTTCAGGACACCGCGACAGTTCTTAGAACACTTTCAACTTGAAAACGAACAATACGAACAGCGTCGTCAGGACACCCCTATTTTGTTTATTTACGAACATTTCAGGACACCGCGAGTGTTCTTAGAACACATTCAACTTGCAAGAGAACAATATGGACAGCGTCCTCAGAACACCCCCATTTTTTTATTTGCAAACATTTCAGGACGCCGCGAGTGTTCTTAGAACACATTCAACTTGCCAGCGAACAATACAGACAGCGTCTTCAGGACACCCCCTATGAACATTTCAGGACACCGCGACAGTTCTTAGAACACTTTCAACTTGACAACGAACAATATGAACAGCATCATCAGGACACCTCTATTTTGTTTATTTACGAACATTTCAGGGCACCGCAAGTGTTCTTAGAACACATTCAACTTGCAAGAGAACAATACAGACAGCGTCTTCAGAACACCCCCATTTTTTTTTATTTGCGAACAATTCAGGACACCGCAAGTGTTCTTAGAACACTTTCAACTTGACCATGAACAATACAGACAGCGTCCTCAGGACACCCCCATTTTCTTTATTTGCTAACATTTCAGGACACCACCTGTGTTCTTAGAACACATTCAACTTGCCATCGAACAATACGGACAGCGTCCTCAGGACATCCCCATTTTGTTTATTTATGAACATTTCAGGACACCGCGAGTGTTCTTAGAACACATTCAACTTCCCATCGAACAGTACGGACAGCGTCCCCATGACACCCCCATTTTGTTTATTTACGAACATTTCAGGACACCACGAGTGTTCTTAGAACACATTCACTTTGCCAGAGAACAATACGTACAGCGTCTTCAGGACACCCCCTACGAACATTTCAGGACACAGCGAGTGTTCTTAGAAAACTTTAAACATGACAACGAGCAAAACGGAGAGCATCCTCAGAACACCCCCATTTTGTTTATTTGCGAACATTTCAGCACACAGTGAGTGTCCTTAGAACACATTCAACTTGCCATCACACAATACGAACAGCGTCCTCAGGACACCCCCATTTTGTTTATTTGCGAACATTTCAGGACACCACAAGTGTTCTTAGAACACTTTCAACTTGACAACGAACAATACAGACAGCGTCCTCAGGACACCCCCATTTTGTTTATTTGCGAACATTTCAGGACACCACCTGTGTTCTTAGAACACATTCAACTTGCCATCGAACAATACAGACAGCGTCCTCAGGACATCCCCATTTTGTTTATTTATGAACATTTCAGGACACCGCGAGTGTTCTTAGAACACATTCAACTTGCAAGAGAACAATACGGACAGCGTCTTCAGGACACCCCCTACGAACATTTCAGGACACGGCGAGTGTTCTTAGAAAACTTTAAACATGACAACGAACAAAACGGACAGCGTCCTCAGAACACCCCCATTTTGTTTATTTACGAACATTTCAGGACACCACAAGTGTTCTTAGAACACATTCAACTTGCAAGAGAACAATACAGAAAGTGTCTTCAGGACACCCCTACGAACATTTCAGGACACCTCAAGTGTTCTTAGAACATTTGCAACTTGACAACGAACAATACAGACAGCGTCCTCAGGACATCCCCATTTTTTTATTTGCGAACATTTCAGGACATCGCGAGTGTTCTTAGAACACATTCAACTTGCCAGCGAACAATACAGACAGCGTCTTCAGGACACCCCCTATGAACATTTCAGGACACCGTGACAGTTCTTAGAACACTTTCAACTTGAAAACGAACAATACGAACAGCGTCCTCAGGACACCCCTATTTTGTTTATTTACGAACATTTCAGGACACCGCGAGTGTTCTTAGAACACATTCAACTTGCAAGAGAACAATACGGACAGCGTCCTCAGAACACCCCCATTTTTTTATTTGCAAACATTTCAGGACACCGCAAGTGTTCTTAGAACACTTACAACTTGACAACGAACAATACAGACAGCGTTCTCAGGACACCCCCATTTTGTTTATTTGCGAACATTTCATGACACCACCTGTGTTCTTAGAACACATTCAACTTGCCATCGAACAATACAGACAGCGTCCTCAGGACATCCCCATTTTGTTTATTTATGAACATTTCAGGACACCGCGAGTGTTCTTAGAACACATTCAACTTGCAAGAGAACAATACGGACAGCGTCCTCAGAACACCCCCATTTTTTTATTTGCAAACATTTCAGGACGCCGCGAGTGTTCCTAGAACACATTCAACTTGCCAGCGAACAATACAGACAGCATCTTCAGGACACCCCCTATGAACATTTCAGGACACCGCCACAGTTCTTAGAACACTTTCAACTTGACAACGAACAATACGAACAGCATCCTCAGAACACCCCCATTTTTTTATTTGCAAACATTTCCGGACACCGCAAGTGTTCTTAGAACACTTTCAACTTGACAACGAACAATACAGACAGTGTCCTCAGGACACCCCCATTTTGTTTATTTGCGAACATTTCAGGACACCAACTGTGTTCTTAGAACACATTCAACTTGCCATCGAACAATACAGACAGCGTCCTCAGGACATCCCCATTTTGTTTATTTATGAACATTTCAGGACACCGCGAGTGTTCTTAGAACACATTCAACTTGCAAGAGAACAATACGGACAGCGTCTTCAGGACACCCCCTACAAACATTTCAGGACACGGCGAGTGTTCTTAGAAAACTTTAAACATGACAACGAACAAAACGGACAGCGTCCTCAGAACACCCCCATTTTGTTTATTTACGAACA
Source organism: Ambystoma mexicanum (assembly GCF_040938575.1). Taxonomy (NCBI): domain Eukaryota; kingdom Metazoa; phylum Chordata; class Amphibia; order Caudata; family Ambystomatidae; genus Ambystoma; species Ambystoma mexicanum. The sequence continues at coordinate 1,062,955,775 of NC_090924.1, read as the reverse complement.
TTTCAGGACACCACAAGTGTTCTTAGAACACATTCAACTTGCAAGAGAACAATACAGAAAGCGTCTTCAGGACACCCCCTACGAACATTTCAGGACACCTCAAGTGTTCTTAGAACATTTTCAACTTGACAACGAACAATACGGACAGCGTCCTCAGGACACCCCCATTTTTTTATTTGCGAACATTTCAGGACGCTGCGAGTGTTCTTAGAACACATTCAACTTGTCAGCGAACAATACAGACAGCGTCTTCAGGACACCCCCTATGAACATTTCAGGACACCGCGACAGTTCTTAGAACACTTTCAACTTGACAACGAACAATACGAACAGCATCCTCAGGACACCCCTATTTTGATTATTTACGAACATTTCAGGACACCGCGAGTGTTCTTAGAACACATTTAACTTGCAAGAGAACAATACAGGCAGCGTCCTCAGAACACCCCCATTTTTTTTATTTGCGAACATTTCAGGACACCGCAAGTGTTCTTAGAACACTTTCAACTTGACAATGAACAATACAGACAGCGTCCTCAGGACACCCCCATTTTGTTTATTTGCTAACATTTCAGGACACCACCTGTGTTCTTAGAACACATTCAACTTGCCATCGAACAATACGGACAGCGTCCTCAGGACATCCCCATTTTGTTTATTTACGAACATTTCAGGACACCACAAGTGTTCTTAGAACACATTCAACTTGCCAGAGAACAATACGGACAGCGTCTTCAGGACACTCCCGACGAACATTTCAGGAAACAGCGAGTGTTCTTAGAAAACTTTAAACATGACAACGATCAAAACGGAGAGCGTCCTCAGAACACCTCCATTTTGTTTATTTGCGAACATTTCAGGACACATTCAATTGCCATCGCACAATACGAACAGCGTCCTCAGGACACCCCCATTTTGTTTATTTGTGAACATTTCAGGACACCGCAAGTGTTCTTAGAACACATTCAACTTGCCATCGAACAATACGGACAGCGTCCTCAGGACACCCCCATTTTGTTTATTTGTGAACATTTCAGGACACCGCAAGTGTTCTTAGAACACATTCAACTTGCCATCGAAAAATACGGACAGCGTCCACAGGACGGTTCCATGTAATAATGTCGCCACAAAAATCTCGCCATGCAAAAATATCACCGAAAAATGGCCGTTTTTTGTGGCGACATTATTGCATGGAACATGCGGGGGACACCCCCGCAGCCCCCAAACTTTATTTTTTTTCTTTTTTCTTTTTCTTTTTTAATTTTTTTTTTGCCCCTGTCCCCATATATATGGTCACCCAAATAATATTGCCACAACATTTTCCCGGCGATATTATTTACGGCGACCATATATATGGGGATATTATTACCTGATTCCCTCAGGACACCCCCATTTTGTTTATTTACGAACATTCCAGGACACCACAAGTGTTCTTAGAACATATTCAACTTGCCAGAGAACAATACGGACAGCGTCTTCAGGACACCCCCTACGAACATTTCAGGACACCGCAAGTGTTCTTAGAACACATTTTAAACATGAAAACGAACAAAATGGACAGCGTCCCCATGACACCCCCATTTTGTTAATTTGCGAACAATTCAGGACACCGCGAGTGTTCTTAGAACACATTCAACTTGCAAGAGAACAATACGGACAGCGTCCTCAGAACACCCCCATTTTTTTATTTGCGAACATTTCAGGACAACGCGAGTGTTCTTAGAACACTTTCCACTTGACAACGAACAATACAGATAGCGTCCTCAGGACACCCCCATTTTGTTTATTTGCGAACATTTCAGGACACCACCTGTGTTCTTAGAACACATTCAACTTGCCATCGAACAATACGGACAGGTCCTCAGGACATCCCCATTTTGTTTATTTATGAACATTTCATGACACCGCGAGTGTTCTTAGAACACATTCAACTTCCCATCGAACAATACGGACAGCGTCCCCATGACACCCCCATTTTTTTTATTTACAAACATTTCAGGACACCGCAAGTGTTCTTAGAACACATTCAACTTGCCAGAGAACAATACGGACAGCGTCTTCAGGACACCCCCTACGAACATTTCAGGACACGGCGAGTGTTCTTAGAAAACTTTAAACATGACAATGAACAAAACGGACAGCGTCCTCAGAACACCCCCATTTTGTTTATTTATGAACATTTCAGGACACCACAAGTGTTCTTAGAACACATTCAACTTGCAAGAGAACAATACAGAAAGCGTCTTCAGGACACCCCTACGAACATTTCAGGACACCTCAAGTGTTCTTAGAACATTTTCAACTTGACAACGAACAATACAGACAGCGTCCTCAGGACACCCCCAATTTTTTTATTTGCGAACATTTCAGAACATTGCGAGTGTTCTTAGAACACATTCAACTTGCCAGCGAACAATACAGACAGCGTCTTCAGGACACCCCCTATGAACATTTCAGGACACCGTGACAGTTCTTAGGACACTTTCAACTTGAAAACGAACAATACGAACAGCGTCGTCAGGACACCCCTATTTTGTTTATTTACGAACATTTCAGGACACCGCGAGTGTTCTTAGAACACATTCAACTTGCAAGAGAACAATATGGACAGCGTCCTCAGAACACCCCCATTTTTTTATTTGCAAACATTTCAGGACGCAGCGAGTGTTCTTAGAACACATTCAACTTGCCAGCGAACAATACAGACAGCGTCTTCAGGACACCCCCTATGAACATTTCAGGACACCGCGACAGTTCTTAGAACACTTTCAACTTGACAACGAACAATACGAACAGCATCCTCAGGACACCCCTATTTTGTTTATTTACGAACATTTCAGGGCACCGCAAGTGTTCTTAGAACACATTCAACTTGCAAGAGAACAATACAGACAGCGTCTTCAGAACACCCCCATTTTTTTTATTTGCGAACATTTCAGGACACCGCAAGTGTTCTTAGAACACTTTCAACTTGACCATGAACAATACAGACAGCGTCCTCAGGACACCCCCATTTTGTTTATTTGCTAACATTTCAGGACACCACCTGTGTTCTTAGAACACATTCAACTTGCCATCGAACAATACGGACAGCGTCCCCAGGACATCCCCATTTTGTTTATTTATGAACATTTCAGGACACCGCGAGAGTTCTTAGAACACATTCAACTTCCCATCGAACAATACGGACAGCGTCCCCATGACACCCTCATTTTGTTTATTTACGAACATTTCAGGACACCACGAGTGTTCTTAGAACACATTCAACTTGCCAGAGAACAATACGTACAGCGTCTTCAGGACACCCCCTACGAACATTTCAGGACACAGCGAGTGTTCTTAGAAAACTTTAAACATGACAACGAGCAAAACGGAGAGCGTCCTCAGAACACCCCCATTTTGTTTATTTGCGAACATTTCAGCACACAGTGAGTGTCCTTAGAACACATTCAACTTGCCATCGCACAATACGAACAGCGTCCTCAGGACACCCCCATTTTGTTTATTTGCGAACATTTCATGACACCACCTGTGTTCTTAGAACACATTCAACTTGCCATCGAACAATACAGACAGCGTCCTCAGGACATCCCCATTTTGTTTATTTATGAACATTTCAGGACACCGCGAGTGTTCTTAGAACACATTCAACTTGCAAGAGAACAATACGGACAGCGTCCTCAGAACACCCCCATTTTTTTATTTGCAAACATTTCAGGACGCCGCGAGTGTTCTTAGAACACTTTCAACTTGACAACGAACAATACAGACAGCGTCCTCAGGACACCCCCATTTTGTTTATTTGCGAACATTTCAGGACACCACCTGTGTTCTTAGAACACATTCAACTTGCAAGAGAACAATACAGAAAGCGTCTTCAGGACACCCCTACGAACATTTCAGGACACCTCAAGTGTTCTTAGAACATTTTCAACTTGACAACGAACAATACAGACAGCGTCCTCAGGACACCCCCATTTTGTTTATTTGCGAACATTTCAGGACACCACCTGTGTTCTTAGAACACATTCAACTTGCCATCGAACAATACAGACAGCGTCCTCAGGACACCCCCTATGAACATTTCAGGACACCGCGACAGTTCTTAGAACACTTTCAACTTGACAACGAACAATGCGAACAGCATCCTCAGAACACCCCCATTTTTTTATTTGCAAACATTTCAGGACACCGCAAGTGTTCTTAGAACACTTTCAACTTGACAACAAACAATACAGACAGCGTCCTCAGGACACCCCCATTTTGTTTATTTGCGAACATTTCAGGACACCACCTGTGTTCTTAGAACACATTCAACTTGCCATCGAACAATACAGACATCGTCCTCAGGACATCCCCATTTTGTTTATTTATGAACATTTCAGGACACCGCGAGTGTTCTTAGAACACATTCAACTTGCAAGAGAACAATACGGACAGCGTCTTCATGACACCCCCTACGAACATTTCAGGACACGGCGAGTGTTCTTAGAAAACTTTAAACATGACAACGAACAAAACAGACAGCGTCCTCAGAACACCCCCATTTTGTTTATTTACGAACATTTCAGGACACCACAAGTGTTCTTAGAACACATTCAACTTGCAAGAGAACAATACAGAAAGCGTCTTCAGGACACCCCTACGAACATTTCAGGACACCTCAAGTGTTCTTAGAACATTTTCAACTTGACAACGAACAATACAGACAGCGTCCTCAGGACATCCCCATTTCGTTAATTTGCGAACATTTCAGGACACCGCAAGTGTTCTTAGAACACATTCAACTTGCAAGAGAACAATACGGACAGCATCCTCAGAACACCCCCATTTTTTTGTTTGCGAACATTTCAGGACACCGCGAGTGTTCTTAGAACACTTTCAACTTGACAACGAACAATACAGACAGCATCTTCAGGACACCCCCTATGAACATTTCAGGACACCGCGACAGTTCTTAGAACACTTTCAACTTGACAACGAACAATGCGAACAGCATCCTCAGAACTCCCCCATTTTTTTATTTGCAAACATTTCAGGACACCGCAAGTGTTCTTAGAACACTTTCAACTTGACAACGAACAATACAGACAGTGTCCTCAGGACATCCCCATTTTGTTTATTTATGAACATTTCAGGACACCGCGAGTGTTCTTAGAACACATTCAACTTGCAAGAGAACAATACGGACAGCGTCTTCAGGACACCCCCTACGAACATTTCAGGACACGGCGAGTGTTCTTAGAAAACTTTAAACATGACAACGAACAAAACGGACAGCGTCCTCAGAACACCCCCATTTTGTTTATTTACGAACATTTCAGGACACCACAAGTGTTCTTAGAACACATTCAACTTGCAAGAGAACAATACAGAAAGCGTCTTCAAGACACCCCTACGAACATTTCAGGACACCTCAAGTGTTCTTAGAACATTTGCAACTTGACAACGAACAATACAGACAGCGTCCTCAGGACATCCCCATTTTTTTATTTGCGAACATTTCAGGACATCACGAGTGTTCTTAGAACACATTCAACTTGCCAGCGAACAATACAGACAGCGTCTTCAGGACACCCCCTATGAACATTTCAGGACACCGCGACAGTTCTTAGAACACTTTCAACTTGAAAACGAACAATACGAACAGCGTCCTCAGGACACCCCTATTTTGTTTATTTACGAACATTTCAGGACACCGCGAGTGTTCTTAGAACACATTCAACTTGCAAGAGAACAATACGGACAGCGTCCTCAGAACACCCCCATTTTTTTATTTGCAAACATTTCAGGACACCGCAAGTGTTCTTAGAACACTTTCAACTTGACAACGAACAATACAGACAGCGTCCTCAGGACACCCCCATTTTGTTTATTTGCGAACATTTCATGACACCACCTGTGTTCTTAGAACACATTAAACTTGCCATCGAACAATACAGACAGCGTCCTCAGGACATCCCCATTTTGTTTATTTATGAACATTTCAGGACACCGCGAGTGTTCTTAGAACACATTCAACTTGCAAGAGAACAATACGGACAGCGTCCTCAGAACACCCCCATTTTTTTATTTGCAAACATTTCAGGACGCCGCGAGTGTTCTTAGAACACATTCAACTTGCCAGCGAACAATACAGACAGCATCTTCAGGACACCCCCTATGAACATTTCAGGACACCGCGACAGTTCTTAGAACACTTTCAACTTGACAACGAACAATACGAACAGCATCCTCAGAACACCCCAATTTTTTTATTTGTAAACATTTCCGGACACCGCAAGTGTTCTTAGAACACTTTCAACTTGACAACGAACAATACAGACAGTGTCCTCAGGACACCCCCATTTTGTTTATTTGCGAACATTTCAGGACACCACCTGTGTTCTTAGAACACATTCAACTTGCCATCGAACAATACAGACAGCGTCCTCAGGACATCCCCATTTTGTTTATTTATGAACATTTCAGGACACCGCGAGTGTTCTTAGAACACATTCAACTTGCAAGAGAACAATACGGACAGCGTCTTCAGGACACCCCCTACAAACATTTCAGGACACGGCGAGTGTTCTTAGAAAACTTTAAACATGACAACGAACAAAACGGACAGCGTCCTCAGAACACCCCCATTTTGTTTATTTACGAACATTTCAGGACACCACAAGTGTTCTTAGAACACATTCAACTTGCAAGAGAACACTACAGACAGCGTCCTCAGGACACCCCCATTTTGTTTATTTGCGAACATTTCAGGACACCACCTGTGTTCTTAGAACACATTCAACTTGCCATCGAACAATACAGACAGCGTCCTCAGGACATCCCCATTTTGTTTATTTACGAACATTTCAGGACACCACAAGTGTTCTTAGAACACATTCAACTTGCAAGAGAACAATACAGAAAGCGTCTTCAAGACACCCCTACGAACATTTCAGGACACCTCAAGTGTTCTTAGAACATTTGCAACTTGACAACGAACAATACAGACAGCGTCCTCAGGACATCCCCATTTTTTTATTTGCGAACATTTCAGGACATCACGAGTGTTCTTAGAACACATTCAACTTGCCAGCGAACAATACAGACAGCGTCTTCAGGACACCCCCTATGAACATTTCAGGACACCGCGACAGTTCTTAGAACACTTTCAACTTGAAAACGAACAATACGAACAGCGTCCTCAGGACACCCCTATTTTGTTTATTTACGAACATTTCAGGACACCGCGAGTGTTCTTAGAACACATTCAACTTGCAAGAGAACAATACGGACAGCGTCCTCAGAACACCCCCATTTTTTTATTTGCAAACATTTCAGGACACCGCAAGTGTTCTTAGAACACTTTCAACTTGACAACGAACAATACAGACAGCGTCCTCAGGACACCCCCATTTTGTTTATTTGCGAACATTTCATGACACCACCTGTGTTCTTAGAACACATTAAACTTGCCATCGAACAATACAGACAGCGTCCTCAGGACATCCCCATTTTGTTTATTTATGAACATTTCAGGACACCGCGAGTGTTCTTAGAACACATTCAACTTGCAAGAGAACAATACGGACAGCGTCCTCAGAACACCCCCATTTTTTTATTTGCAAACATTTCAGGACGCCGCGAGTGTTCTTAGAACACATTCAACTTGCCAGCGAACAATACAGACAGCATCTTCAGGACACCCCCTATGAACATTTCAGGACACCGCGACAGTTCTTAGAACACTTTCAACTTGACAACGAACAATACGAACAGCATCCTCAGAACACCCCAATTTTTTTATTTGTAAACATTTCCGGACACCGCAAGTGTTCTTAGAACACTTTCAACTTGACAACGAACAATACAGACAGTGTCCTCAGGACACCCCCATTTTGTTTATTTGCGAACATTTCAGGACACCACCTGTGTTCTTAGAACACATTCAACTTGCCATCGAACAATACAGACAGCGTCCTCAGGACATCCCCATTTTGTTTATTTATGAACATTTCAGGACACCGCGAGTGTTCTTAGAACACATTCAACTTGCAAGAGAACAATACGGACAGCGTCTTCAGGACACCCCCTACAAACATTTCAGGACACGGCGAGTGTTCTTAGAAAACTTTAAACATGACAACGAACAAAACGGACAGCGTCCTCAGAACACCCCCATTTTGTTTATTTACGAACATTTCAGGACACCACAAGTGTTCTTAGAACACATTCAACTTGCAAGAGAACACTACAGACAGCGTCCTCAGGACACCCCCATTTTGTTTATTTGCGAACATTTCAGGACACCACCTGTGTTCTTAGAACACATTCAACTTGCCATCGAACAATACAGACAGCGTCCTCAGGACATCCCCATTTTGTTTATTTATGAACATTTCAGGACACCGCGAGTGTTCTTAGAACACATTCCACTTGCAAGAGAACAATACGGACAGCGTCTTCATGACACCCCCTACGAACATTTCAGGACACCGCGAGTGTTCTTAGAAAACTTTAAACATGACAACGAACAAAACGGACAGCGTCCTCAGAACACCCCCATTTTGTTTATTTACGAACATTTCAGGACACCACAAGTGTTCTTAGAACACATTCAACTTGCAAGAGAACAATACAGAAAGCGTCTTCAGGACACCCCTACGAACATTTCAGGACACCTCAAGTGTTCTTAGAACATTTTCAACTTGACAACGAACAATACAGACAGCGTCCTCAGGACATCCCCATTTCGTTAATTTGCGAACATTTCAGGACACCGCAAGTGTTCTTAGAACACATTCAACTTGCAAGAGAACAATACGGACAGCATCTTCAGGACACCCCCTATGAACATTTCAGGACACCGCGACAGTTCTTAGAACACTTTCAACTTGACAACGAACAATGCGAACAGCATCCTCAGAACACCCCCATTTTTTTATTTGCAAACATTTCAGGACACCGCAAGTGTTCTTAGAACACTTTCAACTTGACAACGAACAATACAGACAGCGTCCTCAGGACACCCCCATTTTGTTTATTTGCGAACATTTCAGGACACCACCTGTGTTCTTAGAACACATTCAACTTGCCATCGAACAATACAGACAGCGTCCTCAGGACATCCCCATTTTGTTTATTTATGAACATTTCAGGACACCGCGAGTGTTCTTAGAACACATTCAACTTGCAAGAGAACAATACGGACAGCTTCTTCAGGACACCCCCTACGAACATTTCAGGACACGGCGAGTGTTCTTAGAAAACTTTAAACATGACAACGAACAAAACGGACAGCGTCCTCAGAACACCCCCATTTTGTTTATTTACGAACATTTCAGGACACCACAAGTGTTCTTAGAACACATTCAACTTGCAAGAGAACAATACAGAAAGCGTCTTCAGGACACCCCTACGAACATTTCAGGACACCTCAAGTGTTCTTAGAACATTTGCAACTTGCCATCGAACAATACAGACAGCGTCCTCAGGACATCCCCATTTTGTTTATTTATGAACATTTCAGGACACCGCGAGTGTTCTTAGAACACATTCAACTTGCAAGAGAACAATACGGACAGCGTCTTCAGGACACCCCCTACAAACATTTCAGGACACGGCGAGTGTTCTTAGAAAACTTTAAACATGACAACGAACAAAACGGACAGCGTCCTCAGAACACCCCCATTTTGTTTATTTACGAACATTTCAGGACACCACAAGTGTTCTTAGAACACATTCAACTTGCAAGAGAACACTACAGACAGCGTCCTCAGGACACCCCCATTTTGTTTATTTGCGAACATTTCAGGACACCACCTGTGTTCTTAGAACACATTCAACTTGCCATCGAACAATACAGACAGCGTCCTCAGGACATCCCCATTTTGTTTATTTATGAACATTTCAGGACACCGCGAGTGTTCTTAGAACACATTCAACTTGCAAGAGAACAATACGGACAGCGTCTTCATGACACCCCCTACGAACATTTCAGGACACCTCGAGTGTTCTTAGAAAACTTTAAACATGACAACGAACAAAACGGACAGCGTCCTCAGAACACCCCCATTTTGTTTATTTACGAACATTTCAGGACACCACAAGTGTTCTTAGAACACATTCAACTTGCAAGAGAACAATACAGAAAGCGTCTTCAGGACACCCCTACGAACATTTCAGGACACCTCAAGTGTTCTTAGAACATTTTCAACTTGACAACGAACAATACAGACAGCGTCCTCAGGACATCCCCATTTCGTTAATTTGCGAACATTTCAGGACACCGCAAGTGTTCTTAGAACACATTCAACTTGCAAGAGAACAATACGGACAGCATCTTCAGGACACCCCCTATGAACATTTCAGGACACCGCGACAATTCTTAGAACACTTTCAACTTGACAACGAACAATGCGAACAGCATCCTCAGAACACCCCCATTTTTTTATTTGCAAACATTTCAGGACACCGCAAGTGTTCTTAGAACACTTTCAACTTGACAACGAACAATACAGACAGCGTCCTCAGGACACCCCCATTTTGTTTATTTGCGAACATTTCAGGACACCACCTGTGTTCTTAGAACACATTCAACTTGCCATCGAACAATACAGACAGCGTCCTCAGGACATCCCCATTTTGTTTATTTATGAACATTTCAGGACACCGCGAGTGTTCTTAGAACACATTCAACTTGCAAGAGAACAATACGGACAGCTTCTTCAGGACACCCCCTACGAACATTTCAGGACACGGCGAGTGTTCTTAGAAAACTTTAAACATGACAACGAACAAAACGGACAGCGTCCTCAGAACACCCCCATTTTGTTTATTTACGAACATTTCAGGACACCACAAGTGTTCTTAGAACACATTCAACTTGCAAGAGAACAATACAGAAAGCGTCTTCAGGACACCCCTACGAACATTTCAGGACACCTCAAGTGTTCTTAGAACATTTGCAACTTGACAACGAACAATACAGACAGCGTCCTCAGGACATCCCCATTTTTTTATTTGCGAACATTTCAGGACATCGCGAGTGTTCTTAGAACACATTCAACTTGCCAGCGAACAATACAGACAGCGTCTTCAGGACACCCCCTATGAACATTTCAGGACACCGCGACAGTTCTTAGAACACTTTCATCTTGAAAACGAACAATACGAACAGCGTCCTCAGGACACCCCTATTTTGTTTATTTACGAACATTTCAGGACACCGCGAGTGTTCTTAGAACACATTCAACTTGCAAGAGAACAATACGGACAGCGTCCTCAGAACACCCCCATTTTTTTATTTGCAAACATTTCAGGACACTGCAAGAGTTCTTAGAACACTTTCAACTTGACAATGAACAATACAGACGGCGTCCTCAGGACACCCCCATTTTGTTTATTTGCGAACATTTCATGACACCACCTGTGTTCTTAGAACACATTCAACTTGCCATCGAACAATACAGACAGCGTCCTCAGGACATCCCCATTTTGTTTATTTATGAACATTTCAGGACACCGCGAGTGTTCTTAGAACACATTCAACTTGCAAGAGAACAATACGGACAGCGTCCTCAGAACACCCCCATTTTTTTATTTGCAAACATTTCAGGACGCCGCGAGTGTTCTTAGAACACATTCAACTTGCCAGCGAACAATACAGACAGCATCTTCAGGACACCCCCTATGAACATTTCAGGACACCGCGACAGTTCTTAGAACACTTTCAACTTGACAACGAACAATACCAACAGCATCCTCAGAACACCCCCATTTTTTTATTTGCAAACATTTCCGGACACCGCAAGTGTTCTTAGAACACTTTCAACTTGACAACGAACAATACAGACAGTGTCCTCAGGACACCCCCATTTTGTTTATTTGCGAACATTTCAGGACACCACCTGTGTTCTTAGAACACATTCAACTTGCCATCGAACAATACAGACAGCGTCCTCAGGACATCCCCATTTTGTTTATTTATGAACATTTCAGGACACCGCGAGTGTTCTTAGAACACATTCAACTTGCAAGAGAACAATACGGACAGCGTCTTCAGGACACCCCCTACAAACATTTCAGGACACGGCGAGTGTTCTTAGAAAACTTTAAACATGACAACGAACAAAACGGACAGCGTCCTCAGAACACCCCCATTTTGTTTATTTACGAACATTTCAGGACACCACAAGTGTTCTTAGAACACATTCAACTTGCAAGAGAACAATACAGAAAGCGTCTTCAGGACACCCCCTACGAACATTTCAGGATACCTCAAGTGTTCTTAGAACATTTTCAACTTGACAACGAACAATACGGACAGCGTCCTCAGGACACCCCCATTTTTTTATTTGCAAACATTTCAGGACGCCGCGAGTGTTCTTAGAACACATTCAACTTGTCAGCGAACAATACAGACAGGGTCTTCAGGACACCCCCTATGAACATTTCAGGACACCGCGACAGTTCTTAGAACACTTTCAACTTGACAACGAACAATACGAACAGCATCCTCAGGACACCCCTATTTTGATTATTTACGAACATTTCAGGACACCGCGAGTGTTCTTAGAACACATTTAACTTGCAAGAGAACAATACAGGCAGCGTCCTCAGAACACCCCCATTTTTTTTATTTGCTAACATTTCAGGACACCACCTGTGTTCTTAGAACACATTCAACTTGCCATCGAACAATACGGACAGCGTCCTCAGGACATCCCCATTTTGTTTATTTATGAACATTTCAGGACACCGCGAGTGTTCTTAGAACACATTCAACTTCCCATCGAACAATACGGACAGCGTCTTCATGACACCCCCTACGAACATTTCAGGACACGGCGAGTGTTCTTAGAAAACTTTAAACATGACAACGAACAAAACGGACAGCGTCCTCAGAACACCCCCATTTTGTTTATTTACGAACATTTCAGGACACCACAAGTGTTCTTAGAACACATTCAACTTGCAAGAGAACAATACAGAAAGCGTCTTCAGGACACCCCTACGAACATTTCAGGACACCTCAAGTGTTCTTAGAACATTTTCAACTTGACAATGAACAATACAGACAGCGTCCTCAGGACATCCCCATTTCGTTAATTTGCGAACATTTCAGGACACCGCAAGTGTTCTTAGAACACATTCAACTTGCAAGAGAACAATCCGGACAGCATCCTCAGAACACCCCCATTTTTTTATTTGCGAACATTTCAGGACACCGCGAGTGTTCTTAGAACACTTTCAACTTGACAACGAACAATACAGACAGCATCTTCAGGACACCCCCTATGAACATTTCAGGACACCGCGACAGTTCTTAGAACACTTTGAACTTGACAACGAACAATGCGAACAGCATCCTCAGAACACCCCCATTTTTTTATTTGCAAACATTTCAGGACACCGCAAGTGTTCTTAGAACACTTTCAACTTGACAACGAACAATACAGACAGCGTCCTCAGGACACCCCCATTTTGTTTATTTGCGAACATTTCAGGACACCACAAGTGTTCTTAGAACACATTCAACTTGCAAGAGAACAATACAGAAAGCGTCTTCAGGACACCCCTACGAACATTTCAGGACACCTCAAGTGTTCTTAGAACATTTGCAACTTGACAACGAACAATACAGACAGCGTCCTCAGGACATCCCCATTTTTTTATTTGCGAACATTTCAGGACATCGCGAGTGTTCTTAGAACACATTCAACTTGCCAGCGAACAATACAGACAGCGTCTTCAGGACACCCCCTATGAACATTTCAGGACACCGCGACAGTTCTTAGAACACTTTCATCTTGAAAACGAACAATACGAACAGCGTCCTCAGGACACCCCTATTTTGTTTATTTACGAACATTTCAGGACACCGCGAGTGTTCTTAGAACACATTCAACTTGCAAGAGAACAATACGGACAGCGTCCTCAGAACACCCCCATTTTTTTATTTGCAAACATTTCAGGACACTGCAAGAGTTCTTAGAACACTTTCAACTTGACAATGAACAATACAGACGGCGTCCTCAGGACACCCCCATTTTGTTTATTTGCGAACATTTCATGACACCACCTGTGTTCTTAGAACACATTCAACTTGCCATCGAACAATACAGACAGCGTCCTCAGGACATCCCCATTTTGTTTATTTATGAACATTTCAGGACACCGCGAGTGTTCTTAGAACACATTCAACTTGCAAGAGAACAATACGGACAGCGTCCTCAGAACACCCCCATTTTTTTATTTGCAAACATTTCAGGACGCCGCGAGTGTTCTTAGAACACATTCAACTTGCCAGCGAACAATACAGACAGCATCTTCAGGACACCCCCTATGAACATTTCAGGACACCGCGACAGTTCTTAGAACACTTTCAACTTGACAACGAACAATACCAACAGCATCCTCAGAACACCCCCATTTTTTTATTTGCAAACATTTCCGGACACCGCAAGTGTTCTTAGAACACTTTCAACTTGACAACGAACAATACAGACAGTGTCCTCAGGACACCCCCATTTTGTTTATTTGCGAACATTTCAGGACACCACCTGTGTTCTTAGAACACATTCAACTTGCCATCGAACAATACAGACAGCGTCCTCAGGACATCCCCATTTTGTTTATTTATGAACATTTCAGGACACCGCGAGTGTTCTTAGAACACATTCAACTTGCAAGAGAACAATACGGACAGCGTCTTCAGGACACCCCCTACAAACATTTCAGGACACGGCGAGTGTTCTTAGAAAACTTTAAACATGACAACGAACAAAACGGACAGCGTCCTCAGAACACCCCCATTTTGTTTATTTACGAACATTTCAGGACACCACAAGTGTTCTTAGAACACATTCAACTTGCAAGAGAACAATACAGAAAGCGTCTTCAGGACACCCCCTACGAACATTTCAGGATACCTCAAGTGTTCTTAGAACATTTTCAACTTGACAACGAACAATACGGACAGCGTCCTCAGGACACCCCCATTTTTTTATTTGCAAACATTTCAGGACGCCGCGAGTGTTCTTAGAACACATTCAACTTGTCAGCGAACAATACAGACAGGGTCTTCAGGACACCCCCTATGAACATTTCAGGACACCGCGACAGTTCTTAGAACACTTTCAACTTGACAACGAACAATACGAACAGCATCCTCAGGACACCCCTATTTTGATTATTTACGAACATTTCAGGACACCGCGAGTGTTCTTAGAACACATTTAACTTGCAAGAGAACAATACAGGCAGCGTCCTCAGAACACCCCCATTTTTTTTATTTGCTAACATTTCAGGACACCACCTGTGTTCTTAGAACACATTCAACTTGCCATCGAACAATACGGACAGCGTCCTCAGGACATCCCCATTTTGTTTATTTATGAACATTTCAGGACACCGCGAGTGTTCTTAGAACACATTCAACTTCCCATCGAACAATACGGACAGCGTCTTCATGACACCCCCTACGAACATTTCAGGACACGGCGAGTGTTCTTAGAAAACTTTAAACATGACAACGAACAAAACGGACAGCGTCCTCAGAACACCCCCATTTTGTTTATTTACGAACATTTCAGGACACCACAAGTGTTCTTAGAACACATTCAACTTGCAAGAGAACAATACAGAAAGCGTCTTCAGGACACCCCTACGAACATTTCAGGACACCTCAAGTGTTCTTAGAACATTTTCAACTTGACAATGAACAATACAGACAGCGTCCTCAGGACATCCCCATTTCGTTAATTTGCGAACATTTCAGGACACCGCAAGTGTTCTTAGAACACATTCAACTTGCAAGAGAACAATCCGGACAGCATCCTCAGAACACCCCCATTTTTTTATTTGCGAACATTTCAGGACACCGCGAGTGTTCTTAGAACACTTTCAACTTGACAACGAACAATACAGACAGCATCTTCAGGACACCCCCTATGAACATTTCAGGACACCGCGACAGTTCTTAGAACACTTTGAACTTGACAACGAACAATGCGAACAGCATCCTCAGAACACCCCCATTTTTTTATTTGCAAACATTTCAGGACACCGCAAGTGTTCTTAGAACACTTTCAACTTGACAACGAACAATACAGACAGCGTCCTCAGGACACCCCCATTTTGTTTATTTGCGAACATTTCAGGACACCACCTGTGTTCTTAGAACACATTCAACTTGCCATCGAACAATACAGACAGCGTCCTCAGGACATCCCCATTTTGTTTATTTATGAACATTTCAGGACACCGCGAGTGTTCTTAGAACACATTCAACTTGCAAGAGAACAATACGGACAGCGTCTTCAGGACACCCCCTACGAACATTTCAGGACACGGCGAGTGTTCTTAGAAAACTTTAAACATGAAAACGAACAAAACGGACAGCGTCCTCAGAACACCCCCATTTTGTTTATTTACGAACATTTCAGGACACCACAAGTGTTCTTAGAACACATTCAACTTGCCAGCGAACAATACAGACAGCGTCTTCAGGACACCCCCTATGAACATTTCAGGACACCGCGACAGTTCTTAGAACACTTTCAACTTGAAAACGAACAATACGAACAGCGTCCTCAGGACACCCCTATTTTGTTTATTTACGAACATTTCAGGACACCGCGAGTGTTCTTAGAACACATTCAACTTGCAAGAGAACAATACGGACAGCGTCCCCAGAACACCCCCATTTTTTTATTTGCAAACATTTCAGGACACCGCAAGTGTTCTTAGAACACTTTCAACTTGACAACGAACAATACAGACGGCGTCCTCAGGACACCCCCATTTTGTTTATTTGCGAACATTTCATGACACCACCTGTGTTCTTAGAACACATTCAACTTGCTATCGAACAATACAGACAGCGTCCTCAGGACATCCCCATTTTGTTTATTTATGAACATTTCAGGACACCGCGAGTGTTCTTAGAACACATTCAACTTGCAAGAGAACAATACGGACAGCGTCCTCAGAACACCCCCATTTTTTTATTTGTAAACATTTCAGGACGCCGCGAGTGTTCTTAGAACACTTTCAACTTGACAACGAACAATACCGACAGTGTCCTCAGGACACCCCCATTTTGTTTATTTGCGAACATTTCAGGACACCACCTGTGTTCTTAGAACACATTCAACTTACCATCGAACAATACAGACAGCGTCCTCAGGACATCCCCATTTTGTTTATTTATGAACATTTCAGGACACCGCGAGTGTTCTTAGAACACATTCAACTTGCAAGAGAACAATACGGACAGCATCTTCAGGACACCCCCTATGAACATTTCAGGACACCGCGACAGTTCTTAGAACACTTTCAACTTGACAACGAACAATACGAACAGCATCCTCAGAACACCCCCATTTTTTTATTTGCAAACATTTCCGGACACCGCAAGTGTTCTTAGAACACTTTCAACTTGACAACGAACAATACCGACAGTGTCCTCAGGACACCCCCATTTTGTTTATTTGCGAACATTTCAGGACACCACCTGTGTTCTTAGAACACATTCAACTTACCATCGAACAATACAGACAGCGTCCTCAGGACATCCCCATTTTGTTTATTTATGAACATTTCAGGACACCGCGAGTGTTCTTAGAACACATTCAACTTGCAAGAGAACAATACGGACAGCGTCTTCAGGACACCCCCTACAAACATTTCAGGACACGGCGAGTGTTCTTAGAAAACTTTAAACATGACAACGAACAAAACGGACAGCGTCCTCAGAACACCCCCATTTTGTTTATTTACGAACATTTCAGGACACCACAAGTGTTCTTAGAACACATTCAACTTGCAAGAGAACAATACAGAAAGCGTCTTCAGGACACCCCCTACGAACATTTCAGGATACCTCAAGTGTTCTTAGAACATTTTCAACTTGACAACGAACAATACGGACAGCGTCCTCAGGACACCCCCATTTTTTTATTTGCGAACATTTCAGGACGCCGCGAGTGTTCTTAGAACACATTCAACTTGTCAGCGAACAATACAGACAGCGTCTTCAGGACACCCCCTATGAACATTTCAGGACACCGCGACAGTTCTTAGAACACTTTCAACTTGACAACGAACAATACGAACAGCATCCTCAGGACACCCCTATTTTGATTATTTACGAACATTTCAGGACACCGCGAGTGTTCTTAGAACACATTTAACTTGCAAGAGAACAATACAGGCAGCGTCCTCAGAACACCCCCATTTTTTTTATTTGCTAACATTTCAGGACACCACCTGTGTTCTTAGAACACATTCAACTTGCCATCGAACAATACGGACAGCGTCCTCAGGACATCCCCATTTTGTTTATTTATGAACATTTCAGGACACCGCGAGTGTTCTTAGAACACATTCAACTTCCCATCGAACAATACGGACAGCGTCCCCATGACACTCCCATTTTGTTTATTTACGAACATTTCAGGACACCACGAGTGTTCTTAGAACACATTCAACTTGCCAGAGAACAATACGGACAGCGTCTTCAGGACACTCCCTACGAACATTTCAGGAAACAGCGAGTGTTCTTAGAAAACTTTAAACATGACAACGAGCAAAACGGAGAGCGTCCTCAGAACACCCCCATTTTGTTTATTTGCGAACATTTCAGGACACCGCAAGTGTTCTTAGAACACATTCAACTTGCCATCGAACAATACGGACAGCGTCCTCAGGACACCCCCATTTTGTTTATTTGTGAACATTTCAGGACACCGCAAGTGTTCTTAGAACACATTCAACTTGCCATCGAACAATACGGACAGCGTCCTCAGGACACCCCCATTTTGTTTATTTGTGAACATTTCAGGACACCGCAAGTGTTCTTAGAACACATTCAACTTGCCATCGAACAGTACGGACAGCGTCCACAGGACGGTTCCATGTAATAATGTCGCCACAAAAATCTTGCCATGCAAAAATATCACCGAAAAATGGCCGTTTTTTGTGGCGACATTATTGCATGGAACATGCGGGGGACACCCCCGCAGCCCCCAAACTTTATTTTTTTTCTTTTTTCTTTTTCTTTTTTAATTTTTTTTTTTGCCCCTGTCCCCATATATATGGTCACCCAAATAATATTGCCACAACATTTTCCCGGCGATATTATTTACGGCGACCATATATATGGGGATATTATTACCTGATTCCCTCAGGACACCCCCATTTTGTTTATTTACGAACATTCCAGGACACCACAAGTGTTCTTAGAACACATTCAACTTGCCAGAGAACAATACGGACAGTGTCCTCAGGACACCCCCATTTTGTTTATTTACAAACATTTCAGGACACCAGGAGTGTTCTGAGAACACATTCAACTTGCCAGAGAACAATACGGACAGCGTCTTCAGGACACCCCCTACGAACATTTCAGGACACCGCAAGTGTTCTTAGAACACATTTTAAACATGAAAACGAACAAAACGGACAGCGTCCCCATGACACCCCCATTTTGTTAATTTGCGAACAATTCAGGACACCGCGAGTGTTCTTAGAACACATTCAACTTGCAAGAGAACAATACGGACAGCGTCCTCAGAACACCCCCATTTTTTTATTTGCGAACATTTCAGGACAACGCGAGTGTTCTTAGAACACTTTCCACTTGACAACGAACAATACAGATAGCGTCCTCAGGACACCCCCATTTTGTTTATTTGCGAACATTTCAGGACACCACCTGTGTTCTTAGAACACATTCAACTTGCCATCGAACAATACGGACAGGTCCTCAGGACATCCCCATTTTGTTTATTTATGAACATTTCAGGACACCGCGAGTGTTCTTAGAACACATTCAACTTCCCATCGAACAATACGGACAGCGTCCCCATGACACCCCCATTTTTTTATTTACAAACATTTCAGGACACCGCAAGTGTTCTTAGAACACATTCAACTTGCCATCGAACAATACGGACAGCGTCCTCAGGACATCCCCATTTTGTTTATTTATGAACATTTCAGGACAACGCGAGTGTTCTTAGAACACATTCAACTTCCCATCGAACAATACGGACAGCGTCCCCATGACACCCCCATTTTTTTTTATTTACAAACATTTCAGGACACCGCAAGTGTTCTTAGAACACATTCAACTTGCCAGAGAACAATACAGACAGCGTCTTCAGGACACCCCCTACGAACATTTCAGGACACCTCAAGTGTTCTTAGAACATTTTCAACTTGACAACGAACAATACAGACAGCGTCCTCAGGACACCCCCAATTTCTTTATTTGCGAACATTTCAGAACATCGCGAGTGTTCTTAGAACACATTCAACTTGCCAGCGAACAATACAGACAGCGTCTTCAGGACACCCCCTATGAACATTTCAGGACACCGCGACAGTTCTTAGAACACTTTCAACTTGAAAACAAACAATACGAACAGCGTCGTCAGGACACCCCTATTTTGTTTATTTACGAACATTTCAGGACACCGCGAGTGTTCTTAGAACACATTCAACTTGCAAGAGAACAATATGGACAGCGTCCTCAGAACACCCCCATTTTTTTATTTGCAAACATTTCAGGACGCCGCGAGTGTTCTTAGAACACATTCAACTTGCCAGCGAACAATACAGACAGCGTCTTCAGGACACCCACTATGAACATTTCAGGACACCGCAACAGTTCTTAGAACACTTTCAACTTGACAACGAACAATACAAACAGCATCCTCAGGACACCCCTATTTTGTTTATTTACGAACATTTCAGGGCACCGCAAGTGTTCTTAGAACACATTCAACTTGCAAGAGAACAATACAGACAGCGTCTTCAGAACACCCCCATTTTCTTTTATTTGCGAACATTTCAGGACACCGCAAGTGTTCTTAGAACACTTTCAACTTGACCATGAACAATACAGACAGCGTCCTCAGGACACCCCCATTTTGTTTATTTGCTAACATTTCAGGACACCACCTGTGTTCTTAGAACACATTCAACTTGCCATCGAACAATACGGACAGCGTCCTCAGGACATCCCCATTTTGTTTATTTATGAACATTTCAGGACACCACAAGTGTTCTTAGAACACATTCAACTTGCAAGAGAACAATACAGAAAGCGTCTTCAGGACACCCCTACGAACATTTCAGGACACCTCAAGTGTTCTTAGAACATTTGCAACTTGACAATGAACAATACAGACAGCGTCCTCAGGACATCCCCATTTTTTTATTTGCGAACATTTCAGGACATCGCGAGTGTTCTTAGAACACATTCAACTTGCCAGCGAACAATACAGACAGCGTCTTCAGGACACCCCCTATGAACATTTCAGGACACCGCGACAGTTCTTAGAACACTTTCAACTTGAAAACGAACAATACGAACAGCGTCCTCAGGACACCCCTATTTTGTTTATTTACGAACATTTCAGGACACCGCGAGTGTTCTTAGAACACATTCAACTTGCAAGAGAACAATACGGGCAGCGTCCTCAGAACACCCCCATTTTTTTATTTGCAAACATTTCAGGACACCGCAAGTGTTCTTAGCACACTTACAACTTGACAACGAACAATACAGACAGCGTCCTCAGGACACCCCCATTTTGTTTATTTGCGAACATTTCATGACACCACCTGTGTTCTTAGAACACATTTAACTTGCCATCGAACAATACAGACAGCGTCCTCAGGACATCCCCATTTTGTTTATTTATGAACATTTCAGGACACCGCGAGTGTTCTTAGAACACATTCAACTTGCAAGAGAACAATACGGACAGCGTCCTCAGAACACCCCCATTTTTTTATTTGCAAACATTTCAGGACGCCGCAAGTGTTCTTAGAACACATTCAACTTGCCAGCGAACAATACAGACAGCATCTTCAGGACACCCCCTATGAACATTTCAGGACACCGCAACAGTTCTTAGAACACTTTCAAATTGACAACGAACAATACGAACAGCATCCTCAGAACACCCCCATTTTTTTATTTGCAAACATTTCCGGACACCGCAAGTGTTCTTAGAACACTTTCAACTTGACAACGAACAATACAGACAGTGTCCTCAGGACACCCCCATTTTGTTTATTTGCGAACATTTCAGGACACCACCTGTGTTCTTAGAACACATTCAACTTGCCATCGAACAATACAGACAGCGTCCTCAGGACATCCCCATTTTGTTTATTTATGAACATTTCAGGACACCGCGAGTGTTCTTAGAACACATTCAACTTGCAAGAGAACAATACGGACAGCGTCTTCAGGACACCCCCTACAAACATTTCAGGACACGGCGAGTGTTCTTAGAAAACTATAAACATGACAACGAACAAAACGGACAGCGTCCTCAGAACACCCCCATTTTGTTTATTTACGAACATTTCAGGACACCACCTGTGTTCTTAGAACACATTCAACTTGCCATCGAACAATACAGACAGCGTCCTCAGGACATCCCCATTTTGTTTATTTATGAACATTTCAGGACACCGCGAGTGTTCTTAGAACACATTCAACTTGCAAGAGTACAATACGGACAGCGTCTTCAGGACACCCCCTACAAACATTTCAGGACACGGCGAGTGTTCTTAGAAAACTTTAAACATGACAACGAACAATACGGACAGCGTCCTCAGGACACCCCCATTTTTTTATTTGCGAACATTTCAGGACGCCGCGAGTGTTCTTAGAACACATTCAACTTGTCAGCGAACAATACAGACAGCGTCCTCAGGACACCCCCAATTTTTTTTATTTGCAAACATTTCAGAACATCGCGTGTGTTCTTAGAACACATTCAACGTGCCAGCGAACAATACAGACAGCGTCTTCAGGACACCCCCTATGAACATTTCAGGACACCGCGACAGTTCTTAGAACACTTTCAACTTGAAAACGAACAATACGAACAGCGTCGTCAGGACACCCCTATTTTGTTTATTTACGAACATTTCAGGACACCGCGAGTGTTCTTAGAACACATTCAACTTGCAAGAGAACAATATGGACAGCGTCCTCAGAACACCCCCATTTTTTTATTTGCAAACATTTCAGGACGCCGCGAGTGTTCTTAGAACACATTCAACTTGCCAGCGAACAATACAGACAGCGTCTTCAGGACACCCCCTATGAACATTTCAGGACACCGCGACAGTTCTTAGAACACTTTCAACTTGACAACGAACAATACGAACAGCATCCTCAGGACACCTCTATTTTGTTTATTTACGAACATTTCAGGGCACCGCAAGTGTTCTTAGAACACATTCAACTTGCAAGAGAACAATACAGACAGCGTCTTCAGAACACCCCCATTTTTTTTATTTGCGAACAATTCAGGACACCGCAAGTGTTCTTAGAACACTTTCAATTTGACCATGAACAATACAGACAGCGTCCTCAGGACACCCCCATTTTCTTTATTTGCTAACATTTCAGGACACCACCTGTGTTCTTAGAACACATTCAACTTGCCATCGAACAATACGGACAGCGTCCTCAGGACATCCCCATTTTGTTCATTTATGAACATTTCAGGACACCGCGAGTGTTCTTAGAACACATTCAACTTCCCATCGAACAATACGGACAGCGTCCCCATGACACCCCCATTTTGTTTATTTACGAACATTTCAGGAAACCACGAGTGTTCTTAGAACACATTCACTTTGCCAGAGAACAATACGTACAGCGTCTTCAGGACACCCCCTACGAACATTTCAGGACACCGCGACAGTTCTTAGAACACTTTCAACTTGACAACGAACAATACGAACAGCATCCTCAGAACACCCCAATTTTTTTATTTGTAAACATTTCCGGACACCGCAAGTGTTCTTAGAACACTTTCAACTTGACAACGAACAATACAGACAGTGTCCTCAGGACACCCCCATTTTGTTTATTTGCGAACATTTCAGGACACCACCTGTGTTCTTAGAACACATTCAACTTGCCATCGAACAATACAGACAGCGTCCTCAGGACATCCCCATTTTGTTTATTTATGAACATTTCAGGACACCGCGAGTGTTCTTAGAACACATTCAACTTGCAAGAGAACAATACGGACAGCGTCTTCAGGACACCCCCTACAAACATTTCAGGACACGGCGAGTGTTCTTAGAAAACTTTAAACATGACAACGAACAAAACGGACAGCGTCCTCAGAACACCCCCATTTTGTTTATTTACGAACATTTCAGGACACCACAAGTGTTCTTAGAACACATTCAACTTGCAAGAGAACACTACAGACAGCGTCCTCAGGACACCCCCATTTTGTTTATTTGCGAACATTTCAGGACACCACCTGTGTTCTTAGAACACATTCAACTTGCCATCGAACAATACAGACAGCGTCCTCAGGACATCCCCATTTTGTTTATTTATGAACATTTCAGGACACCGCGAGTGTTCTTAGAACACATTCAACTTGCAAGAGAACAATACGGACAGCGTCTTCATGACACCCCCTACGAACATTTCAGGACACCGCGAGTGTTCTTAGAAAACTTTAAACATGACAACGAACAAAACGGACAGCGTCCTCAGAACACCCCCATTTTGTTTATTTACGAACATTTCAGGACACCACAAGTGTTCTTAGAACACATTCAACTTGCAAGAGAACAATACAGAAAGCGTCTTCAGGACACCCCTACGAACATTTCAGGACACCTCAAGTGTTCTTAGAACATTTTCAACTTGACAACGAACAATACAGACAGCGTCCTCAGGACATCCCCATTTCGTTAATTTGCGAACATTTCAGGACACCGCAAGTGTTCTTAGAACACTTTCAACTTGACAACGAACAATACAGACAGCGTCCTCAGGACACCCCCATTTTGTTTATTTGCGAACATTTCAGGACACCACCTGTGTTCTTAGAACACATTCAACTTGCCATCGAACAATACAGACAGCGTCCTCAGGACATCCCCATTTTGTTTATTTATGAACATTTCAGGACACCGCGAGTGTTCTTAGAACACATTCAACTTGCAAGAGAACAATACGGACAGCTTCTTCAGGACACCCCCTATGAACATTTCAGGACACCGCGACAGTTCTTAGAACACTTTCAACTTGACAACGAACAATGCGAACAGCATCCTCAGAACACCCCCATTTTTTTATTTGCAAACATTTCAGGACACCGCAAGTGTTCTTAGAACACTTTCAACTTGACAACGAACAATACAGACAGCGTCCTCAGGACACCCCCATTTTGTTTATTTGCGAACATTTCAGGACACCACCTGTGTTCTTAGAACACATTCAACTTGCCATCGAACAATACAGACAGCGTCCTCAGGACATCCCCATTTTGTTTATTTATGAACATTTCAGGACACCGCGAGTGTTCTTAGAACACATTCAACTTGCAAGAGAACAATACGGACAGCTTCTTCAGGACACCCCCTACGAACATTTCAGGACACGGCGAGTGTTCTTAGAAAACTTTAAACATGACAACGAACAAAACGGACAGCGTCCTCAGAACACCCCCATTTTGTTTATTTACGAACATTTCAGGACACCACAAGTGTTCTTAGAACACATTCAACTTGCAAGAGAACAATACAGAAAGCGTCTTCAGGACACCCCTACGAACATTTCAGGACACCTCAAGTGTTCTTAGAACATTTGCAACTTGACAACGAACAATACAGACAGCGTCCTCAGGACATCCCCATTTTTTTATTTGCGAACATTTCAGGACATCGCGAGTGTTCTTAGAACACATTCAACTTGCCAGCGAACAATACAGACAGCGTCTTCAGGACACCCCCTATGAACATTTCAGGACACCGCGACAGTTCTTAGAACACTTTCATCTTGAAAACGAACAATACGAACAGCGTCCTCAGGACACCCCTATTTTGTTTATTTACGAACATTTCAGGACACCGCGAGTGTTCTTAGAACACATTCAACTTGCAAGAGAACAATACGGACAGCGTCCTCAGAACACCCCCATTTTTTTATTTGCAAACATTTCAGGACACTGCAAGAGTTCTTAGAACACTTTCAACTTGACAATGAACAATACAGACGGCGTCCTCAGGACACCCCCATTTTGTTTATTTGCGAACATTTCATGACACCACCTGTGTTCTTAGAACACATTCAACTTGCCATCGAACAATACAGACAGCGTCCTCAGGACATCCCCATTTTGTTTATTTATGAACATTTCAGGACACCGCGAGTGTTCTTAGAACACATTCAACTTGCAAGAGAACAATACGGACAGCGTCCTCAGAACACCCCCATTTTTTTATTTGCAAACATTTCAGGACGCCGCGAGTGTTCTTAGAACACATTCAACTTGCCAGCGAACAATACAGACAGCATCTTCAGGACACCCCCTATGAACATTTCAGGACACCGCGACAGTTCTTAGAACACTTTCAACTTGACAACGAACAATACCAACAGCATCCTCAGAACACCCCCATTTTTTTATTTGCAAACATTTCCGGACACCGCAAGTGTTCTTAGAACACTTTCAACTTGACAACGAACAATACAGACAGTGTCCTCAGGACACCCCCATTTTGTTTATTTGCGAACATTTCAGGACACCACCTGTGTTCTTAGAACACATTCAACTTGCCATCGAACAATACAGACAGCGTCCTCAGGACATCCCCATTTTGTTTATTTATGAACATTTCAGGACACCGCGAGTGTTCTTAGAACACATTCAACTTGCAAGAGAACAATACGGACAGCGTCTTCAGGACACCCCCTACAAACATTTCAGGACACGGCGAGTGTTCTTAGAAAACTTTAAACATGACAACGAACAAAACGGACAGCGTCCTCAGAACACCCCCATTTTGTTTATTTACGAACATTTCAGGACACCACAAGTGTTCTTAGAACACATTCAACTTGCAAGAGAACAATACAGAAAGCGTCTTCAGGACACCCCCTACGAACATTTCAGGATACCTCAAGTGTTCTTAGAACATTTTCAACTTGACAACGAACAATACGGACAGCGTCCTCAGGACACCCCCATTTTTTTATTTGCAAACATTTCAGGACGCCGCGAGTGTTCTTAGAACACATTCAACTTGTCAGCGAACAATACAGACAGGGTCTTCAGGACACCCCCTATGAACATTTCAGGACACCGCGACAGTTCTTAGAACACTTTCAACTTGACAACGAACAATACGAACAGCATCCTCAGGACACCCCTATTTTGATTATTTACGAACATTTCAGGACACCGCGAGTGTTCTTAGAACACATTTAACTTGCAAGAGAACAATACAGGCAGCGTCCTCAGAACACCCCCATTTTTTTTATTTGCTAACATTTCAGGACACCACCTGTGTTCTTAGAACACATTCAACTTGCCATCGAACAATACGGACAGCGTCCTCAGGACATCCCCATTTTGTTTATTTATGAACATTTCAGGACACCGCGAGTGTTCTTAGAACACATTCAACTTCCCATCGAACAATACGGACAGCGTCTTCATGACACCCCCTACGAACATTTCAGGACACGGCGAGTGTTCTTAGAAAACTTTAAACATGACAACGAACAAAACGGACAGCGTCCTCAGAACACCCCCATTTTGTTTATTTACGAACATTTCAGGACACCACAAGTGTTCTTAGAACACATTCAACTTGCAAGAGAACAATACAGAAAGCGTCTTCAGGACACCCCTACGAACATTTCAGGACACCTCAAGTGTTCTTAGAACATTTTCAACTTGACAATGAACAATACAGACAGCGTCCTCAGGACATCCCCATTTCGTTAATTTGCGAACATTTCAGGACACCGCAAGTGTTCTTAGAACACATTCAACTTGCAAGAGAACAATCCGGACAGCATCCTCAGAACACCCCCATTTTTTTATTTGCGAACATTTCAGGACACCGCGAGTGTTCTTAGAACACTTTCAACTTGACAACGAACAATACAGACAGCATCTTCAGGACACCCCCTATGAACATTTCAGGACACCGCGACAGTTCTTAGAACACTTTGAACTTGACAACGAACAATGCGAACAGCATCCTCAGAACACCCCCATTTTTTTATTTGCAAACATTTCAGGACACCGCAAGTGTTCTTAGAACACTTTCAACTTGACAACGAACAATACAGACAGCGTCCTCAGGACACCCCCATTTTGTTTATTTGCGAACATTTCAGGACACCACCTGTGTTCTTAGAACACATTCAACTTGCCATCGAACAATACAGACAGCGTCCTCAGGACATCCCCATTTTGTTTATTTATGAACATTTCAGGACACCGCGAGTGTTCTTAGAACACATTCAACTTGCAAGAGAACAATACGGACAGCGTCTTCAGGACACCCCCTACGAACATTTCAGGACACGGCGAGTGTTCTTAGAAAACTTTAAACATGAAAACGAACAAAACGGACAGCGTCCTCAGAACACCCCCATTTTGTTTATTTACGAACATTTCAGGACACCACAAGTGTTCTTAGAACACATTCAACTTGCCAGCGAACAATACAGACAGCGTCTTCAGGACACCCCCTATGAACATTTCAGGACACCACGACAGTTCTTAGAACACTTTCAACTTGAAAACGAACAATACGAACAGCGTCCTCAGGACACCCCTATTTTGTTTATTTACGAACATTTCAGGACACCGCGAGTGTTCTTAGAACACATTCAACTTGCAAGAGAACAATACGGACAGCGTCCCCAGAACACCCCCATTTTTTTATTTGCAAACATTTCAGGACACCGCAAGTGTTCTTAGAACACTTTCAACTTGACAACGAACAATACAGACGGCGTCCTCAGGACACCCCCATTTTGTTTATTTGCGAACATTTCATGACACCACCTGTGTTCTTAGAACACATTCAACTTGCTATCGAACAATACAGACAGCGTCCTCAGGACATCCCCATTTTGTTTATTTATGAACATTTCAGGACACCGCGAGTGTTCTTAGAACACATTCAACTTGCAAGAGAACAATACGGACAGCGTCCTCAGAACACCCCCATTTTTTTATTTGTAAACATTTCAGGACGCCGCGAGTGTTCTTAGAACACATTCAACTTGCCAGCGAACAATACAGACAGCATCTTCAGGACACCCCCTATGAACATTTCAGGACACCGCGACAGTTCTTAGAACACTTTCAACTTGACAACGAACAATACGAACAGCATCCTCAGAACACCCCCATTTTTTTATTTGCAAACATTTCCGGACACCGCAAGTGTTCTTAGAACACTTTCAACTTGACAACGAACAATACCGACAGTGTCCTCAGGACACCCCCATTTTGTTTATTTGCGAACATTTCAGGACACCACCTGTGTTCTTAGAACACATTCAACTTACCATCGAACAATACAGACAGCGTCCTCAGGACATCCCCATTTTGTTTATTTATGAACATTTCAGGACACCGCGAGTGTTCTTAGAACACATTCAACTTGCAAGAGAACAATACGGACAGCGTCTTCAGGACACCCCCTACAAACATTTCAGGACACGGCGAGTGTTCTTAGAAAACTTTAAACATGACAACGAACAAAACGGACAGCGTCCTCAGAACACCCCCATTTTGTTTATTTACGAACATTTCAGGACACCACAAGTGTTCTTAGAACACATTCAACTTGCAAGAGAACAATACAGAAAGCGTCTTCAGGACACCCCCTACGAACATTTCAGGATACCTCAAGTGTTCTTAGAACATTTTCAACTTGACAACGAACAATACGGACAGCGTCCTCAGGACACCCCCATTTTTTTATTTGCGAACATTTCAGGACGCCGCGAGTGTTCTTAGAACACATTCAACTTGTCAGCGAACAATACAGACAGCGTCTTCAGGACACCCCCTATGAACATTTCAGGACACCGCGACAGTTCTTAGAACACTTTCAACTTGACAACGAACAATACGAACAGCATCCTCAGGACACCCCTATTTTGATTATTTACGAACATTTCAGGACACCGCGAGTGTTCTTAGAACACATTTAACTTGCAAGAGAACAATACAGGCAGCGTCCTCAGAACACCCCCATTTTTTTTATTTGCTAACATTTCAGGACACCACCTGTGTTCTTAGAACACATTCAACTTGCCATCGAACAATACGGACAGCGTCCTCAGGACATCCCCATTTTGTTTATTTATGAACATTTCAGGACACCGCGAGTGTTCTTAGAACACATTCAACTTCCCATCGAACAATACGGACAGCGTCCCCATGACACTCCCATTTTGTTTATTTACGAACATTTCAGGACACCACGAGTGTTCTTAGAACACATTCAACTTGCCAGAGAACAATACGGACAGCGTCTTCAGGACACTCCCTACGAACATTTCAGGAAACAGCGAGTGTTCTTAGAAAACTTTAAACATGACAACGAGCAAAACGGAGAGCGTCCTCAGAACACCTCCATTTTGTTTATTTGCGAACATTTCAGGACACCGCAAGTGTTCTTAGAACACATTCAACTTGCCATCGAACAATACGGACAGCGTCCTCAGGACACCCCCATTTTGTTTATTTGTGAACATTTCAGGACACCGCAAGTGTTCTTAGAACACATTCAACTTGCCATCGAACAATACGGACAGCGTCCTCAGGACACCCCCATTTTGTTTATTTGTGAACATTTCAGGACACCGCAAGTGTTCTTAGAACACATTCAACTTGCCATCGAACAGTACGGACAGCGTCCACAGGACGGTTCCATGTAATAATGTCGCCACAAAAATCTTGCCATGCAAAAATATCACCGAAAAATGGCCGTTTTTTGTGGCGACATTATTGCATGGAACATGCGGGGGACACCCCCGCAGCCCCCAAACTTTATTTTTTTTCTTTTTTCTTTTTCTTTTTTAATTTTTTTTTTTGCCCCTGTCCCCATATATATGGTCACCCAAATAATATTGCCACAACATTTTCCCGGCGATATTATTTACGGCGACCATATATATGGGGATATTATTACCTGATTCCCTCAGGACACCCCCATTTTGTTTATTTACGAACATTCCAGGACACCACAAGTGTTCTTAGAACACATTCAACTTGCCAGAGAACAATACGGACAGTGTCCTCAGGACACCCCCATTTTGTTTATTTACAAACATTTCAGGACACCAGGAGTGTTCTGAGAACACATTCAACTTGCCAGAGAACAATACGGACAGCGTCTTCAGGACACCCCCTACGAACATTTCAGGACACCGCAAGTGTTCTTAGAACACATTTTAAACATGAAAACGAACAAAACGGACAGCGTCCCCATGACACCCCCATTTTGTTAATTTGCGAACAATTCAGGACACCGCGAGTGTTCTTAGAACACATTCAACTTGCAAGAGAACAATACGGACAGCGTCCTCAGAACACCCCCATTTTTTTATTTGCGAACATTTCAGGACAACGCGAGTGTTCTTAGAACACTTTCCACTTGACAACGAACAATACAGATAGCGTCCTCAGGACACCCCCATTTTGTTTATTTGCGAACATTTCAGGACACCACCTGTGTTCTTAGAACACATTCAACTTGCCATCGAACAATACGGACAGGTCCTCAGGACATCCCCATTTTGTTTATTTATGAACATTTCAGGACACCGCGAGTGTTCTTAGAACACATTCAACTTCCCATCGAACAATACGGACAGCGTCCCCATGACACCCCCATTTTTTTATTTACAAACATTTCAGGACACCGCAAGTGTTCTTAGAACACATTCAACTTGCCATCGAACAATACGGACAGCGTCCTCAGGACATCCCCATTTTGTTTATTTATGAACATTTCAGGACAACGCGAGTGTTCTTAGAACACATTCAACTTCCCATCGAACAATACGGACAGCGTCCCCATGACACCCCCATTTTTTTTTATTTACAAACATTTCAGGACACCGCAAGTGTTCTTAGAACACATTCAACTTGCCAGAGAACAATACAGACAGCGTCTTCAGGACACCCCCTACGAACATTTCAGGACACCTCAAGTGTTCTTAGAACATTTTCAACTTGACAACGAACAATACAGACAGCGTCCTCAGGACACCCCCAATTTCTTTATTTGCGAACATTTCAGAACATCGCGAGTGTTCTTAGAACACATTCAACTTGCCAGCGAACAATACAGACAGCGTCTTCAGGACACCCCCTATGAACATTTCAGGACACCGCGACAGTTCTTAGAACAATTTCAACTTGAAAACAAACAATACGAACAGCGTCGTCAGGACACCCCTATTTTGTTTATTTACGAACATTTCAGGACACCGCGAGTGTTCTTAGAACACATTCAACTTGCAAGAGAACAATATGGACAGCGTCCTCAGAACACCCCCATTTTTTTATTTGCAAACATTTCAGGACGCCGCGAGTGTTCTTAGAACACATTCAACTTGCCAGCGAACAATACAGACAGCGTCTTCAGGACACCCACTATGAACATTTCAGGACACCGCAACAGTTCTTAGAACACTTTCAACTTGACAACGAACAATACGAACAGCATCCTCAGGACACCCCTATTTTGTTTATTTACGAACATTTCAGGGCACCGCAAGTGTTCTTAGAACACATTCAACTTGCAAGAGAACAATACAGACAGCGTCTTCAGAACACCCCCATTTTCTTTTATTTGCGAACATTTCAGGACACCGCAAGTGTTCTTAGAACACTTTCAACTTGACCATGAACAATACAGACAGCGTCCTCAGGACACCCCCATTTTGTTTATTTGCTAACATTTCAGGACACCACCTGTGTTCTTAGAACACATTCAACTTGCCATCGAACAATACGGACAGCGTCCTCAGGACATCCCCATTTTGTTTATTTATGAACATTTCAGGACACCACAAGTGTTCTTAGAACACATTCAACTTGCAAGAGAACAATACAGAAAGCGTCTTCAGGACACCCCTACGAACATTTCAGGACACCTCAAGTGTTCTTAGAACATTTGCAACTTGACAATGAACAATACAGACAGCGTCCTCAGGACATCCCCATTTTTTTATTTGCGAACATTTCAGGACATCGCGAGTGTTCTTAGAACACATTCAACTTGCCAGCGAACAATACAGACAGCGTCTTCAGGACACCCCCTATGAACATTTCAGGACACCGCGACAGTTCTTAGAACACTTTCAACTTGAAAACGAACAATACGAACAGCGTCCTCAGGACACCCCTATTTTGTTTATTTACGAACATTTCAGGACACCGCGAGTGTTCTTAGAACACATTCAACTTGCAAGAGAACAATACGGGCAGCGTCCTCAGAACACCCCCATTTTTTTATTTGCAAACATTTCAGGACACCGCAAGTGTTCTTAGCACACTTACAACTTGACAACGAACAATACAGACAGCGTCCTCAGGACACCCCCATTTTGTTTATTTGCGAACATTTCATGACACCACCTGTGTTCTTAGAACACATTTAACTTGCCATCGAACAATACAGACAGCGTCCTCAGGACATCCCCATTTTGTTTATTTATGAACATTTCAGGACACCGCGAGTGTTCTTAGAACACATTCAACTTGCAAGAGAACAATACGGACAGCGTCCTCAGAACACCCCCATTTTTTTATTTGCAAACATTTCAGGACGCCGCAAGTGTTCTTAGAACACATTCAACTTGCCAGCGAACAATACAGACAGCATCTTCAGGACACCCCCTATGAACATTTCAGGACACCGCAACAGTTCTTAGAACACTTTCAACTTGACAACGAACAATACGAACAGCATCCTCAGAACACCCCCATTTTTTTATTTGCAAACATTTCCGGACACCGCAAGTGTTCTTAGAACACTTTCAACTTGACAACGAACAATACAGACAGTGTCCTCAGGACACCCCCATTTTGTTTATTTGCGAACATTTCAGGACACCACCTGTGTTCTTAGAACACATTCAACTTGCCATCGAACAATACAGACAGCGTCCTCAGGACATCCCCATTTTGTTTATTTATGAACATTTCAGGACACCGCGAGTGTTCTTAGAACACATTCAACTTGCAAGAGAACAATACGGACAGCGTCTTCAGGACACCCCCTACAAACATTTCAGGACACGGCGAGTGTTCTTAGAAAACTATAAACATGACAACGAACAAAACGGACAGCGTCCTCAGAACACCCCCATTTTGTTTATTTACGAACATTTCAGGACACCACCTGTGTTCTTAGAACACATTCAACTTGCCATCGAACAATACAGACAGCGTCCTCAGGACATCCCCATTTTGTTTATTTATGAACATTTCAGGACACCGCGAGTGTTCTTAGAACACATTCAACTTGCAAGAGTACAATACGGACAGCGTCTTCAGGACACCCCCTACAAACATTTCAGGACACGGCGAGTGTTCTTAGAAAACTTTAAACATGACAACGAACAATACGGACAGCGTCCTCAGGACACCCCCATTTTTTTATTTGCGAACATTTCAGGACGCCGCGAGTGTTCTTAGAACACATTCAACTTGTCAGCGAACAATACAGACAGCGTCCTCAGGACACCCCCAATTTTTTTATTTGCAAACATTTCAGAACATCGCGTGTGTTCTTAGAACACATTCAACGTGCCAGCGAACAATACAGACAGCGTCTTCAGGACACCCCCTATGAACATTTCAGGACACCGCGACAGTTCTTAGAACACTTTCAACTTGAAAACGAACAATACGAACAGCGTCGTCAGGACACCCCTATTTTGTTTATTTACGAACATTTCAGGACACCGCGAGTGTTCTTAGAACACATTCAACTTGCAAGAGAACAATATGGACAGCGTCCTCAGAACACCCCCATTTTTTTATTTGCAAACATTTCAGGACGCCGCGAGTGTTCTTAGAACACATTCAACTTGCCAGCGAACAATACAGACAGCGTCTTCAGGACACCCCCTATGAACATTTCAGGACACCGCGACAGTTCTTAGAACACTTTCAACTTGACAACGAACAATACGAACAGCATCCTCAGGACACCTCTATTTTGTTTATTTACGAACATTTCAGGGCACCGCAAGTGTTCTTAGAACACATTCAACTTGCAAGAGAACAATACAGACAGCGTCTTCAGAACACCCCCATTTTTTTTTATTTGCGAACAATTCAGGACACCGCAAGTGTTCTTAGAACACTTTCAATTTGACCATGAACAATACAGACAGCGTCCTCAGGACACCCCCATTTTCTTTATTTGCTAACATTTCAGGACACCACCTGTGTTCTTAGAACACATTCAACTTGCCATCGAACAATACGGACAGCGTCCTCAGGACATCCCCATTTTGTTCATTTATGAACATTTCAGGACACCGCGAGTGTTCTTAGAACACATTCAACTTCCCATAGATCAATACGGACAGCGTCCCCATGACACCCCCATTTTGTTTATTTACGAACATTTCAGGAAACCACGAGTGTTCTTAGAACACATTCACTTTGCCAGAGAACAATACGTACAGCGTCTTCAGGACACCCCCTACGAACATTTCAGGACACAGCGAGTGTTCTTAGAA
This sequence comes from Ambystoma mexicanum, assembly GCF_040938575.1. Taxonomy (NCBI): domain Eukaryota; kingdom Metazoa; phylum Chordata; class Amphibia; order Caudata; family Ambystomatidae; genus Ambystoma; species Ambystoma mexicanum. Next base: position 1,062,920,197 of record NC_090924.1, on the reverse strand, counting down.
AACTTTAAACATGACAACGAGCAAAACGGAGAGCGTCCTCAGAACACCCCCATTTTGTTTATTTGCGAACATTTCAGCACACAGTGAGTGTCTTCAGAACACATTCAACTTGCCATCGCACAATACGAACAGCGTCCTCAGGACACCCCCATTTTGTTTATTTGCGAACAGTTCATGACACCACCTGTGTTCTAAGAACACATTCAACTTGCCATCGAACAATACAGACAGCGTCCTCAGGACATCCCCATTTTGTTTATTTATGAACATTTCAGGACACCGCGAGTGTTCTTAGAACACATTCAACTTGCAAGAGAACAATACGGACAGCGTCCTCAGAACACCCCCATTTTTTTATTTGCAAACATTTCAGGACGCCGCGAGTGTTCTTACAACACATTCAACTTGCCAGCGAACAATACAGACAGCATCTTCAGGACACCCCCTATGAACATTTCAGGACACCGCGACAATTCTTAGAACACTTTAAACTTGACAACGAACAATGCGAACAGCATCCTCAGAACACCCCCATTTTTTTATTTGCAAACATTTCAGGACACCGCAAGTGTTCTTAGAACACTTTCAACTTGACAATGAACAATACAGACAGCGTCCTCAGGACACCCCCATTTTGTTTATTTGCGAACATTTCAGGACACCACCTGTGTTCTTAGAACACATTCAACTTGCCATCGAACAATACAGACAGCGTCCTCAGGACATCCCCATTTTGTTTATTTATGAACATTTCAGGACACCGCGAGTGTTCTTAGAACACATTCAACTTGCAAGAGAACAATACGGACAGCGTCTTCAGGACACCCCCTACGAACATTTCAGGACACGGCGAGTGTTCTTAGAAAACTTTAAACATGACAACGAACAAAACGGACAGCGTCCTCAGAACACCCCCATTTTGTTTATTTACGAACATTTCAGGACACCACAAGTGTTCTTAGAACACATTCAACTTGCAAGAGAACAATACAGAAAGCGTCTTCAGGACACCCCTACGAACATTTCAGGACACCTCAAGTGTTCTTAGAACATTTGCAACTTGACAACGAACAATACAGACAGCGTCCTCAGGACATCCCCATTTTTTTATTTGCGAACATTTCAGGACATCGCGAGTGTTCTTAGAACACATTCAACTTGCCAGCGAACAATACAGACAGCGTCTTCAGGACACCCCCTATGAACATTTCAGGACACCGTGACAGTTCTTAGACCACTTTCAACTTGAAAACGAACAATACGAACAGCGTCCTCAGGACACCCCTATTTTGTTTATTTACGAACATTTCAGGACACCGCGAGTGTTCTTAGAACACATTCAACTTGCAAGAGAACAATACGGACAGCGTCCTCAGAACACCCCCATTTTTTTATTTGCAAACATTTCAGGACACCGCAAGTGTTCTTAGAACACTTACAACTTGACAACGAACAATACAGACAGCGTCCTCAGGACACCCCCATTTTGTTTATTTGCGAACATTTCATGACACCACCTGTGTTCTTAGAACACATTCAACTTGCCATCGAACAATACAGACAGCGTCCTCAGGACATCCCCATTTTGTTTATTTATGAACATTTCAGGACACCGCAAGTGTTCTTAGAACACATTCAACTTGCAAGAGAACAATACGGACAGCGTCCTCAGAACACCGCCATTTTTTTATTTGCAAACATTTCAGGACGCCGCGAGTGTTCTTAGAACACATTCAACTTGCCAGCGAACAATACAGACAGCATCTTCAGGACACCCCCTATGAACATTTCAGGACACCGCAACAGTTCTTAGAACACTTTCAACTTGACAACGAACAATACGAACAGCATCCTCAGAACACCCCCATTTTTTTATTTGCAAACATTTCCGGACACCGCAAGTGTTCTTAGAACACTTTCAACTTGACAACGAACAATACAGACAGTGTCCTCAGGACACCCCCATTTTGTTTATTTGCGAAAATTTCAGGACACCACCTGTGTTCTTAGAACACATTCAACTTGCCATCGAACAATACAGACAGCGTCCTCAGGACATCCCCATTTTGTTTATTTATGAACATTTCAGGACACCGCGAGTGTTCTTAGAACACATTCAACTTGCAAGAGAACAATACGGACAGCGTCTTCAGGACACCCCCTACAAACATTTCAGGACACGGCGAGTGTTCTTAGAAAACTTTAAACATGACAACGAACAAAACGGACAGCGTCCTCAGAACACCCCCAATTTGTTTATTTACGAACATTTCAGGACACCACAAGTGTTCTTAGAACACATTCAACTTGCAAGAGAACAATACAGAAAGCGTCTTCAGGACACCCCCTACGAACATTTCAGGACACCTCAAGTGTTCTTAGAACATTTTCAACTTGACAACGAACAATACGGACAGCGTCCTCAGGACACCCCCATTTTTTTATTTGCTAACATTTCAGGACGCCGCGAGTGTTCTTAGATTACATTCAACTTGTCAGCGAACAATACAGACAGCGTCTTCAGGACACCCCCTATGAACATTTCAGGACACCGCGACAGTTCTTAGAACACTTTCAACTTGACAACGAACAATACGAACAGCATCCTCAGGTCACCCCTATTTTGTTTATTCACGAACATTTCAGGACACCGCAAGTGTTCTTAGAACACATTCAACTTGCCAGAGAACAATACGGACAGCGTCTTCAGGACACCCCCTATGAACATTTCAGGACACCGCGACAGTTCTTAGAACACTTTCAACTTGACAACGAACAATACGAACAGCATCCTCAGGTCACCCCTATTTTGTTTATTTACGAACATTTCAGGGCACCGCAAGTGTTCTTAGAACATATTTAACTTGCAAGAGAACAATACAGGCAGCGTCCTCAGAACACCCCCATTTTTTTTATTTGCGAACATTTCAGGACACCGCAAGTGTTCTTAGAACACTTTCAACTTGACAATGAACAATACAGACAGCGTCCTCAGGACACCCCCATTTTGTTTATTTGCTAACATTTCAGGACACCACCTGTGTTCTTAGAACACATTCAACTTGCCATCGAACAATACGGACAGCGTCCTCAGGACATCCCCATTTTGTTTATTTACGAACATTTCAGGACACCACGAGTGTTCTTAGAACACATTCAACTTGCCAGAGAACAATACGGACAGCGTCTTCAGGACACTTTCGACGAACATTTCAGGAAACAGCGAGTGTTCTTAGAAAACTTTAAACATGACAACGAGCAAAACGGAGAGCGTCCTCGGAACACCTCCATTTTGTTTATTTGCGAACATTTCAGGACACATTCAATTGCCATCGCACAATACGAACAGCGTCCTCAGGACACCCCCATTTTGTTTATTTGTGAACATTTCAGGACACCGCAAGTGTTCTTAGAACACATTCAACTTGCCATCGAACAATACGGACAGCGTCCTCAGGACACCCCCATTTTGTTTATTTGTGAACATTTCAGGACACCGCAAGTGTTCTTAGAACACATTCAACTTGCCATCGAACAATACGGACAGCGTCCACAGGACGGTTCCATGTAATAATGTCGCCACAAAAATCTCGCCATGCAAAAATATCACCGAAAAATGGCCGTTTTTTGTGGCGACATTATTGCATGGAACATGCGGGGGACACCCCCGCAGCCCCTTAACTTTATTTTTTTCTTTTTTCTTTTTCTTTTTTAATTTTTTTTTTGCCCCTTTCCCCATATATATGGTCACCCAAATAATATTGCCACAACATTTACCCGGCGATATTATTTACGGCGACCATATATATGGGGATATTATTACCTGATTCCCTCAGGACACCCCCATTTTGTTTATTTACGAACATTCCAGGACACCACAAGTGTTCTTAGAACACATTCAACTTGCCAGAGAACAATACGGACAGTGTCCTCAGGACACCCCCATTTTGTTTATTTACAAACATTTCAGGACACCAGGAGTGTTCTGAGAACACATTCAACTTGCCAGAGAACAATACGGACAGCGTCTTCAGGACACCCCCTACGAACATTTCAGGACACCGCAAGTGTTCTTAGAACACATTTTAAACATGAAAACGAACAAAACAGACAGCGTCCCCATGACACCCCCATTTTGTTAATTTGCGAACAATTCAGGACACCGCGAGTGTTCTTAGAACACATTCAACTTGCAAGAGAACAATTCGGACAGCGTCCTCAGAACACCCCCATTTTTTTATTTGCGAACATTTCAGGACAACGCGAGTGTTCTTAGAACACTTTCCACTTGACAACGAACAATACAGATAGCGTCCTCAGGACACCCCCATTTTGTTTATTTGCGAACATTTCAGGACACCCCCTGTGTTCTTAGAACACATTCAACTTGCCATCGAACAATACGGACAGGTCCTCAGGACATCCCCATTTTGTTTATTTATGAACATTTCAGGACACCGCGAGTGTTCTTAGAACACATTCAACTTCCCATCGAACAATACGGACAGCGTCCCCATGACACCCCCATTTTTTTTATTTACAAACATTTCAGGACACCGCAAGTGTTCTTAGAACACATTCAACTTGCCAGAGAACAATACGGACAGCGTCTTCAGGACACCCCCTACGAACATTTCAGGACACGGCGAGTGTTCTTAGAAAACTTTAAACATGACAATGAACAAAACGGACAGCGTCCTCAGGACATCCCCATTTTGTTTATTTATGAACATTTCAGGACACCGCGAGTGTTCTTAGAACACATTCTACTTGCAAGAGAACAATACGGACAGCGTCCTCAGAACACCCCCATTTTTTTATTTGCAAACATTTCAGGACGCCGCGAGTGTTCTTAGAACACATTCAACTTGCCAGCGAACAATACAGACAGCATCTTCAGGACACCCCCTATGAACATTTCAGGACACCGCAACAGTTCTTAGAACACTTTCAACTTGACAACGAACAATACGAACAGCATCCTCAGAACACCCCCATTTTTTTATTTGCAAACATTTCCGGACACCGCAAGTGTTCTTAGAACACTTTCAACTTGACAACGAACAATACAGACAGTGTCCTCAGGACACCCCCATTTTGTTTATTTGCGAACATTTCAGGACACCACCTGTGTTCTTAGAACACATTCAACTTGCCATCGAACAATACAGACAGCGTCCTCAGGACATCCCCATTTTGTTTATTTATGAACATTTCAGGACACCGCGAGTGTTCTTAGAACACATTCAACTTGCAAGAGAACAATACGGACAGCGTCTTCAGGACACCCCCTACAAACATTTCAGGACACGGCGAGTGTTCTTAGAAAACTTTAAACATGACAACGAACAAAACGGACAGCGTCCTCAGAACACCCCCAATTTGTTTATTTACGAACATTTCAGGACACCACAAGTGTTCTTAGAACACATTCAACTTGCAAGAGAACAATACAGAAAGCGTCTTCAGGACACCCCCTACGAACATTTCAGGACACCTCAAGTGTTCTTAGAACATTTTCAACTTGACAACGAACAATACGGACAGCGTCCTCAGGACACCCCCATTTTTTTATTTGCGAACATTTCAGGACGCCGCGAGTGTTCTTAGATTACATTCAACTTGTCAGCGAACAATACAGACAGCGTCTTCAGGACACCCCCTATGAACATTTCAGGACACCGCGACAGTTCTTAGAACACTTTCAACTTGACAACGAACAATACGAACAGCATCCTCAGGTCACCCCTATTTTGTTTATTCACGAACATTTCAGGACACCGCAAGTGTTCTTAGAACACATTCAACTTGCCAGAGAACAATACGGACAGCGTCTTCAGGACACCCCCTATGAACATTTCAGGACACCGCGACAGTTCTTAGAACACTTTCAACTTGACAACGAACAATACGAACAGCATCCTCAGGTCACCCCTATTTTGTTTATTTACGAACATTTCAGGGCACCGCAAGTGTTCTTAGAACATATTTAACTTGCAAGAGAACAATACAGGCAGCGTCCTCAGAACACCCCCATTTTTTTTATTTGCGAACATTTCAGGACACCGCAAGTGTTCTTAGAACACTTTCAACTTGACAATGAACAATACAGACAGCGTCCTCAGGACACCCCCATTTTGTTTATTTGCTAACATTTCAGGACACCACCTGTGTTCTTAGAACACATTCAACTTGCCATCGAACAATACGGACAGCGTCCTCAGGACATCCCCATTTTGTTTATTTACGAACATTTCAGGACACCACGAGTGTTCTTAGAACACATTCAACTTGCCAGAGAACAATACGGACAGCGTCTTCAGGACACTTTCGACGAACATTTCAGGAAACAGCGAGTGTTCTTAGAAAACTTTAAACATGACAACGAGCAAAACGGAGAGCGTCCTCGGAACACCTCCATTTTGTTTATTTGCGAACATTTCAGGACACATTCAATTGCCATCGCACAATACGAACAGCGTCCTCAGGACACCCCCATTTTGTTTATTTGTGAACATTTCAGGACACCGCAAGTGTTCTTAGAACACATTCAACTTGCCATCGAACAATACGGACAGCGTCCTCAGGACACCCCCATTTTGTTTATTTGTGAACATTTCAGGACACCGCAAGTGTTCTTAGAACACATTCAACTTGCCATCGAACAATACGGACAGCGTCCACAGGACGGTTCCATGTAATAATGTCGCCACAAAAATCTCGCCATGCAAAAATATCACCGAAAAATGGCCGTTTTTTGTGGCGACATTATTGCATGGAACATGCGGGGGACACCCCCGCAGCCCCTTAACTTTATTTTTTTCTTTTTTCTTTTTCTTTTTTAATTTTTTTTTTGCCCCTTTCCCCATATATATGGTCACCCAAATAATATTGCCACAACATTTACCCGGCGATATTATTTACGGCGACCATATATATGGGGATATTATTACCTGATTCCCTCAGGACACCCCCATTTTGTTTATTTACGAACATTCCAGGACACCACAAGTGTTCTTAGAACACATTCAACTTGCCAGAGAACAATACGGACAGTGTCCTCAGGACACCCCCATTTTGTTTATTTACAAACATTTCAGGACACCAGGAGTGTTCTGAGAACACATTCAACTTGCCAGAGAACAATACGGACAGCGTCTTCAGGACACCCCCTACGAACATTTCAGGACACCGCAAGTGTTCTTAGAACACATTTTAAACATGAAAACGAACAAAACGGACAGCGTCCCCATGACACCCCCATTTTGTTAATTTGCGAACAATTCAGGACACCGCGAGTGTTCTTAGAACACATTCAACTTGCAAGAGAACAATTCGGACAGCGTCCTCAGAACACCCCCATTTTTTTATTTGCGAACATTTCAGGACAACGCGAGTGTTCTTAGAACACTTTCCACTTGACAACGAACAATACAGATAGCGTCCTCAGGACACCCCCATTTTGTTTATTTGCGAACATTTCAGGACACCCCCTGTGTTCTTAGAACACATTCAACTTGCCATCGAACAATACGGACAGGTCCTCAGGACATCCCCATTTTGTTTATTTATGAACATTTCAGGACACCGCGAGTGTTCTTAGAACACATTCAACTTCCCATCGAACAATACGGACAGCGTCCCCATGACACCCCCATTTTTTTTATTTACAAACATTTCAGGACACCGCAAGTGTTCTTAGAACACATTCAACTTGCCAGAGAACAATACGGACAGCGTCTTCAGGACACCCCCTACGAACATTTCAGGACACGGCGAGTGTTCTTAGAAAACTTTAAACATGACAATGAACAAAACGGACAGCGTCCTCAGAACACCCCCATTTTGTTTATTTATGAACATTTCAGGACACCACAAGTGTTCTTAGAACACATTCAACTTGCAAGAGAACAATACAGAAAGCGTCTTCAGGACACCCCTACGAACATTTCAGGACACCTCAAGTGTTCTTAGAACATTTTCAACTTGACAACCAACAATACAGACAGCGTCCTCAGGACACCCCCAATTTTTTTATTTGCAAACATTTCAGAACATCGCGAGTGTTCTTAGAACACATTCAACTTGCCAGCGAACAATACAGACAGCGTCTTCAGGACACCCCCTATGAACATTTCAGGACACCGCGACAGTTCTTAGAACACTTTCAACTTGAAAACGAACAATACGAACAGCGTCGTCAGGACACCCCTATTTTGTTTATTTACGAACATTTCAGGACACCGCGAGTGTTCTTAGAACACATTCAACTTGCAAGAGAACAATATGGACAGCGTCCTCAGAACACCCCCATTTTTTTATTTGCAAACATTTCAGGACGCCGCGAGTGTTCTTAGAACACATTCAACTTGCCAGCGAACAATACAGACAGCGTCTTCAGGACACCCCCTATGAACATTTCAGGACACCGCGACAGTTCTTAGAACACTTTCAACTTGACAACGAACAATACGAACAGCATCCTCAGGACACCCCTATTTTGTTTATTTATGAACATTTCAGGGCACCGCAAGTGTTCTTAGAACACATTCAACTTGCAAGAGAACAATACAGACAGCGTCTTCAGAACACCCCCATTTTTTTTATTTGCGAACATTTCAGGACACCGCAAGTGTTCTTAGAACACTTTCAACTTGACCATGAACAATACAGACAGCGTCCTCAGGACACCCCCATTTTGTTTATTTGCTAACATTTCAGGACACCACCTGTGTTCTTAGAACACATTCAACTTGCCATCGAACAATACGGACAGCGTCCTCAGGACATCCCCATTTTGTTTATTTACGAACATTTCAGGACACCACGAGTGTTCTTAGAACACATTCAACTTGCCAGAGAACAATACGTACAGCGTCTTCAGGACACCCCCTACGAACATTTCAGGACACAGCGAGTGTTCTTAGAAAACTTTAAACATGACAACGAGCAAAACGGAGAGCGTCCTCAGAACACCCCCATTTTGTTTATTTGCGAACATTTCAGCACACAGTGAGTGTCCTTAGAACACATTCAACTTGCCATCGCACAATACGAACAGCGTCCTCAGGACACCCCCATTTTGTTTATTTGCGAACATTTCATGACACCACCTGTGTTCTTAGAACACATTCAACTTGCCATCAAACAATACAGACAGCGTCCTCAGGACATCCCCATTTTGTTTATTTATGAACATTTCAGGACACCGCGAGTGTTCTTAGAACACATTCAACTTGCAAGAGAACAATACGGACAGCGTCCTCAGAACACCCCCATTTTTTTATTTGCAAACATTTCAGGACGCCGCGAGTGTTCTTAGAACACTTTCAACTTGACAACGAACAATACAGACAGCGTCCTCAGGACACCCCCATTTTGTTTATTTGCGAACATTTCAGGACACCACCTGTGTTCTTAGAACACATTCAACTTGCCATCGAACAATACAGACAGCGTCCTCAGGACACCCCCTATGAACATTTCAGGACACCGCAACAGTTCTTAAAACACTTTCAACTTGACAACGAACAATGCGAACAGCATCCTCAGAACACCCCCATTTTTTTATTTGCAAACATTTCAGGACACCGCAAGTGTTCTTAGAACACTTTCAACTTGACAACGAACAATACAGACAGCGTCCTCAGGACACCCCCATTTTGTTTATTTGCGAACATTTCAGGACACCACCTGTGTTCTTAGAACACATTCAACTTGCCATCGAACAATACAGACAGCGTCCTCAGGACATCCCCATTTTGTTTATTTATGAACATTTCAGGACACCGCGAGTGTTCTTAGAACATATTCAACTTGCAAGAGAACAATACGGACAGCGTCTTCATGACACCCCCTACGAACATTTCAGGACACGGCGAGTGTTCTTAGAAAACTTTAAACATGACAACGAACAAAACGGACAGCGTCCTCAGAACACCCCCATTTTGTTTATTTACGAACATTTCAGGACACCACAAGTGTTCTTAGAACACATTCAACTTGCAAGAGAACAATACAGAAAGCTTCTTCAGGACACCCCTACGAACATTTCAGGACACCTCAAGTGTTCTTAGAACATTTTCAACTTGACAACGAACAATACAGACAGCGTCCTCAGGACATCCCCATTTCGTTAATTTGCGAACATTTCAGGACACCGCAAGTGTTCTTAGAACACATTCAACTTGCAAGAGAACAATACGGACAGCATCCTCAGAACACCCCCATTTTTTTATTTGCGAACATTTCAGGACACCGCGAGTGTTCTTAGAACACTTTCAACTTGACAACGAACAATACAGACAGCATCTTCAGGACACCCCCTATGAACATTTCAGGACACCGCGACAGTTCTTAGAACACTTTCAACTTGACAACGAACAATGCGAACAGCATCCTCAGAACACCCCCATTTTTTTATTTGCAAACATTTCAGGACACCGCAAGTGTTCTTAGAACACTTTCAACTTGACAACGAACAACAGACAGCGTCCTCAGGACACCCCCATTTTGTTTATTTGCGAACATTTCAGGACACCACCTGTGTTCTTAGAACACATTCAACTTGCCATCGAACAATACAGACAGCGTCCTCAGGACATCCCCATTTTGTTTATTTATGAACATTTCAGGACACCGCGAGTGTTCTTAGAACACATTCAACTTGCAAGAGAACAATACGGACAGCGTCTTCATGACACCCCCTACGAACATTTCAGGACACGGCGAGTGTTCTTAGAAAACTTTAAACATGACAACGAACAAAACGGACAGCGTCCTCAGAACACCCCCATTTTGTTTATTTACGAACATTTCAGGACACCACAAGTGTTCTTAGAACACATTCAACTTGCAAGAGAACAATACAGAAAGCTTCTTCAGGACACCCCTATGAACATTTCAGGACACCTCAAGTGTTCTTAGAACATTTTCAACTTGACAACGAACAATACAGACAGCGTCCTCAGGACATCCCCATTTTGTTTATTTATGAACATTTCAGGACACCGCGAGTGTTCTTAGAACACATTCAACTTGCAAGAGAACAATACGGACAGCGTCTTCAGGACACCCCCTACGAACATTTCAGGACACGGCGAGTGTTCTTAGAAAACTTTAAACATGACAACGAACAAAACGGACAGCGTCCTCAGAACACCCCCATTTTGTTTATTTACGAACATTTCAGGACACCACAAGTGTTCTTAGAACACATTCAACTTGCCATAGAACAATACGGACAGCGTCTTCAGGACACCCCCTACGAACATTTCAGGACACGGCGAGTGTTCTTAGAAAACTTTAAACATGACAATGAACAAAACGGACAGCGTCCTCAGAACACCCCCATTTTGTTTATTTATGAACATTTCAGGACACCACAAGTGTTCTTAGAACACATTCAACTTGCAAGAGAACAATACAGAAAGCGTCTTCAGGACACCCCTACGAACATTTCAGGACACCTCAAGTGTTCTTAGAACATTTTCAACTTGACAACGAACAATACAGACAGCGTCCTCAGGACACCCCCAATTTTTTTATTTGCGAACATTTCAGAACATCGCAAGTGTTCTTAGAACACATTCAACTTGCCAGCGAACAATACAGACAGCGTCTTCAGGACACCCCCTATGAACATTTCAGGACACCGCGACAGTTCTTAGAACACTTTCAACTTGAAAACGAACAATACGAACAGCGTCGTCAGGACACCCCTATTTTGTTTATTTACGAACATTTCAGGACACCGCGAGTGTTCTTAGAACACATTCAACTTGCAAGAGAACAATATGGACAGCGTCCTCAGAACACCCCCATTTTTTTATTTGCAAACATTTCAGGACGCCGCGAGTGTTCTTAGAACACATTCAACTTGCCAGCGAACAATACAGACAGCGTCTTCAGGACACCCCCTATGAACATTTCAGGACACCGCGACAGTTCTTAGAACACTTTCAAATTGACAACGAACAATACGAACAGCATCCTCAGGACACCCCTATTTTGTTTATTTACGAACATTTCAGGGCACCGCAAGTGTTCTTAGAACACATTCAACTTGCAAGAGAACAATACAGACAGCGTCTTCAGAACACCCCCATTTTTTTTATTTGCGAACATTTCAGGGCACCGCAAGTGTTCTTAGAACACATTCAACTTGCAAGAGAACAATACAGACAGCGTTTTCAGAATACCCCCATTTTTTTTATTTGCGAACATTTCAGGACACCGCGAGTGTTCTTAGAACACATTCAACTTGCAAGAGAACAATATGGACAGCGTCCTCAGAACACCCCCATTTTTTTATTTGCAAACATTTCAGGACGCCGCGAGTGTTCTTAGAACACATTCAACTTGCCAGCGAACAATACAGACAGCGTCTTCAGGACACCCCCTATGAACATTTCAGGACACCGCGACAGTTCTTAGAACACTTTCAACTTGACAACGAACAATATGAACAGCATCCTCAGGACACCCCTATTTTGTTTATTTACGAACATTTCAGGGCACTGCAAGTGTTCTTAGAACACATTCAACTTGCAAGAGAACAATACAGACAGCGTCTTCAGAACACCCCCATTTTTTTATTTGCAAACATTTCAGGACGCCGCGAGTGTTCTTAGAACACTTTCAACTTGACAACGAACAATACAGACAGCGTCCTCAGGACACCCCCATTTTGTTTTTTTTGCGAACATTTCAGGACACCACCTGTGTTCTTAGAACACATTGAACTTGCCATCGAACAATACAGACAGCGTCCTCAGGACACCCCCTATGAACATTTCAGGACACCGCGACAGTTCTTAGAACACTTTCAACTTGACAACGAACAATGCGAACAGCATCCTCAGAACACCCCCATTTTTTTATTTGCAAACATTTCAGGACACCGCAAGTGTTCTTAGAACACTTTCAACTTGACAACGAACAATACAGACAGCGTCCTCAGGGCACCCCCATTTTGTTTATTTGCGAACATTTCAGGACACCACCTGTGTTCTTAGAACACATTCAACTTGCCATCGAACAATACAGACAGCGTCCTCAGGACATCCCCATTTTGTTTATTTATGAACATTTCAGGACACCGCGAGTGTTCTTAGAACACATTCAACTTGCAAGAGAACAATACGGACAGCGTCTTCATGACACCCCCTACGAACATTTCAGGACACGGCGAGTGTTCTTAGAAAACTTTAAACATGACAACGAACAAAACGGACAGCGTCCTCAGAACACCCCCATTTTGTTTATTTACGAACATTTCAGGACACCACAAGTGTTCTTAGAACACATTCAACTTGCAAGAGAACAATACAGAAAGCTTCTTCAGGACACCCCTACGAACATTTCAGGACACCTCAAGTGTTCTTAGAACATTTTCAACTTGACAACGAACAATACAGACAGCGTCCTCAGGACATCCCCATTTCGTTAATTTGCGAACATTTCAGGACACCGCAAGTGTTCTTAGAACACATTCAACTTGCAAGAGAACAATACGGACAGCATCCTCAGAACACCCCCATTTTTTTATTTGCGAACATTTCAGGACACCGCGAGTGTTCTTAGAACACTTTCAACTTGACAACGAACAATACAGACAGCATCTTCAGGACACCCCCTATGAACATTTCAGGACACCGCGACAGTTCTTAGAACACTTTCAACTTGACAACGAACAATGCGAACAGCATCCTCAGAACACCCCCATTTTTTTATTTGCAAACATTTCAGGACACCGCAAGTGTTCTTAGAACACTTTCAACTTGACAACGAACAATACAGACAGCGTCCTCAGGACACCCCCATTTTGTTTATTTGCGAACATTTCAGGACACCACCTGTGTTCTTAGAACACATTCAACTTGCCATCGAACAATACAGACAGCGTCCTCAGGACATCCCCATTTTGTTTATTTATGAACATTTCAGGACACCGCGAGTGTTCTTAGAACACATTCAACTTGCAAGAGAACAATACGGACAGCGTCTTCAGGACACCCCCTACGAACATTTCAGGACACGGCGAGTGTTCTTAGAAAACTTTAAACATGACAACGAACAAAACGGACAGCGTCCTCAGAAAACCCCCATTTTGTTTATTTACGAACATTTCAGGACACCACAAGTGTTCTTAGAACACATTCAACTTGCAAGAGAACAATACAGAAAGCGTCTTCAGGACACCCCTGCGAACATTTCAGGACACCTCAAGTGTTCTTACAACATTTGCAACTTGACAACGAACAATACAGACAGCGTCCTCAGGACATCCCCATTTTTTTATTTGCGAACATTTCAGGACATCACGAGTGTTCTTAGAACACATTCAACTTGCCAGCGAACAATACAGACAGCGTCTTCAGGACAACCCCTATGAACATTTCAGGACACCGCGACAGTTCTTAGAACACTTTCAATTTGAAAACGAACAATACAAACAGCGTCCTCAGGACACCCCTATTTTGTTTATTTACGAACATTTCAGGACACCGCGAGTGTTCTTAGAACACATTCAACTTGCAAGAGAACAATACGGACAGCGTCCTCAGAACACCCCCATTTTTTTATTTGCAAACATTTCAGGACACCGCAAGTGTTCTTAGAACACTTTCAACTTGACAACGAACAATACAGACAGCGTCCTCAGGACACCCCCATTTTGTTTATTTGCGAACATTTCATGACACCACCAGTGTTCTTAGAACACATTCAACTTGCCATCGAACAATACAGACAGCGTCCTCAGGACATCCCCATTTTGTTTATTTATGAACATTTCAGGACACCGCGAGTGTTCTTAGAACACATTCAACTTGCAAGAGAACAATACGGACAGCGTCCTCAGAACACCCCCATTTTTTTATTTGCAAACATTTCAGGACGCCGCGAGTGTTCTTAGAACACATTCAACTTGCCAGCGAACAATACAGACAGCATCTTCAGGACACCCCCTATGAACATTTCAGGACACCGCGACAGTTCTTAGAACACTTTCAACTTGACAACGAACAATACGAACAGCATCCTCAGAACACCCCCATTTTTTTATTTGCAAACATTTCCGGACACCGCAAGTGTTCTTAGAACACTTTCAACTTGACAACAAACAATACAGACAGTGTCCTCAGGACACCCCCATTTTGTTTATTTGCGAACATTTCAGGACACCACCTGTGTTCTTAGAACACATTCAACTTGCCATCGAACAATACAGACAGCGTCCTCAGGACATCCCCATTTTGTTTATTTATGAACATTTCAGGACACCGCGAGTGTTCTTAGAACACATTCAACTTGCAAGAGAACAATACGGACAGCGTCTTCAGGACACCCCCTACAAACATTTCAGGACACGGCGAGTGTTCTTAGAAAACTTTAAACATGACAACGAACAAAACGGACAGCGTCCTCAGAACACCCCCATTTTGTTTATTTGCTAACATTTCAGGACACCACCTGTGTTCTTAGAACACATTCAACTTGCCATCGAACAATACGGACAGCGTCCTCAGGACATCCCCATTTTGTTTATTTATGAACATTTCAGGACACCGCGAGTGTTCTTAGAACACATTCAACTTCCCATCGAACAATACGGACAGCGTCCCCATGACACCCTCATTTTGTTTATTTACGAACATTTCAGGACACCACGAGTGTTCTTAGAACACATTCAACTTGCCAGAGAACAATACGTACAGCGTCTTCAGGACACCCCCTACGAACATTTCAGGACACAGCGAGTGTTCTTAGAAAACTTTAAACATGACAACGAGCAAAACGGAGAGCGTCCTCAGAACACCCCCATTTTGTTTATTTGCGAACATTTCAGCACACAGTGAGTGTCCTTAGAACACATTCAACTTGCCATCGCACAATACGAACAGCGTCCTCAGGACACCCCCATTTTGTTTATTTGCGAAAATTTCATGACACCACCTGTGTTCTTAGAACACATTCAACTTGCCATCAAACAATACAGACAGCGTCCTCAGGACATCCCCATTTTGTTTATTTATGAACATTTCAGGACACCGCGAGTGTTCTTAGAACACATTCAACTTGCAAGAGAACAATACGGACAGCGTCCTCAGAACACCCCCATTTTTTTATTTGCAAACATTTCAGGACGCCGCGAGTGTTCTTAGAACACTTTCAACTTGACAACCAACAATACAGACAGCGTCCTCAGGACACCCCCATTTTGTTTATTTGCGAACATTTCAGGACACCACCTGTGTTCTTAGAACACATTCAACTTGCCATCGAACAATACAGACAGCGTCCTCAGGACACCCCCTATGAACATTTCAGGACACCGCGACAGTTCTTAGAACACTTTCAACTTGACAACGAACAATGCGAACAGCATCCTCAGAACACCCCCATTTTTTTATTTGCAAACATTTCAGGACACCGCAAGTGTTCTTAGAACACTTTCAACTTGACAACGAACAATACAGACAGCGTCCTCAGGACACCCCCATTTTGTTTATTTGCGAACATTTCAGGACACCACCTGTGTTCTTAGAACACATTCAACTTGCCATCGAACAATACAGACAGCGTCCTCAGGACATCCCCATTTTGTTTATTTATGAACATTTCAGGACACCGCGAGTGTTCTTAGAACACATTCAACTTGCAAGAGAACAATACGGACAGCGTCTTCATGACACCCCCTACGAACATTTCAGGACACGGCGAGTGTTCTTAGAAAACTTTAAACATGACAACGAACAAAACGGACAGCGTCCTCAGAACACCCCCATTTTGTTTATTTACGAACATTTCAGGACACCACAAGTGTTTTTAGAACACATTCAACTTGCAAGAGAACAATACAGAAAGCTTCTTCAGGACACCCCTACGAACATTTCAGGACACCTCAAGTGTTCTTAGAACATTTTCAACTTGACAACGAACAATACAGACAGCGTCCTCAGGACATCCCCATTTCGTTAATTTGCGAACATTTCAGGACACCGCAAGTGTTCTTAGAACACATTCAACTTGCAAGAGAACAATACGGACAGCATCCTCAGAACACCCCCATTTTTTTATTTGCGAACATTTCAGGACACCGCGAGTGTTCTTAGAACACTTTCAACTTGACAACGAACAATACAGACAGCATCTTCAGGACACCCCCTATGAACATTTCAGGACACCGCAACAGTTCTTAGAACACTTTCAACTTGACAACGACCAATGCGAACAGCATCCTCAGAACACCCCCATTTTTTTATTTGCAAACATTTCAGGACACCGCAAGTGTTCTTAGAACACTTTCAACTTGACAACGAACAATACAGACAGCGTCCTCAGGACACCCCCATTTTGTTTATTTGCGAACATTTCAGGACACCACCTGTGTTCTTAGAACACATTCAACTTGCCATCGAACAATACAGACAGCGTCCTCAGGACATCCCCATTTTGTTTATTTATGAACATTTCAGGACACCGCGAGTGTTCTTAGAACACATTCAACTTGCAAGAGAACAATACGGACAGCGTCTTCAGGACACCCCCTACGAACATTTCAGGACACGGCGAGTGTTCTTAGAAAACTTTAAACATGACAATGAACAAAACGGACAGCGTCCTCAGAACACCCCCATTTTGTTTATTTATGAACATTTCAGGACACCACAAGTGTTCTTAGAACACATTCAACTTGCAAGAGAATAATACAGAAAGCGTCTTCAGGACACCCCTACGAACATTTCAGGACACCTCAAGTGTTCTTAGAACATTTTCAACTTGACAACGAACAATACAGACAGCGTCCTCAGGACACCCCCAATTTTTTTATTTGCGAACATTTCAGAACATCGCAAGTGTTCTTAGAACACATTCAACTTGCCAGCGAACAATACAGACAGCGTCTTCAGGACACCCCCTATGAACATTTCAGGACACCGCGACAGTTCTTAGAACACTTTCAACTTGAAAACGAACAATACGAACAGCGTCGTTTGGACACCCCTATTTTGTTTATTTACGAACATTTCAGGACACCGCGAGTGTTCTTAGAACACATTCAACTTGCAAGAGAACAATATGGACAGCGTCCTCAGAACACCCCCATTTTTTTATTTGCAAACATTTCAGGACGCCGCGAGTGTTCTTAGAACACATTCAACTTGCCAGCGAACAATACAGACAGCGCCTTCAGGACACCCCCTATGAACATTTCAGGACACCGCGACAGTTCTTAGAACACTTTCAACTTGACAACGAACAATACGAACAGCATCCTCAGGACACCCCTATTTTGTTTATTTACGAACATTTCAGGGCACCGCAAGTGTTCTTAGAACACATTCAACTTGCAAGAGAACAATACAGACAGCGTCTTCAGAACACCCCCATTTTTTTTATTTGCGAACATTTCAGGACACCGCAAGTGTTCTTAGAACACTTTCAACTTGACCATGAACAATACAGACAGCGTCCTCAGGACACCCCCATTTTTTTTATTTGCTAACATTTCAGGACACCACCTGTGTTCTTAGAACACATTCAACTTGCCATCGAACAATACGGACAGCGTCCTCAGGACATCCCCATTTTGTTTATTTATGAACATTTCAGGACACCGCGAGTGTTCTTAGAACACATTCAACTTCCCATCGAACAATACGGACAGCGTCCCCATGACACCCTCATTTTGTTTATTTACAAACATTTCAGGACACCACGAGTGTTCTTAGAACACATTCAACTTGCCAGAGAACAATACGTACAGCGTCTTCAGGACACCCCCTACGAACATTTCAGGACACAGCGAGTGTTCTTAGAAAACTTTAAACATGACAACGAGCAAAACGGAGAGCGTCCTCAGAACACCCCCATTTTGTTTATTTGCGAACATTTCAGCACACAGTGAGTGTCCTTAGAACACATTCAACTTGCCATCGCACAATACGAACAGCGTCCTCAGGACACCCCCATTTTGTTTATTTGCGAACATTTCATGACACCACCTGTGTTCTTAGAACACATTCAACTTGCCATCAAACAATACAGACAGCGTCCTCAGGACATCCCCATTTTGTTTATTTATGAACATTTCAGGACACCGCGAGTGTTCTTAGAACACATTCAACTTGCAAGAGAACAATACGGACAGCGTCCTCAGAACCCCCCCATTTTTTTATTTGCAAACATTTCAGGACGCCGCGAGTGTTCTTAGAACACTTTCAACTTGACAACGAACAATACAGACAGCGTCCTCAGGACACCCCCATTTTGTTTATTTGCGAACATTTCAGCACACCACCTGTGTTCTTAGAACACATTGAACTTGCCATCGAACAATACAGACAGTGTCCTCAGGACACCCCCTATGAACATTTCAGGACACCGCGACAGTTCTTAGAACACTTTCAACTTGACAACGAACAATGCGAACAGCATCCTCAGAACACCCCCATTTTTTTATTTGCAAACATTTCAGGACACCGCAAGTGTTCTTAGAACACTTTCAACTTGACAACGAACAATACAGACAGCGTCCTCAGGACACCCCCATTTTGTTTATTTGCGAACATTTCAGGACACCACCTGTGTTCTTAGAACACATTCAACTTGCCATCGAACAATACAGACAGCGTCCTCAGGACATCCCCATTTTGTTTATTTATGAACATTTCAGGACACCGCAAGTGTTCTTAGAACACATTCAACTTGCAAGAGAACAATACAGAAAGCTTCTTCATGACACCCCCTACGAACATTTCAGGACACGGCGAGTGTTCTTAGAAAACTTTAAACATGACAACGAACAAAACGGACAGCGTCCTCAGAACACCCCCATTTTGTTTATTTACGAACATTTCAGGACACCACAAGTGTTCTTAGAACACATTCAACTTGCAAGAGAACAATACAGAAAGCTTCTTCAGGACACCCCTACGAACATTTCAGGACACCTCAAGTGTTCTTAGAACATTTTCAACTTGACAACGAACAATACAGACAGCGTCCTCAGGACATCCCCATTTCGTTAATTTGCGAACATTTCAGGACACCGCAAGTGTTCTTAGAACACATTCAACTTGCAAGAGAACAATACGGACAGCATCCTCAGAACACCCCCATTTTTTTATTTGCGAACATTTCAGGACACCGCGAGTGTTCTTAGAACACTTTCAACTTGACAACGAAAAATACAGACAGCATCTTCAGGACACCCCCTATGAACATTTCAGGACACCGCGACAGTTCTTAGAACACTTTCAACTTGACAACGAACAATGCGAACAGCATCCTCAGAACACCCCCATTTTTTTATTTGCAAACATTTCAGGACACCGCAAGTGTTCTTAGAACACTTTCAACTTGACAACGAACAATACAGACAGCGTCCTCAGGACACCCCCATTTTGTTTATTTGCGAACATTTCAGGACACCACCTGTGTTCTTAGAACACATTCAACTTGCCATCGAACAATACAGACAGCGTCCTCAGGACATCCCCATTTTGTTTATTTATGAACATTTCAGGACACCGCGAGTGTTCTTAGAACACATTCAACTTGCAAGAGAACAATACGGACAGCGTCTTCAGGACACCCCCTACGAACATTTCAGGACACGGCGAGTGTTCTTAGAAAACTTTAAACATGACAACGAACAAAACGGACAGCGTCCTCAGAAAACCCCCATTTTGTTTATTTACGAACATTTCAGGACACCACAAGTGTTCTTAGAACACATTCAACTTGCAAGAGAACAATACAGAAAGCTTCTTCAGGACACCCCTATGAACATTTCAGGACACCGCGACAGTTCTTAGAACACTTTCAATTTGAAAACGAACAATACGAACAGCGTCCTCAGGACACCCCTATTTTGTTTATTTACGAACATTTCAGGACACCGCGAGTGTTCTTAGAACACATTCAACTTGCAAGAGAACAATACGGACAGCGTCCTCAGAACACCCCCATTTTTTTATTTGCAAACATTTCAGGACACCGCAAGTGTTCTTAGAACACTTTCAACTTGACAACGAACAATACAGACAGCGTCCTCAGGACACCCCCATTTTGTTTATTTGCGAACATTTCATGACACCACCTGTGTTCTTAGAACACATTCAACTTGCCATCGAACAATACAGACAGCGTCCTCAGGACATCCCCATTTTGTTTATTTATGAACATTTCAGGACACCGCGAGTGTTCTTAGAACACATTCAACTTGCAAGAGAACAATACGGACAGCGTCCTCAGAACACCCCCATTTTTTTATTTGCAAACATTTCAGGACGCCGCGAGTGTTCTTAGAACACATTCAACTTGCCAGCGAACAATACAGACAGCATCTTCAGGACACCCCCTATGAACATTTCAGGACACCGCGACAGTTCTTAGAACACTTTCAACTTGACAACGAACAATACGAACAGCATCCTCAGAACACCCCCATTTATTTATTTGCAAACATTTCCGGACACCGCAAGTGTTCTTAGAACACTTTCAACTTGACAACGAACAATACAGACAGTGTCCTCAGGACACCCCCATTTTGTTTATTTGCGAACATTTCAGGACACCACCTGTGTTCTTAGAACACATTCAACTTGCCATCGAACAATACAGACAGCGTCCTCAGGACATCCCCATTCTGTTTATTTATGAACATTTCAGGACACCGCGAGTGTTCTTAGAACACATTCAACTTGCAAGAGAACAATACGGACAGCGTCCTCAGAACACCCCCATTTTTTTATTTGCAAACATTTCAGGACGCCGCGAGTGTTCTTAGAACACATTCAACTTGCCAGCGAACAATACAGACAGCATCTTCAGGACACCCCCTATGAACATTTCAGGACACCGCGACAGTTCTTAGAACACTTTCAACTTGACAACGAACAATACGAACAGCATCCTCAGAACACCCCCATTTATTTATTTGCAAACATTTCCGGACACCGCAAGTGTTCTTAGAACACTTTCAACTTGACAACGAACAATACAGACAGTGTCCTCAGGACACCCCCATTTTGTTTATTTGCGAACATTTCAGGACACCACCTGTGTTCTTAGAACACATTCAACTTGCCATCGAACAATACAGACAGCGTCCTCAGGACATCCCCATTCTGTTTATTTATGAACATTTCAGGACACCGCGAGTGTTCTTAGAACACATTCAACTTGCAAGAGAACAATACGGACAGCGTCTTCAGGACACCCCCTACAAACATTTCAGGACACGGCGAGTGTTCTTAGAAAACTTTAAACATGACAACGAACAAAACGGACAGCGTCCTCAGAACACCCCCATTTTGTTTATTTACGAACATTTCAGGACACCACAAGTGTTCTTAGAACACATTCAACTTGCAAGAGAACACTACAGACAGCGTCCTCAGGACACCCCCATTTTGTTTATTTGCGAACATTTCAGGACCCCACCTGTGTTCTTAGAACACATTCAACTTGCCATCGAACAATACAGACAGCGTCCTCAGGACATCCCCATTTTGTTTATTTATGAACATTTCAGGACACCGCGAGTGTTCTTAGAACACATTCAACTTGCAAGAGAACAATACGGACAGCGTCTTCATGACACCCCCTACGAACATTTCAGGACACGGCGAGTGTTCTTAGAAAACTTTAAACATGACAACGAACAAAACGGACAGCGTCCTCAGAACACCCCCATTTTGTTTATTTACGAACATTTCAGGACACCACAAGTGTTCTTAGAACACATTCAACTTGCAAGAGAACAATACAGAAAGCGTCTTCAGGACACCCCTACGAACATTTCAGGACACCTCAAGTGTTCTTAGAACATTTTCAACTTGACAACGAACAATACAGACAGCGTCCTCAGGACATCCCCATTTCGTTAATTTGCGAACATTTCAGGACACCGCAAGTGTTCTTAGAACACATTCAACTTGCAAGAGAACAATACGGACAGCATCCTCAGAACACGCCCATTTTTTTATTTGCGAACATTTCAGGACACCGCGAGTGTTCTTAGAACACTTTCAACTTGACAACGAACAATACAGACAGCATCTTCAGGACACCCCCTATGAACATTTCAGGACACCGCGACAGTTCTTAGAACACTTTCAACTTGACAACGAACAATGGGAACAGCATCCTCAGAACACCCCCATTTTTTTATTTGCAAACATTTCAGGACACCGCAAGTGTTCTTAGAACACTTTCAACTTGACAACGAACAATACAGACAGCGTCCTCAGGACACCCCCATTTTGTTTATTTGCGAACATTTCAGGACACCACCTGTGTTCTTAGAACACATTCAACTTGCCATCGAACAATACAGACAGCGTCCTCAGGACATCCCCATTTTGTTTATTTATGAACATTTCAGGACACCGCAAGTGTTCTTAGAACACATTCAACTTGCAAGAGAACAATACGGACAGCGTCTTCATGACACCCCCTACGAACATTTCAGGACACGGCGAGTGTTCTTAGAAAACTTTAAACATGACAACGAACAAAACGGACAGCGTCCTCAGAACACCCCCATTTTGTTTATTTACGAACATTTCAGGACACCACAAGTGTTCTTAGAACACATTCAACTTGCAAGAGAACAATACAGAAAGCATCTTCAGGACACCCCTACGAACATTTCAGGACACCTCAAGTGTTCTCAGAACATTTGCAACTTGACAACGAACAATACAGACAGCGTCCTCAGGACACCCCCATTTTGTTTATTTGCGAACATTTCAGGACACCACCTGTGTTCTTAGAACACATTCAACTTGCCATCGAACAATACAGACAGCGTCCTCAGGACATCCCCATTTTGTTTATTTATGAACATTTCAGGACACCGCAAGTGTTCTTAGAACACATTCAACTTGCAAGAGAACAATACGGACAGCGTCTTCATGACACCCCCTACGAACATTTCAGGACACGGCGAGTGTTCTTAGAAAACTTTAAACATGACAACGAACAAAACGGACAGCGTCCTCAGGACATCCCCATTTTTTTATTTGCGAACATTTCAGGACACCGCAAGTGTTCTTAGAACACATTCAACTTGCAAGAGAACAATACGGACAGCGTCTTCTGGACACCCCCTATGAACATTTCAGGACACCGCGACAGTTCTTAGAACACTTTCAACTTGAAAACGAACAATACGAACAGCGTCCTCAGGACACCCCTATTTTATTTATTTACAAACATTTCAGGACACCGCGAGTGTTCTTAGAACACATTCAACTTGCAAGAGAACAATACGGACAGCGTCCTCAGAACACCCCCATTTTTTTATTTGCAAACATTTCAGGACACCGCAAGTGTTCTTAGAACACTTTCAACTTGACAACGAACAATACAGACAGCGTCCTCAGGACACCCCCATTTTGTTTATTTGCGAACATTTCATGACACCACCTGTGTTCTTAGAACACATTCAACTTGCCATCGAACAATACAGACAGCGTCCTCAGGACATCCCCATTTTGTTTATTTATGAACATTTCAGGACACCCCGAGTGTTCTTAGAACACATTCAACTTGCAAGAGAACAATACGGACAGCGTCCTCAGAACACCCCCATTTTTTTATTTGCAAACATTTCAGGACGCCGCGAGTGTTCTTAGAACACATTCAACTTGCCAGCGAACAATACAGACAGCATCTTCAGGACACCCCCTATGAACATTTCAGGACACCGCGACAGTTCTTAGAACACTTTCAACTTGACAACAAACAATACGAACAGCATCCTCAGAACACCCCCATTTTTTTATTTGCAAACATTTCCGGACACCGCAAGTGTTCTTAGAACACTTTCAACTTGACAACGAACAATACAGACAGTGTCCTCAGGACACCCCCATTTTGTTTATTTGCGAACATTTCAGGACACCACCTGTGTTCTTAGAACACATTCAACTTGCCATCGAACAATACAGACAGCGTCCTCAGGACATCCCCATTTTGTTTATTTATGAACATTTCAGGACACCGCGAGTGTTCTTAGAACACATTCAACTTGCAAGAGAACAATACGGACAGCATCTTCAGGACACCCCCTACAAACATTTCAGGACACGGCGAGTGTTCTTAGAAAACTTTAAACATGACAACGAACAAAACGGACAGCGTCCTCAGAACACCCCCATTTTGTTTATTTACGAACATTTCAGGACACCACAAGTGTTCTTAGAACACATTCAACTTGCAAGAGAACAATACAGAAAGCGTCTTCATGACACCCCCTACGAACATTTCAGGATACCTCAAGTGTTCTTAGAACATTTTCAACTTGACAACGAACAATACGGACAGCGTCCTCAGGACACCCCCATTTATTTATTTGCGAACATTTCAGGACGCCGCGAGTGTTCTTAGAACACATTCAACTTGTCAGCGAACAATACAGACAGCGTCTTCAGGACACCCCCTATGAACATTTCAGGACACCGCGACAGTTCTTAGAACACTTTCAACTTGACAACGAACAATACGAACAGCATCCTCAGGACACCCCTATTTTGATTATTTACGAACATTTCAGGACACCGCGAGTGTTCTTAGAACACATTTAACTTGCAAGAGAACAATACAGGCAGCGTCCTCAGAACACCCCCATTTTTTTTATTTGCGAACATTTCAGGACACCGCAAGTGTTCTTAGAACACTTTCAACTTGACAATGAACAATACAGACAGCGTCCTCAGGACACCCCCATTTTGTTTATTTGCTAACATTTCAGGACACCACCTGTGTTCTTAGAACACATTCAACTTGCCATCGAACAATACGGACAGCGTCCTCAGGACATCCCCATTTTGTTTATTTATGAACATTTCAGGACACCGCGAGTGTTCTTAGAACACATTCAACTTCCCATCGAACAATACGGACAGCGTCCCCATGACACTCCCATTTTGTTTATTTACGAACATTTCAGGACACCACGAGTGTTCTTAGAACACATTCAACTTGCCAGAGAACAATACGGACAGTGTCTTCAGGACACTCCCTACGAACATTTCAGGAAACAGCGAGTGTTCTTAGAAAACTTTAAACATGACAACGAGCAAAACGGATAGCGTCCTCAGAACACCTCCATTTTGTTTATTTGCGAACATTTCAGGACACATTCAACTTGCCATCGCACAATACGAACAGCGTCCTCAGGACACCCCCATTTTGTTTATTTGTGAACATTTCAGGACACCGCAAGTGTTCTTAGAACACATTCAACTTGCCATCGAACAATACGGACAGCGTCCTCAGGGCACCCCCATTTTGTTTATTTGTGAACATTTCAGGACACCGCAAGTGTTCTTAGAACACATTCAATTTGCCATCGAACAATACGGACAGCGTCCACAGGACGGTTCCATGTAATAATGTCGCCACAAAAATCTCGCCATGCAAAAATATCACCGAAAAATGGCCGTTTTTTGTGGCGACATTATTGCATGGAACATGCGGGGGACACCCCCGCAGCCCCCAAACTTTATTTTTTTTCTTTTTTCTTTTTCTTTTTTAATTTTTTTTTTGCCCCTGTCCCCATATATATGGTCACCCAAATAATATTGCCACAACATTTTCCCGGCGATATTATTTACGGCGACCATATATATGGGGATATTATTACCTGATTCCCTCAGGACACCCCCATTTTGTTTATTTACGAACATTCCAGGACACCACAAGTGTTCTTAGAACACATTCAACTTGCCAGAGAACAATACGGACAGTGTCCTCAGGACACCCCCATTTTGTTTATTTACAAACATTTCAGGACACCAGGAGTGTTCTGAGAACACATTCAACTTGCCAGAGAACAATACGGACAGCATCTTCAGGACACCCCCTACGAACATTTCAGGACACGGCGAGTGTTCTTAGAAAACTTTAAACATGACAATGAACAAAACGGACAGCGTCCTCAGAACACCCCCATTTTGTTTATTTATGAACATTTCAGGACACCGCGAGTGTTCTTAGAACACATTCAACTTCCCATCGAACAATACGGACAGCGTCCCCATGACACTCCCATTTTGTTTATTTACGAACATTTCAGGACACCACGAGTGTTCTTAGAACACATTCAACTTGCCATCGAACAATACGGACAGCGTCCTCAGGGCACCCCCATTTTGTTTATTTGTGAACATTTCAGGACACCGCAAGTGTTCTTAGAACACATTCAACTTGCCATCGAACAATACGGACAGCGTCCACAGGACGGTTCCATGTAATAATGTCGCCACAAAAATCTCACCATGCAAAAATATCACCGAAAAATGGCCGTTTTTTGTGGCGACATTATTGCATGGAACATGCGGGGGACACCCCCGCAGCCCCCAAACTTTATTTTTTTTCTTTTTTCTTTTTCTTTTTTAATTTTTTTTTTTTGCCCCTGTCCCCATATATATGGTCACCCAAATAATATTGCCACAACATTTTCCCGGCGATATTATTTACGGCGACCATATATATGGGGATATTATTACCTGATTCCCTCAGGACACCCCCATTTTGTTTATTTACGAACATTCCAGGACACCACAAGTGTTCTTAGAACACATTCAACTTGCCAGAGAACAATACGGACAGTGTCCTCAGGACACCCCCATTTTGTTTATTTACAAACATTTCAGGACACCAGGAGTGTTCTGAGAACACATTCAACTTGCCAGAGAACAATACGGACAGCGTCTTCAGGACACTCCCTACGAACATTTCAGGAAACAGCGAGTGTTCTTAGAAAACTTTAAACATGACAACGAGCAAAACGGAGAGCGTCCTCAGAACACCTCCATTTTGTTTATTTGCGAACATTTCAGGACACATTCAACTTGCCATCGCACAATACGAACAGCGTCCTCAGGACACCCCCATTTTGTTTATTTGTGAACATTTCAGGACACCGCAAGTGTTCTTAGAACACATTCAACTTGCCATCGAACAATACGGACAGCGTCCTCAGGACACCCCCATTTTGTTTATTTGTGAACATTTCAGGACACCGCAAGTGTTCTTAGAACACATTCAACTTGCCATCGAACAATACGGACAGCGTCCACAGGACGGTTCCATGTAATAATGTCGCCACAAAAATCTCGCCATGCAAAAATATCACCGAAAAATGGCCGTTTTTTGTGGCGACATTATTGCATGGAACATGCGGGGGACACCCCCGCAGCCCCCAAACTTTATTTTTTTTCTTTTTTCTTTTTCTTTTTTAATTTTTTTTTTTTGCCCCTGTCCCCATATATATGGTCACCCAAATAATATTGCCACAACATTTTCCCGGCGATATTATTTACGGCGACCATATATATGGGGATATTATTACCTGATTCCCTCAGGACACCCCCATTTTGTTTATTTACGAACATTCCAGGACACCACAAGTGTTCTTAGAACACATTCAACTTGCCAGAGAACAATACGGACAGTGTCCTCAGGACACCCCCATTTTGTTTATTTACAAACATTTCAGGACACCAGGAGTGTTCTGAGAACACATTCAACTTGCCAGAGAACAATACGGACAGCGTCTTCAGGACACCCCCTACGAACATTTCAGGACACGGCGAGTGTTCTTAGAAAACTTTAAACATGACAATGAACAAAACGGACAGCGTCCTCAGAACACCCCCATTTTGTTTATTTATGAACATTTCAGGACACCACAAGTGTTCTTAGAACACATTCAACTTGCAAGAGAACAATACAGAAAGCGTCTTCAGGACACCCCTACGAACATTTCAGGACACCTCAAGTGTTCTTAGAACATTTTCAACTTGACAACGAACAATACAGACAGCGTCCTCAGGACACCCCCAATTTCTTTATTTGCGAACATTTCAGAACATCGCGAGTGTTCTTAGAACACATTCAACTTGCCAGCGAACAATACAGACAGCGTCTTCAGGACACCCCCTATGAACATTTCAGGACACCGCGACAGTTCTTAGAACACTTTCAACTTGAAAACGAACAATACGAACAGCGTCGTCAGGACACCCCTATTTTGTTTATTTACGAACATTTCAGGACACCGCGAGTGTTCTTAGAACACATTCAACTTGCAAGAGAACAATATGGACAGCGTCCTCAGAACACCCCCATTTTTTTATTTGCAAACATTTCAGGACGCCGCGAGTGTTCTTAGAACACATTCAACTTGCCAGCGAACAATACAGACAGCGTCTTCAGGACACCCCCTATGAACATTTCAGGACACCGCGACAGTTCTTAGAACACTTTCAACTTGACAACGAACAATACGAACAGCATCCTCAGGACACCCCTATTTTGTTTATTTACGAACATTTCAGGGCACCGCAAGTGTTCTTAGAACACATTTAACTTGCAAGAGAACAATACAGGCAGCGTCCTCAGAACACCCCCATTTTTTTTATTTGCGAACATTTCAGGACACCGCAAGTGTTCTTAGAACACTTTCAACTTGACAATGAACAATACAGACAGCGTCCTCAGGACACCCCCATTTTGTTTATTTGCTAACATTTCAGGACACCACCTGTGTTCTTAGAACACATTCAACTTGCCATCAAACAATACGGACAGCGTCCTCAGGACATCCCCATTTTGTTTATTTATGAACATTTCAGGACACCGCGAGTGTTCTTAGAACACATTCAACTTCCCATCGAACAATACGGACAGCGTCCCCATGACACTCCCATTTTGTTTATTTACGAACATTTCAGGACACCACGAGTGTTCTTAGAACACATTCAACTTGCCAGAGAACAATACGGACAGCGTCTTCAGGACACTCCCTACGAACATTTCAGGAAACAGCGAGTGTTCTTAGAAAACTTTAAACATGACAACGAGCAAAACGGAGAGCGTCCTCAGAACACCTCCATTTTGTTTATTTGCGAACATTTCAGGACACATTCAACTTGCCATCGCACAATACGAACAGCGTCCTCAGGACACCCCCATTTTGTTTATTTGTGAACATTTCAGGACACCGCAAGTGTTCTTAGAACACATTCAACTTGCCATCGAACAATACGGACAGCGTCCTCAGGACACCCCCATTTTGTTTATTTGTGAACATTTCAGGACACCGCAAGTGTTCTTAGAACACATTCAACTTGCCATCGAACAATACGGACAGCGTCCACAGGACGGTTCCATGTAATAATGTCGCCACAAAAATCTCGCCATGCAAAAATATCACCGAAAAATGGCCATTTTTTGTGGCGACATTATTGCATGGAACATGCGGGGGACACCCCCGCAGCCCCCAAACTTTATTTTTTTTCTTTTTTCTTTTTCTTTTTTAATTTTTTTTTTTTGCCCCTGTCCCCATATATATGGTCACCCAAATAATATTGCCACAACATTTTCCCGGCGATATTATTTACGGCGACCATATATATGGGGATATTATTACCTGATTCCCTCAGGACACCCCCATTTTGTTTATTTACGAACATTCCAGGACACCACAAGTGTTCTTAGAACACATTCAACTTGCCAGAGAACAATACGGACAGTGTCCTCAGGACACCCCCATTTTGTTTATTTACAAACATTTCAGGACACCAGGAGTGTTCTGAGAACACATTCAACTTGCCAGAGAACAATACGGACAGCGTCTTCAGGACACCCCCTACAAACATTTCAGGACACGGCGAGTGTTCTTAGAAAACTTTAAACATGACAATGAACAATACGGACAGCATCCTCAGAACACCCCCATTTTTTTATTTGCGAACATTTCAGGACACCGCGAGTGTTCTTAGAACACTTTCAACTTGACAACGAACAATACAGACAGCGTCCTCAGGAGACCCCCATTTTGTTTATTTGCGAACATTTCAGGACACCACCTGTGTTCTTAGAACACATTCAACTTGCCATTGAACAATACGTACAGCGTCCTCAGGACATCCCCATTTTGTTTATTTATGAACATTTCAGGACACCGCGAGTGTTCTTAGAACACATTCAACTTCCCATCGAACAATACCGACAGCGTCCCCATGACACCCCCATTTTGTTTATTTACGAACATTTCAGGACACCACAAGTGTTCTTAGAACACATTCTACTTGCCAGAGAACAATACAGACAGCGTCTTCAGGACACTCCCTACGAACATTTCACGACACGCGAGTGTTCTTAGAAAACTTTAAACATGACAACGAACAAAACGGGCAGCATCCTCAGAACACCCCCATTTTGTTTATTTACGAACATTTCAGGACACCACAAGTGTTCTTAGAACACATTCAACTTGCAAGAGAACAATACGGACAGCGTCTTCAGGACACCCCATACTAACATTTCAGGACACCGTAAGTGTTCTTAGAACATTTTCAACTTGACAACGAACAATACAGACAGCGTCCTCAGGACACCCCCATTTTGTTTATTTATGAACATTTCAGGACACCGCAAGTGTTCTTAGAACACATTCAACTTGCCAGAGAACAATACGGACAGCGTCGTCAGGACACCCCCTACGAACATTTCAGGACACGGCGAGTGTTCTTAGAAAACTTTAAACATGACAACGAACAAAACGGACAGCGTCCTCAGAACACCCCCATTTTGTTTATTTACAAACATTTCAGGATACCACAAGTGTTCTTAGAACACATTCAACTTGCAAGAGAACAATACAGAAAGCGTCTTCAGGACACCCCTACGAACATTTCAGGACACCTCAAGTGTTCTTAGAACATTTTCAACTTGACAACGAACAATACAGACAGCGTCCTCAGGACATCCCCATTTCGTTAATTTGCGAACATTTCAGGACACCGCAAGTGTTCTTAGAACACATTCAACTTGCAAGAGAACAATACGGACAGCATCCTCAGAACACCCCCATTTTTTTATTTGCGAACATTTCAGGACACCGCGAGTGTTCTTAGAACACTTTCAACTTGACAACGAACAATACAGACAGCGTCCTCAGGAGACCCCCATTTTGTTTATTTGCGAACATTTCAGGACACCACCTGTGTTCTTAGAACACATTCAACTTGCCATCTAACAATACGGACAGCGTCCTCAGGACATCCCCATTTTGTTTATTTATGAACATTTCAGGACACCGCAAGTGTTCTTAGAACACATTCAACTTCCCATCGAACAATACCGACAGCGTCCCCATGACACCCCCATTTTGTTTATTTACGAACATTTCAGGACACCACAAGTGTTCTTAGAACACATTCAACTTGCCAGAGAACAATACAGACAGCGTCTTCAGGACACCCCCTACGAACATTTCACGACACGCGAGTGTTCTTAGAAAACTTTAAACATGACAACGAACAAAACGGACAGCATCCTCAGAACACCCCCATTTTGTTTATTTACGAACATTTCAGGACACCACAAGTGTTCTTAGAACACATTCAACTTGCAAGAAAACAATATGGACAGCGTCTTCAGGACACCCCATACTAACATTTCAGGACACCCTAAGTGTTCTTAGAACATTTTCAACTTGACAACGAACAATACAGACAGCGTCCTCAGGACACCCCCATTTTGTTTATTTATGAACATTTCAGGACACCGCAAGTCTTCTTAGAACACATTCATCTTGCCATCGAACAATACGGACAGCGTCCTCAGGACACCCCCATTTTGTTTATTTGTGAACATTTCAGGACACCACAAGTGTTCTTAGAACACATTCAACTTGCCAGAGAACAATACGGACAGCGTCTTCAGGACACCCCCTACGAACATTTCAGGACACAGCGAGTGTTCTTAGAAAACTTTAAACATGACAACGAACAAAATGGACAGCGTCCTCAGAACACCCCCATTTTGTTTATTTACGAACATTTCAGGACACCACAAGTGTTCTTAGAACACATTCAACTTGCAAGAGAACAATACAGAAAGCGTCTTCAGGACACCCCCTACGAACATTTCAGGACACCTCAAGTGTTCTTAGAACATTTTCAACTTGACAACGAACAATACGGACAGCGTCCTCAGGACACCCCCATTTTTTTATTTGCGAACATTTCAGGACACCGCAAGTGTTCTTAGAACACATTCAACTTGCCAGCGAACAATACAGACAGCGTCTTCAGGACACCCCCTATGAACATTTCAGGACACCGCGGCAGTTCTTAGAACACTTTCAACTTGACAACGAACAATACGACCAGCATCCTCAGGACACCACTATTTTGTTTATTTACGAACATTTCAGGACACCGCGAGTGTTCTTAGAACACATTCAACTTGCAAGATAACAATACAGACAGCGTCCTCAGAACACCCCCATTTTTTTATTTGCGAACATTTCAGGACACCGCAAGTGTTCTTAGAACACTTTCAACTTGACAACGAACAATACAGACAGCGTCCTCAGGACACCCCCATTTTGTTTATTTGCTAACATTTCAGGACACCACCTGTGTTCTTAGAACACATTCAACTTGCCATCGAACAATACGGACAGCGTCCTCAGGACATCCCCATTTTGTTTATTTATGAACATTTCAGGACACCGCGAGTGTTCTTAGAACACATTCAACTTCCGAGCGAACAATACGGACAGCGTCCCCATGACACCCCCATTTTGTTTATTTACGAACATTTCAGGACACCACGAGTGTTCTTAGAACACATTCAACTTGGCAGAGAACAATACGGAGAGAGTCTTCAGGACACCCCCTACGAACATTTCAGGACACAGCGAGTGTTCTTAGAAAACTTTAAACATGACAACGAGCAAAACGGAGAGCGTCCTCAGAACACCCCCATTTTGTTTATTTGCGAACATTTCAGGACACCGTCAGTGTTCTTAGAACACATTCAACTTGCCATCGCACAATACGAACAGCGTCCTCAGGACATCCCCATTTTGTTTATTTGTGAACATTTCAGGACACCGCAAGTGTTCTTAGAACACATTCAACTTGCCATCGAACAATACGGACAGCGTCCTCAGGACACCCCCATTTTGTTTATTTGTGAACATTTCAGGACACCGCAAGTGTTCTTAGAACACATTCAACTTGCCATCGAACAATACGGACAGCGTCCACAGGACGGTTCTATGTAATAATGTCGCCACAAAAATCTCGCCATGCAAAAATATCACCGAAAAATGGCCGTTTTTTGTGGCAACATTATTGCATGGAACATGCGGGGGACACCCCCGCAGCCCCCAAACTTTATTTTTTTTCTTTTTTCTTTTTTTAATTTTTTTTTGTCCCTGTCCCCATATATATGGTCACCCAAATAATATCGCCACAACATTTTCCCGGCGATATTATTTACGGCGACCATATATATGGGGATATTATTACCTGATTCCCTCAGGACACCCCCATTTTGTTTATTTACGAACATTTCAGGACACCACAAGTGTTCTTAGAACACATTCAACTTGCCAGAGAACAATACGGACAGTGTCCTCAGGACACCCCCATTTTCTTTATGTACGAACATTTCAGAACACTGTGAGTGTTCTTAGAACACATTCAACTTCCCATTGAATAATACGGACAGGGTCCGCATGACACCCCCATTTTGTTTATTGACAAACATTTCAGGACACCACGAGTGTTCTTAGAACACATTCAACTTGCCAGTGAACAATACAGACAGCGTCTTCAGGACACCCCTTATGAACATTTCAGGAGACCGCGACAGTTGTTAGAACACTTTCAACTTGACAACGAACAATACGAACAGTGTCCTCAGGACACCCCTATTTTGTTTATTTACGAACATTTCAGGACACCGCGAGTGTTCTTAGAACACATTCAACTTGCAAGAGAACAATACGGCCAGCTTCCTCAGAACACCCCCATGTTTTTATTTGCGAACATTTCAGGACACCGCAAGTGTTCTTAGAACACTTTCAACTTGACAACGAACAATACAGACAGCGTCCTCAGGACACCCCCATTTTGTTTATTTGCGAAGATTTCAGGACACCACCTGTGTTCTTAGAACACATTCAACTTGCCATCGAACGATACGGACAGCGTCCACAGGACATCCCCATTTTGTTTTATTTATGAAAATTTCAGGACAACGCGAGTGTTCTTAGAACACATTCAACTTCCCATCGAACAATACGGACGGCGTCCCCATGACACCCCCATTTTGTTTATTTACAAACATTTCAGGACACCACGAGTGTTCTTAGAACACATTCAACTTGCCAGAGAACAATACGGACAGCGTCTTCAGGACACCCCCTACGAACATTTCAGGACACCGCAAGTTTTCTCAGAACATTTTCAACTTGGCAACGAACAATACGGATAGTGTCCTCAGGACACCCCCATTTTGTTTATTTGCGAACATTTCAGGACACCGCAAGTGTTCTTAGAACACTTTAAACATGACAACGAACAAAATGGACAGCGTCCCCATGACACCCCCATTTCGTTAATTTGCGAACATTTCAGGACACCGCGAGTGTTCTTAGAACACATTCAACTTGCAAGAGAACAATACGGCCACCGTACTCAGAACACCCCCATTTTTTTATTTGCGAACATTTCAGGACACCGCAAGTGTTCTTAGAACACTTTAAACATGACAACGAACAAAATGGACAGCGTCCCATGACACCCCCATTTCGTTAATTTGCGAACATTTCAGGACACCGCGAGTGTTCTTAGAACACATTCAACTTGCAAGAGAACAATACGGACAGTGTCCTCAGAACACCCCCATTTCTTTATTTGCGATCATTTAAGGACATTGCAAGTGTTCTGAGAACACTTTCAACTTGACAACGAACAATACAGACAGCATACTCAGGACACCCCCATTTTGTTTATTTGCGAACATTTCAGGACACCACCTGTGTTCTTAGAACACATTCAACTTGCCATCGAACAATATGGACAGCGTCCTCAGGACATCCCCATTTTGTTTATTTATGAACATTTCAGGACACCGCAAGTGTTCTTAGAACACATTCAACTTCCCATCGAACAATACGCACAGCGTCCCCATGAAACCCCCATTTTGTTTATTTACGAACATTTCAGGACACTGCAAGTGTTCTTAGAACACTTTCAACTTGCCAGAGAACAATACGGACAGCGTCTTCAGGACACCCCATACGAACATTTCAGGACACGGCGAGTGTTCTTAGAAAACTTTGAACATGAAAACCAACAAAACGGACAGCGTCCTCAGAACACCCCCATTTTGTTTAATTACGAACATTTCAGGACACCACAAGTGTTCTTAGAACACATTCAACATGCCATCGAACAATACGGACAGCGTCCTCAGGACATCCCCATTTTGTTTATTTACGAACATTTCAGGACACCACGAGTGTTCTTAGAACACATTCAATTTGCCAGAGAACAATACGGACAGCGTCTTCAGGACACCCCCTACTAACATTTCAGGACACGGCGAGTGTTCTTAGAAAACTTTAAACATGACAACAAACAAAAAGGACAGCGTCCTCAGAACACCCCCATTTTGTTTATTTACGAACATTTCAGGACACCACAAGTGTTCTTAGAACATTTTCAACTTGACAACGAACAATACGGATAGTGTCCTCAGGACACCCCCATTTTGTTTATTTGCGAACATTTCAGGACACCGTGAGTGTTCTTAGAACACATTCAACTTGCCATCGAACAATACGGACAGCGTCCTCAGGACACCCCCATTTTGCTTATTTGTGAACATTTCAGGGCACCGCAAGTGTTCTTAGAACACATTCAACTTGCCATTGAACAATACGGACAGCGTGCTCAGGACACCCCCATTTTGTTTATTTGTGAACATTTCAGGACACCGCAAGTGTTCTTAGAACACATTCAACTTGCCATCGAACAGTACGTACAGCGTCCTCAGGACGGTTCCATGTAATAATGTTGCCACAAAAATCTCGCCATGCAAAAATATCACCGAAAAATGGCCGTTTTTTGTGGCAACATTATTGCATGGAACATGCGGGGGACACCCCCGCAGCCCCCAAACTTTATTTTTTTTCTTTTTTCTTTTTCTTTTTTTTTTTTCCCCTGTCCCCATATATATGGTCACCCAAATAATATTGCCACAACATTTTCCCGGCAATATTATTTACGGCAACCATATATATGGGGATATTATTACCTGATACCCTCAGGACATCCCCATTTTGTTTATTTACGAACATTTCAGGACACCACAAGTGTTCTTAGAACACATTCAACTTGCCAGAGAACAATACGGACAGCGTCCTCAGGACACCCCCGTTTTCTTTATTTACGAACATTTCAGAACACCGTGAGTGTTCTTAGAACACATTCAACTTCCCATTGAACAATACGGACAGCATCCCATGACACCCCCATTTTGTTTATTTACAAACATTTCAGGACATCACGAGTGTTCTTAGAACACAATCAACTTGCCAGAGAACAATACGGACAGCGTCTTCAGGACACCCCCTACGAACATTTCAGGACACCGCGAGTGTTCCTAGAACACTTTAAACATGACAACGAACAAAACGGACAGCGTCCCCATGACACCCCCATTTCGTTAATTTGCGAACATTTCAGGACACCGCGAGTGTTCTTAGAACACATTCAACTTGCAAGAGAACAATACGGACAGCGTCCTCAGAACACCCCCATTTTTTTATTTGCGAACATTTCAGGACACTACGAGTGTTCTTAGAACACTTTCAACTTGACAACGAACAATACAGACAGCGTCCTCAGGAAACCCCCATTTTGTTTATTTGCGAACATTTCAGGACACCACCTGTGTTCTTAGAACACATTCAACTTGCCATCGAACAATACGGACAGCGTCCTCAGGACATCCCCATTTTGTTTATTTATGAACATTTCAGGACACCGCGAGTGTTCTTAGAACACATTCAACTTCCCATCGAACAATACGACAGCGTCCCCATGACACCCCCATTTTGTTTATTTACGAACATTTCAGGACACCACGAGTGTTCTGAGAACACATTCAACTTGCCAGAGAACAATACGGACAGCGTCTTCAGGACACCCCCTACGAACATTTCAGGATACGGCGAGTGTTCTTAGAAAACTTTGAACATGACAACGAACAAAACGGACAGCGTCCTCAGAACACCCCCATTTTGTTTATTTACGAACATTTCAGGACACCACAAGTGTTCTTAGAACACATTCAACTTGCCATCAAACAATACGGACAGCGTCTTCAGGACACCCCCTACGAACATTTCAGGACACCGGGAGTGTTCTTAGAACACTTTAAACATGACAACGAACAAAACGGACAGTGTCCTCAGAACACCCCCATTTTGTTTATTTACGAACATTTCAGGACACCACAAGTGTTCTTAGAACACATTCAAATTGCAAGAGAACAATACAGACAGCTTCCTCAGAACACCCCCATTTTTCTATTTGCAAACATTTCAGGACACCGCGAGTGTTCTTAGAACACATTCAACTTGCCAGAGAACAATACGGACAGCATCTTCAGGACACCCCCTACGAACATTTCAGGACACGCAAGTGTTCTTAGAACACTTTCAACTTGACATCGAACAATACTGACAGCGTCCTCAGGACACCCCCATTTTGTTTATTTGTGAACATTTCAGGACACCTCGAGTGTTCGTGTTCTTAGAACACATTCAACTTGCCAGCGAACAATACGAACAGCGTTCTCAGGACACCCCTATTTTGTTTATTTACGAACATTTCAGGCACCACAAGTGTTCTTAGAACACATTCAAATTGCCAGAGAACAATACGGACAGCGTCCTCAGGACACCCCCATTTTGTTTATTTGCGAACATTTCAGGACACCGCGAGTGTTCTTAGAACACATTCAACTTGTCATCGAATAATACGGACAGCGTCCTCAGGACAAAATGACAACAGCGCATGGAACATGCACAATCAGCAATAATAATTAGCACAAAGGCACCGCATGGCGAGAATGGTCTGCAAATTGAAATTAAATCATGCATACGAATAAATAATAAGATGACAGATATTAGGAAAATGGTCAACTACACAAATTATCAGATGTTAAAGTATTAAAACCAAGCAGTAGTAGGCAGTAATAGACCAACAAGAGGTGTGCATACAAGTGACATAAATGTTAAAAGACCATGCCAGAACATACAGCAGTGGTGGTTGGCAGGCTGTTAAAACCTAGAGTAAGACAATGATTAAAGTGCTAATGCAGGAGTGGGGAAAAAGATTTGTTCACCACCAATAGAAGTGGGATATACTGATTGCTCACAATAACAAGTCACATGGTAAAAAGCCAAAACCAAACCGGACCAAACAGCATAGTAATTATGTGTGGTCCTGTATGACCTAGGGCACAACCCTACAGAATTAAAGGCACATAGGGTTTAAAAAAACAATATGTAAGAGCACACCTCAATATAAAATGTACAACAATGTCATTCCATCATGGATGCCAACTGCGGCTGCTAATAAGTGAACTGGTCAGTGGTATAATCATGAATAGGGGCAGAATATTAAAACACATACGAATATGAACAGTTCGGGCATGAAGTGCATAAGTAGCAAATAGCTAAAAGGAGAAATCTCCATGCTAAAGTGCAAGTGCAAAAAGCTCGAACAGTCCAGGCAGTCAAGGACGACAATGGCAATTGAGCAAAGCATGTGTAAAAAAGAAAGGCCCAGAGGAGTAAAACCTCAAAAAAAAATGAAATTCATGAACTCAAGTAAATAGGACCAACCACCTATACACAGAAAAACAGAAATAAACAGAGAGGAAAGGACCAAGAAAAAATATTCTTCCTAGGGTGTATAAGACAGAGAAGTCCCCACAGATTGCAGTAGTGAGCAGCCAGTTGTAGGCAAAAATAAAAGAGTCTTAAATGGATAAGATAAAACAAATCAAATCCAGGGCTAGAAAAATCCTTGCATGAACAACAGTGAAAATTCATGAGAGCATAATCATGAAAGGAAAGAGAAGAGGCAAAGAAGAGCAAAATGTAGAAGAATACACAATAAAAGAGAGAAATTAGGTCCCCAAGAAAGTATATAACTCCTCATCCACATTGTGATCCTTAGGCGACTTGGTGTCAAAGTCCAAAATTAATCTTGTCTCAAGTTGTCTGAGTTTTAGGACACGATCCCCGCCTCTGGGGTGTATGGGTACATGTGCCACTGGAAAGAAGGTTAACAAGTTAACATCATTCCCATGTTCCCGTTTAAAATGTTTAGCCATTGGGTATGCTGGGTCCGAGTTCTTAATGGCTCTGAGATGTTGCAGAATGCAGAGTTTGAGTTTGCAGGTTGTACTCCCAATGTACCATCTCATGCATGGGCATGACAGGACGTACACCACAAATGTAGTGTCGCAATTTATAGAATATTTGACCTTAAAAGGAATGGTGGTGACTGGATGTACAAATGACTTCAACACAGTGGCATGAGCGCAGGCTTTACCTTTCATGCATTTGGAAAATCCCATAGAGGAGACGGGTGGCCAGTTCATACTAGGTACATTCTTTTCGACGGGGGTAAAAAACTAGACACCAATTTATCTTTGAGGGATGGCACACGTTTAAAGGTCATAGTAGGACATTTGGACAGGACAGAGCTGAGATCATTGTCTAGAGTTAAGACATGCCAATGTTTTTCCACAATTTTACATATGTCATTGGAGGCAGTGTCAAAAGAGATGATCAATCTAGGGTCATCATTGGTACTGGATTTGACAGGTTTATCATCGTACAGGAGTTTGTCTCTAGACATGCCACGTGCCTTAGTGTATGCCATCTCAATAGTTCTTTTGTCATAACCTTGTTTCAGAAATGCAGCCGCCGCCAATGCACAATGATGGTCGAACCAATCAATGTTCGTACAGTTCCGTCGAAAAAAGTGATAAATTCACCATAGGGAATTGATTTTTTACACGCTGGGGGATAGCAACTATTGTCATGGAGGGGCAGGTCAGTATTGGAAGGTTTTATGTGTAATGCCGTATGAATGCCAGTGCTGTCCAGCATAACAATGACATCCAAATAAACATCTCAGAGCGGCTATGACATTCAGTGAAGGTGCAATTAGCCTTGTTAGTATTGATATCCTTAACAAAAGATAGCCAGTCATTCTCCAAGCCCTTCCAAATAATAAACACATCATCTATGCGATACCTAATAATGCCATGCACTGAACCTTCCTCCCATATTGACCCCCGGGCGCGATACTATGACCACTGCTTATCCCCACAGGTCGCTTCCACCTACCCGTACTAATAAGCCTCCCCAATTTTACATTGGCCACTCCCCCATTCCACAAAATGTTGGCCTTGATGTCACTGGTAATAGGGGCTGGGGTGAGATGTCCCATGCAGCAATTAACAAGGGAGAGGCCAGGCTCACGGGACCCAACATGCCGTGGTGCTGTGGGCAAGGCAGCACCACACGGGAAGGACTTACTTCCCACCTCCCTTCAACACTTCCCAATGTGCACACCCATAACCTGGAAGCAGGACCAAAGCAGGTGCCCCAACGTGCTGATGGCCTTATATGGGGGCGCATTGGCCGTGGCTCCCCCAGCGACGCCCCTTGATGACGTATCTACCCCCCTAACCATACTCTGGGCGTTGAGTGCAGAGCCACCCCCCTCTTTAGCATAAGTAGAAGTAGGCGTTCCCGCTAAGGGCGGCCCACACCAAGAGGCCGTTTGCTGTGGAGCGGAAGCCTCGCGAGGTAGGGATGACTGAGTCCAGCCATGCGTGTGTATCTGAATGACTGGGACTGACTGACTGTGTGTCTAATATTGAGTTACTGACTGAATGTGTCTAAGTGATGGTGTGACTGCATGAGTGGCAGGGTGATTGAGTCACCCTCAGACTGGCAGACTGAGTTGGAGAGTGAGTGAGTGGCTTACTGACTAACTGACTGACTAACTGACTGACTAGGGAGAGAGTGAATAGTTGGTTGAGGGAGTGAGTGGGTTAGTGAGTGACTGGTTGGCTGATTGACTGGTTGGCTGGAAATGTTACAAAAGCCTGCAACTAGCACAAGCAAGGGCTATTTCTGACATAGTGGGCCTCATTACGAGTTTGGCGGTAGCAATGGAGCTATTAGCTCCATGGCTGCCACCAAACCGGGCCCATTTACCGGGTACCTGCAATGAGGATTACTGGCTCATTCCAACATTGGAGGACCCGGTGATTCCTCCTTGCAGGTACCATTCCCCATTCCCATTTGAGCCCCCACAGGGCTCAATGGGAATGGGGATGGAGGTAACAATGGGCAGATTACAACTGGCCCATTGTTACCTCCTTCTTCCCCTCGCGGGACCCAGAAAGCACGCCTGGTTTGACCAGGCGTGCGATCCGGGTCCCGCGATGGGAACCTCGTAATAGTGCAGAGTGGGTTTAACGGTGCCAGCACCATTATCGGCGCTGTTAAACCCATTCCGCACTAGTTGTAATGAAGCCCTGTGTCTTTTTTTCCCCCAGCAGATCCAAACAGTGCTCTTGGTGAAAGCTGCAAACGAGGATTTTTCTTCTTAGTGTTACAAACTCTCGAGGCCAGGATGGATAAAGAAAACAAGAGTAAACTCTTGGGAGGAAGTAGTCTGCTACTCCAATGCAAATATGCTACCTTTTTAAGAAATAGTATCTCAAGTAAGGATTTCTTTTAATATGTTTTTCTTATTTATTTCTTGGTTATTTTATTTGGGTGTTTTATATTGTACTTTTTGACCCCCTTCAACTGCATCAAGGGTGTGATCAGTAGCTGGGTGGGTGGGAGCGCTTGTGCGGGTAGAAATATTGTGTGTGTGTTGTTGGGCCTCAATACGATTTTGGCGGTAGCCTTGCCGCATGGCTGCCGCCAAAATCGGGTCTGGGTTCCCAGAAGGGGAAATTACCGGGCCATTCCGAGTTCGGAGGGCCCGGTAATTCCTCCCTCCAGGAACCCGGTCCCGGACCTTCCCCATTCCCATTTCAGCCCCCATAGGGATGAATGGGAATGGGGGAGGGAGCAAACAACGGGCCGATTACGAGCGGCCCATTGTTTGCTCCCTCTTCCCCTCACGGGACCCGGCAATCACGCCTGGTTTGACCAGGCATCACTTACTGGGTCCCATGAGGGGAGCTTGTAATGAGGAGGAACAGGTTTAACGGGTGTGTTTAGAAGTGTAGGGGCAGAAGGGGAGGTATTTGGGAAAGAAGAGCACTGGGGCAGTTGGGGGAGAT
This sequence comes from Ambystoma mexicanum, assembly GCF_040938575.1. Classification (NCBI taxonomy): domain Eukaryota; kingdom Metazoa; phylum Chordata; class Amphibia; order Caudata; family Ambystomatidae; genus Ambystoma; species Ambystoma mexicanum. The sequence goes on along the minus strand of NC_090924.1, from coordinate 1,062,876,964 downwards.
GAGGGGTGGGGTAGTTTGGGTAGAAGGGAATTTGGTCACTGGTCACAGCACTCGCTATTCATCTCACAAACTGTCTCAGTTCCAACTAGCCGTAGCGGCAAGCTTGCCGCACCAGTTCTAAAGTGAGTGGCTAAACGCAGACTTGGTTAAGACATTTTTATTACACTAGTAGTGGGTTTAAAACTCCAATTGATTCATTAACTTTCAGAAGACTGCTTTGAAAAAACACTGGGAGGCCTGTGCATGGTGCAGTGTGTGCCTAGAGGGCTAATTGTCCCCGCTGGCTTGGCCTCATGTCGGAGATGAATATTAGTTTTTTTAAGCATGGTGTTCAACAAATTTAAATATCCAGATAAAATGAAACCATTTGTGTCAAACTAGAAGCCATCATAGTTAGTGAGCTTTATTTTTTTAGCTGAATTTCATTGCCCAGGAAGAAGTGCTATTAGAATGTGTAATATTAATGTTTGTGCTACTATTTCAGTGTACTGGGATACAATGCCAGCAAGCTGGCCATCAAGCACTGCCTGGAACTGGCTCTTCAGTGGAAAAAGAATCAGACCGGAACCACCGGGTGTCTGTTCCCAGTCCTGGTCCAGAAACAGCATCAGATGTAAGCACCCCTTGAGTAAAAAAAAAAGTTGGTTGACGCACCTCAACTCTCGCTCTCTGCTGTTGAACATTCCTCTGATATCTTTTTTTTTATTATACTTGATTTAATCAAATTAATGATTTTTACAAGGCGAAGAAAAGAAGACATGAAAAGAACAACAGCAAAGAGACATTTTTAAATGTAGTAAAACACGCTGTCTCTGATTCCCTAATTCTGAAGCACGACTGGACTTGCTTGCTGGATTAGGGATCCAAGGATCTGCTTCAGTGTCTGTGCGGTAGCGATTGTCCAGGAAGTTCTTTCACCGCTAATGAGTCTTTCTCACCACACCTGTTCATCCTGGATGTGAGAGGCAGACAGGTACCCCTGCAGGTATTTCGAACCTATAACCTCTGTTCCTGGGCAGTTGAGTAACAGATGCCGTATTGTTTCAATTTCTTCGTCTTTTTGACAAAAACAGCATTTCTTTGAAATGGTTAAGCCTCTAACTGCCAAGATCTCATGAGTTTCAAGTAGATTTAGACGGGCCCTCATAAAGGTGTTCCTTATTGATTTTCTAGGACATTTTTCTAGGTACTTCGGAACAGAGTTTAGTTTCCTCAGCTGTGGAGGAAGATGACTGGTCGATTTGTACTCCGCGGCAGTGTCCAAAGTCTTTATCCAGTCGAGTTCCTCCATCTTCCTTTTTATCTTCATCTGATTTTGTATTAACTCGGCCTCAGATGATTGAATTTCGTCCAACTTTGCTATACATGTGTTTTCCCATGTTTTCAGCATACTACATCGGGAGCCCACTGTTTCTTCTCTGATCATGTTTAGGATGTTCGGACAGTTGGGTAACCAGGTTTTCCTGTAAAGCATCGTACTGTTTCTTTCGATGTTCGCTTCCAGTGAGAGGAGGCCGAGTTCCCGTCTAATTAGGATCATAGATGTAGATTATTTAGGAAGACCCAAGTCGGTACGCCAGAAGTAACCTTCCAACCTGATCCATAGCTTTCCAGGCATTTGGGGCATGGCCTCCGCGGCAAGTTAGAGATGGCACCACCTTAGATCGATAAAATCTTATCATAGGGATAAGTGAGAATCGGCCGTACTTGTTGTCTAGGGCCAGAGCTTGGGCAGATAGTTTCCTTGATCTTTTCAGGAGGGATTGTTGCATTGCTGTATTTGTTCCTGAACTGTCTAGGGTCACACCAAGGTATTTGAAGAGTTATACCTTTTTGAGTATCAAGCCTTCAAGGAACCAGTTCAAGTGTTCCTTTCGCTTTTGTGTTTTTTCAGAACTAGGACCTTAGTTTTTGCAACATTGATTTGCAGGTCATTTCCATGGATATAGACAGCCAGGTTGTCACGTTGGCGTTGAAGGCTGAAGGGGGTGTGATCCATTAAAATCAGATCATTAGCATACAACAGATGAGTGATTTTGGTCAGGCCCGTGGTAGGTGGAAAAGATCTAATAGCAAGCTCTGAGTCCTTGAAGTCACCCATATATGCTATAAAAAGGGCCGGGACTAGTGGACAGCCCTGCTTGACTCCACGTTCTGCCTGAATTCCGTTGGATAATAGACCAGCTTGATTTAGTCTCACTCTCAGTCTGGTGTTCTCATGGAGAGTGCAAATACGTTGGAGGATGTCAGGACTACAGTTCCACTCTTTTACTTTCTTCCACAGAGTCTCTCTATTGATCTGGTCAAATGCTTGGGCCAGGTCAATGAAGGCCACAAAAACTCAAGGAGCCCCATCAATGATTTTGCTCTTTAGTGCGCTCATGAGCATGATGTTAGCCGTTGTCCCAATGTTTTTGGTGAATCCAGTTTGAAAAGGATCTGCACAGGGGGCGGTTTTTTCCCATTGCTGGAAGTGTTTTAATAAGAGGGCTCCAAAGACCTTAACAATCAGGTCGAGTAGCGCAAAGGGGCGATAGTTACTTGGCTCCTCTTTGCATCCCTTCTTGAATATTGGGACCACAATAGACGTGGTCCAGGATGATGGAATCGACTTTGCTTCCGCGCACCTTTTGAAGATCGCACTAATGAGCGACGGCCATTCCTCTGAGCACTTTTTAAGGTCCACATTGGTAATACCGTCGGGGCACGGGGCTTTAGATGATTTCAATCTGTGTATGACCTCTATTATATCTTCTTTCGGTCAACCCAGTGTTCTGGTTGAGGTTTTTCCTCTGAAGCTGATGGTAATGTGGTTCGTTTGAAAAGTAGTTTGGAAAAGTTCATCCAAGTCTCCTCGTCGATGTTGTTAAACGGAGCGTCCTCCACGGATCGATCAGCTGATCTAAGTAATGCCCAAAATTCACGGGGATTATGACCAAAAACGTTTCTCAACATTTCTTCCGTGTCCTGTTGGTAGAGGTCAGGTGGTGCTGTCTGACCCAGGATTTATATGATCTTTCAGCGGTGCCTAATTGTTCTAAGTTGGCTGATGACGGATGTGTCCGGGTGAGCTGCTTCAGTTTCCTAAGATCTCGGCGTTTCCCAATCAGGGTCTCACAATATACATGGTTACGTGGGTTACAAAGGGTTTTGCTCTTTTTGACATTAGATAGGTATGCGACCAAGAGGGGCCGATAATCCGGTGGTGCTTGCCTAACGTTTGCACGGCGATCGTCAGATCCCTTTAGGTAGTGTCTTGTTATAACCGTTAGAGATCTGACAGACAATTTTAGATGATTACCTTGTCGATTGCACTCAACTTGATTTTGCATGAAAAGTTTTTGTGCGGGGCGTGATTTCCACGTGAAGGCCAGTAGGTTGTGATCACTGGCAGTAGATTTCAATACTTCAAATGACACAGCTTGTGCAGCTAGAGATCTAGTTAAGAAGATATGGTCAATATCGGTGCTCGGTTTAGCCTCGGGAATAAGTCACCTGCGTTCAGGAAGTCTCTTGAAGATACTAAGGTGATCCACTTGTTACCTCTTTCTTCTCTGTGCGATGAGAACTTCTGTTGAGCGGACAAGTCATCTTGCGGGTGACATTTGGCATTGAGATCGCCACATATTATCACGTTTGCAGCCTGGTACTCTGAGTGCCTCGTCAATTGCTTGTTCAACCATCAAGAGAAAGGTCTTGTCATCCATGGCCTGAGGGTTCCAATAAGTGTTCATAACAATCAACAGCGATGAAGCGGACGTTGAATCTTCTCCTGTACGTTGGTCCCATCGAAGTAATGTGACCAGTAGATACGTGGTTGTAATCAGCATTTTCTGAAAATGCAGCCCACTGCCTGAGCGTATCGCCGTTATAATGCCTGAAAATAGGTGTCCCTGAGCCTTTTTTTGCTCGAAAAAACGCTATATTGTATCCGTCCATTGTTGGTTTTGCCATCATCAAGGATTCCTGTATGTGAAAGAGGCCTAGGTTTAGGCCGCCCTCCTTAGTCAGATGGTGAAAGGCCCGAGTGTTCCAGGACCCCAAAGTCAGCACCTCTTGCAAAAAGTGGGCGATTCATCGAGGGATCCAATTTGGGCCAAGGAAGACTGGCGCATTGCTATTGCTTCTTATTAATCATAAGCGCCTTCGGGATCCAAGACCAAAGTTGTGAGAGAAGGTCCTGCTTTGGATTGGATTGGGACAGGTTGTTGTCAGGCTTTGGAGCTTGCAGAAAGGTTCGCTGGATTTTATCCAGGGGTCCATGCGTAAAACTCCCTATGCCAATGGATCTTTGTAATTTGATTTATCTATGGACGTTGCCTGCTCCAGAGGTTGTTTGTGGTAAACAGAACGCAAACTCTCTTGTAAGCTGATTGTCGGTTCACATGGAAAGGTAAATGCTATTTCTTTCATAAGTTTATCTTTTTTTGTGGATGCATCGGTCATCTGTGACACTGGCATACAGTGGGAAGACTCAGAGTAGGCAGAGCTTTTGATTCTTGTGTTCCTGGCGGCATCATGGGACGTCATCATAAACGGGTGTGAATCATTATCTGCTAGTTCTAAAAGGTCGAAGACCAGCTTCAAGACCTTTTCAGCAGCATCCAGGATCATGGTCCTTACCTAAGAGGAGAATACGTGAAGGTATGCAGTGGCTTTTACCCCTTCATGGATTGGCTTAACCAGTGGGATATCATCTGTTCTCAAAAGCCTCAAGGTCAGAATACATTGAAATAAGTTGAGCACATAGCCTCGATTTAAGATAATATATTTCTTATTATCGAGGAGTTGTTCTAACTTGAACGAGCGTTTAGGCTTTGGGCGTGAAGAAGATTTCCGATTTCCCAACTTTGAGACAAGTCTGGGCCGTCTTGGACAAACTTTTACTGAGTGGGAGCTCTGCAGATGTCTCTGCGGCATAGGAGGCAGGCGGACGCGGATGGAATGAGCAACCCGTTTCTTGCCGATTTTGGAGTCATAAGACGGGGAGCAGCGGCACACTTCCTCTCGCCTATTGTCTGTGAGAGCTGATCTCGGAGACAGAACACTGACTGCTTGGTTGGCCCGTCATGGTAAGTCACGAGGTGGCCTCTCCCTTTCTGCTGGGCCCCAAGTAGGCTTAGCAATTAGTTTCTTGCAGCGGTTTTCCAGAGTCTGAAATGGAGGTTCTTCTGGACTTTGGACTCCCGATTCAGGGTGATTCGAGGACGTAACTGAACCCGGGGGTTTGCCAGTTTCTTCGACTCCAGGAGTACCAGGTGGAGAATTTTCCATCTTCGGCCTCTGAGACCGAATAGACACTTAAGGTCATCAAATTGTCGTCTACAGCATGCTCCTCCAACGAATTTATTGGTGGTTTTCAAGAGGGGATATCATCATCTGCATGCCTAGAATTCGGCGACCGACCTCTAGTTGTGCTGGATTTTCCATCCAAACTTTTGGTTGTGGAAGCCAGATTGAGGGCCCCCCCTCGTTATGAGTGAGGTCCTCAACTCGTGATGGTGGCTGCATGTTGTCTAATTGGTCCTTGGCCTTTGAGCCAGCGAAGATTGCAAAGTCTTTGCTTAAGGGTTCTTTTAATGATAGATCAGTCTTGGCAGAATCTTCCAAAGTAGGTAAGATGAGAATCACCTCATTGTTAATTGCGCCATTGGGGCGTAAACCCCCAGGCTTACTCTTGTTGTTTTTGGCTGCAGCATCTTTAGTGCTGTTTTTCACCTTAGGAGTGTGGACCTCTAAATTTTGACTTATCGAGGGAGAGAGAGTCTGTGTGCTGATTTCAGCAGTTGTTAGGGATTTAACAGAAGACAGAGGGGAGGGAACCTCTTGATCGGCTTGAGGATGTTCTTTTGGAATATTACAAGACCCTTGATCCACTTGGTTGTTTAGGGCGTTGATATAGCCTTCAAGGAAAATCAGTCTGCTGTTCATCATCGCTGTAATGGATATATGGTCGTTTAAGGCTTCGTTAATGGACTCAGTTTGCAAAAAGGCATTATCGACATAAGATCCGGCTTCTTTCCCAGAGAGTCCTTGGGAGTTTTGGATGGAAGCTCACTTAAGCGTCGGTTCCTTGGTGGGGTTTGCTGAATGCGGGGATCTCTGGATGGCTCGAGGGCGGGGGGCGGTTCCAGGTCCGCCGTGATCTCTGACTGGGGGAGGCGTTTGTTCCCACCAACGCCTTTGAACTTGGTTCAACACAAATCGAGGGCAATTCAGGCAGATGCACCACCCCCGGGTTCACACCCGACTGGGCGTCCCCACTACTGCTCTCTTTGCTCACAGTAGGTGGAGAGCAATTGCTGTTTTTTCCCTTGAGAGGCGTTGTGGACTGAGGGAAAGATGAAGACGGCCTTACAGAGTCCCTGTTCCCCCCCACCCCCAGTCGGTTGTAGAGTCTCCTCTGTATCCAAACCGGGAGCGACTGGAGGGGGGACAGACGGGGGTCCACTGAAGCACGAGCTGTAGTGTGCATAGGGTCAGAATGGTCTGAGGCCTGCGACCGGGATGGAATACCTGGACTGGCCAAGCTCCCACGACATTCAGACACCCGCGGAGCAGCTTTAGGCAACCGCAGCGGTTGTTTTATATAGGGGCCATGTTACCCAAAGTGCCACCTGACTGAAGACAGGTGTGGGGCCGCAGCCTCGCGGCTTCCTGCCAAGGCAGGCGTTAGGCCCCCGCTAGATGCAGAGCATTTGCAGGTGTTCTCAGAGGTAGTGCCTGGTCAACAACGACACTCAGAATTTCAGTGTCAGAAATTTCCTCAGATGCCACATCTTTTCTTTTATGAAATTTGGCAAAAAAGTTTTTTAAGGGCGAGGTCGATACATGGAGTTTAGTCTCTCCTTTCATTGGACTAAGAGGGGAGTTGGTAAGTCTCAGGTGTGGGCTAGGCAGCACTTTTTTCCTGATTTTTGTCAAAGGTGGGCACATCGCTTTCTTCGAGCAGGCCCTTTCTTTAGTTTCTGCAGGCACTGGTTAGTGGATGAATATGCCGATTTCGTTTGGTGAAAATGTTCATGGCCATTTTGGAAAGTACCCGGGGGAGGACACCCCGGAAGATCCCGCTGCTCCGAGGATCCCAGCTGAACCGGAGTGGATGAGGGCAGACCCCCCGGTTTGCTCCGGGTCTCCTGCACCCCGCTTGATGGCGGGCGGGAGTGAAGCTGGATGTGGACCTCTATTTGGTTTGAAAGAGGTGGCTGGGTAGGGTCCCGGTGTGCAGGCACGGCCCCCTCACCCTCAGCCGCCTCAGAGATGTCAAGTGATGTCAAAGGAGGCGTAGCTTCTCCATTGAATTTCCCCGCAGGTGGATGCGGGAGGACAGCGGCCGGCTCCCCACAACCCCGCTCCCCACCCGCCCCCACCTCCTTATCTGGATCTGCCAGCTGCGGACCTCCTCCGAGGAGCGCTGCCAGGTTCGCCTTCGGCGACAGAGGAATTACACGAGGGGAGGGAGCTGGAAAGGGAGGGCGGGGTCCAGGGTCGTCGACAGCTGAAAGCAGTTCAGAAGATGGCCTTGCTTGAGAGTCTTCAGGGCGCAAAGAGTCCAGCGCACAGGGGCGTTCCGCTTCACGACCAGAGCAAAGAGCCATAGATTTTTCCTTAAGTTTGTGTGAACTCAGAAGCCAGCGAGCTTCTGCCTCTGGGGGAGGGCTTACAGGCAGACGAGGGCAGGGCCGTAGATCACCTTCACTTCCCCTTTGAGCTGCCCGCGCTGCCATAGACTGCAGAGACTGCTACTCTGCAGCTACTCTGCGGCCGCTCTGCGGCAGGAGAGGGGTTTTGTGCAAGTCCAACCCTCTTTGCAGGCAAGCTGGTAAACAGACTGCAATACAGGATCAACAGAAAAAACACTCGCAGCAGGGCATGTAGGGATGACTGCAGAGACTGCTACTCAGTAGCTACTCCGCGGCTGCTCCGCGGCAGGAGAGGGGTTTTGTGCAAGTCCAACCCTCTTTGCAGACAAGCTGGTAAACAGACTGCAGTACAGGATCAACAGAAAAAAAACACTTGCAGCAGAACACGTAGGGATGACTGCAGAGACTGCTACTCTGCAGCTATTCCTATGATATCTGTCACCTCCTTGAAGACTTTGATGACCTTGACGTCCTCACTCTCACCGAGACGTGGTTCACTGCCAGCTCTGTCAATGTTTTTGACAAACTCCTCCATCACGGCTAAGTCCAGGCCTAAGATCCTCACCTGGTATGATTCCGACCTAGCCTCTCTCAAACGCAAGTGCAGAGTTGCTGGCTTCAAGCCCATACGCTGACAGACTGGCCCAGGGCCGGTCTTACACCAGATTGCACCCCAGGCAGGAAGCATCATTGGCACCCCCCGATTCATCAGAATGCGCTCCTCATCCCCCTACTGGCTCACGTCACTGCCAAACTACACCTCTGTTGTGCGACAAAACCCCTCCTTAATATGAATAAATAATTGCTATATAAATGAAGCTAGTTTCATTACATTGTAATTCAAGTACTTTACAGAAGAATTCTAATGTGAAAACACAGCTGTTGCTGCTTCCCAGTTAAATGGTTTTTCTGTCACCTGCTCTTAGGGAAGCAGTTTCAAACTGTCCGTACTGGCACACTGCAGTGTGACCAGCCTGCAGGGGTCTGAGGGCCCACTGACCACTGGCCATGTTTTGCAGCTAGGTGTTCTGTTCGTACCACCTCACATGTATTTCACAAGGGGCAATACTAGACTAACCATATGAATAATTTTCTGATAGTAGGTCATCATTCCAAGATGTGACAGATGGAAATGTGAGGAGACCATGGTTTTACTTTGTTTCAGGTGGCGACAACACCTCTAGGCAGCGATATCTCCCAATAGACATACCAAGCCGCTGCACAAATAGTGAACATTCGAAATGGCCCAGAAAACAGAGGCACTTTGACAGTACTCAGGGTCTGCGGTGCTAGGCAAACACACCAAAACAAGTCAGTTCCCAAAATCTCCCAGAGACTGGCATATTATGTCGATGAGTATAACCTGGCTGGCTGGCAGTACATGTTGCAAACTTTAGTCTGCATTCTGTGCTTGATTTCCAGGCGCTTGGAATTCCCACCTCCCACTTGAGCTGGCATCCCTTCATCATTGCCAACAAACGCCCAGTGCTTAATACAGGTCATGCATAAAGTAAGAAATAGCCATCTTAAGACAACTGAGCATGCTAGAACGAGTGCAACTAGTATTAAAATAGATGTGATAACAGACATGGACAACATAATGACAAACTATACAATGACACCAACCGATTTAGCCATTCCCATCATGCCTAGTATAAAGCTTATTAAACGTAGCCCCTATACGCAAGACGATATCACCACTGCCCATATATGGCGAGTAAACCTCATCAAAAGAATGCAAGTCAGTAGAGGTCTCACACGCATCGCATTTTCATAGTTCGACAAAATCTGCAGTTCAGTGACCTAGTCCACCTGGGCGCCTAAAAAGATACTGCTTTTTAATGTCACACACTTTAAGGGATTATGCATTGCCTATTCTAATTTTCGGGTGTTTTACACAAATGTGCATTATTTTTTTGTAAAACAGGCAGCAATTAATTATGTGGAATACACAGTTTAGCTACCTGTGGTGGGATTACTTTTCAAAAGGAGCTCTATAAGAGCAGAGGGATAATAATAATGATGACTTGGTGATATACCTGCCTAACCTCTGGATTTTTCCTGGAGACTCAGGAATTTTAACCATTTCTCCAGGTCTCCGGGAAAGACCCTGGAATCTCAGGAATTTTGGTGGGGGGACAACTTTCACTGATTTCTTTTTTTTTTGTTTTGTAATGTTATGCTTGCAGGACTGCACTGCCATGGACTCCCTCCCTGAGTGTGGCTTTGTCTCTGTATTAATGACTGTAACGCTTCCAGCACATTGGCAAAAAGCATGCAGGTGAAGCAAAATAACGCGCGTTTATATTGCTTCAACTTTCATTCTTTTTTGCCGACTTTCAATGCAAACGCGCGTTTCTTCTGCTTTCTTTCTTTTTGCCCAGGTTAGGGAGGACTCAGCCCCATTGAACCACAGCCATCAGGTTTGCAGTCTGGACAACTCACCACTGCACTACTAACCTGATGAAAACCAACTAAGGTGAAATGTCCAATTTCGGTACTGCAAAATTCAGGGAAAACCTTTGTATTGGTTCTTGGAGTTAACATCTACACGTTTTAACGTGTTGATTTTATGGAAGGCGAATGCCTTTTGTCCTATGCAATTTGGGTGGTTGTGAAAAGACAATTTAATGAAATATGCATATTTCAATTGGAACTGCAAATTTCTGACATCACATCACATTACAACAGAGTTTACCTTTTTAACATGTGGGCAGAGGCATGTGAAAATGGGCAGAGTTTTGTGTGACTGTGGGCAGTGCATAAATCTCAGGAATTTTGATTGTAGGCATGCTTGGTGCACTGCCGTAGCTTTCACGCTGGATTCCAACTTCCAAGCGCTGCGCTCTAATAATGGACGTAGTCTGCCTTAGGAGGGGGCATGCGTTGGACAGGAAGCTGTGCATTCACCATGCGGCCTGCCCTGTCCCTGTTTCGGTATGGGGATACACTTAGGGGCAATCTGCCCAAGTTTACGTACAGCTGGTAAACAGTTGTGAGGGGTCAAGCCAGCCGGCTGCACAGCAGACAACTTCCCTCAGCCTTAACTCCTGATTAACCACCAAATGGTTAATATTATGAAATACATAGAAAAGTGCAGCCGATACATGCCACACAAGCATTGCCTGGCTAACCAAATGTCTTGCTTTTTAGTAAACCCTCTCTTTAGTTAGCATTACTTTAGTCAAGCCCATGTATATACAGGAGCCTGGTTTAATGGACGTCGGAACAAGGGGAGAACTGGACCTAACTATGCATCATACAGACACACTGAGGCCTGCATGGATGGAAATACACTTGCATACGCCTTAAGCTACGTGGAGGAGTAGGTACATGTTTGGAGCAATAAACAAAATCAAATGCTGGCACACATGTGGCAAGATTAGATACCATGCAGGAGTGGGTGTGTGTAGGGAAACATTTGTCTTGAAAGGCATACAAAAAGCAGCACAGGTGCAACTGGGAATAGCCTCAAACAACTGCAGAAGCCAAGATTAGGGAAAGACCGTAACATGAAGGTGCACAACAATAGCCGCAGATGCCATAAATGAAGCCCAGAGCATTAAGCAATACACAGGACCTACGTTTTGGGACAATTTGTGGAAAAGGGATCTTTTAACCTTTTGGGCCACTAACACTGGTCAGACCTCATAGTTGCACCAAGTCAAACTGGCCCATATTAGCTAGCCATTATGCCTTGTCCCAAATGGCGTGTAGACACGCGAGGGAAGAAATAATAGAGTAATTTATAGAGGTGGCCTCCAGTAGTACAGCAGACACTTCAGGGTTGTTGGGGCCTGGTGAGTTTATGAATGCTTGTTTCCTTGATGCTGACTTGCTCTTCTCCAGCAAGCCCTGGAAACTCACTCAATAGCAGGAGAGACAAACACGCGTTGCAAATTCTTGTGCTGACTCAACTGGTGGCAAGCAGTCTGTGCTCCCAGGTATTTTGCCCCGGTAAATCCTCTTATGAAGCCCAATCACTATCGGGTGTTGATTTTAAGTTCTACACACTTGTGCTACTAGCGCACCTTGACAGAAATTGTTTGCCTCCAATCTCTGTCAAAGTGCACTAGAGCACTGGGAGACACATGCGGAGTTGGCCCAAACAAACACTTACCTGATGTGCTGCTGGATCCACCGGCACTCGCTCCTCTTTTCCGAATGGCGGGGGCGCTAGCCAGCCCCAATCTCAATCTATCAGTGCACAGCCTCTGGGCACGTCGCACGTGCGGTGCACCCATGCAGCCCATGTGTCTGGCTGGCACCAAAAATGTTGCTAATTTATTAGTCAGTTGCTGCACGGCCTGCCCTGCCTCAGGGCAAAGGCTGCAGCCTGAAGCAGCAGTACTACAACACAGACATGAGTGACGTTTGTTGTTTGTTTTTGTTTGTGACATGAATAATTTTTTATAATGTCATGATGACATTATAAAAAATGATTCTGAATAAAAAATGAGTGAAAAAATGGGGCGAAAGAATTGGTTTAGCACCACTTGAAACAATTGCACTGCCATAGCATTTATGCCAGCATGATATTTTCATGCTGCCAAAAATGCTGTAGATTTCAATGGGAACGGGCTGTTTCTTTCACCAGAAAAAAAGCAGGCACATTGCATAGGATTTCATTGTAAATGCTGTCTGGCGCGCATAAATGGCAAACACCATTTACTACATTTGCACAGCAAAGTGCAAAAGCGAGAAATTAAGGTAATTTCATCTGCTTGCTACACTTACCTTTTACAATTCATAGTGCATGCTTCCTCTTAATGCTGTCTAGTAGAAGTACTTTTGCCCAATGCTTTCATAGGCCACAGTTAGACAAGCATATACAGTGGGATGGCTGCCAATTGTTCAGGGTCACTTTGTAACAGTGGCTTACTGCCTTGTCAACTACCTTACCCTTTCATGCGCACTGTATGCCAGCACAGTGTTTAGATACCAGGCCTCCCCTTCCCAAGAGGGCTGTGCCTGCTGTTCTCATCCCCCTGTTATAACTCGAGGTATCACACACAAGTCTTTCTCATAGTGGTGACAGTTCATTACACCATGCATTTTCATTTTGAATTGGCCATTGCTGTCCACTGCCAATAATTTTTAGTTCATTATTCCTCTCATTTAAAAAAAAAAAAAAATGTTCTCTGTTGAAAGTGCTTTCATTTTTTGTTTAGTCATCTACCCTTTGCATCTGCTGCCAGCACAGGCCTGGCTGGGTGCGAGTAGCCTGGCTTGCAGGACTCAGAGAACTGCCACACGGCGCCCCCTAGTGGCTGACAGACATCAGGCAGCCGCCTGAGCTGCCTGATGCAAAGACCGGCCTTGGACTGGCCTGCCGCCTGCTCCGAATGTAATACAGACTCTGCATCCATTCAAAGAAGAGGGTCCATATCCAAGCCTGCATCTCTGGGGCCACCAACGACACGGCCTGAACTGCTCAAAATCTGCATGGAACTTGCCAATCCTACTGCAGTCTCCTCTGGCATCCCAGGTCCTCTGCACTGCACAGGCCTCCCACTTCACAACCAAAACTCAGGACATCCTGTGCTCACTCTCCTGCTCTCCTCACTTTTTCTTCACCTGCTCTCAGGCCTCCCTTGGCTCCCCTTTCCCTCCTTCTCTCCTCCTTCTTGCCCATAGCACCAGATGAGGTCTCTGAACATGTCCTCTCTATGAAAGTCTCTTCCAAACAGGGGCTCCCCTGCTCCTCCAAAACTATCAAAGACACCATTGCCTCACTTGCTGCAGCCTTGGATGATATCTGCAGTCAATCCTTTGCCACTGGTTCCTTCCCACTACCACTCAAGCCGTCACTTATGTACCCTCTCCTTAAAAAGCCTTCTGTCGTCCTCTGCTGCCCTGCTAATTACTGCCCTATCTCCATTACCCCTGCCTGGGCAAACTCTTGGAGAAGTTGGTCATCTCCCAACTGATCCAGCACACTAAATCTGTTGGTTGTCTGCACAACCACCAGTCTGACTTCAGAGCAGCCAGAGGCAGGGAAACTGCTCTCCTGAACACCCATGAAGACTGGCTCTCAAATCTCGATTCCAACACTCCCTCCATTCTCATCCTTCTCAATCTTTCCTCTGCCTTTGACATGGTCAATCATGCCACACTTATAAATCGGCTCTGTGATACCATTGGCATCACTGACCTGGCAAAGGACTGGTTGACCTCCTTCCTATCTGACTGACCTTCTCAGGTTCAACTGGGCCCTTTCCTCTCCTCCAGCACACTCTCTACCTGTGGCGTCCCTTAGGGCTCTATCCTCTCACCGTGGCTCTTCAACATCTACCTTGCGTCACTGGCCCACCTGATCACCACCTTCTCTCCTCACTACCAGTGTTATGAGATGATATGCAGCTCTCCTTCAACCTTCCCTCCACTTCCTCTTCTTCTTCCTCTCTCATTCCTGACTGATTGGTATTCAGGTATGGTGCGCTGCTAACGATCTCTGTCTTCATGCCAGTAAGTCTGAGATATTTGTCATTGGGACCCCTACTCCCCCTTCCCTCCTACTCTCTGGCCACGCTCCCTGTGTCCCCTCCCCTCACCCTCTAGTGAGGCTTAAAACCTTGGCGTCATCTTCGACTCCTTTGTCGCTTTCTTTCGTCACATCGCAGACCTTGCCAAGAAGGCCCACTTTCATATACATGTCCTCAGAGGCATTCTAAATTTCCTCACCTTTTCCCAGAAACTCAATGTCTCCAGAGCTCTGGTCCTCTCTAGACTGGACTACTGCAACAGCCTTTTCCTCAATCTACCTTTTTCCTCCCCTACCTCCTTCAATTCATCCAGAATAGGACGGTGAGACTTATCCTTGGCCTCAAGCCCATGCACCACATCCCTCCAACTCTTAAATCTCTCCACTGGCTCCCTGTCGCTGTGAGGATCAGGTTCAAGACTCTCTGCATCCTCCACAAGGCTTTCTGGGGCATGGGTCCATGCTACATCCACATATCACTCCCTAAATACCTCCCTGCTAGAGCCCTTCGGTTTTCTAGCTCCAATTCTCTGCAGATCTGATGCTTTTCTAAGCAGAGAGTTGTTGGTAGATCTCTCTCTTTGGCAGGAACCTCCCTGTGGAATGGCCTCCCTGCTCCTCTCATGCTTGAGGCAGATTTCCTTAAGTTCCAGAAGGTTCTCGATACCCTCCTTTTTTCCCCTTTTCTCTCCCCCTCCACTGCTCATGCCCCCTCTGCCTCATGGACTGGCTACCTGGTCCCTTCTGAGTCCTACAGGGCACCAGGCCCTCCTCACCGATTCTTCCCCAGTACTCCGGTCTCCTTAACCTGCACTTGCCCTTCCGGGACCCCTACCCCTCACTAGCCTGATGGGGTGTGCATCCCTACCTAGCCTGGTCCAGCCCCGTCCTCGCACTTAGCATGTGGTCATCAATTCGTGCTTCGCCTGGCACTTGCCCACCTGGCCTCACCTTGGCACTTGCCTAGCCCAATGGGCCCTCCTATTCCCCTTCTACCCCCTGTAATTGTATGCCGCCACTTTACCCCATACTTCCCTATAATCCTAGAATCTCCCCCCTCTACCTGCACCCCTCCCCACTCTCCTCCCCTTGCACTCCTTGTTGCAGTACTTGCACAATCCCAAGACCTAGTACAAAATTATTGCCTGTCCCCCCCCACATACTTTTTTTGTCTTGTGGCACCTTGAAACGCCATTTGATGTATATGCGCTATATAAATAAGGAATACATAAATAAAGTATGTGTTTTGCATTGGGGAAATTGCAAAGCTTTGAGCCTGAGCCATATGAAAAATGTTGGCACCATGTGCAAGATTGACCATTTTGTTCTCTTGTCCTCCTCAAATGGAATGAAGGAAGTAACATTGCTGGGGGCTATTTATTTCATGCTTGTAGATTCAAAGAGCCCAGTTAGCTTGACACCAAGCAATATCAGGAGCTACATTTCGACTCCATAGTAGAACTGGTGCCAATTAAATATACCTATGTGAAAATAACCAGTTTTGGGAATGCGTATAAAGGAGTGTTAGGCAGAATCCTATGCAGTTCCCTTAGGGAGCACTACACAAGATTAGAACTACAGGTGAGAGCAATAAATCCCTTTTGGTATCAGTCTGTACCACAAAGATTTAGTTGGTAGCTGTGGCTGAGCAGTCAGACTTAGCTAAAGAGGGAGGTGAGCAGTATTCATGTTTTACACAATAGGCCCACTAGACTATGGAACAAGGAAACACTGACCAAAGCTTTGTATTTAAAAAGTAGGTATATATTTATTTTACACACTTCTAATAAAACACATGTATCACAATCATCAAGCAAGTTAAATTAAGTCAAAGGAAGAATATACACACTCCCAAGTTAATTTGTAGACCAAGTGAACTAGAGTGAAAACTGAGCAAAATGGCACAGTGACAACTACAAACAAGGGATCCTCTAACAATTCCTCACAAGGGAGGGAAAGCACAAGTTAGATAGAAATAGGTTCTTACACACCCTAGCAACACTTCCCATCAGTTTGTGAACCAGTTTAAGCAAGGCAGTGCATCAGTATAAGCAGTACTTAAATGAAAACTGAGCAAAATGGCATTTCACAAAGTTTAAAAATGGGAAGGAAAGGGTAGTTAAAAAAAATAGGTGCACCGCACAGTTCTAGCTGAGAATAAAAAAAATAGGTGCACCGCACAGTTCTAGCTGAGAATCAAGATTATGAAGGCAGATCTAACAAATGTGACCCGAGTCAGTAGGCCTGTGCCTAAGTCAGTTGGTACAGGGCAAGGGTCCAGGAGAAAAATGTTCTTGTAGCTGCAGTCAAGTCTTTGGTTAACGACGTGGAAAAGGTGGATGCAGACGTTGAAAAGACAATGTTAAGAGAGACCGGCGGCCAACCCAACAGGTAGGTAAAGGATTTAAAACACCTTTAGTGCTACCGCGAAGAAAGGGAGGCCTGGCAGAACAATGTACCTTAAAATGGAGAAGTGGCTCCTGCGGTGGCGGTTGTTCCTGGTAGTTCCTGCAGTTTGGGTGATCCAGCAGAGGAAGAGAGGCTCTCGCTGTGGAGGAAGGTTCGAGATACTGCACTACCCAGGGATGAAACCAGCGCGGTGCTGCCCGACGAATAAAAGGTACGCTCCTTTCAATCGTGGTCTTGGTGGACTGGTGCCTGGCTATCCGGCCTCTGAGTACAGGGTATGGGAGATTCGACCAAGGCAGGTCCGGGAAGGCGATTGGCAAACTGGTTGGCTCCACCAGTTCAAGGGAAGAAGGCTCTTGCAGGTGAAGATTTTCTCTCGTCGTGTGGAGAAAAGTGGTGAGACGCTGCAGCAGGGCTTCACCTGTGGTTCAGTCGTTGCAGAAGTCTTTGGCTTCTCTCCTCTTCGGCTTCTTAGTTCCAGTGGCGACGTCTTGCTCTTCCAGTCCTCAAGACCCTGCTTTTATGCAAAAAGATCCCCATTCATACAGCCTAGCTGTCACTCACACAGTGGAGTGGTCATCTTGGTGGGAGACCCTCCAGCCTATCAGGATAGAGTGCGACATGGGTTGCTGGGGCAACCCTGTCCAGGGCTCCTACTCCCCCTCCCACACAATGGACCCATCCCAGACTCAGTGGCGCTGAAAGGAGGGCTTCTCGGCAGAAGCCTGCCAAAAGGACGAACAAAGGATCCCCTACCTGGGTTAGGAGTTTAGAGGAAGACACGAGAAAGAAGTTATTTTAAAGTTATGGCAATAAAAACCTACCGGAGTAAAGTTAATATTAAAATATACCAGCGGTATGTTAGAGGCTGTCAAAAAAAGTGGTAGCCTCGAACAATGGGAAAATCCCATAGAGAAATATTTGCAGTCGAATATTTACGGTAGTAACCACTGCCACCAGCCAGAAACTTTTGAGGGAGGGACTGTACGGTACTCTCTTGAAAATTAACATCGGGAAAAAAACTATTAACCCCTTCCAGTACCTCCATAGTAAGATGGGCTGTACTGGTTTAGTTCATAGGATTTGACTAGTAAAGTCAATGGGGACTTTACATGCCCTGGGAGACAGTAGTCAGTCCCAGGGTATGGAGTCTATGTTTGGGGGTTGCTACGACACCCGTGTCACTGCACTGAGGGTGATGTGTAACACATGTGAATAAAGATGGTTCCTATGGGGTTGAGAAAGATCCCATAGGCATTAAACACAAACATAGCCTAGAACACACATAGAAAAAAATGCCTATGAGTGGGAAAAAGAAACAAACCCTTCAAATCCAGCAAAGCTGCTGGGGGGCTCTATAGGTAAGGAAAATTAGCCATAGAATGAGAATTCTCCCTAACACTCGCCCCCCCCCAGACTAAGGGACAGGAGGATCTAATCCACTCCTGGGTGAGTGTTTTACCTCTAGTCGGTTATAAACATCCTAGAGAGACAATCAGCATTTTGGTGGTGACATCCTGACCTGTGCTCAATGGTAAAATCAAAGGTTTTCCTTTGTAAGCTATATGACCTACAAACCCTTTGAGAAACATCTTTCTTTTTAAATCTATAGGGGATCGGGTTGACCGGTCCCTGAGAAGTTGGTACAACTCCTGAACCTGTGTAAGGCTTTTTCAAGGGTTCCTTATAAAGGATTCCCTTGGATCTAAAGGGGCCTCCAGGGGTCCTCACCACCTCTCTGTTGGGAGCAGGTTGGGTCTCAGGCCTCTTGGGTGGAAGGGTTGGGGTTAGGCAATGTACCTGCTTCCCATTCCTCTTCGATCTAACCTTACCTACTTTAGTAGTTTCCCTCCTAATTCGAGGATTTGGGTTGGAGTCTTCTGCAGAAGATCCAACAGTCTGAAGGTTTTTGGCCTTAGACTTTTCTTTTCTGTTTTTCCACCAGCACTGAGAATTACCAGTTCTCTTAGGCCTAGAGAGGGGCCCAGTTGGTTTATCTACCTCTTCCTCAGAGACTTTAAAACTGGGGGGGTAATGTTGGAGCTTGGTTGGGGCTCCCATTTCCCTAACATACTAGCCTGAAATTTGCCTGTGTTATACGTCAACTTACTAACACCAGGGCTTATAGTGGGGTTCTCTATAGACGTTCCCACAGGCTTAGAGTGGTCCCTTAAGGTGGCCTCTCTAGCCAATTTGATGTGGTTCTGTTTCTCCATACTGGGAGGCCTGGGGGTACTGGATACTACTCCTAGAGTTTTTAGATCATTCCCCAACAGGACTCTCCCAGGCACCTCAGTCTGAACACTGACAGGAATCCTCACTGTCATGTTATTACACTGAATGAGGGCTGGTAGAATAGGAACCAACTGGACAGGACCTCCAGAAAATGTAGTGGGACCTTTGGGTGCCTTAGCAACATCCTCAGGCTTGTAAAATCTTTCATCCACAACTGTTCTGCTGGCCCCAATATCTCTCCTGGCAGGGGTATCCTGGCCATTGACAAAAACACTGTCCATGTAATATACTTTAGAGTTTTCTGGAAGGGAGTCATACACACCCCTATTCTGTTTGCTAACCAGACCCATGGACTCTAAGGATACAGTTGCTTGAAGACTCAAGGGTTCTTCAGCAAAAAATTCAAAGTGAGCACTAGCCATGTGTACTTCCTCCTCAGGAGTGAAGGCTAAGGAGAATGAGCTGACCCCTGCAGGTTTACCCGCGCATGTGGGATCTCTTTTGATATGGTCAGTTGCCGCACAGACATAGCATGTTCCAAATGTTCTCTGAAATGGGTGCTTCTGTTGACCTCTTTCTGGTTGAACACCCGAGGACTCACTAGCCCTATTTGGTTTCCCTTGGGCCTTACCCTGGTTATTTTGATGTTTTTGGCCCTCTTTGGGATGGAAGGTGTTAGAAGTCTCTTGGTTTGATAAAGAGACTCAAGCTGGACTGGCAGAGATGAGCAAGCTCGCTGCGTGAGCTCCGTCCAAGTCACCCCAGAAGAAGGATTGAGTCCCCTCTTCCCGGCAACCCCCCCATGAAAGTGTATCGTGATTTTGTTTGCGGAACGCCCACCCCTTGGTCTGGGTGAAATCCAAAGGAAAATTGGACTTCCGCACCCCCTGTAATCGAGGAAGGAAGCAAAGGCCCCGGGGCACCGAAGATCGCTCACGCATACAGGGCACCACCAGAGCCCCGAGGCCCTGAAAGCAGATCCCGTGGAGCGGCCGCCACGCATCCAGAGGACGGGGCGAAAGCTGACCCCCGCAACACAGGAAGGAAGGAGGGAGGTTCCACGCCTCCGGTACCAGGAGGCAGGGACCCTGAATGGAGCTGCGCCAAAGTTTCACCGGCCCGCCCAACTCCCTTCACCTGTCGCCGGAAGGAGCCCGTCCGGGAGCCACAACACGCAACATATAGTGTGGGGCCCGCTACGCCCATGCCCAGCGTCCTCACCCCAGCTCAGTGCCCACCCGCCCACCGGCACACTCCCTACGGCTGCCAGGTACGCCATCAGTCCCCCTGAGGCCCTCCCCTCAGTGAAGGGTGGACCGGACCCGAACCAGACTGAGGCCTCTGCACCCTCGCGCACAGAGGAACAAGTGAACAATCCTTGGCGTCTCCCCCTTTCTGGACCCCCGACCCTGCTGGAACTGTCAACGGGGGTCCGCGGCCCCCATGCACTCAACATTGAACACCCAGAAAAGGGCATGATCTGCTCACGCCCACACCCGCCGCCCCCCCGAGCGTGACATGAATGGAGGAATAGGCCGTGTGGGATCTGATTACGAACCGCGCAACTCAGCGTTGGAGGCCTTCAACCCCCCTTTGACTCTAAACCACATTAACGGATCTTAAAGCATTTGAAGTGCCCGCACCTTGCAAAATAAGGAGGTAAGAGAGCCCACTTGCACCTTTTGGTGGCATAACCACCTGCACCCCTGCGCACCTCCCTCACCACCACACCAACGCATGTGGCTTTGTGACCCTCTCCTTCAGCGGCAGCTTGAACCACTAGACATTGAACAGGGGGCATAAGCCCCACGCTATTTTGCTGCCACCAGGTTGCGGCATCTCAGATCTTTCCCGCAGCATGCGCAGAAGTAAATTGGCACACGGAGCGACTAAACACCAGTATACGTTGCTTCACAGACCCTCGGAAGATACTACACATAAATTAAAGAGTAAAGCCGCAACAGGCCTCAGACGCCAATATCGCCTAGACGTTATTCTGTCAATGATCCCAGCCACGCCTCACTACTGAACATGCACCCCGAAACTAATACCAGCGAACCTATGACAGAGAACGGTACTGAACCTGTCGACCCACGTACTGTCCACCCGACATCACCACCAGAGTTCCATATGAACACTAAACATAAGCTGTCGCACTTCGCCTACGCTCCCACTCTTCCGGCATCTACTGAACCTACGATGGCAAACAGCAACACCATGGGAAATGACCTAGCCACGGCAACGAAAGGAGATATTACTGCCCTTTTGAGGGAATCAGGAACCTGGGCACTAACATAGGAAGCAAATAGACAGGATCACCCAAAGACTGGATAGCATGGAGGATAGACTTGAAGGGGTGGAGAACAATCAGGCCTCCATTGACACTCTCGAGGCGCAACTCGAGCAGAGAATGATGGAGTTAGAACACCGGGAGGAAGAGTTCAAACTCAAGCTCGATGACTTAGAAAACAGAGAGAGACGGAACAACATCCGCATTTTCGGAATCCCGGAAAGAGAAGGAGAAACAGAAGTGGACCTGAAGGAAACACTCCACAATATTATCAAGCTTCTAATGGCAGACAATGAGGTGGACGAGCCAATAACAGAGCAAATCCATAGAGCTGGAGGCCCCCTCGGGATGACCACAATCAGTTCTTGCCCATTGTTTCCGGGATAAAGCCGAATCCTTGAAAGGGCCAGAAGGAGCGAAACGATCACGCTGGGAGGAGATCAGATCTCGATATATCAGGACCTATCTTCTTTGACGTTAGCTCTCAGGAGGATGTTTGGCCCCCTCACCAAGAAACTCAAGGAGAAGAATGTCCGATATAGATGGGGCCACCTCTTCTCACTAACATTTGAATATGAAGGAACCAGATACAGACTAAGATCGGAAAAAGAAATGAAGACATGCATAGGCGACCTCTTTGGCTCCTCAGAAGGAAACGCTAATCTGGATGAGAAACAAAGAGAAGAATGAGATTGGCTTATCCAGGGCACTCAGAGAAAGAAGGTGAAGGGGTCGCGAAAATTCCATAGAGGCAACCTTTCCCTGGAGGGAGAAAACTGGGACCCCACAATACCGGTAAGACCAAACCAAAACAGTTAACTATGTGGTACACACTAGAGACATTAGCATCGACATAATCCCACAAATATAATGAACAAAATGAGGAGGGGACCATGGAAGGGCTCAACTTGAATAGAGATGGTACATCTGGACAAGGGGCGTGACGTAATGGCCCCTATGGGTGGTTCGACACCGACTCGGTGCAGTCAACCGGGTTCGATCGAACGCCACCAACTGGGAATGGGAGGGAGAATGGGGAAGATTCAGGGAGGGTTTAAGAACTTGGTAACGGTCAGAGCAGTACTCACAGTAACACGAGACAACCAATGCAGTGCACGATTCAGAGCAGATAAGTATCAACGAGCAGCCAGTAAGAAACACCTTTCTACGAAAACAATCAATGGCAATAAACACTGATGCGGGGCATATTACCCCTTGAGAGTAGGGACACTCAACGTCAAAGGGCTCAATTCCCAAATGAAATGGTCACTAGTGGCCAGAGAATTCCGCAGGACTGAAATTGACATTTTCCTCTTGCAAGAAACAAAATACATAAAGGGCAAAGAGCGACGAATCCTGCCAAAAAGGGCTGGAACAGAATTCTGGGGCTCCGGTCCACTGAGAAAGGGGGGATTGGAATTCTCATCAGAAGAGGCATAGAATTTGTACTCACCAAGTCATGGTCCGATACAGAAGGCAGAGCACTCCTAGTGAATGGCCACATAGGGAAGATAAATGTAACGATCCAAACCCTCTATTCCCCAAATACGGGTCAGACCAGATTCCTCACTAGAACGATTCCAAAGATACTACTCGAGGCATCTGGCCATATTATACTGGGCGGCGACTTCAACCAGTGGGCAGACCCTACCAAAGACCGTAAACCTGGCAACCCCAATGTAAAACTCAGCAGTAGAACCGACCAAACCGAATTGGCAATTATGATGGAAATGTATAACATGAGTGATGCGTGGAGAGACCACCATCCCGATGAACAAGGCTAGACATTCTATTCAACCCCCCACAATATATACACCCGAATTGACTACATTTACCTATCCAGAGAAATTACAGAGATGGTATCACACTCGGAGATAAACCGATCACTTGGTCCGACCATGATATGGTCCGCACAGACATCCAGTGGATGAACCTACCAGCCAAAGGCGGAAAATGGCGATGTAACGAGAGCCTCTGGAAAGACGCAGTCTTTAAAGGTGAAATGGAAACTGAAATTTTCCAGTTCCTTGAAATAAATAATAACGGTGAAGTATCCAAGCAAATCGTGTGGGAGGCAGGGAAAGCCACCTGGAGGGGGATTCTAATAAGAGAATGCTTGTCTAAGAAAAGGGAGCAAAATATTATTGAACACAGGCTACGAACTGAAATCTCTCAGTTAGAGAGCAATAACAGGAGAGACTCAGATGCTGATCACGCAAAACTGAATGAGGCAAAAGAGAAAAGAAACTAATTGAAGCTACTAGAACATGAACAGTGCGTAAGCTGAGATTCTTGAAACAAAAATTCTAAGAAAAGGGAGACAAGGTGGACGCACTTCTTTCCGCTTGGCTCCGAGAACAAAGAGCCGAACGAAGAGTATTACAAATAATTGATGACACCCTCCCCAACTCACACTCTCACTCCACTATTCCAGAGAGCTTTGCCAACTTTTATGAAACCTTATACTCTTCTGAGATAAATCCCGACCAACCTATAATAGAATCCTTTCTGTCCTCGATAAACATGCCCTGCATACCGCCCGTAGACGCCGATTTGTTGGAATCCCCTATAACTGAACTGGAAGTCCAGGCCGCGATAAAGAGACTCACCCTAGATAAGTCGCCGGTGGAGGACGGCTACACAGCGGGGTTCTATAAAACCTTTACTACTCTCTTCACTCCCTTCCTACCGGAACTCTTTAATGAAATAATGGACACTGGTAAGCCCCCGACTCCTTCGCCAAGGCGTTGATCACGGTTATCCCTAAAGATGGGAGAGACCCCACGAAATGCGGTTCATACCGCCACATCTCATTGCTCAACATTGATGCGTAAATCTACACAAGGGTGCTGGCCGCAAGGCTGGAACACTAATGCCCCAACTTATACATTCTGACCAAGTCGGGTTTATATTGGGGAGACAGGGAGCCGACACAATGCGCAAGACCTTACATCTAATTCACGCATCCCAAATCATGGCCAACGACCCAACTCTCCTATCCATCGATGCAGAGAAAGCCTTTGATAGGGTCGAATGGGGATTCCTGAGGGCGGTACTGCGCAAAGTCGGGATGGGCCCAAGGTTTAGAAAGGCAATACACGCAGTATACACGAACCCCAAAGCAGCAACATATATAAATGGCGAATATTATAGATGGTTCAGCCACAATCCTCTTCGCACTCTCCCTAGAGCCCTTAGCAATAACAATGAGAACTGACCCCATAGTGGAAGGTATCCAATTGGGGACAACGGAGTATAAAGTAGCCCTCTATGAAGACGACATTCTCCACATTACCAACCCTACAACTTCAGTCCCACAAGCCCTCCTCCTATTAGACGAATATAGCAAACTTTCAGGGTTCAAGGTGAACCAACAGAAGTCCACACTCTTTCCACTACAGGGTCAGGTAGGGGAGAACTCCGCCAAATTTTCCACACTGGGGCTTAAAATCGAACATGTAAAATTACAGTACCTAGGAATACTGATCACTAAACAACTAAATGACCTCTACGAGGCAAACTTTCCCCCCTACTACAACAGTTCCGAGCTAACCTGGCGAGATGGGACAAGCTCACGATATCCTGGTTGGGACGTCTCAACGCGATTAAGATGGTATCCCTCCCCCGATTCCTTTACCCCTTCCAAATGCTACCCATTAGAATCCCAATTAGTTTCTTTGTCGAAACCAAAAGAGTCATCCTCAAATTCCTTTGGCAAGGGAAGAAAGCAAGAATTTCATACAAAACTTTAACACCCCCCAAAGAGAAGGGTGGGGTTGGCCTTCCTAACCTACACAAATATTATGAAGCCTCCCAACTTAGAGTCCTGATCCCCCAACTACGCAACCTCACAAATATTCAATGTATCAATATGGACAATCATTATTTTTCACCGGCCACAGTATCCGAATGGCTTTGGTCCCCCAAAAAGAGGATCTGCAGAAGATCACCCAATACTAAGTACTATATGGGACATTTGGACACCGGGCAAGAATATGCTAAATATCACCACATGGCCCGCCCCCCTAATCCATTTGTGGTCACTTGGAATCAACGACCAAATTCTGAACGTGGGAAGATTTGAAGCATGGTACGAAGCCGACCTGGAGAGAGTTGGGCAACTACAAAAAAAAAGGACTCCTTCATATCTCTCCCAGAATTAACTGATGCCCTTGTAATTGGCCCCTTATCCACTTTCCCGTACATACAAATAAAGGGCATTTTGACAAGACCAATGTGGAAGCCTCACTTAATGAGAGATCTCACACCTTTTGAGAAGATACTAGACTTGAGAACAGAAATGAAAGGCCTGATATAAGCGATGTATAAAGAACTGATCTGAAGTGAGGGGGGGACCACAAACCTATTGAGAGACAAATGGGGAAAAGATTTTAGTGAACAGATCACTCCGGACCTTTGGGACACCATATGCCCAGCGGCTACACAAATTTCCATCTGGAACCAATACAAACTTCATGCCATTAATTTGTTTCACAGATGGCAATACGACCCTACCAGACTATCCAAAATGTTCCAAACAGTAAGTCCGGAATGCTGGAGGGGATGCGGGCAAAACACAGACTATTGGCACATGTGGTGGGACTGTACCCGAATAAAAGTCTTCTGGAATGAAGTACTAGGTTGGATAAAAGAGATTGATGGCATCACCAGAACATCCGATCCTTACCTAATACTGTTTGGCCTTGAGAAAAGCGAAGACGATTGGGTCAGAATAAGAGACTTAGCCCCACAACTGCCGTTGGCAGCTCGAGCTGCACTTGTTATGTAATGGAAATCCACCTCACTGCCCACCAAAACCAAAAGGATTAATGTCACCACCAATATATGTATAATGGAGCACATAACGGCATCACTGCACGGAAGGTCAGCACAAGCAGAGGCCCTATGGATGGATTACAAGAGAAAATACTTCCCCGGGGACTCTTTCGTTGCCCAACTAATAACCCGAGCCACGAGTGCCCGGACGCAATCTAAAAACGACTCAGGTCACTGCAATGGAATACTGTCACCTTTGAAGTTGTCCCTACGACACACAGAGACCTTGATTTCTATCTGCAAAGCGCTGCAACGATTGAACTACGAACTGCATGACCGTTTGGGGAGCGGGGGGTGGGAAGGGAGGGTGGGGAAGTCAGGTACTCATGCAGGGCTCAACCAGAGACAATGAGCCTGTGAACACGAACAACAAGTATATTGAATCTCGCTGATCTGTCTTGTAACCTAATGCTTAGAAATGTTTTTTGTACCTGACCCATGTTTGTAAACCAAATAAAGACACATTTACAAAAAAAGAAGTGTCTTGGTTCCCTTTTGGTGACTGCTTTCCCTCATGCTTTTTCTGAGTGATCCCTGAATCCTTGTGAGTAGCTCTATTGGCAACCAACAAGTCAGCAGCCTTGCCTAACTTTCCAGGTGTCATGTGTGGCCATACCGGCATGATTAAAACACAAGGTCGTAGCCCTTTAAGGACTCTGCAGCTAGGTGCCTGAAAGTTGTCATGGCAATGCTGGCATCCTCTCTTTTCCTCTCTCGCTGGACGCCAGTCAGTACACGGCGTTGTCACATGACCTGCCCTTCATAAGCACCTCCCTCTGGCCGGTGCTTCTGATTGTAATTAGTGGCGCTTCGTACCTTGCACCTTGTTATTCCTGTACCTTGTTCCCTGTTGCCCTTTTCTCCTTCCTCTCCCATTCCCCGTTGGACTTCAAGACTTCCTGGGTCTTCGACCCGGACCGCTGATTTGGAACTGCTTTTGGAACGTTTTGTACTTTGGTTTTGCCTTGACTCGTGTTTTGACCTCGGACCGCTATTGGATTTCCTCGTGCCTTCCCATTTTGAACTTCATTACCTTGGCTGCTTCTGGACCTCGTCTGCCTGCTGCTTCACATCGTGGGATCGCTTCTGGACTTTGGAATTTGGTGTCATTCTTGTTGAACTATTGGGACTTGGAACTTCTTGTTTGTTTAGTACACAGACTAGAGACTTGCAGTGTGTACTAAGGCGTCCTCGTGCCGTCGGGTCAGGTGGCTGGTTAGGCACCCTCGTGCCATCAGAATAGGTTGGACCTCTTCTCCTTTGGATTGCTACTTTGGACCTTCCTGTTTCCCACTGCAGGGATTCTGTCCTGGAGAAATAAACAGGAAAACTACAGTAAGCCATTGTGACCTTCATTGAGTGTACAAGAAGGGGAGGGGGGACTGGTGATTATTATAGAGTATACCCGCATTCAGGGAAAACTCTATGTGATTGTCTTTATCTTGGTCTGGGCAATTCGCACTGTTCTCACATAGGTTACCCTGCTACTTGTGTTGTGTTAATAAGATCACTTCACTTGCAGGTCCAGCGCCTACACCGTTTGTGTCACCATCCGGTTTGCCCGTATCTTCTCAGCTGGCATCTGGCACCCTCCGCAGCACCTGGGAATCCATTGGCATCCTTTCTTTTATCTGATTAACCGCTCTGGTTTCTTGTTCATATCTAAGCCAGAGGGGTACATCAGGGAGAAGAATTCTTCGGCTTCAATACTTGGGCAACCTGACTCCTGACAGAATCAGAAGCCTACAATGGATGCCAATGAGACATTGGCCACCATCTTGCAGTTGGTGGCCGAATTACGCAATGATATGACTGCTGCCCATACAGCCACGCAACACTGCATAGACGATTTTCAGGCAGGTTTGCCATCTCGGGGGCAGAGGCGTCTCCTTTGGCGGGTGTGTCTGTGGCTGGTTCTCTTCCTCCTCAACAAAGTACCAGACCCGTCTATATGACGGCCCAGTTTCCTTTGGCCCCGCCTGAGCGGTTCAATGGGATCCTAAGACATACAGGACCTTCTTGAACCAGTGTAGGCTGCATTTTCTATGTCGCCCTGCCTCCTTTCCAGACGCCACTACTAAAGCTGCATTCCTGTTGTCCCACTTAGGGGGTACTGCAGCTGCTTGGGCCAATCCATTGTTGGAAGCAGGTAGTCATCTTCTGTATAATTACAATGCTTTAATAGATGCCATGAGTCGTGTGTTTGACACACGTTATGCCACACAAGCCACTGATTTGGAATTGCTCAGTCTCCAGCAGGGCAACCTTCCCCTCTTGTCTTATTTAGCCACATTTAATCAGTTGGTGGCAGAAACCGGCTGGCCTGAAGAAAAGAAGGCTTTGCTCTTCTATAAGGGCTTATCGGATTCCCTAAAGGACACCCTTGCTACAGTTCCTGTGATACCCACGTCATTTTTGGAACTATTGGATTTCGTTCTCCAGATCGATTCCCGGCAGGCAGTAAGGAAAGGTGAAAAAAGAACAGCCCCTCCGGTTTCCCTTTCTGTTCCTGTTTCTACTTCGGGACCCATGGAACCTATGCAGATAGGGGCACTTAGAGCCCCTTTATCGGCAGAGGTAAGGGAACGCTGCAAGAAGAATGGACTATGTTTCCATTGTGGTGCATCTGATCATTTACTTAGGGAGTGTTCTAATAAAACCACCAAGAAACAGGGAAACGCCAAAACCCGGTGACTGAGGGGATCCAGACCCCGGGTTTTTCGTGATTTAATCCCCCTTTGTGTAGCCCCCTACTGTCTAACTGTTTCACTGGCAGCACTTGGTCTCGAGAAACAGGAAGTAAGAGTGGTTCTGGATTCGGGAGCCAAGGGGAATTATGTAGATGCTTCTTATGCCAGAGAGTTGGGTCTTCCGGTTGTCCCCAAACCATGTCCTGAAATGGTGAACGCGGTTGATGGCTCCACCCTGGTCTCTGGTTTAGTGACAGAACGCACTTGTCATGACCACGGATTGTGGTCATCAGGAAACTATATATTTTGACCTCATTGCCGCACCACAACTTAGGGTCATTTTCGGCCTACCTTGGTTGAAGCTGCATAACCCTTCTGTGGATTGGCATTCAGGGGATGTGTGCTTTCTCTCAGCTCATTGCGAAAGCCAGTGTTTGACAACCCATTTGGTAACATCTAATCCTAGCCATGCTCTCTCTGAGACAGCCCACATCGTGGGAGCCATCACTAATACCACGCTTCCTATTGCATACCAGGAGTATCAGGATGTCTTCGACGCCCGTGGGGCGGACGTGCTCCTGCCACACCGACCCTACGATTGCCCCATTGAACTGGTTCTAGGAGCTAAGATTCCATCGGGGCGTATTTATTCTTTGACCCCAAAAGAAGACCTGATATTGAAGGACTATATTGAGAAGTCACTGACCACGGGTTTTATATGCCCTTCACGTTCACCGGCTGCCTCCCCCATGTTCTTCATTCCTAAAAAAGAAGGGGACCTTCGTCCTTGCATTGACTATCGTGCATTAAACGTAGTCACGATTAAAAACCAATACCCGATTCCTTTGATCACGGTCTTGCTGGATCAGTTGGGTTCGGCAAAGGTCTTCACCAAACTGGACTTAAGGGGTGCATACAACCTTGTACGAATACGCGAGGGCGATGAGTGGAAAACCGCCTTCAAAACTAAGTATGGTCTTTTTGAATACTGCGTTATGCCTTTCGGCTTGTGTAACGCTCCAGCGACCTTTCAATACTTCATCAATGAGGTGTTTCATGACATGTTGGACCAATATGTTGTCGTATACCTGGACGACATATTGATTTATTCCCCTTCGCTTGACTCCCATGTTACTCATGTGTCTAACATTCTGCAACGATTAAGAGAAAACCATCTGTATACTAAGTTAGACAAATGCATGTTCCACATAATGGAGGTGGAATTCCTGGGCTACAATATCACTAATCAAGGTGTGCAGATGAGCCACTCCAAAGTATCAGCGATTCTTGGCCTTGTCCCAACACTTTAAAGGCCTTGCAATCTTTTCTTGGCTTTGCCATTTTTTACAGAAGGTTCATCCAAGATTTTTCTGCCATTGCATCTCCACTCACTGCACTCACCAGCGCTAAATGCCCGTTTAAGTGGAATACGGAGGCACAGAAAGCTTTCAAAGCTTTGAAGTCTACATTCACCTCAGCTCCGGTGCTCCAACATCCAGATCAAACCTCGTCCTTTGTCATTGAAGCAGACGCATCTGATATAGCCTTGGGTGCTATCTTGTCTCAGAATTGTCCGGAGACCAATTGCCTACATCCAGTAGCCTTCCACTCAAGAAAACTCACCCCCTATGAAAAAAACTATACGATCACAGAGCGTGAGTTATTGGCTGTTAGAGATGCCTTCATGATTTGGAGGCATCACCTGTTGGGGTCTGCTGAACCGGTCCATGTGTTCATTGATCACAGGAACCTCTTGGCCTTGCAGTCAGTGAAATGCACCACGGCTCACCACGCCACGTGGCATGAATTCTTTGCGATGTTTAATTTTACCATCACCTATCGCCCTGGCCCCTTGAATTCGAAAGCCAATTCTCTTTCTCGTCTCCATGGGGTTCCAAATCCCTCTAATCTCCAGGGCGCCCTGGTGCTACCTAACCAAGTGGTGTGTAGCTTTACTTTACGCCCCTCTGTGAGGGTCTCGATCCAGGATTGACTGAGTACCCATCCCTCTGAGGTAGCTAGCCTTGGACTGGAGGTTGTTCATTTACTACCCTATAAACAGGGTAAGATATATATCCCTGACTCTGATACAAGGCATACCGCCATGCAGTGGTGTCACATCGCTGCCATAGCAGCTCATCCAGGAATAGGGAAAACCATAGACCTTTTAAGAAGGTGGTGCTGGTGGCCTTCCATGAACCATGACGTAAAAGAATACATAGCAGCCTGTACCATCTGTGCCCAGTGTAAACAACGACATGGCAAACCCGTGGGCCTACTTCAACCCATGCCAGTACCAGATACTCCATGGAAAATGATCTCGATGTATTTCGTTGTTGAGCTTCCCCTGGTAGACGGTTACGACACTATCTGGGTAGTCATAGACTACTTTACTAAAATGGCTCTGTTTGTACCGTGTCGTGGTATCCCTACCGCTCCAGTCTTAGCAGAGTTGTTCCTAAAGAACGTGTTTAGAAGGCTTGGTCTGCCCTCTATGATTATCACTGATCGGGGACCACAGTTCACTTCTCGCTATTGGACGTCTTTAACCACGACCTTGGGTATAGATGGCAGATACTCCAGTGCATACCATTCCCAAACCGACGGGCAAACTGAGAGACTGAATGCAACCATGGAACAATATCTGCGTTGCCTTACCTTCCAACGTCAGGGTACTTGGGGCTCCGTGTTGCCATTGGCAGAGTTCGCCTACAACAACTATCTCCACACTGCGACCCGTTTGTCCCCGTTCTTTGCCTTGTATGGCAGACATCCACATTCGTTACCTATTGGTGTCAAATTGCCGTTTCACAACCCTGCTGCATTGAGCTGTATTTAGAATCTTTCAGATACCCATGCTATAGTGAAGAGCCAATTGCTATTGGCCCAGAAACGTTCCAAGAAAAGGGCGGATGCACACCGCTCTGTGGCCCCTCGTTATACCACAGGCATGAACGTCTGGCTATCAACCAAGAACCTACGCTTGCCGGGTCGACGGACCCTATTACCTCAGTTTGTGGGTCCTTACAAGATCCTACAGGTCATAAATCCTGCTGTGGTCTGCCTGGCTCTCCCCTCAAGTTGGAAGATACACCCATGTTCCATGTCTCCTTGGTAAAACCTTGTCATCCTTTGGCTAGGTTACCTTTACGGCCCTCGCCTGTTAAGATGCATGGATTCGATGAATACGAGGTGGCTGCAATTCTGGATACCAAAGTGCGTAGGGGTCGGCGTCTCTACTTGGTTGATTGGAAGGGCTATGGTCCCGAGGATCGCACCTGGAAACTGGCTGGAAACATTCATGCCCCCATTCTTTTGTCGCGTTTTTGGTCCGCTCGGGGGTGAGGGCCCCTTTGAGGGAGGATACTGTCATGTGTAGCCGTACCGGCACGATCAAAACACGGGGTCGTAGCCCTTTAAGGACTCTGCAGCCAGGTGCCTGGAAGTTGGCATGGCAACGCTGGCGTCCTCTCTTTTCCTCTCTCGCTCGACGCCGAGCAGTACACGGCGTTGTCACATGACCTGCCCTTCATAAGCACCTCCCTCACTCTGCCCGGTGCTTCTGATTGTAATTAGTGGCACTTCGTACCTTGCACATTGTTATTCCTGTACCTTGTTCCCTGTTGCCCTTTTCCCCTTCCTTTCCCCTTCTCCGTTGGACTTCAAGACTTCCTGGCTCTTCGACCCGGACCGCTGATTTGGAACTGCTTTTGGAACGTTTTGTACTTTGGTTTTGCCTTGACTCGTGTTTTGACCTCGGACCGCTATTGGATATCCTCGTGCCTTCCCCTTTTGAACTACGTTACCTTGGCTGCTTCTGGACCCCGTCTGCCTGCTGCTTCACATCGTGGGATCGCTTCTGGGCTTTAGAATTGTGTGTCATTCTTGTTGAACTATTGGGACTTGGGACTTCTTGTTTGTATAGTAGAGACTTCCAGTGTGTACTAAGGCGTCCTCGTGCCGTCGGGTCAGGTGGCTGGTTAGGCACCCTCGTGCCATCAGAATAGGTTGGACCTCTTCTCCTTTGGATTGCTACTTTGGACCTTCCTGTTTCCCACTGCAGGGATTCTGTCCTGGAGAAATAAACAGGAAAACTACGGTAAGCCATTGTGACCTTCATTGAGTGTACAAGAAGGGGAGGGGGGAATGGTGATTATTATAGAGTATACCCGCATTCAGGGAAAACCCTATGTGATTGTCTTTATCTTGGTCTGGGCAATTGGCGCTGTTCTCACATAGGTTACCCTGCTACTTGTGTTGTGTTAATAAGATCACTTCACTTGCAGGTCCAGCGCCTACACCGTTTTTGTCACCATCTGGTTCGCCCGTATCTTCTCAGCTGGCATCTGGCACCCTCCGCAGCACCTGGGACTTCATTGGCATCCTTTCTTTTATCTGATTGACCGCTCTGGTTTCTTGTTCATACCTAAGCCAGAGGGGTACATCAGGGAGAAGAATTCTTCGGCTACACTACGTGGGCAACCTGACTCCTGACACTAGGATCCATTTCCTTCGAATCAGCCAAGTGCTGTCTGAGCTCAGGAGAGCAGGCATCATAGATAGACTCCATCATAACAAGATTACTCATTCCTTCATACGTGTTAACTCTATAACCCTTAATCCATCCCTCTCTAAGTTCTTCAAACACTCATTCACCCAATAAGCCCCAGGGGTACTATCATGCTTTTTGAGGGTCCTAAACCTCTTAAGGTAATGGGAAGAAGTCTTCCCAAATCTAGGTATCAAAGATAGCTTTACACATTCATAATCCATCCTAGCTACCTCCCCCAACTCCATTATCACATCAGATGCAACAGGGGGAGCCTAGAGAATAACCAGGGGATCAACTGATTCCCTGTGATATCCTGGAGCCCATGATTATATTCAAACATAGCAAGCCAATCTAATACAACCAACTTACATCCAACTTAGGTTCATACATACCCACAATCTCTTTAGGCATCCAGGGTCTTTTTGGACTGGAAGATCTAGAGGATTTGGGGAGAGAAGCATTTTCCAATGACAATTTCTTCATCTCAAGCTCATGGTTGAGCTCCATTTATTTGAGCCTTAGTTATTGATGTCTCAGTTTGGGCACTAATTCTTTTGAATTCAAGTTCAAGTCTCATTTTCTCTAGTGAGATAAATTCAGGACTTAATGTGGGACCTGGTAAGGGTCCAATAGCCACAGGCTGAGACCTTTCAGCAGGTAGAGGGCCAGAAGGGGTGGCATTGTTATCCTCCTCTTCCTCATCTGTTTCAACAATAACATCTTCAACATTATTTTCCTCAAGAGTTGCTACATTTGCTGGAGTAGGGAGCACTACAGCACCACTATCCACACTTTGTTTCTCTAACAGTCTATCAATCATTTCTAATTTCTTGCCTTTGACAGGAAGACCTTTCTGTCTACACAGATCCCTTAAATAATCAGCAGTATTAGTAAGGAGGGTCTCCTGGCTGTAACTTTCCATAATTTTGACTTTTGTTTAAAATAAACTTGTTGTGATAGTTAGCCTTGTGGTTATTTGAACCAAAGCACTAGCAGAACTCTAAAATGTAAATCCAATACTCTTAACCTCACCGCTGTACACCAGTGTTAGGCAGTATCCTATGCTTTTCCCTTAGGGAGCACTACACAAGATTAGGACAAAAGGTGAGAGCAATAAATCCCGTTTGGTATCAGTCTGTACCACAAAGATCTAGTTGGTAGCCGTGGCTGAGCAGTCAGACTTATCTCAAGAGGGAGATGAGCGGTATTCAGGGTTTACACAAAAGGCCCACTAGACTATGGAACAAGGAAACACTGACCAAAGCTTTGTATTTAAAAAGTAGTTATATATTTATTTTACACACTTCTAATAAAACACATGTATCACAATCATCAAGCAAGTTAAATTAAGTCAAAGGAAAAATATACACACTCCCAAGTTAAATTGTGGACCAAGTGAACCAGAGTGAAAACTGAGCAAAATGGCACAGTGACAACTACACACAAGGGATCCTCTAAACATTCCTCACAAGGGAGGGAAAGCACAAGTTAGATATAAATAGGTTCTTACACACCCTAGCAACACTTCCTATCAGTTTGTGAACCAGCTTAAGCAAGGCAGTGCATCAGTATAAGCAGTACTTAAACAAAAACTGAGCAAAATGGCATTTCACAAAGTTTAAAAATGGGAAGGAAATGGTAGTTAAAAGAAATAGGTGCACCACACAGTTCTAGCTGAGAATCAATCTAATGAAGGCAGATCTAACAAATGTGACCAGAGTCAGTAGGCCTGTGCCAAAGTCAGTTGGTACAGGGCAAGGGCCCAGGAGCAAAATGTTCTTGTAGCTGCAGTCAAGTCTTTGGTTAACGACGTGGAAAAGGTGGATGCAGACGTTGAAAAGATAATGTTAAGAGAGAGGGGCGGCCAACCCAACAGGTAGGTAAAGGATTTAAAACACCTTTAGTGCTACTGCGAAGAAAGGGAGGCCTGGCGGAACAATGTACCTTAAAATAGAGAAGTGGCTCCAGCGGTGGCGGTTGTTCCTGGTAGTTCCTGCAGTTCGGGTGATCCAGCAGAGGAAGAGAGGCTCTCGTCGTGGATGAAGGTTCGAGTTACTGCACTACCCAGGGATGAAACCAGCCGCAGTGCTGCCCGGCGAATAAAAGGTACGCTCATTTAAATCGCAGTGCGGGTGGTCTGGTGCCTGGCTATCCGGTCTCTGAGTACAGGGTACGGGAGATTCGACCAAGGCAGGTCCGGGAAGGCGATTGGCAAACTGGTTGGCCCCACCAGTTCAAGGGAAGAAGACTCTTGCAGGTGAAGATTTTCTCTCGTCGTGTGTAGAAAAATGGTGAGACGCTGCAGCAGGGCTTCACCGGTGGTTCAGTCATTGCAGATGTCTTTGGCTTCTCTCCTCTTCGGCTTCTCAGTTCCAGTGGCGATGTTTTGCTCTTCCAGTCCTCAGGACCCTGCTTTTATGCAAAAAGATCCCCATTCATAAAGCCTAGCTGTTACTCACACAGTGGAGTGGTCATCTTAGCGGGAGACCCTCCAGCCTATCAGGATAGAGTGTGACATGGATTGCTGAGGCAACCCTGTCCAGGGGTCCTACTCCCCCTCCCACACAATGGACCCACCCCAGACTCAGTGGCACCGAAACAAGGGCTTCTCGGCAGAAGCCTGCCAAAAGGACGAACAAAGGATCCCCAACCTGGGTTAGGTGTTTAGAGGAAGACACAAGAAAGAAGTTATATTAAAGTTCTGGCAATAAAAACCTACCAGAGTACAGTTAATATTAAAATACACCGGCGGTATGTTAGAGGCTGTCAGAAAAAGTGGTAGCCTCGAACAATGGGAAAATCCCATAGGGAAATATTCGCGGTCGAATATTTATGGTAGTAACCATTGCCACCAGCCAGAAACTTTTAAGGGAGGGACTGTACGGTACCCTCTCGAAAATGAACATGGGGATAAAATTACTAACCCCTTCCAGTACCTCCATAGTAAGATGAGTTGTACTGGTTTAGTTTATAGGATTCGACTAGTAAAGTCAATGTGGACTTTGCATGCCCTGGGAGACAGTAGTCAGTCCCAGGGTATGGAGTCTATGTTTGGGGGTCGCTACGAAACGCCTGTGTCACTGCACTGAGGGTGCTGTGTAACACATGTGAATAAAGATGGTTCCTATGGGGTTGAAAAAGATCCCATAGGCATTAAACACAAAAATAGCCTAGAACACACATAGAAAAAAATGCCTAAGAGTGGGAAAAAGAGTCTTCTATTAGCAGGTAAAACGAAACACAGCCTTCAAATTCAGCAAATCTGCTTGGGGACTCTATAGGTAAGTGAAATTAGCCATAGAATGAGAATTTTCCCTAGCAAGGAGCATTATGACACAAATAAGATATTTAAAAGTAAAATGCAGCATATTAATAAAACCTAATGTACAGCTTAAAATAAACTTTCCACAAAACGATCACAGCATAACAAAAATAGAAACAATATCAAACACGATTCCAATCACATTACAATGAGGCACTTATAAAGGACAATAGTTTGGATCTCAAATGAAAGTTACATTTGTGGCATGCCATGCACTAGCTGCTAGTTCTCCAGATATGTTTCCTGTAAATAGGTGATGCCAGATAACTTGGATCTGCTCCTAGGTGCTCCTGCCCATGAAATCTTTATTTTGATTAGTAGGAACTTGTCCAAACTCACAATCTCATAACCTCATTGCTGGTAATAACAGGTAGAAGATAGTCAGATGACTTGAGTTATAAGCCAGATTGCCTGTAACCCAGCCTGTGTTCCAAGAGTTACTTCTATTCCATTCCAGCTTCCTGGTAAGAGAGCTAGACAACTGCTAGTGTAAGGATGGGTACTTGGAAATAGATGGAATATAGTTGCACACCAGGGTTTTTGCCTGCTGTGTTCTACAAGCATGAGTTGGGTATTGGAACATCTGATTAGGTACAAGAGAACACCAGCAACACACAGACTTATGTTGGTGATGGATTTTAATGCTAACCAGGATTGGTAATAAATAAATCCTCTTTATTTTGGGATGGCTGTTCAAATTTGGGTGTAAGTTTATTGGCAGTTATGTATATTGTGCTTTAATCATCTTTCACTGAAGAATGTTTAACTTCTTGAAATGAAGGGGTTAAGGGGAATTTGTTTGAAGGGTTAGACGTTTTTAGACTTCACACACATGCAAAGTAATAAACATTTATTGTAATACAAGGCTGCTCAATGTCTGACAATGCATAGGCATTTAGGCTAAGTGATTTCAACTGCACCACTGTCCCAAATTGTGAACATTCTTAGACCAGCATTTAAAGCTTGGTCTTGTTTGTGCCCTCCTTGTGGGATTCTCTCACCTCCAGCTTGGGATTCTCTGTCCTCCTTCCACTCCGTTGGATCCCAAATTAATATCTGTCTCCAAGCAGTCTTACACTATTCTAATCGTCATCTTCTTCCTTTCTTTGAAATTAGAGGCACTGGGGAGGTGCTCGCTCCAAGCGGTCTGCCACTCATTGCTAATGGTTATCCTACTTTCTTACAATCTGCCATGGAGGAGGCGCTCGCTATAAGCGGTCTGCCACTCTGTGCTAATGGTTGTCTTTCTCTCTGCCTTTTTCTTTCTCCCCTTTTCTCTTTCTCCCTCTTTCTTTTCCTTCCTTCCTTTTCATTATAAGCACTAAGTCACAATTAGCTAATGGTCCTCGTTTTCCTTTTTTAGAATTTGAGTTATGCATGTGCATGTGGTCATTCACACCATGCTAATTTCATAACCACGTTAGAGGGCTTCACAAAGTGGCTAAGGGAACCATAGTTCCATGATGAGGGCACAGAGAAGTAAGACCTTCACAATGGGGAGTCCAAACTTTACAAAGTGGTAACGGGGAACGCAGTGTTGTGGACTCCTTGTTCTGAAGGAGTAAGTGATGTGCCTCAATAAACTGGAGAATTAGCAGAAGTTATTTTTAAGTCCCCAACTTCACAAAACTCTGATCTTCGCCAAATCACTATCTCTAATGCCTTTTATGCCACAAATGATGCTGCTTTCCAACAGGAAATATTCATCTGAAAAACTATCGAATAATATCTACACTTTAAGGCTCAAGATGGAATGTTTGGCTATTTTTGTTTTGTAAGTGGTTAATATTACTATTTTATTAACTCTGTTGAGTAATAAGTGGCTGATGTAGACGCTAAAATGATTATATTGCTGCTGCAGTGAATTGGCAGAGCAGATGTTTGTAACTGCCAAATAGGTTTGTTTCTATATTTCTAATGACCGCATTCAACACGCTCCAATACCTGGAAGGCTTATTTGTACATCTACTCGACCACAGTCGCACACATTGCAATTCCCATTATTCTGTTTTGAACGCATGTGCCTTGTAAATTGCTTGTGTTTTAGTCAGATTTCCCTACTCCAATCAAAGGATGTGAAATCATGTTGGATACTGTCTGGGATTAGAATTGTGATTTTGATGAAACCTCTGGCAGGTGGGAGCTGGTGCTCTGCATCGAAGCGGGGTTTAGGTACACACCAGCACTATAGCAGGGGGGAAGCATATGCTGGTCTTATCTAAATATAGGACCTTGTTTTTCAAATTGATTTTATTGTGGGTTTCGAATATAGCATACATTAGCTTTACCTATAGTTCTCTTCTTTGTGCTGTAGGACCTCATCTGGCTTCATCAGTGTTTTCTTTTTAAATTACATTTGTCAGTGGTCACTATATGCCTAATGGTCAGCATACAACAGTTTCTTTAACTTTTAAACCCACTACCCTATTGGTTCACATGGCTGTAAACATGATGTGTAGCTGTTGCTTACATTAATTTGCCCTGTGAAAGTTATTTTTGGTACTCCGGGCACACTGAGGACATTTTAGGAAATTTGAGGGAATGGTGAATTAAGATTTAATAAGACAGGTAAAGGGCCCTAACTGGACGATTAACCAACAGTTCATAAGACATGTAGGTGATGTAGGTGTGACCTAGGTGTGGTGTAACAAGAGTATAGCATCCACGAGAAAATTGGTGTTACAATTTCAGTGGTTGAAATTAGGATTTCTTGCCCAGGAGCAAAATTCAGCTCCTGTGTATCAGGCATCACCAATTAGGCAGGAGCTACGCCGGGGGAACCAGGATCTAGTGCATAGATAGTGTAAGACACACACTCTACCTCATTGTGCATTTATATATTATCCAATATGCTTTAACCCTTTAAGTGCCATGGGTTTTCCCCCCAGTGCCAAGGCCTTTTTTGGTGATTTCGGTATGTGGCAATTTTTTGGCTTGTAACATTTTTGTTACATGAGATATCTCAGCCAAATTTGGCTCCTTTTTTTCCCACATGTAGTCGGTTGTAACGGCACCCAGGAATCCTAGGTTGCTGTAGGAGGGGTGAGAGAAAATAAGCAAAAAGGGCAAAAATTGTGTTTTTTTCAAAAAACGGCAATAAAATGACATACAAAGAAGCCTGTGGTTTTTTCCTTCTAAGAGCTAAGAACCAATGGTTTGCCGTGCTGAATTCCCAATTTCCTGGCTTACAAGAACAGGTTGAGTGGAAACAAAAAAAAGTAGACAAAATTCCAAGTTTAGGAAGGGGTGATTTGCGTAGGTCGGGCAGCAACTCGGTAGGGGAAAATGCCATAGACTGGGGGAAAGCGGGAAAATTACCGAAAAAAAGGTATGTGGTGGACATGGTTGGCTTGGTACGGCAATGGCTTCTATGAATTTTTAGGAAAGCAATGCTCTGCTACATTCCCCCGAAAAAGCGTTCACTTTTTGTAGTGTTTTACAAAACAAGCAATACCACAAGCCAAACATTGAGCCATGATACATAGGAGTTTTATGCTTACGGCCTGAACAGACACACTTAGCATG
Source organism: Ambystoma mexicanum (assembly GCF_040938575.1). NCBI lineage: Eukaryota > Metazoa > Chordata > Amphibia > Caudata > Ambystomatidae > Ambystoma > Ambystoma mexicanum. Next base: position 1,062,836,978 of record NC_090924.1, on the reverse strand, counting down.
TGTAAATCAGGAAAACCAATGTGGTGAGGAACGGCAAGTATACTTTTTTTTGAAAGGGCAAAGGCAGACCTTTTCAAGGGTAGGTGACTTGTGCAGGTTACAAAAGTGTATGGTGCCTAAAGCAGAAACTAAATGTAGGGCACATTTGGGAAATTAAAGGGTTGTGTGACAAAGGGCACCAGCAAATGGGTCAAAACATTATGAAAACCACACAAACACAACAAATGTTATATCCTCCCACTTTCCCACAGGTGTCCCAATGAAAATGGTACCTCACATGTGTGGGTGCACCTACCTTGGCGCCAAGGGGAAAGCCAAAAACACAGGTAACCCCAAGTCTGTTTTGCCACGTGAATTTCACACTTTTTCCAGACGGCACACCATACAGATATGGGCCTCGGGTGTCCAAGCCACCATGGAAAGCAGGGAACCCCATGCATTTCTGAAAAGAAGACACCCGTGGGAATCCGCAGAGGTATGATTTGCGCAAATCGGCCCAGAATCTATTACCCAGACATGCCCGCAAAGTCCGAAATATGGGTTTTTAGGTGCCTTGCTTTTCTCTCACCAGCAGCGTAGGAGCAGGAGCTCCCTGGACCTGCCCCCCGCCCCTCCAGGAGCAACATGCACCCAGCGGGCACTTTCCACCATGGCCCTACACCCGTGCCTGTTACAGCGCTGAAAACGCCATTGAAACCCACGAGGCTCTCACCCTTCAAAAATGGCCGTCGGCATTTTCTCTCCCCGCATAAACATCTACTGAGGCTCCAGCCTCCAACGCTGATAGGCTGCCGTGCCTATTTGCTCCCCTATTGGTTGCCGCAGGCGAAGCCGGCCCACTTTGTCCAAGGCCCACTGCAGCAAGGCCATCACCTGTTTAGGTGCCTGTTTGTGCCTGTTTGTGCCTGTGTCTGCCGTCTGCCGGACCCCCTGCCCGTCACACTCCAGGTAACTTTTGCAACACCCAGCAACCTCTTTATCTTCTACGACCATGTTTTCCTGTGGTACTGCAGGGAACAGCATATAATGTGCAATATCTCTGCGCACCGCCGGTCTATTTCCTCGCTTAACATTGCCACTTGAATGCCTATCGACCAAACTGTTCTCATATTGTTTGCTAATGTCCTGATTAATTCACATTAGTGTTTTGGACCTTGACTTTGCCAAATGCTCAAAATGCCAGTTGCCTCGACCCTTCCTGAATGCTCTCACTATTGCCAGTATACCAGACTCAGATCACAACATCTAGATGCTTTCTGCTGCATCTTTTCAGTCGCTGCCAATTTTGACATCAGTCCCTCAGCCATCTTCCTGACTTTGAATATTTGCCTCTGAATCTAGGTGAATCTTTGCCCTCCTTGGTCAATGCAATCTATTGTGTTTTAGCTGCATACGTGATTTCTGAATCTAGGTGAATCTCTGCCCTCCTTAGTCAATGCAATCCAATGGGCCTCATTACGACCCTGGCGGAAAGTGACTGACCGGACCGCAACAGCGTAAATAGCGTTTCCGCCATTGCACGAAGGAGCAAAGAGCGGTCCATTCCGACCCATCGGGCACGAGCACCACGCCATGGCGGAAGTGCAAAGTGCGCGATGGCGGAAATGACCCCAAAACGGCCCACACCGCCGCCGTACGGCGCCCTAGGTGCAATACCGCCACCCATCACAGCGGAAACCGCAGAGTGCGCCTACCGGAAAGTACGGTGACCGGAAATATACGAAAACGGAAGCAAATACATGGCCCCGGAACGGGAAACATCCCGCCGTACACCTATAAAACCACTAAAACCACACAACCACTAAAAACACTACCCTGAGACACACCCCAACCCGTCATCCACCCTAGCGAAAGCAAGAAAAATGGGAAAAGTAGCGAAGAAAGCGTGCGACCGCAAGCGGCAGGTCCACTTCTCCCGTGAGGAACTCACCGTACTAACAGAGACCCTCCAGGAGAATGCTGCCGTCGTCTTCTCCACGCAAATGACCAGGACGGCACTTGCGAACAAGAAGGCCATATGGGCTTTGGTGGCACAGCGGGTAAGCGCGGTGGGGACCGCACCCCGCACCCCACAGCAATGCAGAAAGCGGTGGGACGACCTGCGGATACGCGTCCGCAGCATACTCTCTGCCAACCGCAACATTGCCACAGCCACCGGGGGAGGTCCTGAGTCACCCATCAAGTTGACCCCCTGGGAAGAAATCTGTGCCTCCACCATCGGAATGGAGAGCATTGAGGGAGTCGGAGGGATGGAGAAAGGAGTGCAGACATCAGAAGAATCAGGTAGGTGGGCCAGATAAAACAATGCCAAATCCACAATGTCCAATCATGTGAAGAACCATGTGTCCACATAGTGCAACAGAAACACATGTCCAGGAGAACGTCCACACACATCGCCCTCATAGCGGACTTTAAAACCACAATAAATACATAAATAATTAAAAACCCCTAAAACACCCACCACACGTCCAGCAGGCACACCCTAACTGCAGGCTGCCAAACAACTGCACCCTCACCCCACACACAAATGAAAGCACCTCCAAGGCCCCGACCCAAATCACCCTCATTTACCACCCCAAAGCATGCGATACAATGCCATTCCAATACCCACAGACCCAATAATAACCCTCGCCCTCCTTTACTCCACCACAGGGTCCGATCCAAACGACGAGCAACAGAACACCCCTACCAGCACACCTGCAAAGAGGGCCAAGACCAACGGCCAAAGACCCTCCACCTCAGCTGCACGCATCAAGACACGGCAGCAGCACAAATCAGGTGGCAGCACAGAGGAGGGAACATCAACAGGCACCCCAGCAGCCAGCATGCCCACAACACCACCACCACAGGTCCCCCCAACGGATGCCACAGAAGGCACTGGCTCTGGTGGCAGCAGCACCATAGGTGACACCCCATTGATGGCAGCATGCTCCGACACAGAAGACGGGGATGTCGAAGTCAGATCCATCCATGACCTGTCCCAATCCCCCTGTCTGTCCCATCCCGTACAACATGAGAATACCACGCAGGGGCACCCACAAGACGACGACTGGCCATCCCCCCCAAGCCCTGTGGCAAGGCAACATGAGGTCAACAGCCCCTCTGTGACACCCCCGCAAATGGCCATGGCCCAGCAGAGGCAACAGTCCCTCGACCAGTTAATCGGGCAACAGCAGCAACTGGCCACGCTCCTCAAGGACCATGCCGATGAATGTGGGCGCACTAAGGCAGACATAGAAACATCAACTGAGACACTCAGGGCAGAAATGGAGAGAGGTACAGAGACACTAAGGGCACAAATGGAGAGTAGCACCGAGAGCCTGAGGGGGGAACTGCATGCGACGTCCAAAGACGTATGTGCCGAACTTGCTGCAGTGCGCCGTGTGCTCACGGAGCTCTCACAAACCCTTAGGGACATGCATGGACGTGAGCAGGCAGAGACATCTTCCGTTGCTAGTTCCGTCCAGGGCAGCCCCCAACGTAGATCTGGGAGGAACCTGCGCTCCACAGGCAGGGGTGCCCCTGACACCCGCAGAGGGGGCTTGCAATAGCGACAGCCCACTGACAATGAGCATCTTTGGACACTGGTGTTCGGGGGGGAGGTAGGAGGGTGGAGGGGGTGTGTTGGGCTCACTTGGGTGGCGGGTCGATAGGGTGTTCAACATGATATCACATATGCCATAAACAAGTGCATGATCAACCAATGAGATGTGTCGACAATGATCTTTATGTACTAGGCCATCCTAGGCGTATAGTGCATATTGTGCATGTACCAGACACACACAGTGCCACGAGTCCCGTGTCCATGTATCAGCCACCAGGCGTGAGTGCTAGAAGCATGCATCAATGAGATGCTGACGAATGTCACGGCCCTCCGGTGCCTCGCAGACTCCTTGAGGTGCTGCCACATCCCCACCCTCATCATGACCATCATCAGGTGCTTGCAGTTCTGCGTCAGGGGGCATGGGCACATTTCTACGTACGCACATGTTGTGGAGCATGACACATGCCATCACCATCTTTGCAACCTTCTCATGGCGGTACAGGAGTGCCCCGCCAGACCTGCTGAGGCAGCGGAAACGAGTCTTCAGTAGGCCGAATGCCTGTTCAATGACTACACGGGTACGTGAGTGGGCATGGTTGTAGTCCTGCTCTTGCTGGTTCCGTGGGTTCCGAACTGGTGTGAGGAGCCATCTCTTCAGTGGATACCCAGCATCACCTGTATGTGGACGATAAACGTATGATGTGGAATGCCATTGCTACGTACGCACACCCCCACCCCCTTCCTGCCAGGTCATTGCCGCATCACATACCCCGCATCATCATGCATGAAAAGAGACTCACCGAGTAGCCAGGATCTGTTCCCTGTGTGTCGCTCCATGTAGCGTGGTATAGTAGAGTTCCTCAAGACCATAGAATCATGGGTTGATCCAGGGAATCTGGCACAACAATGTGTAATGATCCTGTTGGAGTCACACACCATCTGTACATTCAGGGAATGATATTGTTTTCGGTTGCGGTACTGGGCCTCCATGGCATGTGGGACGACCAATTCCACATGGGTGCAGTCGATGGCACCAATGCAACCCGGTATGCCGGCAAGTGCATGGAATCCCACTTTTGTGTTGGTAATGTCCTGCTCCGAGCGTGGTAGAGAGATGTAGTCGTCTGCGTGCTTCAGGAGGGCATCGAGCACTTGCAACAGTGTCCGTGAGAACAGTGGCTGAGAAATGCCATGCAACTGTCCGACTGTGTGCTGGTAGGTGCCCGTGGCCAGGAAGTGGAGTACAGACAACACCTTCAGTAGGGGTGGGATGGCGGTTGGGCTGTCTATCATGCTGACAAGGTCAGCCTGTGTCATGTCCACTATTGCGGCTATGGTGTCCCGGTCCAAACGGTAGAGGGTGTGGATCTGCTCATCAGTGAGGTTGAACGGATGTGCTCGGAGGCGTGGGATTGCGGGCTGCCTGCGTGGTGGTAGTGGCTGTGCTGGCGGCCCTTGCGGGCCCTGCCTTGGCCTCCTCCTCCTCCTGCGTCTCCTCCGTGCGGCCGGTTGTAGTTGGTGTTCGTCTTCTTCTTGGAGTTGGAGTACTTGCAGTGCTATCAGGTCCCCCAGGGCCAACATCGCGAGTCCTGCCGGTAGCATTTCGGAGTGGGTGTGGTTGTGGGAGGAGACTGGGTGTGCATTTTATGTGTTTTCAGGCTGTATGGCCGCCACCTGTGGTGAATCATTCCACCTGTGCGAGCTGCTCTCCCCTTTGGGCGAGCACGTCCCGCACACAACGCTGCTATTCGAGGAACGGCATCTTGCTATTGCAATCATGTATTTGTACCCGGTGACCGTGTAACATTTGTTGATATGTACTATCGGCTATGGTCCCATTGTTTCACATACAATCTTTGCAGTCGCGAACAGACTTGTGATGGGTTAGTGGAACGTAGTACTCGAGTAACGGTGGGCCCTCATGCATCACTGTACCGAGTTACAACGACAGGCGGGGCGTCCCATTACTGGGTGATGGCAGTTGACATTTTCACACACAGCTGCACTAGATGGATTAATTTGTGATTTCAAACGGCCACAGATGCCTTTTCGACGTGATGTTGCAAATGAGGAATTCGAAGGCCGGCGCTTTCGGTTTTCAGCTAGCGCCGGGGAGATGCCCACAGGTCTGACTGCAAACATAACGTTCTATTGTTCGATGTCCTTGAGACAGAGGCCATGGCGAGGAAGCAACGATTGATATGAATAGTTTGGGATGCCCAATTGTGACGTGGGCGATGAGGCCGGACGTTCCCAAATTCATGTAACTTCACATCACTGAAATTACGGCCTGGGACACTGTGGATTTTGCAGGCTGCATGACGCACAGACTCAATGGAAATTCCGAATGTTTTGTGAGTAAATATTCTGGCGTTTTCATAACAGGATGAGGGGTTGATGAATGGATGCATGGCCAGGTGATTTGATACAGGGTTTGCCATGTGCAGGGCTTCTTGGGATCTATCCGCCTCCCCTGCGCTATGTGATGCAGGGCTGCCATAGTGGGACCATCGTCTATCTGGCCTTGTTGAGCCCTCCCTGTCTCGACGCGCCTTCAGACACTTGTGTCCATGCACGTTAACATTCCCATCTGATGGAATCTGTTTTGCCAGACGCATGCACAGGTACACTCGTTTGGGATGGTGTTTACACCTCGATATAGATAGTTGAGAGTCGCAAGTGGTTTTGGGGTGGTGATGATCCTTTGGAGTGGGCTAGCATGCATATGGCTGTGGATTTAGTGTGGTCATTGGAGTGAGTTGTTCGAATGTAGTTCTGATGGCCATTCTGTTCTTTTTCTTTTCTTTTGGTTGACAGGTATCTCCTCCCCTTTTGCCACTGCCATCTGTATGCCACTCCTGCAGATGGCGTTTACTCCCGACACCTGCTGCTTCGTGTTCATCAGTGGAGCAGCATTACGATCTTATGGGACGATCGCCAATGGCCCACATGCCCTTACGCAGTACTAGTGGCTCGGAGCAACATTTCGGCCTTTCAGTTGGACTAGTGCCTCCCCATTGGGACGGGCCTGCGGTTCTGTGCGCTTCCATGTTGCCTTTTCGTACGTGAATGTGGCTCTGTGTACCATGATGGAAGAGGCCGTCACACAAGTAGTAGCTGGTCATTCCTTGCGGATGCAGCCCACGATGGTGATATGTGTTTTGTAGTTCATGGACTAATGGCTGTATGAGCTTGGTGATTTGGTTGTGCATTAAATTTCTATTCTGATATGGGACGTGTAGCGTTCTTCTTTGCGAGTGATGTGGCATATTCCTATTTGGGGAGCCATGTGTTGTGAGGAGATCTGCATTGGGTTCCGGTTTCGGAGTATAGTCGCGTGGTACTGTGCTGGACGCGTTTGCCTACGGAGCCCAGTGAGGTCAGGGATGGGGGCTGCCAATATGACTGTTTGAATGTTGTCATGCTCAGGGGCGGGGGATTGGGTTTTGTGTAACAGACGGCGGTCAGCCAGGTGGACTGGTGGAATGTTGTGATTTTCGGAATATTGCTGGTCACAGGTGCCTGTGTTTGCGTGCGTTTCGGGGGGGGGGAATGTGGTCATGTCCATTGGAATGGCTTCTGTATTCCTGCCATCTGTCCCCTGCAGCTCCCATTGGCCCCTCTTGTGGATCTTTTGTTCGTTGGCATGCATGGGTGACTTGTACATTTCACTGGTAGCATTGTGACTTCATTGCACCTACGAGGAGTTGTACTTTGTGGGCAGGGAGCGGTGTACAGGCACTCAGTGGGGCCGTTTACGGTTGATTCGCGATGCCGTACTTCTCACCATGGCGGAATGGTGCTTTCCGCCATGCTTGATGGCGTTAGGTACATGTCCGCTAGGGTCGGAATTGGCGTACCCTTGCGCCATGGTGGTATTTACGGTTTGGCATGACGCGCGCGCGCGTACTTGGTGCAGTTAGCGTTGGCGTTCACTACGGTGTCGCTAATGGCTTCGTACTTTGCGGTGGCGGGTCATAGTCGCACCGAGCGCTATTCGATGGCGGTATTGCATCTCCGCCATCGTTTTCCGATTTCCGCAAGGGTCGTAATGAGGGCCAATGTGTTTTAGCTGCATACGTGATTCTTGAATCTAGGTGAATCTTTGTCCTCCTTGGTCAATGCAATCTATTGGGCCTCATTACGACCCTGGCGGAAAGTGACTGACCGGACCGCAACAGCGTAAATAGCGTTTCCGCCATTGCACGAAGGAGCAAAGAGCGGTCCATTCCGACCCATCGGGCACGAGCACCACGCCATGGCGGAAGTGCAAAGTGCGCGATGGCGGAAATGACCCCAAAACGGCCCACACCGCCGCCGTACGGCGCCCTAGGTGCAATACCGCCACCCATCACAGCGGAAACCGCAGAGTGCGCCTACCGGAAAGTACGGTGACCGGAAATATACGAAAACGGAAGCAAATACATGGCCCCGGAACGGGAAACATCCCGCCGTACACCTATAAAACCACTAAAACCACACAACCACTAAAAACACTACCCTGAGACACACCCCAACCCGTCATCCACCCTAGCGAAAGCAAGAAAAATGGGAAAAGTAGCGAAGAAAGCGTGCGACCGCAAGCGGCAGGTCCACTTCTCCCGTGAGGAACTCACCGTACTAACAGAGACCCTCCAGGAGAATGCTGCCGTCGTCTTCTCCACGCAAATGACCAGGACGGCACTTGCGAACAAGAAGGCCATATGGGCTCTGGTGGCACAGCGGGTAAGCGCGGTGGGGACCGCACCCCGCACCCCACAGCAATGCAGAAAGCGGTGGGACGACCTGCGGATACGCGTCCGCAGCATACTCTCTGCCAACCGCAACATTGCCACAGCCACCGGGGGAGGTCCTGAGTCACCCATCAAGTTCACCCCCTGGGAAGAAATCTGTGCCTCCACCATCGGAATGGAGAGCATTGAGGGAGTCGGAGGGATGGAGAAAGGAGTGCAGACATCAGAAGAATCAGGTAGGTGGGCCAGATAAAACAATGCCAAATCCACAATGTCCAATCATGTGAAGAACCATGTGTCCACATAGTGCAACAGAAACACATGTCCAGGAGAACGTCCACACACATCGCCCTCATAGCGGACTTTAAAACCACAATAAATACATAAATAATTAAAAACCCCTAAAACACCCACCACACGTCCAGCAGGCACACCCTAACTGCAGGCTGCCAAACAACTGCACCCTCACCCCACACACAAATGAAAGCACCTCCAAGGCCCCGACCCAAATCACCCTCATTTACCACCCCAAAGCATGTGATACAATGCCATTCCAATACCCACAGACCCAATAATAACCCTCGCCCTCCTTTACTCCACCACAGGGTCCGATCCAAACGACGAGCAACAGAACACCCCTACCAGCACACCTGCAAAGAGGGCCAAGACCAACGGCCAAAGACCCTCCACCTCAGCTGCACGCATCAAGACACGGCAGCAGCACAAATCAGGTGGCAGCACAGAGGAGGGAACATCAACAGGCACCCCAGCAGCCAGCATGCCCACAACACCACCACCACAGGTCCCCCCAACGGATGCCACAGAAGGCACTGGCTCTGGTGGCAGCAGCACCATAGGTGACACCCCATTGATGGCAGCATGCTCCGACACAGAAGACGGGGATGTCGAAGTCAGATCCATCCATGACCTGTCCCAATCCCCCTGTCTGTCCCATCCCGTACAACATGAGAATACCACGCAGGGGCACCCACAAGACGACGACTGGCCATCCCCCCCAAGCCCTGTGGCAAGGCAACATGAGGTCAACAGCCCCTCTGTGACACCCCCGCAAATGGCCATGGCCCAGCAGAGGCAACAGTCCCTCGACCAGTTAATCGGGCAACAGCAGCAACTGGCCACGCTCCTCAAGGACCATGCCGATGAATGTGGGCGCACTAAGGCAGACATAGAAACATCAACTGAGACACTCAGGGCAGAAATGGAGAGAGGTACAGAGACACTAAGGGCACAAATGGAGAGTAGCACCGAGAGCCTGAGGGGGGAACTGCATGCGACGTCCAAAGACGTATGTGCCGAACTTGCTGCAGTGCGCCGTGTGCTCACGGAGCTCTCACAAACCCTTAGGGACATGCATGGACGTGAGCAGGCAGAGACATCTTCCGTTGCTAGTTCCGTCCAGGGCAGCCCCCAACGTAGATCTGGGAGGAACCTGCGCTCCACAGGCAGGGGTGCCCCTGACACCCGCAGAGGGGGCTTGCAATAGCGACAGCCCACTGACAATGAGCATCTTTGGACACTGGTGTTCGGGGGGGAGGTAGGAGGGTGGAGGGGGTGTGTTGGGCTCACTTGGGTGGCGGGTCGATAGGGTGTTCAACATGATATCACATATGCCATAAACAAGTGCATGATCAACCAATGAGATGTGTCGACAATGATCTTTATGTACTAGGCCATCCTAGGCGTATAGTGCATATTGTGCATGTACCAGACACACACAGTGCCACGAGTCCCGTGTCCATGTATCAGCCACCAGGCGTGAGTGCTAGAAGCATGCATCAATGAGATGCTGACGAATGTCACGGCCCTCCGGTGCCTCGCAGACTCCTTGAGGTGCTGCCACATCCCCACCCTCATCATGACCATCATCAGGTGCTTGCAGTTCTGCGTCAGGGGGCATGGGCACATTTCTACGTACGCACATGTTGTGGAGCATGACACATGCCATCACCATCTTTGCAACCTTCTCATGGCGGTACAGGAGTGCCCCGCCAGACCTGCTGAGGCAGCGGAAACGAGTCTTCAGTAGGCCGAATGCCTGTTCAATGACTACACGGGTACGTGAGTGGGCATGGTTGTAGTCCTGCTCTTGCTGGTTCCGTGGGTTCCGAACTGGTGTGAGGAGCCATCTCTTCAGTGGATACCCAGCATCACCTGTATGTGGACGATAAACGTATGATGTGGAATGCCATTGCTACGTACGCACACCCCCACCCCCTTCCTGCCAGGTCATTGCCGCATCACATACCCCGCATCATCATGCATGAAAAGAGACTCACCGAGTAGCCAGGATCTGTTCCCTGCGTGTCGCTCCATGTAGCGTGGTATAGTAGAGTTCCTCAAGACCATAGAATCATGGGTTGATCCAGGGAATCTGGCACAACAATGTGTAATGATCCTGTTGGAGTCACACACCATCTGTACATTCAGGGAATGATATTGTTTTCGGTTGCGGTACTGGGCCTCCATGGCATGTGGGACGACCAATTCCACATGGGTGCAGTCGATGGCACCAATGCAACCCGGTATGCCGGCAAGTGCATGGAATCCCACTTTTGTGTTGGTAATGTCCTGCTCCGAGCGTGGTAGAGAGATGTAGTCGTCTGCGTGCTTCAGGAGGGCATCGAGCACTTGCAACAGTGTCCGTGAGAACAGTGGCTGAGAAATGCCATGCAACTGTCCGACTGTGTGCTGGTAGGTGCCCGTGGCCAGGAAGTGGAGTACAGACACCACCTTCAGTAGGGGTGGGATGGCGGTTGGGCTGTCTATCATGCTGACAAGGTCAGCCTGTGTCATGTCCACTATTGCGGCTATGGTGTCCCGGTCCAAACGGTAGAGGGTGTGGATCTGCTCATCAGTGAGGTTGAACGGATGTGCTCGGAGGCGTGGGATTGCGGGCTGCCTGCGTGGTGGTAGTGGCTGTGCTGGCGGCCCTTGCGGGCCCTGCCTTGGCCTCCTCCTCCTCCTGCGTCTCCTCCGTGCGGCCGGTTGTAGTTGGTGTTCGTCTTCTTCTTGGAGTTGGAGTACTTGCAGTGCTATCAGGTCCCCCAGGGCCAACATCGCGAGTCCTGCCGGTAGCATTTCGGAGTGGGTGTGGTTGTGGGAGGAGACTGGGTGTGCATTTTATGTGTTTTCAGGCTGTATGGCCTCCACCTGTGGTGAATCATTCCACCTGTGCGAGCTGCTCTCCCCTTTGGGCGAGCACGTCCCGCACACAACGCTGCTATTCGAGGAACGGCATCTTGCTATTGCAATCATGTATTTGTACCCGGTGACCGTGTAACATTTGTTGATATGTACTATCGGCTATGGTCCCATTGTTTCACATACAATCTTTGCAGTCGCGAACAGACTTGTGATGGGTTAGTGGAACGTAGTACTCGAGTAACGGTGGGCCCTCATGCATCACTGTACCGAGTTACAACGACGGGCGGGGCGTCCCATTACTGGGTGATGGCAGTTGACATTTTCACACACAGCTGCACTAGATGGATTAATTTGTGATTTCAAACGGCCACAGATGCCTTTTCGACGTGATGTTGCAAATGAGGAATTCGAAGGCCGGCGCTTTCGGTTTTCAGCTAGCGCCGGGGAGATGCCCACAGGTCTGACTGCAAACATAACGTTCTATTGTTCGATGTCCTTGAGACAGAGGCCATGGCGAGGAAGCAACGATTGATATGAATAGTTTGGGATGCCCAATTGTGACGTGGGCGATGAGGCCGGACGTTCCCAAATTCATGTAACTTCACATCACTGAAATTACGGCCTGGGACACTGTGGATTTTGCAGGCTGCATGACGCACAGACTCAATGGAAATTCCGAATGTTTTGTGAGTAAATATTCTGGCGTTTTCATAACAGGATGAGGGGTTGATGAATGGATGCATGGCCAGGTGATTTGATACAGGGTTTGCCATGTGCAGGGCTTCTTGGGATCTATCCGCCTCCCCTGCGCTATGTGATGCAGGGCTGCCATAGTGGGACCATCGTCTATCTGGCCTTGTTGAGCCCTCCCTGTCTCGACGCGCCTTCAGACACTTGTGTCCATGCACGTTAACATTCCCATCTGATGGAATCTGTTTTGCCAGACGCATGCACAGGTACACTCGTTTGGGATGGTGTTTACACCTCGATATAGATAGTTGAGAGTCGCAAGTGGTTTTGGGGTGGTGATGATCCTTTGGAGTGGGCTAGCATGCATATGGCTGTGGATTTAGTGTGGTCATTGGAGTGAGTTGTTCGAATGTAGTTCTGATGGCCATTCTGTTCTTTTTCTTTTCTTTTGGTTGACAGGTATCTCCTCCCCTTTTGCCACTGCCATCTGTATGCCACTCCTGCAGATGGCGTTTACTCCCGACACCTGCTGCTTCGTGTTCATCAGTGGAGCAGCATTACGATCTTATGGGACGATCGCCAATGGCCCACATGCCCTTACGCAGTACTAGTGGCTCGGAGCAACATTTCGGCCTTTCAGTTGGACTAGTGCCTCCCCATTGGGACGGGCCTGCGGTTCTGTGCGCTTCCATGTTGCCTTTTCGTACGTGAATGTGGCTCTGTGTACCATGATGGAAGAGGCCGTCACACAAGTAGTAGCTGGTCATTCCTTGCGGATGCAGCCCACGATGGTGATATGTGTTTTGTAGTTCATGGACTAATGGCTGTATGAGCTTGGTGATTTGGTTGTGCATTAAATTTCTATTCTGATATGGGACGTGTAGCGTTCTTCTTTGCGAGTGATGTGGCATATTCCTATTTGGGGAGCCATGTGTTGTGAGGAGATCTGCATTGGGTTCCGGTTTCGGAGTATAGTCGCGTGGTACTGTGCTGGACGCGTTTGCCTACGGAGCCCAGTGAGGTCAGGGATGGGGGCTGCCAATATGACTGTTTGAATGTTGTCATGCTCAGGGGCGGGGGATTGGGTTTTGTGTAACAGACGGCGGTCAGCCAGGTGGACTGGTGGAATGTTGTGATTTTCGGAATATTGCTGGTCACAGGTGCCTGTGTTTGCGTGCGTTTCGGGGGGGGGGAATGTGGTCATGTCCATTGGAATGGCTTCTGTATTCCTGCCATCTGTCCCCTGCAGCTCCCATTGGCCCCTCTTGTGGATCTTTTGTTCGTTGGCATGCATGGGTGACTTGTACATTTCACTGGTAGCATTGTGACTTCATTGCACCTACGAGGAGTTGTACTTTGTGGGCAGGGAGCGGTGTACAGGCACTCAGTGGGGCCGTTTACGGTTGATTCGCGATGCCGTACTTCTCACCATGGCGGAATGGTGCTTTCCGCCATGCTTGATGGCGTTAGGTACATGTCCGCTAGGGTCGGAATTGGCGTACCCTTGCGCCATGGTGGTATTTACGGTTTGGCATGGCGCGCGCGCGCGTACTTGGTGCAGTTAGCGTTGGCGTTCACTACGGTGTCGCTAATGGCTTCGTACTTTGCGGTGGCGGGTCATAGTCGCACCGAGCGCTATTCGATGGCGGTATTGCATCTCCGCCATCGTTTTCCGATTTCCGCAAGGGTCGTAATGAGGGCCATTGTGTTTTAGCTGCATACGTGATTTCTGAATCCAGGTGAATCTCTGCCCTCCTTAGTCAATGCAATCCAATGTGTTTTAACTGCATTTGTGATTCTTGAATCTAGGTGAATCTTTGCCCTCCTTAGTCAATGCAATCCAATGTGCTTTAGCTGCATACGTGATTTTTGAATCTTTGCTCACCTTAGTCAATACAATCCAATGGGCCTCATTACGACCCTGGCGGTAAGGGGTTAACGCCAGCGTTAGCTGCGCCGACCCCTTACCGCCAACTACGAGTTCCCATAGCGCCATGGTCATTTTTCCGCCCGCTTTTTGCGGGCGTAAAAATCCATGGCGCTATGGGACCTTGGTGTTAATTACGCCACCGTAATTTACGGTGGCGTAATTAACTCCTTCCCCACTCCCATTATACCCTATGGGGCCGAAATGGGAATGGGGAAGGGTAAATGGGTCAATGGGGACTTACCGCCCCGCCGACCTCGGAATGGGGCGGTAAGTCCACCATCCGCCATGGCGTAAACGGACTTTACGCCATGGCCGGAAAGTCCGTCGATGGCGGAAAAAATCCGCCAGGGTCGTAATGAGGGCCAATGTGTTTTAGCCACCTATGTGATTTTTTAATCTAGGTGAATCCCTGGCCCACTCAATCATTGCAACTTAATGTGTTTTAGTTGTCTACCTGATTCCGATCTCAGGTAAGATAAACCCTAACAACCCAGGAACCAGCTGATATTAGTCACATGCCCACTGTTTGCACCTCCGCCCACTAAAATGTACCTACCGGGTACATATTCAGCACTGCTGAGAGTCATCATCCACCTTATCTATGCAACTAGTCATCCCAGCCCCCCCTTACAAGGCCTCTCCAGCATGTTTACCACCCCTCCACTCACGATGCACCTCTCTGCTCCGTGCAACCTCGCTGCCAGAAACTCCAAACTACGCGCCAGGCTCCCCAAAATATATGAGCCCAGAGCTAGGGATTCCTCCCACACTAAACCACCTTACTGCCCCCAGCCTTACATCCTGCCCAACAAAGACACAAACCTACCTAAGCCCACCCAAACCAACACTACGACCAAACATAAGTCTCGATCCTCAACCTCTACACCTACTACCTGTAAACATGCCACCGCACCCATAAGAGGTGCTTTAATCAATGCGAGATCTGTAGTAGCCCACGCAACAGACATAGCAGACCTCATCCTAATGGAAGAACTAGACATCTTAGTCATCTCTGAGACCTGGCTTCATGCAGCAGCCGGCCCAGCCCTTGCGCTAGCCATCCCTGAAAACTTTTCCATCCTCCGAGCAGACAGAACTGACTCGAGAGGCGGTGGCCTCGCTATAATCACCAAAACCCACCTCAACCTTAAACCTGTCACTACCGATCACTACTCATCCTGTGAATTGCTCACTGCCAACCTCCCCACCACCAATTCCCAAACCACCACCATCCACTTACTATACAGACCCCCAGGACCTCTAGGCCCCTTTGAGGAAGACCTTAACTCCATCCTCTCTAAAAACGTAATAAAAATACCTCTCAATGCCTCCTCTTAGGGGACTTTAACCTAGGCTACAATGACCCTAAAGACACCCAAGCGTCAGTCATTAATCACTCACTATCAGAATTAGGCATCACCCAAAGAGTGTCCGCCCCCACTCATAACAAAGGGAGAATTCTTGACTGGATAGCAGACCACAACTGCGCGATCTCCATCACTGCCAACACACCGCAACCTTGGTCTGACCACCACCTCCTCTCCTTCACACTCGAAGCGGCCAGCCCTATCACTAACATCTCCCTAGCCTCAGCCATCCCGACTAGAAGTAAGAAGAATATAACTGTGGAAAAACTCATCCCTCTCATTCTACCTACACTGAACCAACTCCCTACCAACTCCAACCCCCACCACCTGGTTGAAAGCTACAACAATAGCATGCGCCTAGTCTTAGATGCCATCGCACCTATAAAACGGAGAAAAACCAAGCCGATAAAACACCTGAATACCTGGTTCACGGCCCACCTAAAAGCCCTTAGACTGGAGAAACGAAAAAAGGAACAAATTTGGAGACAAACTCCCACTGACAGTAACAAGCTGATCCTCAACAAAATAGTCGCCACCTACAAAAAAGAAATCCTCCTTGCCAAACAAGAATCTTACAATCTGAGAATACTGCATGCCCAATCCAGCACTAAAGAATTGTTCACCATTTTAAAGGAGCTGGAAACACCCATCCCGCTCCCAGACACCTGTAAGAAAGACAAACAATGGTGCACCAGCATCCAAAACGCCCTCTCCAAGAAAATTGCAGGCCTCCAAAGCAAAATTAACAACAAGAAAGAGACTCTTTCCAACACCAAACCTCATAACACCCCCTCACGCACCATCCCTCAACATCCTCCCCCCAAACCCCCTTCCCGCTTCAGCTTTTCCAAAGTCACCACGCTAGAAGTAGAAAAAATCATACTCGGCCTCAAGCATTCTTATTGCCAGGGCGACCTATGCCCACCTCAAATCATTAAAGACGCAGCCAGAGACCTATCTCCATTCATCACCAAACTCATCAATGCCTCCTTCTCTTCTGGTACCATCCCCAACAACCTCAAAGAATCCTGGGTGCTCCCCCTACTAAAAAAACCCACACTCAACCCAGCCTTACCCACTAACTACAGACCCATCACCACCGTCCCCTTCCTACTCAAAATCCTTGACAAGACAGCCTACCTACAAATTCAGAAATTCCTTGAACAAAACCACCTCCTTGGAGTCCGGCAATCAGGATTTAGACCCCAACATGGCACAGAAACCGCACTCATCGACCTCAAGGCCCTAATTGACACTCTCAAAGATAATGGGAAAATGGCCTTATTGCTCCTTTTAAGACCACTCGGCAGCCTTTGATCTTGTTGATCATAAAATCCTATGTAGCCACTTAGATTCGGCGGCCCATTTTTCCCAAGAAGCTATAGGCTGGATCAGATCATTCCTAAGCAATAGATCCATGCGCGTATTCTCCACCACGGCCTCCGCTGACCCTATCCCCATCACATGCGGGGTCCCTCAGGGGTCATGTGTCTCCCCCACACTGTACAACGTGTTCACCAAGCCCCTGTTTGATGATCTCGACGGTTTGGGTATCACCTACACTAACTTTGCTGATGATACCCAAATCCTCATCCCGCTGACGGGAGATAACAACACGATTTGGCCTTGGTGAACAAGGTGTACCTCATCATTTAGGCATGGATGGCCTCCCACAGTCTATGCCTGAATGATGACAAGACCAAACTCATCATCCTGGGTTCAGCCATGAACCTAAACAAACTGGACCCCAACTACGCCAGCCTCACCATAGACGGCAACCCTATAAAGGTAGCTAAGGAAGTGAAAACCCTTGGCATCTATCTCGATTCCACCCTCTCCTTCCATAAACCTGTCAGCTCCTTGGCATCCACTACAGCCTACACATGCAAGCTTATACGCTCGGCCAAACCCTTCCTCTCCACCCAAAGTTGCATTACTATAGCCAGGGTTCTAATACTATCTAAACTGGAATATTGTAACACACACTACGTAGGCGCCAACAAACAGATTACAAATAAAATCCAGATCCTACAGAACAATGCTCTCAGAGCTGTGCTTAGCTTCCCTAAAAGAGAACACATCTTGAATACTAGGAGAACTCACAACTGGCTCTCTACCTTGGACAAAATCCAGCTTAAGGTAGCATCCCTCACCCACAAATGCCTTAACAACGCAGGTTCCCGTTATCTATCAGACAGAATAACCAGATACACGGCCAACAGACCTACCAGAAATAGCAATGCTAACTTGCTCGCTGTTCCTAGATTCAAGCGTTCCAAAATGGGCTGAAACAGCTTCCAGGTGAAAGCAGCCCAACACTGGAATTCACTTCCCCCCCGCCCCCCGTCAGAGCACCTCAAATTTACCACCAATTCAGGCGTAACTACATCCAGCGGCTTAAGTACAAAGACCTACACCCTGCAACTACTACAAAATTGTTTAACCTGTAACCATCTCGTAATTCCACTCTGCATCCTTGTAACTGCTTCTACTGACTGCACCCTTGTATAATAATGTAAATATTGTACAGTTTTGTAACTGAGTTTGAGAATATACCTGTAATGCCTATGCCCTACTGACTGCACCCTTGTATAATAATGTAAATATTGTACAGTATTGTAACTAAGTTGAGAATATACCTGTAATCTTGCGCCCTCATACCTTCTGGTCCGGTGCGCCATATAAATAAATAAACAAACAAAATAAACAAACAAATGGGAATAAAACACATTTTCCCCATATTTCACTCGGCTCACCCATCGAAACACGCCACCAACTACACATGGCCTACCGTCCCTCATTCCCACAGGTGTCCCGATGAAAATGGTACTTCACATGTGAGGGTGCACCTACCTGGGCGCCAAGGGGAAAGCCTAAAATACAGGTAACAACAAGTCTGTTTTGACACGTGAATTTCACACTTTCTGCAAACGGCACACCATACAGATATGGGCCTCGGGTGTCCAAGCCACCAAGGAAAACAGGAAACCCTGCAAAGTCCAACATGTGGGAAAAAAACACATTTTCCGCACATTTCACTCGGCTCACCCATCGAGACACACAGCCAACAACACATGTCCTACTGCCCCGCGTTACCACAGGTGTCCCAAAGAAAATGGTACCTCACATGTGTGGGTGCACCTACCTGAGCGCCATGGGGACAGCCTAAAACAGAGGTAACCCCAAGTCTGTTCTGACAGCCGAATCTCACATTTTTTCCAGATGGCACACCAAACAGATGTGGGCCTCGGGTGTCCAAGCCACCAAGGAAAACAGGGAACCCCATGCATTTCCGAAAATAGGACACCATGGGAATCCGCAGAGGTATGATTTGCGCAAATTGGCCCAGAATGTATGACCCAAACACCCCCGCAAAGTCTGAAATGTGGGGAAAAAAACCACATTTTCCGCACATTTCACTTGGCTCACCCATCGAAACACACAGCCAACAACACAGGGCCTACCGTCTTGCATTTCCACAGGTGTCCTGATGAAAACGGTACCTCATATGTGTGGTTGCACCTACCTGGGCGCCAAGGGGAAAGCCTAAAACACAGGTAACCCCAAGTCTGTTCTGACAGCTGAATTTCACACTTTCTGCAGACGGGCACACCATACAGATATGGGCCTCGGGTGTCCAAGCCACCAAGGAAAACAGGAAACCCCATGCATTTCCGAAAAGAGGACACCATGGGAATCCGCAGAGGTATGATTTGCGCAAATCGGCCCAGAATTTATGACCCAAACACCCCCGCAAAGTCCGAAATGTGGGAAAGAAAACATATTTTCCACACATTTCACTTGGCTCACCCATCGTAACACACAGCCAACAACACATGGCCTACCGTCCTGCATTTCCACAGGTGTCCCGATGAAAACGGTACCTCACATGTGTGGGTGCAGCTACCTGGGCGCCAAGGGGAAAGCCTAAAACACAGCTAACAACAAGTCTGTTTTGACACGTGAATTTCACACTTTCCATAGACGGGCACAGCATACAGATATGGGCCTCGGGTGTCCAAGCCACTAAGGGAAACGGAACCCCATGCATTTCCGAAAAAATGACACCCATGGGAATCTGCAGAGGTATGATTTGCGCAAATGGGCCCAGAATCTATTACCCAGACACCCCGCAAATTCCAAAATGTGGGAAGAAAATGCATTTTCTGCACATTTCACTCGGCTCACCCATCGAAACACACCGCCAACAACACATGGCCTACTGTCCCACTTTCCCACAGGTGTCCCGATAAAAACAGTACCTCACATGTGTGGGTGCACCTACCTGGGCGCCATGGGGAAAGCCTAAAACACAGGTAACCCCAAGTCTGTTCGGACAGCTGAATTTCACAATTTTTCCAGACGGCACACCATAAAGATTTGGGCCTCGAGTGTTCAAGCCACAACTGAAAACAGGGAACTCCATGCATTTTCGAAAAGAGGACACCCGTGGGAATCCGCAGAGGTATGATTTGCACAATTCGGCCCAGAATGTATTACCCAGACACCCACGCAAAATCTGAAATGTGGGAAATAAAACACTTTTTTTGCACATTTCGCTCGGCTCACCCATCGAAACACGCCGCCAACAACACATGGCCTACCATCCCATGTTTCCACAGGTGTCCCGATGAAAACAGTACCTCACATGTGTGGGTGCACCTACCTGGGCGCCAAGGGGAAAGCCTAAAACACAGGTAACAACAAGTTTGTTTTGTCACCTGAATTTCACACTTTCTGCAGACGGGCACACCATACAGATATGGGCGTCGGGAGTCCAAGCCACCAAGGAAAACGGAACCCATGCATTTCCGAAAAGAGGACACCCGTGGGAATCGGCAGAGGTATGATTTGCGCAAATTGGCCCTGAATGTATTACCCAGACACTACAGCAAAGTCCGAAATGTGGGGAAAAAAAAATGTCCGCACATTTCACTCGGCTCACCCATTGTAAAATGCTGCTAACAATACATGGCCTACCGTCCCGTGTTCCCACAGGTGTCCCGATGAAAACGGTGCCTCACATGTGTGGGTGCACCTACCTGGGCACCAAGGGGTAAGCCTAAAACACAGATACCACCAGGTCTATTTTGACTCGTGAATTTCACACTTTCTGCAGACAGGCACACCATACAGATATGGGCCTTTGATGACCAAGCCACCAAAGAAAACAGGGAACCCTATGCATTTCTGAAAAGAGGACACCATGGGAATCCGCAGAGGTATGATTTGCGCAAATTGGCCCAGAATGTATTATCCAGACACTACAGCAAAGTCTGAAATGTGGGAAAAAAAACATTTTCCGCACATTTCACACGGCTCACCCATCGTAAAATGCCGCTAACAACACATGGCCTACCGTCCCGTGTTCCCACAGGTGTCCCGATGAAAACGGTGCCTCACATGTGTGGGTGCACCTACCTTGGCACCAAGGGGAAAGCCTAAAACACAGATACCACCAAGTATATTTTGACTCGTGAATTTCACACTTTCTGCAGACGGGCACACCATACAGATATGGGCCTCGGGTGTCCAAGCCACCAAGGAAAACAGGGACCCCCATGCATTTCCGAAAAGAGGACACCCGTGGGAATCCACAGAGGTATGATTTGCGCAAATCGACCAGAATTTATTACCAGACACCCCCGCAAAGTCTGAAATGTTGGGAAAAAAACACATTTTCTGCACATTTCAATCGGCCCACCCATCGAAACACGCCTTCAACAACACATGGCCTACAGTCCTGCATTTCCACAGGTGTCCCGATGAAAACGGTACCTCACATGTGTGGGTGCACCTACCTGGGCGCCTAGGGGAAAGCCTAAAACACAGGTAACAACAAGTCTGTTTTGACACGTGAATTTCACACTTTCTGCAGACTGGCAGACCATACAGATATGGGCCTCAGGTGTTCAAGCCACCAAGGAAAACAGGGAACCCCATGCATTTCCGAAAAGAGGACACCCGTGGGAATCCGCAGAAGTATGATTTGCGCAAATCGGACAGAATTTATTACCCAGAAACCCATGCAAATTCCGAAATGTGGGAAAAATCACATTTTCGGCATATTTCGCTCGGTTCACCCATCGAAACACACTGCCAACAACACATGGCCTACAGTCCCGCATTTCCACAGGTGTCCCGATGAAAACGGTACCTCACATGTGTGGGTGCACCTACCTGGGCGCCTAGGGGAAAGCCTAAAACACAGGTAACAACAAGTCTGTTTTGACACGTGAATTTCACACTTTCTGCAGACTGGCAGACCATACAGATATGGGCCTCAGGTGTTCAAGCCACCAAGGAAAACAGGGAACCCCATGCATTTCCGAAAAGAGGACACCCGTGGGAATCCACAGAGGTATGATTTGTGCAAATCCGCCCAGAATTTATTACCCAGACACCCCCGCAAAGTCCAAAATGTGGGAAAAAAACACATTTTCCGTACATTTCAATCGGCTCACCCAATGAAACACGGCGCCAACAACACATGGCCAACCGTCCCGTGTTTCCACACGTGCCCGATGAAAACGGTACCTCACATGTGTGGGTGCACCTACCTTGGCGCCAAGGGGAAAGCCTAAAACACAGGTAACAACAAGTCTGTTTTGACACGTGAATCTCACTCTTTCTGCAGACGGGCACTCCATACAGATATGGGCCTCGAGTGTCCAAGCCACCAAGGAAAACAGGGAACCCCATGCATTTCCGAAAAGAGGACCCCCGTGGGAATCCACAGAGGTATGATTTGTGCAAATCGGCCCAGAATGTATTACCCAGACAGCCCGCAAATTCTGAAATGTGGGAAAAAAACACATTTTCTGCACATTTCACTCGGCCCACCCAATGAAACACGCAGCCAACAACACGTGGCCTACCGTCCCATGTTCCCACAGGTGTCCCGCTGAAAACGTTACCTCACATGTGTGGGTGTACCTACCTGGGCGCCAAGGGGAAAGCCTAAAACACAGGTAACAACAAGTCTGTTTTTACACGTGAATTTCACATTTTTCTGCAGATGGGCATACCATACAGATATGGGCCTCGGGTGTCCAACCCACCAAGGAAAATGGAACCCCATGCATTTCCGAAAAGAGTATGGCCATGGGAATCCGCAGAGGTATGATTTGTGCAAATCGGCCCAGAATGTATTACCCACACACCACTGCAAATTCCGAAATGTGGGAAAAAAACACATTTTCCGGACATTTCACTCGGCTCACCCTTCGTAACACGCCGCAAACAACACATGGCCTACCGTCCCGCATTCCACAGGTGTCCCGATGAAAATGGTACCTCACATGTGTGGGTGCACCTACCTGGACGTCATGGGGAAATCCTAAAACACAGGTAACCCCAAGTCTTTTCTGACAGCTGAATTTCACACTTTTTCCAGATGGCACACCATACAGATATGGGCCTCGGGTGTCCAACCCACCAAGGAAAACGGAACCCCATGCATTTCTGAAAAGAAGACACCGGTGGGAATCCGCCGAGGTATGATTTGCGCAAATCGGACCAGAATTTATTACCCAGACCCACCCGTAAAGTCTGAAATGTGGGAAAAAATATGCATTTTCTGTACATTTCACTCGGCTCACCCATCGAAACACGCCACCAACAACACATGGCCTACCGTCCCGCGATACCACAGGTGTCTTGATGAAAACGGTACCTCACCTGTGTGGGTGCACCTACCTGGGCGCCAAGGGGAAAGCCTAAAACACAGGTAACAACAAGTCTGTTTTGACACCTGAATTTCACACTTTCTGCAGATGGGTACGCCATAGAGATATGGGCCTCATATTCATCGATGGATATGTTCTGGCTAGGAACATACACCTCTGCAAATCGGTGAATGAGTGGCCCAGAAATGGCTGGAGTTTGAAGAGCCTATCAAAGTTTGGGTCAGTTCTCGGTAATGATGCCGAGTTGTCATTGAAGTGCAACATACAGTGCAGTGCTTGAAAGCGATTACTGCTCATTGTAGCTGCAAAAAAGGGGCAATAAAGTGGTGCTACAGTACACCAGTATATCGTGACAGATGGCTTGTGTCCAATAACCATGAGCAGAATGAGACCCCAAAACTTTCTCATTTCAACATCAGTTGTAGGAACCCATGCTTGTGCTCTGGTCTGGGGTTTCAGAGTGGGACCCCTTGACCTCTAGAACTGTGCAGCGTATAAATTGGTTTGCTGAACGACATCTGCAATGAACCCATCATCAACAAAACGGTTGAAAAAATCAATAGGCTGAAACCCATCTGTATTCACTGTGCACCCTGATATACCAGTGAAAGGGGGCACAACAGGCTGAGCCATTTCTGGAGGCACCCAGTGAGACTCTTCAGCAACTGCCACATTGCGTGGCCGTCTTGCATGTCCCCTCCCCCTTACAGGTCCCCTGCATGTGGGAACTGTGCGAAAAGGTGGATGCACTCTTCCTTCCTCTTCGTCATCAGATGATGACGATGATGAGCTGGAGGAGGGACTTTCATCAATAGACAACTCACTTCCCTAATCACTTTCCTCCTGACCCTCAGAAGCACTATCTGTTTCAGATTGCATGCCCACCTCTGTGCCTTGCTATGAGCCAGACTACATCACTGCAGCTAATGCCTCCGCACTAGACATTGATCGCCGAGAAGCCATGCATACCTTCGCTATGGAACCCTTCACTGCCCATAGACCAGATGAAGATTGAAACAATATGTGTGCTTCTCAAAGTATGGAACGTAGCAGTGTAAGTGGTATTCAGTGCCACAAACCTACTACACACAAGTACACCAAAAGGTCCAGACTTTGCTCACAAACTGTAGCAGCCCTCTGTAATATGACGTACTCCCTGCACGCTACAATAAACAAAGTACTACTTTGCAAACACTCACGTGAAATACTAAGGACCAGCTGACTGCTTTCTTACAAGTGGGTAGACAGCTACAACACACCTGCACCTACAAGAAAGACAACAAAAAAGCTAAGGACAATGTCCTCTTCCTCTAAACTTTACACAAATACAAGCGTGGGGAAGAGGATTGCAGCCACACTACCTATTCAGAAACAGCCAACATGCTTTGCACCATGCCCTCCTTCATGGGATGCTGGTGGAGGGGAAATGGAGGTGAGAAGCAACCATGCAACGTATTCGTGATTGGGTGAGTTGAAAAGCCAGAGGCAATGGAGACGCAGACAGGGAAGATAACAAAAGTACACGGCAGGCCCTTCCAGGCAACTGCTGGCACACTTTTGACAAAAACACCTGCTCATTCACATAGGGGTGTCTGTTGTAAGGGGAAAGGTCATGAGGATGAAATTAATGCAAGGCCAAGCAAATTGATTTAGGCGGATGCAAGTGGTGATGGGTAGCTAAGGAATAAGCAGCACAGACATACTGAATGCATTGACATGCCATGAATGCGATCAATTGCTAGGAAGTGGGAGTCTCACTGCCAACATACTTACTACCATTTTTATTCACATTTCACATATTCCAGTATGTCCATCAGTTACTGGGGACCCCCCCCGTAGCGTCTGGGCAAAATCCATTATGTTTCCAATGAACAGCTCCGTGCCTGTTTTGGAAAGGTGCACCCCATCTCTGTGAAACATCACATCACCTTTGATAATGCCATGGTGAATGGTCCGTATTCTGTTGTTGCCCTCTGTCAGTCTAGTGAACCTCGCCATTCAGTTTCCACACCGAGCGGTTGATGGCCCTTGCATTCCCTTGAGTTCTCCAATCCCTCCTGGGAATCATCTGGGACCAGGCCACCACAGTGTTTGGAAACCTCTGTGCAATCCATTCAAGGTCCGCCATGAGCTGCTCCCATACCCCCTTCTGACCTACACAGGCAAAATCATTTCCTCCCAGGTGCACCACTATAAGGTGAGGGGGGCCTCTCCTTTTGCCTTGACATCGCTGATGGCTCCTCTGAGCTGGTGAAGGCACATCCCCCCAGCCCCAAACCAATGCACTGCGAGGCCATCCCTTCCAGACCCAGATGTAGGTGGCCCTCGGAAAAGTCGTGCAGCCCTATGGATATAAGAGTGGCCGAACATCCACACAACCCTCATCCTCACTAGGAAATGGAAACAGGAAAACCCCCATGATTATAGCTACACATACAGTTTACCAAATAACACAACGATTGCGTCAACATATGGCTCTTGTAACAATCCCACACACACACTTCACCCATTCGGAACGCACCTCTCATTTGAGATAACAGTACGTCGACACATAATTGCCACATTATTTTCAGGGGAAAGAAGTGAAGAAGATAGTATGTCACCTAGTGCCAATAACACAGTTGTGCTGGCACAATTGTAAGCAGTGAAGGTTTCTACTCCTGTGGGCCATCAACTGCACTGAACGTGGTAAGGTGAGTTGCTCATGCTACACCGTTATACTTTGGAAGGGTGACTAGTCTGCCAGAGGACATGAAGTCCACAGGAAGTGTGCTTTGTACGCTTTCTGAATATAGGTACCCTGACAGAATGTGCCACATTTACCACAAATGGATGCACCTTCAGACACTTTCATTGTGAGTGTTTCGGCCACAGCTCGAGGACCACTGGTGAACTTGGGGGCACTCGACTACCAAGGCAGAGAGGCGGCCATGGTCACACACATCAACCACCACCACCCTACATCGCTTCCTGGTCAGCACTACAGCTCTCCCCTCAAGGAAGGGATGGGGACCATGCCGGGGCACCCTGCACCCACTGCTGAATTTGGGGGACAAAATATCCACCTGGGGGACAATGACATCACCCCCCCCCAATGTCCTGCCCCTCTAGCTACCCTGCGTTACAGCTTTTCCCCGTACAAAAGGATGGGGACCCTGGTGGGGCACACTGGGACCACTGCTGGAATTGGACCACAGAAATCGTGACCGTTGTAGTAAAAGGAATGAGCTCTGTGCCAAGTTTGCATAGCATGCTCAGAAAAAATGACCATCTGCATAACTACTGGAAAAAAAAAATTGAAAATTTGCTGCTACTTATGTCGGCCAAACTTTTCCTTCTGCAGAGCAGCCACCTTCCTCAATGCAAGGCACACTCATCACTGGCCCCCGAACCTCCCCACTACCCTTTCTCATCCATATCAGTCACATTGCAGCCACAATTCCTTCCACCTCAGTAACCCACCACCCCCACATTACCAAGTAATATATGTTGTAATTACATAAGTCAGCGAAAGTTTTTCAGTAGCTGCAACTGCAAAGGAAACATAAAAGAATTACATTCAGTGCTTTGCCTACCAATAACACATCCAAACTGTCTGGCAACTATCTGTAAAGTATTTCAGTTCCTTTCACCAGATGTATGACACTTCTCAGTCATCTACCACCACGGAAGGCTAGACTGCAAACGGATTGGAAATGGAATAAGACCAGTGGGCATATGGCATCCCCCAGCACAAAAAAAACCTCATGGAAATCTGGGATCAAACCATCAGTGTTTGGAAACCTCTGTGCAATCCATTCCAGTTCCTCCATGAGCAGCTCCTGTATCCCTTCCTCTTCCACAGACGCTAAATAATTTCCTTCCAGGTTCACCACTGTATGGTGGGGGTGGTTGCATCTCCTTTTGCCTGGACATCCCTGATGGCTCCTCTGAGCTGGTGAAAGCTGTTCCCCCTGCCCCCAAACCAATGCACCGGGAGGGCATCCCTTTGAGAGCCAGATGTGGTTGGCCCTCAGAAAAATGGTGCAGCCCTTTGGATGAAAGAGTAGCCAGTTATCTACACAACCCTCATCGTCACTAGGACATGGAAACAAGTAAACCCCCATGAATATGGCCACAACTACAGTTTACCAAATAGCGGAATGATTGCGTCAACACATGGCTCTTGTAACAATCCCAGGCACACAGTTCACCCAATCGGACATGCACCTCTCATGTGAAATTACAATAGGTCAATACGTAATTGGCACTTGCATTTCAGGGGAAAGAGGTGAAGAAGACAGTATGTTACCTTGTGCCAATAACACAGTTGTGCTGGCGCAATTGTAATCAGTGAAGGTTGTCTGCTCCTGTGGCCCACCGACTGCACTGCACGGTGGTAAGGTGACTTGCACATGCTACACCGTTACACTTTGGCAGGGTGACTAGTCTGACAGAGGATATGAACTCTGCAGCAAGTGTGCTTTGCACCCTCTGTGAATATAGGTACCCTGGCAGAATGTGTGCCATTCATCACAAATGGATGCAACTTTGAACACTTTGTGATAACTTGGGGCACAGCTCCTGGACCACTGGTGAACTTGGGTCCACTCGACTACCAAGGCAGAGTGGCAGCCAAGGTCACACACATCAACCACCACCACCCTACATCTCTGCCTGGCCAGCACTGCAGCTTTCCCCTCCAGGAAGGGATGGGGACCCTGCCAGGGCACCCTGCACCAACTGCTGAATTTGAGGGTCAAAATATCCATCTGGGAGATGGACGCCCAAGGCCAATGACATCAGCCCTTTCCCCCCACCGTTCTGCCCCTCTAGCTACCCTGCGTTACAGCTTTTCCCCCTGGAAAAGGATGGGGACCCTGGCGGGGCTCACTGGAACCACTGCTGGAAATGGACCACAGAAATGGGGATCATTGCAGTAACAATAATGATCTCTGTATCAAGTGTGCGTAGCATGCTCAGAAAAAAATTACCATCTGCGTTACTACCGGCAATGTTTTTGAAAGGTTGCTGCTACCTATGTCAGCCAAACTTTTCCTTCTGCAAAGCAGCCACCTTCCTCAATCCAAGGCATTCCCATCACTGCCCCACGAACCTCCCTGCTACCCTTTCCCACCCATACCACTGACACTGCAGCCACAGGTTCTCCCACCATAGTAAGCCTCCACCCCCACATTACCAAGTAATATATGTAATACTTACATAAGTCAGCAAAAGCTTTTCAGTAGCCGCAACTGTAAAGGAAACATAACATAATTACATTCAGTGCTTTGCCTACCAATAGCACATCCAAACTGTCTGGCAGATATTTGTACATTTTTCAGCTCCTTCCTCCACATACATGACACTTCTCAGTCATCTACCACCACGGAAGGCTGGACTGCACAATGATAGGAAATTGGAATGAGACCAATGGGCGTATGGCAAACCCCAGTACAAAAAAACATTGTACAGATGGCTAAGTGTCAAACGTCCCTCCCAGGGAAACAGCACTGTTCAGCTGGACTGGGGGGCATTTTGTGCGCTACACCGGCAAGTGTGTTCCTGGCCACCCCAATACCTCCCCAGAGCACCCACTTCCCTTCACAACACCAACACTACAGGCCCAGTTCCCACCCATCCCAATAGCAATGTGCCCTCCACCTACTATACAATGTTGAAATAACCAAAATGTCATACGTTCATAACAAGGGAGAAGCTTGAACTGCTCAAGACATATAAAGGGAAAAACAGAACATAAATGATCTGTGTCAGCCCACCCAAATACCAAACCACCCATACTGCCCCCCCGCCTATTGCATTGGCCAGTACATTTTGGGCACCTTGCGCCAAGATTGGCACACCAATGTGCCCCACTGCACCAAGGCAGGTATAGTAAACAAAGAAAATAATTCTAAATGGCAGGCTGCCATTTAGCGGGGGCTGAGGTGCCCCCTACACTGCTGGGGATTTTTCTAATGTGAAGGGGGGTGCACCTGTCCACCCCCACCCCAATTGGAGGGGCTGCCCATCTCATGTAGCCCTCCCCAGGGGCAGATAAGCGGGGGCTGTCCTGCAGTCCTCTCTGGGCTCAGGCGTCCCTTCCCAGGAGAAAATATCAGGTCATAGGGAGGGCTGCATGACATGGCACCCACTCCATTGTGGTTGGTGAGGAGGGGGGTCAATGCCCCATCTCATTAGAAAATTCCCTGACCCTTTGGGGTGCCCCACAGCCCCCCATAAAAAGCGTTTCACCATTTTCACTTTTTACCTTTGGTAACCCAACTCCCCTTGGTGCAGAGAGGCACATTGATGTGCCAATCTGGCGCTGGGGTGCCCAAACCTTACTGCCCTACCCACTAGGGGGCCTGTCCCACCATTTTTGGGGACCCTCACTCCCCTCACCCCAAATGGGTGGCGGGGGCACCTCATGCAGGCCTCCATGGGCCTCTTACAAATGGCTGCGTGAGGTACACCCCCCCTCCATTTGGTGTGGGGGGGCCCATAAATTGTGGGACAGGCCCTCCAGTGGGTGGGGCAATAAGGTTTGGGCACCCCAGCGCCAGATTGGCACACCAATGTGCCCCTCTGCGCCAATGCAGGTATAGTAAACAAAGAAAATAATTGAAAATGGCAGGCTGCCCTTTAGTGGGGGCTGAGGGGCCCCCTACACCACTGTGGAATTTTCTAATGTGAAGGGGGGTGCACCTCTCCACCCCACCCCAATTGGAGGGGCGGCCCATCTCATGTAGCCCTCCCCAGGGGCAGATAAGCGGGGGGCTGTCCTGCACTCCTCCCAGGGCTCAGGCATCCCTTCCTAGGAGCAGATATCTGGTCCCAGGGAGGGCTGCATGACATGGCACCCACTCCGTTGTGGGTCGGGGGGACGGGGTCAATGCCCCATCCCATTAGAAAATTCCCTGACCCTTTGGGGTGCACCACAGTCCCTCCTAAAAACCGTTCCACCATTTTCACTTTTTTCCTTTGGTAACCCAACTCCCCTTGGTGCAGAGAGGCACATTGATGTGCCAATCTAGCGCTGGGGTGCCCAAACCTTACTGACCTACCCACTAGGGGGCCTGTCCCACCATTTTTGGGGACCCTCACTCCCCTCACACCAAATGGGTGGCGGGGGCACCTCATGCAGGCCTTCATGGGCATCTTACAAACGGCTGCGTGAGGTACACCCCCCCTCCATTTGGTGTGGGGGGGGCATAAATTGTGGGACAGGCCCTCCAGTGGGTGGGCAATAAGGTTTGGGCACCCCAGCGCCAGATTGGCACACCAATGTGCCCCTCTGCGCCAATGCAGGTATAGTAAATAAAGAAAATAATTCAAAATAGCAGGCTGACCTTTAGTGGGGGTTGAGGGGCCTCCTACACCACTGTGGAATTTTCTAATGTGAAGGGGGGTGCACCTCTCCACCCCCACCCCAATTGGAGGGGCGGCCCATCTCATGTAGCCCTCCCCAGGGGCAGATAAGGGGGGGCTGTCCTGCACTCCTCCCAGGGCTCAGGCATCCCTTCCTATGAGCAGATATCTGGTCCCAGGGAGGGCTGCATGACATGGCACCCACTCTGTTGTGGGTCGGGGGGACGGGGACAATGCCCCATCCCATTAGAAAATTCCCTGACCCTTTGGGGTGCACCACAGTCCCTCCTAAAAACCGTTCCACCATTTTCACTTTTTTCCTTTGGTAACCCAACTCCCCTTGGTGCAGAGAGGCACATTGATGTGCCAATCGGCCCCAGGGTGCCCAAACCGTACTGCACCACCCACTGGGGGCCCGTCCCACAATTTTTGATGGCCCTCTCCCCCTTCACCCCAAATGGGTTGTGGGACACCTCATGCAGGCCTCCCTGGGCCTCCTACAAATGGCTGCGTGAGGTACCCCCACCTCCATTTGGGCTGGGTGGGAGGTCCCCCAAAAATTGTGGGACAGGCCCCCCAGTGGGTGGGGCAGTAAGGTTTGGGCACCCTGGGGCCAGATTGGCACACCAATGTGACCCTCTGCGCCAAGGCAGGTTTAGTAAACAAAAAAAATAATTCAAAATGGCAGGCTGCCCTTTAGCGGGGGCTGAGAGCCCCCCTACACCGCCAGATAATGTTCTAATGTACTGGCGGTTGACCCTCTCCCCCACACCAAATGCAGGAGGGGGCATCTCATTCAGCCCTCCCTAGGGGCATATAAGAGGGGGGATTCTCATGCAGCCCTCACTAGGGTTACATGCCCCTTCCTAAGAGCAGATAACTGCCCCCAGGGAGGGCTGCATGACATGACCCCAAGTCCATTTTGAGCGGGGGTTTGGGGACACCCCCTTTCCATTAAAATAAATTGCCTGGTGGTCCAGTGGGGGGGTATCACTCCCCCCAACACCAGACATGCTAATTATTTTTTCCACCCCTGGGGGCAGATGGTCACCCATCCGCCCCAAGGGGTCTCCTTACATGTGGCCCCATGCTTTGGGGCCAGGGGGGGAGGGGGAGCTTACCCAGTAAACTGCGCCCCCAGCCCCCCTCTGAAACACATCCCTGGTGTCTAGTGGCCATTGCGGCTCCTGGATCGAGCGCCCTGCGCCCAATCCAGGAGCAGCAATGCTTACAAACAGGGTGTCGTTGGAAAGGGAAGAATCTCCCCTTTCCAACAACACACTCCCCAAAAAAATCCCTGGTGACCTAGTGGTCCCCAACCCCCTCGCCCCTTCACGTACTATTTTCTTTTTCTTTTTTCCCCCCACCCCTGGGGGCAGATGGTCACCCATCCGCCCCCAGGGGTCTCCATAAATGTGGCCCCATGCGTTGGGGCCACGGGGGGAAGGGGGCTGCTTACCTAGTAAGCAACCCCCCTCCCCCCGCATCACAAACAGATCCTTGTTGACAGGGGTGTTGCTAGGTCTGGAAAAGACCCGGGGCTATGCTAATGTCGGAACGGTTGGGACTGAGGGCTAGCTAGCCTTTTGGTGTAGCTACTGAGATTCTATCCGGGGCTACAGCCAAAAGACCAGGGGCTATAGCCCCCTTCGCCCGCCCCAGCAACACCTCTGCTTGTTGATCCTGTGACATTGCTGCTCACGGATCGCGCACCCTGTGCCCGATCCATGAGCAGCAATGCCACACAAAGGGTTTGTTGGAAAGGGCAGTGTCTCCCCTTTCCAACGATACCTGCCTCGATCTCTGGCTTGAAATACAGCCGGTGATCGAGGCGGACATAGAAGGGCATTCACCTTCTCTCTTCACCGCAGCAGCCAAAAATGGCTGCTGCAGTGAATTTTCTTTCAGTTTCACGCCGACATGCATTACGCACGCCCACGTGAAACTGAAGGTAATCCAGCCCCCTGCCATGTGAGGGGGAACCTCCCCCTCACATAGCCCGGGGGTTGGATTAACAAGGTGCCAAAAAGGACGAGCTACATCGTCCTTGGCACTACAGTGGTAATGTCAAGGACGAGATATGTCGTCCTTGTCACTTAAGGGGTTAAATGGCTCATAAGTGTGTCCATGATTCTCTTTTATACACGTACCCAAACCTACCCTGTTAATATTACATTTAAGAGTTTTTATAGCACCACTTGCCTGGGGTGTCAGAAGTAGCTCCTGGTAGCTCTTGATTTGAAGGTAACCAGGCTCTCCTTGGCTATAACCAGGAGCTAAATAACTCTTAGCAATTTTGATCCCTGCTATTGTTTTGCATTTTCTTTGTATGGATCTACATCTTATGTGATGTATGCAGTGTAATATTGGCATGCAATCACATGGTTGAGAGGCTTTCAATATTTTTATAACCTTTTTTTAGGTGTGCTGCCTGTGATGCAAAATCAAGTTTTCTTCAAATCATATGTGCCTTTTCTAAGTCACTGCAGAGAGGGGAGAACAGCTACTGCAGTAGATTCCAGGTCTGTATTTAAGGGGTTTAGTAAGTAAACTCCTAAAACACAACCTTTAAAACATTGTGTTTTAAGCAGTATATATTACTATTTAATAAAGTAAAAGTGCACTCAAAATACTGAACTGAACACTATTTGCAAAGGTTTACAAAAATTGTAAATTCTGTAAACCAAATGTTTACTAATAATGACAGTTTTGAGATGTACACTAGGTTTACAAAAAATAGAAAATGGTGTAAACCAAATGTTTACAAATATTGACATATTTGAGGTGTTGTTAGGGAGAATTCTCTGTTTAGGCTGAATTTCCCTACCTAGTGAGTCCCCCAGCAGCTTTGCTGGATTTCTAGGGTTTCTTTTTTTTTCTCCTGCCAAGAGTGAGACTCTTTTACCCTCACTCTTGGGCATGTTGAAGTGTGTTTTCTTGGTTAAACCTTGTGTTGAATGGGCTAGGGGGTCTTTTACTCCATAGGGCCTCATGTATTTTTGTGATGTGGGTTACACAGCACCCTCTGTGCCGTAACCCAGGGGTGTCCTAGGGACTCCCCAACATAGACTCCATACCCTGGGACTGACTACTGTCTCCCAGGGCATGTAAAGTCACCAAAGACTTTACTAGTCTTAAATCCTGAACAGAACCAGTACAAACCATCATATTGTGGACGTACTGGCTGGGGCAATTCGATTGCCCCAGGGTCTGTTAGTCAAGGGGGCACGTCTCCGTCCCCCCTGATCGAGTTTTGGCTGGTGGCAGTGGAAACTACTTTTTATATTCGACCGCGAATATTTTCCTATGGGATTTCCCATTGTTTTAGGCTAACACATTTAATTATTTATTTACGGTAGCCTCAAACATACCGCCGGTTTATATATTTATTATTATACCTCCGTTTGGGATTTTTTGCCAAAACTTGATTCTAAAATGGCGTTGGCGTTCGCCTCTGTAACTCTGACTCGAAGTGGAGCCCTTTGTCCCACTTTTGGCGGGCTTCTCCACAGAAGCCCTCCAAAGTGGTGCCACTCTGTCTGGGGTACTTAGGAGGGGTGGAGGGGGATTTAGGCACCCTGGACTGAGTTACCTTGGTAACTCAAGTCGCACTCCGTCCTGATTGGCCCAAGTGGTGAGCCGGCCGGCTCACCACTTAGCATGTTTGAGTGACAGCTAGGCTGGGTGAATGGGGGTTTGCTGCATAAAAGCAGGGCTTTGGGGACTGGAACTTCAGAAGTCGCCACAGGACCAAGAATCCGACGAGGGAAGAGCTGAGCCGACCTGCTGCGACGACAACACCCGGTGGAGCCCTGCTGAACCGTCTCACCACTTTTCCCAACGACCGAGGAGAACTCTTAACGGAGTGGCTCCTTCCCTTGACTGGTGGGGACAACCAGTTTTCACCTTCTTTTCACTTCTTCGAGGTATCTCGTGGCCGCCTTGCCCGTGCCAAGCACCCTGGCAACCAGAATACCACACTTTTACCACAACCGCGAAAGTCGGTACAACCCTTTAACCGGAGGACTCCGCGGCTGGTTTCTTCCCGGGCAGTGCAACAACCTTCTTCTTCTGCTCTTCAGCGAGAACTTCTTCTCCCCTGACCGACGTCGAGCCTTGCTGCCACTGCCTGGAACAACTGCCACCGCTGGAGGATCCTTCCCATCTAAGGTACCGTGTTCCGCCTGGCTTCCCTTGCCACCGACTGTACGGGGTAGTTTTAGCCCCCGGCTTTCGAACCTGGGAGTGCCTGGGACACCCTGGCTAAACTTTCTAAGCCTCTCTAAATTCCGTCTGAACTCTTTGCAAGACTCTGAATCCCTAATAACGGTGTGATCTTGGGCACATTTTCGCTCTGTCTGCTCTAAGAGTGGGCCCTGCCTAGTGACTTTTGCTCATCTGTGACTTTATGCTTCTTTGAGCCTATTGAAAGTGTTCTTGACCTTAGAGTGGTGTGTTTAGCCTATTCCTGCTTTTTCTCTCCCTTCTTTGAACCTACTAGAGTGTCATCTAAAGTTAAGCACTCACCTCTGTTTGAATTATGTGATGTTAACATAGAGTTGTCTAGATAGGAATAAGGGTTGGGACTGCTTTCCATATAACTGTGTTTGAAGTGTTTTACTATATATTGCTAGAGTGTTTTCAACTTATGTGTTCTTAAAATAAATAACTGTATACTTTTGAAACCAAGCTCTGGTCAGTGTTTGCTTGTACTATTGTGTTTGAGTACCTATTGTGTATACTTCGCATACTGCCTAACTCTTCTTGAGGGAAGTCTGACTGCTCAGCCACAGCTACCAGGTAAATCTGGGTGGTACAGACTGCTACCAAGTGGGTTTACTGCTATACCTGTAGTCTTAAATCTTTTGCAGTGTTCCCTAAGGGAACTGCACAGGTTTCTGCCTAACAGGTGTACACTAGGTTTACAAACAATAGTAAATGGTGTAAACCAAATGTTTACAAATATTGACAAATTTGAGGTGTACACTAGGTTTGCAAAGGTTTACAAATAAGTTTCCTTTGTAAATGAAATGTTCAATTGCATGAAACATTAAGTGTACATTAGGTTTACAAAGTATTCATGAATTGTAAACCATGGCAAACTTAGGGATTACACATTTCTGGAACTTTAAATCCAAATGGACTTGCAGTAAATACAATGTAAACCAAAGGTTTACAAAAATGTTTCAAACACTCGTAAACCTATGCAAACTTATTTTGCTTAGATTTGTATGCAGTTTACCACAATTGTATACCATGAGTTTCATGCAGTGTGGCAGCCTCCACTACATGTCGACCATTTCGACACATTCAATCACTTCCATCTTCTCTTGTGTCCGGCCTGACCCCGGGTGATGAGACAAATAGTCCGCCGGGTTCTTGGTACCCGCCTATATTGTAGTTTCACCCCATATTCTATTAGGGATAGCATCCACCGCTCTAGCCAAGGCGGGGTCTTTGTTTGTTTGTTTGTTTATTTATTTATATAGCGCTCGGACCCGGGAGTAAATGGGTGCTGGTACAGGTTACAAAGCACAATACATGGTAATTGACAAATTATATACATTATATACAGAGAGTACGGGCAATGGCAATGAAGACATCCATTAAAGACATAAGTGATACATGTACAGTATATACAGATAGTAGCTGTGTCTAACATACTAAATGACTTTGTGCCAATAGCCACCCAATGGCAAGTTTCGTGAAGGACTGGAAGGAGTTGGCCGACTTAATGTTTAATGGCAGGGAGTTCCAACGTTGGGAGGCGAGGACCGTGAAGCTAGAGCCTCCGGCTCTTTTAGAGATAAATCTAGGTACCATGAGACATAGGGTGTTGGAGGATCTAGTAGTTCTGATGGACTCCTTCCAGGTGAATTTATTGGTAAGGTAGGGGGGGGGGCTAAGTGGTTGAGAGCTTTGTATGTGAGGCACATAGCTTTTAGGTCAATTTTTTGTTGGATGGTGAGCCATTTGCATGTAATTCTAGTGTCAGAGATATGCTCTCGCCTAGGAATGTTTAGTGCTACGCGTAGCGCATTGTTTTGAATGACTTGGAGTTTGCTAATTATAGCTTGGTTGGCACCTAGGTAGAGGCTGTTGCAGTAGTCTAGCTTCGACTGTATGAGGGCTCTCGCTAGTATAAGGAAACTATTAGTAGAGAGAAAAGGTCTACAGGCCCGAATTAGTTTTCCTGTATAGGCGGTGGAGGAGGCGGTTCAGTTGACTTGCTTAATGAGATTGATATTGGCATCAAGATAGAAGCCAAGAGTTTTCAGATTTTTGGCGACAGGAATGGTGTTGCCATCGATGATGATTTTGGAGTAGTTCGGGCTCAGCTTTTGTAGGTTGTTAGGTGAACCCACAATGAGCAACTCGGCCTTCTCGTTATTCAGGCAGAGGCCATGTGTGGCCATCCATGCCTGAATGACAGAGAAAATGTCATTGACCCTGGTGACATCAGTGTTGTAATTGCCCGATATGGTAAGGAGTATCTGGGTGTCATCCGCATAATTTGTATAGGTGACACCCAGACGATCCAATTTATCAAAGAGAGGCTTTGTAAAAATATTATAAAGGGTGGGGGAAACACATGAGCCTTGTGGGACACCACAAGTAATGGGGATGGGGTCTGCTGCTGCCACAGGGGAAAAGACCCTCATGGTTCTGTTGGCCAGGAAGGACTGTATCCACGTGACAGCAGAAGGGGAGAAATGGGCAGCGGAAGAGAGGTGGTTACAGAGTATTTTATGGTCGACCAAGTCGAAGGCTGCTGAGAGGTCTAGGAGGAGTAGGATAGCAGCCTTGTCCTTGTCTTTAATATCATCAATCTGACTTTTGAGATCAACAAGGGCAGTTTCTGTTCCATGCTGAGGTCGAAAGCCAGATTGACGTAGTCCCAGTAATTAGTTGGACTCTAGATAATTCTGGATTTGCAAGTAAGCAACTCTATCCAGGATTTTTAGCAGGAAGGGAACGGTAGTGATAGGCCTATAATTAGTATGTATGGCTGGGTCCAAGGTCTGTTTTTTTAGAAGAGGGAGGACTCATGACTGTTTCAAATTGTTGGGTACTGAATTAGTAGAGAATGATACGTTTATAAGTTTAGAGATAAATGGGGAAAGGTCTCTTGCTGCATCTTTTATAATCTGTGCGGGGCAGCTGTCCCCTTTTCAGTTTGATGGTTTGAGGGAAGTTATAATTTTTTGCACTTCTAGTGCTGTTACCTTTTTGAAGGTGAAGCCACAGTTGGTATTAGGCGTAGTAGGTGAACTGGGGGTGGGCAGGTTACCTTTGGAGAGTTGTAGTCTTTTGCTTTCAATTTTCGTTTGCAGGCCGGTGATTTTATTCGCAAGGGCGTTTTGGATGCTGGTGCACCATGATTGATCCTTCACGGACGTGTCCATAGGTGGATTGGGGTTTTCTAGCTCCTTCAAGATAGTAAATAATTCTTTAGTACTGGAGCTAGCATTATTTATTCTTACATTGTAAGCTTCCTTTTTGGTGCAAATTATTTCTTTTTTATAGAGGGAGGATGCATTGGTGAGATTGATTTTGTGTTCCTCAGAAGGATTCGTTTTCCAAAGGGTTTCCATTTTGGTTTTCTTATTTCTTAGTATTTTAAGTTCCGGTGTGTACCAAGAGTTAAGATGGGCTCTAGGTTTACCTTTACGTAATTTTAAGGGGGCAATAATGTCAATGGCTCTGGACATGGCATCATTGTAAGTATATACAAGTAGGTTGAGGTCCGATGTGTCAGGGATCGTGTTAAGGGTGGGTAGAACCAGTGGAATGATGGTTTCTACGGTAATGTTGCGCTTATTTCTAGTCAGACATGCTGGTGTCGGGGGGCATTGTATGTGGTTCGGGTTGCTGGTGCTAATGTCGAATGAAAGAAGGAGATGGTCAGTCCATATGAGAGGTAGGGGTTACTTACAGGTGATGTTGCAATTGTGGGCAGCGAGCCAGTCTAAGGTTCTGCCCTTCTGATGTGTGGGTAAGGTGATAAGTTGAGTGTAGTTGTGTTCATAGAGGGCGTTGGCAAGGGAGGATGCAGGGGTATCGTGAGGATCATTGTAACCCAGGTTAAAGTCACCCAGGATAATATTCTGTGAGAGAGGTTTAGATTTCTCTGCTATGAGGGAAGTTATATCTTCCTCAAAGGTCCCTGTTGGGCCATGGGGCCTGTATATTAGTTCCAAGGTGATAGTGGTCTTAGGTGTAGTTTGTATTTTAATGGAGAGGTGTTCACATGAATTTAGTGTAGGGGCGGTGACAGATCTAATATCGAGCGAGGAATTAAATATGAGAGCTACACCTCCTCCGCGAGCATTGGGTCTGTCGGCCCTAAGGATGGAATAGTTGTCAGGAACCGCAAGGGTTAGATAGGGACCTGATGCTGCGTGAAGCCAAGTTTCTGTGGTGGCAAGGAAGTCCAGATCTTCTGAGCGGATGAGGTCGGCGATTTCAGTAGGGTGAGCAACAAGGGATCTGACGTTAAGTAAGGCTCCTTTTAGTGAACCGGTGTTTACATGGGTATTTTTATTAGTGTCTTTAGACGTGGGCGTAGTAAGTATTTTACTCGGTAAGGTGAGGAGTCTGCAGCCTAGTCTGTTGTTGCGGGTGGTGATGTTAGGGTGGGCTGTGGGGCGATGTTCTGTTATTTTGAGTGAATTTTGGTTGGTGTCACAGTGGACGTCTTTGGCAAGGTCAACGAGGTTAAGTGGAGGGTGATCTAGAGTGACGCTGATTTTAGCAGTATGGTCTGAAGGGGCACTGTGGGGGAAGGGAGGCAAGGTGGGCAGGAATGGTGTGGGGCAGGGAATGGGGTGATGTCTAGGGCAGCCAAGCTTGGCAAGACCATTGTTAAATGGGATGTAGCTGCCTCTGCTACAAGGCGTGTGATTGGGCATGACACAGAAGGGGAACATGATGAGGATAAGCTAGGCTGGCATAATTCAAGGCGAAGGAAGGGTGTGGGTACAGTAGCTAGATACGAATAATGTGTAAACTGGCAGAGTCTCTAGTAAATGGAGCAAACAACAAGCTGGTTGGGGTAGCAGCTAGGCACAACACTGGTGTACAGTGGTCTGTGAGTGACCAGCGGTCACAGTGCAATTACACAATGGTCTCTAGGCGACCATAGGGCACACATGGTTTCACAGAGGTCTCTAGGTGACCCAACAGCATAAGGCTCAACACAGTTACACAGTAGTCTCTTGACGACCATAAGACACAACACAGTCACGCAGTAGATTGTAAAAAGACAATAGGGCACAACACAATTCCAAGTAGTCTCTTAACGACCATAAGGCACAGCACAGTTACACAGTAGACCGTAAATAACCATAGGGCACAACACAATTGCACAGTAGTCAGTGAGTGACCAGGGGGCACAACACAATTTTTCTGTGGTCTCTAGACGACCATAGGGTACAGCACAGTTACATTTAGGCACAGGGCACATCAAGCTGGTCAATGCAATAACACACATAGGCTAAATGCAGTTTTAGGCGC
The DNA here is from genome assembly GCF_040938575.1 of Ambystoma mexicanum. NCBI lineage: Eukaryota > Metazoa > Chordata > Amphibia > Caudata > Ambystomatidae > Ambystoma > Ambystoma mexicanum. The sequence continues at coordinate 1,062,796,995 of NC_090924.1, read as the reverse complement.
AGGGCACATAAGGGTTAGGTAATGCAAGGCTAAATGGCATACGCAAACAGGTGCAGTTGACCAGGGGGTTCACCTAAGTGCAGGGTATACAGGTGATGTCTTGGATGATCCACCAGCCATAATAGGGATGAGTGGCTTGTGGTCCGTAACTACAACCACCGGTTTTCCCAGAATATATAGGCAGAAGTGTTTACATCCCCATAGGATGGCCAGCGCTTCTCTTTCAATTTGCGAGTAATGTTTTTCTGTGTCAGATAATGCCTTGCTGGAATACGCAATTGGCCGCATCTGTCCCTGTGTGTCCGCTTGAAGCAGCACCGCATCCAAACCTACCGAGCTGGCGTCTACTACTATTTCAGACTCCATCTCAGGATCAAAGTAGGCCATTGTCTCACTGCCCGTCAGCGCTGCCTTGATATCCTCAAATGCTTTTTGTTCTTTGGTGGAACATTCCCAGACGGCATCACTCCGAGTGAGGGCTCTCAACGGCTCTGACAGCGATGCCAGACCGTGGTTTAGCTGCTCACAGTAGTTCACCATCCCCAGAACGCTTCTGACCTCTGATGTTGACCCTGGGGGAGATTTTTCTCGGATGTCCCTCACTTTCTCTGGGTCAAGGTCAGGTCAGGTCAGAGGACATGCCCCCGGCATGGAAAACAAATACAAAAAATTCTATTCGATCCTTGAAGAACTCACATTTGCTCTTCTGTAACGTGAGGCCCAGGCTCTTGATTCTCTCTAGTGTTCTTTCCCGTCTTTTCATGTGTTCCGCCTCTGATAACATGAACACCAAGATGTCATTGCTTAGGTTTATCACACCCTTTAGTCCCGTAAGGGCGCCCCGAATCATGTTTTGGAAAACTTCAGCAGCTGACGAGATGCCGAAGCTTAGTCTTTTGAACTGGTACAGGCCCTCATGTATTGTAAAAGTCATGATGTAGCGGGACTCGGGGTGCAGTTCCAGTTGATGGTATCCTGAACGGAGGTCCAGTTTGGCGAGCACCCTGGCACCCTGAGGTTCTCCCACAATATCATCCAGCGTGGGTGTTAAGTGACGTTCTTGGCGGATTGCCATGTTGGGCAGCCTCATATCTACACATATCCGTACCGCCCCTGGCAGCTTGGGCTTTGCTGTTACCAAAGTTGGGGAGACCCAGGGAGTCACACCCTCGACTCTTACAATAATGTCCATATCCACAAGAGTCTGTAGCTCCTTCTCCACTTGTGCCCTCAGATGAAAAGGAATCCTCCTGTGTTTTAGTGCCGTTGGTCTCACTAACTCGTCGATATGAAGGCGTATGGGTTCCCCTTTCAATTTACCTATGCCTCTGAAAACCTCTGCATATCGCTCCATGATGTGGTCCATGTCTGTCAGATACACTGACATAGCAAAATGTACAAGGTCAAGCGCCTCCGAGGCCACACAGATGAGGAGTGAATGGGGGCTTACCTCCTAAACAAAGAATCTGGCTTTAATTGAATTTTGTCCGTGAGTGATGGTTGATATGAATGCCCCTCTCAGAGGTAACAGCCTCTTCCCCCCGAAAGTGTATATTTTAGCCTTTGTTTCTTCAAGCGTCGGTGGGCCGGGTAAAGCTTCATAATGCCCCACAGCTAGGACACACACTGATGCACCAGTATTTATGAGAACCGGCATTGGCGTTGCTCCGAAGTTGATGTCGGTTTTTTATGCCAGACGTTATGTTGGAGATGAAGAATACGACGTCCTCCTCCTCTTCCTCCTTTTCCGCGATGTCCAATTCCTGCAGGCCTTGTTCTATTGCAGCAACATTCTTTGACTTTCTTGGGGTGCCACTGCCAACCCTTGCTGGACCTCTGGATGCAGCAACCGGTACCGCCGCCCCGTATACCCTTGCGTAATGTCCTGATACACTGCATCGACCACATATTCTTGATTTTGATGGGCACTCCCCGGCATGAGGGAGATCGTAGCAGCAATATTGACATGGCTGTGGGTGCAGCGGATCCGATTTCGGATAGCCTTCTGGCCTTTTCGGTGCCCACCACTGTTTTTGGGTCGCTGAACGTCCTACGGCAAAGGCTTCTTCACTTCTCCCAGGGCCGACTGTTGCTTCCATACGGGCCCCTCCACTCTCCGGCAGTTCGTATGCTCACCCCAAATGCACCGCACGGGCATCAGATAGATCCTTTTTAAGATAAGGGACACCGTCTCAAGAATCCACCTTCCCCTCACCAGTGACTTTCCTCGTCGCCAATGTTATCTTCTTAGACCCAGGCCGCCCATACACACACACTCCGGTACATACGTTCAAGAACACGCAGGCATGTCTGTATGCTTCAGGGTCCCTGCGGCTAATGCAGCCCATGGGTTCTGCTTTATTAAATGCACATGCGCGAGCCGGAACGAGGCTTGTGCATGCAGACCAAAATGTGTTTCAATATGCAACAAGAGGACAGGCTCTAAAAAACAGTCCACGGGAGCTGCACTTTCCAAACCACTCCAACCACCAGTCCCAGCGGCTACTGAGGCAGGGCCACACCAGCATCCCACCATGCACTCAACCCTAGGGCCTGCCGGGCAAGCCCTCTACCAGCCACTGCCTACAGAGGTTGGTGCTGGTGCTCCGGTCTCCAGTTCCTCATTCCTTTATAGATGGCAGCCTCCAGGGTATAGGGGTTGTGTACCTGCACAGCCACAGCTGGCCCGAATGCGACAAACAAAGAAAAATTACCATTAACAAATCATGGGTTAACACCAACCTTGCTCCTCAAACACCGTTTAAGCATTGTGCCTCTTTCGCCTCCTGATGGGTGCCCTGTATGGCTCCTAGTGCTTGGTGCATACTACACCTCCATCTCTTCCCTGCTCAGATGGAGGGGCCCCAGCAGCAGAGATTTTCTATGTGAAGGTCTTGCACCATCTATTGGGAACGGAAGCAGTTACAAAAGGGACTGGTAAAGGGGCAGGGCAGATGAGACTAGAGGAGAGCTGCTGGAGCCTTGCTAAGCAGGGTACACAAGGCCAAGGATTCTGGTGAAAGACACAACCTGTAGGTGGAGAATTAAGGGAACCAGTTTGCTTGGAAATGAAATATCTCATGGCTAGGAAGAGAAAGACCCGGAATATTGGGAGGAGAGTAACACAATGGGCTATGACAGATCCTGAAGTCAGGGAGAAGAAAGATCCAGAGTTCTGGGGAGAGAATGATCCAGACAGCTTGGGGGAGAAAGACCCAAAGGCCTGAGGGGGAAATCCCCAGGGGTCTGGTGGAGAAAGAACCAGAGGACTGCGGTGACCTCAGAGGGATGGATCCGGAGGGAGCCAGAGAGCTGAGAGGAGGGTTATCCAGATGGATGAGAGCAAAGGGAATGAGACTGCTGGAGAAAGGAAACTAGAGGCAATTGGTGGCACAAACCCAGAGGACTGATCAAATCTATAAGGCTAGGAGAGTTGGGGAGTGGAAAAGCATCTGGAAGAAGGAGGAGTTAAATGGAACTGAAGGGCAGAAGTGGAGGATTTTCTATGATATGATATGATATGGCATTTATAACACACCTATACACAAGTGTTTCAAGCTGCGATCAGGTAGGCACAGTCTAAAGGGATATATAGACTCAGAGAGAAGAAGGAGATTTGGAGGAGGGAGTCATTTAATCCTCAGAGAGATAGAAGAAGAGAAGTGAGGAGAATAAGGTGCTGGATCCAAGGCACCAAAGGGTACACCTAAACGGGTGGTGGCACAAGCATGTAGCAAGGTGTCCAGGAGCGTAAGGAGAAGCTCAGAGATATTAAGAGTGTGGTAAAAGCCTAGGGATACCTATACCAGAACTTAGGGCAGTCTCCATTCTGCCTGCTGCTTTGGGCACTGGTTGAAGGCCAACTCCACCACAGCATATCCTATTCTGCTGTCAACACGCTTCAGTCTGGAACTGAGATTTGGGCGGCGGTTCAGATTTGTGAAATCCAGAATAAGGGTATTGATCTCCTTGAATTTAATACTGAGATCCACGCAGAGAGACATCATGAGAAGATTATAGAAAAAGGGTGTGGGAACACTGTAAACTGAGACTGAGAACCAAGCAGAGAGATGCCCCATAGGGCAACATAGTAAGAGAGCAGGAGCATCTTAAACGTGGGGCAGCCATCTGATGAGAACAGACTGCAAAAAGACCAGAGAAGATAGGTGGGCGAACATATTAAGTCTGAGACTGTAAGCAGGTTATTGCATTTGTCTGCTGGGAGAGACCCAGCAGCAGACTTTTGCCCTAAATTGCACACATAACACACATTTTGTTTATCTCATCTCTGTGAAGGGTCTAATGCAAAACTTCAACAATAAACGTTCTCTTGTCAACCTCAACATACTGTATGCACAAGATAATCGAGCCACAATTGTCAGTCTGTGATTCTTATTCTGGTTTCTTGTGCTATATGGCACTGTTGTGCTGAGTATTTGGGAGACATGCATTGGTATTTCCAAAACTTAATTATTCCATAGCTGATGGCTCTCATTGGTTGCAAGCGCCACTGTACTAGGTTCCTGGAATACTGGAATCACCATTTCCAGCCTGCATTTTCTCTTTGGTTCTCTTGGCTTTATCAGCACCACTGTGCTAAGCTTTGGGAGTGTCAGAAGCACAATACCGATATTCATTTCATCATGAATGACATTGCTTGGCGTTCTCAGTCCCATTACACTTGTCTTTCTAAGTGTTAAAACCAAAACTCTTAATATGAAAATCGGCCATTTGTTCTATTGAAATAAGAGCCAGTGCATCATGACTTTGGAGTGTTAGTACGATAAACACAGTAGAGAATGGCCCTCATTACAAGTCAGGCGTTAAGGGTTTAACGGCGCCGTCGGCGCCGTTAACCCTTAACGCCTGATTCACACTTTAACGCCTGCTTTTTGCATGCGTTAAAGTCCAAGGCGCTAAGCGACCTTGGTGCTAATTACGGCACCCTAATTTACGGTGCCGTAATTAGCGCCATCCCCATTATGCCCTATGGGACAAAAATGGGAATGGGGAAGGGCAAATGGTGAATGGGGAATTACCGCCGCACTCACCTTGGAATGGGGCGGTAATTCCGCCATCCACCATGGCGGAATCCGGCATGGACCATGGTGCTAATAGCACCATGGTCCACCGCCTGACTTGTAATGAGGGCCAATGTGTCCTTGTCCTCATGACTTTGCCTTTATCACTGCCTTTTCTTTGGGATGGGTTATAAACCAAAACTCACAGAGATTGCAATCTGTCTTTCATTTTCTTGGCTTTGTCACCACCACTGTGCTTGTCTTTTGGAGTGTTAGATCCACACACTCCAAAATGTAATTGCCCTACGACTTCTCTTTCAGCTCTTTGTCTCAATGTCCAACTCCTGCAACCTTTCTCACCATAGAGTACCCCTTTGGTATTGTAAGGTTCTCAAAAATACGTATGAGCCACATCAGAGCCTTCATTCTAATTATCCTTTAGTAGCACTCCAGATCCAATATAGCGGCACTCTTGCCATGTTGACCCACTGACCATACATTTACCTCATCACCTTTCTGACTCCATCTTCTCTATCTTTCAACACTCTTCTTGCATCTTATGTAAGACATAACATCATATACTACTTCTAAACAATGGGCCTATAATGCACTGCTCTAACTATAACCTCAGCAACCACAACATTTGTGCATTTTTTGTTATTTCGGTGTTGCTATTTGATATATCTAATGTGTGTCAAAACTAACTACAAGTGATACATGTGCCTTCTGCCGTGCAAAACTCAAACTGTTCACACTGCAGCACCCGTTAATTGGCCTTTTCAGCCTGAACTTTTTTGCCTGGCTGGGATGCACTATGTGCATCCCAACATCCCCCCTTTAGATAATACTCCATTAACTAACCCATTTGCTTCCCTTCTATAGTCATCATCTTCGGGTACCCATGCCCTAAAAAGTGCATACTCCTCTGGAGTGCACGTCATGAAAAGACAGCCCCCATCTACCACTAGATCAACCCAATGCTCTACACTATTCTCTTGGTCAGGTGGGGGGGAGGTTAAGGTACCCTGGGGTTCAAAACCCTGCTCCACTCTCACGATTCTTGGTTTTACAACACCATCCCATTTATCAGTCTGGTTATATATGTGGTTTGTGAGAGGAGGAGCTCTACCTGTTGTTATTGATACCATCATAGTCATAGTCTTCGTAAGGGTCTTCGTACAGCATCTCAAAATCATCTGGCACACGCAAAAAATCACAAGCAGAAAAACCATGATAGGTCCAGTAACTTTACCGCTATTTCCAAACGCCACAGGGCCCACAAAACATTGAATTGAAACAGTCATCGGCATTTACTCCTGCTTTTTCTCTATGGCAATCCTCAAGTTATGAAGTGCCCTGTCTCCTGAGCCAAGGAACCATTTTATGCATTATTTGTGGGTCTGTACATGCAACAAGACAAAAAATGTTCTTGCACACACTCTCCTCCATAGCTGCAAACAAATCCTGAACGTATCTCTTCTGCAGGGTCATGAGGCGTGTTGCTCGTAATTCAGTCTTTATCAAATTAGGAAGGAGGGAGGTGAAGAATGCTTTGGTCTTGGTAAATAGTGAAATCTGGTCCGGGATTGCCTTCAGTTTGTCAGATGAGTCCTGCGACCAGTAATTGGACCTTTTCTGCTGATAGGACCCAAGTGAGTGGCGGGCATGCTTCTGGGGCTTAGTTGTTACTGAGGAAGCATATTTACAACACTTAGATGTGAATCAAGAGCTACCAATACCACTGAATGTAAAAGTAGTTAATAAACAGAAGCCCCTTGAAGATGGCGGAAAGTGAAGGTACGCATACTTCCACACACCCAATACACATCCATCAACGCTGTTGTGCCTTTGGTTAAATCAAAGATGAATAATGTTCTATGACACTGAATGTTAGTTCCTACAGGTATAGTGCCATTTCTTCTGAAGATAAAAGAATAATCCACTGGCATCTTTACTTTTGCTGGCTTCTCACTTAACTCGAGCCATGCCAGCTTTGGCACATGGTTTCCCCATACCCTGCCACAGTTCTGATTGATGCATGCCACTATATACTCTGAGAACTCCATAAGCACCCCTGCTGCACAGCTCACTGTCATCCATCTATTGTTGGAAAACAACCGCATCTTCCAGTTTCAACAATGGTATTCTTTTACACCAGTCTTGTTCTTTCTTCTTGGCACACTCTTCATCATCTCTGTCCATTATCACTGCTTGGAACATAGTTTTGTTTATTATTTGTAGTGCGCTCCAGACCAGAGGGTATTCAGGGGCAAGGCAAAGGATATTCAAAGCTTAGTTACAACATGAAAATACATTTGTGTACAAGTGCCTTTTGGTTACATGTTGGCACAATCAGGTTGCGATATCTAAAGGCAGGTACATTACATGCATAGATTTACAGGTAGTTGGTTGGTGCTGCTGGTGCCTGGACTGTTTAGAGGGTAGTGGGCAAAGTCAGCGGGTGTGTGCCTATATGTCGGCGTCTTTGAGCCAACTAGTGATGCTATGACGGAACTTGTGATAGGTTTGATCGGTTCTTAGAGGGGATGGTAGTGAGTTCCAGGAACATGCTGCCTTGACCTGGAAGCTGCTGTCTCCGATTTTGGCCCGTTTGTATCTGGGGATCCAGAGGTAGTTGGTGTTAGCGAGTCTGGTGATTCTTGTGGTGAGCTTCAAGGTGAATCTGTCGCAAAGGTAGCGGGGTGCTGCATTGTTCAAGCATTTGTGGGTGAGGGATGCACTTTTTAGTTTTATTTTATCGTGGGTGGAGAGCCAGTTGTTGGCCCTTCTGGTATTAGAAATATGATTTCTCTTTGGGATGCCTAAGGCTGCCCTCAGCGCATTATTTTTTAGGATTTGGATTTTATTGATGGTTTTTTTATTGACTCCTATGTATAGAGCGTTGCAGTAGTCCAGCCTGGATAAAATGAGGGCTCTGGCTAGAGTGATGCAGCTGTCCTGTGACAGGAAGGCCTTGCCAGCTCGAATCAACTTGCATGTATAAGCCGTGGCCGAGGCCAAGGCATTGACTTGCTTGTTGAAGGAGAGAGTGGAGTCCAAGTAGAAGCCCAGAGTTTTAACCTCTTTGGCGACTGTGATAATATTATTGTCTATGTTAAATGCAGAGTATTTGGGGCTGAGTTTTTTGAGGGTCGAGGGAGTGCCCAGGACGATGATCTCTGTTTTGTCATCATTCAGGCATAGACCGTGGGTGGCCATCCATGCCTGGATGATGAGATATATCCTGTTCACCAAGGCCAAATCCTTGTCGTAATCACCGGTAAGCGGTAGGAGAATCTGTGTGTCATCTGCATAGTTTGTGTAGGTGACACCCAGAAGGTCCAGATTATTGAAGAGGGGCTTGGTAAAGATATTATAGAGGGTGGGAGAGATGCAAGATCCCTGGGGCACTCCGCAAGTTATGGGGATGGGGTTAGCTGCTGCAGTAGGAGAAGACTCTCATAGTCCTGTTGGTTAGGAAAGGTTGTATCCATGCTATGGCTTCTGTGGAGAAGTGGGCTGCCGAGTTCAGGTGGCTGCATAGGACTGTGTGGTCGACCAGATCGAAGGCCGCTGATAGATCCAGAAGTAGAAGGAGGGCTGATTTCCCTTCGTCCCGGGGTTCATCAATCTATGATTTAAGGTCTAGGAGGGCTGTTTCTGTGCCGTGTTGGGGTTGGAAGCCAGATTGCCTGGTTCCTAATAAGGAGTTGGTTTCAAGGTATTTTTGTATCTGGGAATATGCCATTTTATCTAAGATCTTAAGGGAAAAAGGCACTGTGGTAATCGGGCAGTAGTTGGTGGGTATAAGTGGGTCTAGGGAAGCACCCATGATTCTTTGAGGTTGGATGGGATGGTATTGGTCGAGAAGGATGAGTTGATGAGTTTAGTGATAAAGAAGGCTAGATCTCTGGCTGTATCCTTTAGGAGTTGAGCGGGGCATAGGTCGCCTTGGCAGTTGGTGGGCTTGAGGGATAGTATGGTATTTTCTGTTTCTTTTATGGTGAGTTTGGAGAACTTAAATCTGGGGTGATTAGTGGGGAAACTTGGTTGCTCTAGGTTGATGCTAGTGGGTTTGTTGCCACAGAGTGTGGCTTTTTTCTTGGCAATTTTTGTTTGAAGGGTGGTGACTTTGTTGGCTAGAGCTTGCTGTATATTGGAGCACCAGAGTTGGTCTTTGGTGCAGTTGTCCGGCACAGTGTTGGGTGCTTCTAGCTCTTTGAGGATGATAAAGAGTTCTTTTGTGCTGGAGTTGGCTTAGGTAATTCTGGAATTATAGGTTTCGCGTTTAGCTAGTATGATTTCTTTTTTGTATAGGGCTGTGATGGAACTGAGGTTGGCTTTGTTTTCGTGGAAGGGTTGTGATCACCAGGATGTCTCGCAATGCCTTTTTTGTTTGCACAATGATTTTAGGTATGGGGTGTACCATGAATTGAGATGGGCTTTAGGTTTGCTTTGTCTAAGTTTGAGAGGTGCTATGGAGTCTAGAGATGTGGTCATGATGTGGTTGAATTCTTTAACCATAGCTTCGGGGTCCAGATTTTCTGGGATGGCATTGAGTGTGGGGAGGATGAGGGGTAGCAGTTTGTCACAGGTGATGTTTTTTTTATTCTGGGTAGGGATGGCTGGCGCTAGAGGTGCAGGAGCTAAGGTGAGTTTGTCAGTGGATAGGGTGAAGGTTATGAGGTAGTGATCTGTCCAAATCTGGGAGGATATGGAGGCTATCGTGGCAATGCAGTTATGGTCTGCTACCCAGTCCAGGGTTCTGCCTTTGTTGTGTGAGGGGGAGAGCACTCTTTGGGTGAATCCTTGTTCCGCTAGGATGCTAGCCACATTGGATGCGTGTGCGTCTTTGGAATCGTTATAACCTAAGTTCAGGTCGCCTAGTAGTAGGACCTGAGAGGAATTTTTTAGGTTATTTGAGATGATATTAGATATGTCGTCTTCAAAGGTCCCAATGGGGCCTGGAGGTCTGTAGACCAGGTTTATTGTGAGGGTCTGGCTGTTGCTTATGTTTATTTTGGCTGTCATGAGCTTGCATGAGTTGATGAATGGGGATGGCACTAGTCTGCACGGTAAATTGTTTCTTGTTATGAGTGCAATGCCTCCACCCTGAGTATCAGTTCTATCTGATCGCACTATGGTATAGCCGTTAGGTATGGCCAGTGAAAGGACGGGTCCTGCTGCGGCATGTAGCCAGGATTCGGTGACTGCTGGGAGGTCTAGCTGTTCAGAGTGGATGATGTCAGCTATGTCTGTAGCGTGTGCAACTAGCGATCTAGTGTTTATTAGGCCGCACTTGAGGATAGGTTTTTTGGTTCGAGTGTGGTGGGATTACCTGTAGTTTGGGTCTTGGAGGGGCTGAAGGTGGTTGGAGTGGGCCAGGGTTTGATTGTGTGTTTGTTAGTGGATGTCAGGGTTCTCGCTAATGGTTCATAGAGTTTTGTAAGTCTTGAGCGGAGTCTGCTGTTCCTCTCGAGGGTGTTGCAAGGTAGTGTGTTTTGTGACTGGGTTGTGGGCGGCAATCAATTGGCCTGAGTTTGTTAACGTGGTTGAGAGGTGGTGGCATGGTGTTGTAGATGGTGTAGTATTGGTACGTTGCTAGTGCTAGGATGTATACGATACTTGTGTAGGAGGTGGGGAGCTGGATTTGCATGGGTGTGTGCATTGTTGGAATGGGTGCTGTGGGTAGGGGTGCTGGTATCAGGTTTAGTATTGATGTGCTGCTAACTGGCTCGGGTCTAAGAAGTGTGGCTGTATGCTGCGTTCAAGATCGAATACGGTGGTATTCTATGTGCAGTATGTGTGAGGGTGTAGTATTGGCTAGGTAAAAGGCAATAGAGTGTAGATACAGATACGGCTACAGCAATTCACAGACAGTGAGTGCCATGAGCCACTGCCTAGAAATGCAGTAGTTCAAGAGCAGTGGTTCAAGAGTATAGACAGAGGGTCACCTAGATTCAATTATGCAATGGGTGCCTAAAAATGCAGTAGTTCAAGAATACAGATAGAGGATCACCTAGATTCAATTATGCAATGGGTGCCTAAAAATGCAATAGTTCAAGAGTACAGAGGGTCACCTAGATTCAATTATGCAATGGGTGCCTAAAAATGCAGTAGTTCAAGAGTACAGACAGAGGGTGCACAGTCAACAAGCGGGCACTCTTTCAGAGGGTGATAGGGTAGATGCGAGTCAAGCAATATGTAAGTGGGTAGGTTTGTAGTTTCATTGGTTACTCACAGTCTCAGTATGCAGGGGCAGGGGGTTAGGGCCTGGGCTCTGGTCAGCTTGGGACAGTCTCAGGACAGTTGCTGGCCTTACCCTCAGGGCCTTCCCAGGAAGGGCCGGCTCTCACCTTCCGGTTTCCGATAGGCTCAGAAGTGTAGTAGGTGGCCCAATCAGCAGGATCCAGCAATTTAAAAAAATTGCTGGAGATCGTTAACATACCTCCACGAGGACTGTGTGGGCCTTTTTCCTTCTGGGTGCTGTGACCAACTGCATCAGCAGTGGTCCGGAGCTCCTGCTCCCAAGGTAGTGCGAGTGATTGGATTTGATGCAAGCTTCCTCACGAAGCCTTCCAGGAGGGCCGGCTCTTGCCTGCTGCCTTCCGATAGGCTCAGAAGTGTAGTGGGTGGCCCAATCAGCAGGAGGCTGCTTTCTGGTGGGGAGGCTGGCCGTGGATGTTCCCACAAGCAACACGGGCGGCCATCTTAGAGGTGTGAACACCTCGTGTGCTCGGATGGCGAAGCAGTGATGCTGGCAGTCAAAAGGAAGGCAGCACAGGTTGTGTGCATAGCGGATGCCTCACTGGTGATAACAGACAATTGTAAAAAGAAATTACATTGACTACCGCGCCTATAAGTGCTAAGAATAGCCCAATATTTTTTTTTTAAAATTGCTGGAGATCGTTAGCATACCTCCACGAGGACTGCGTGGGTCTTTTTCCTCCTGGGTGCTGTGACCAACTGCATCAGCAGTGCTCCGGAGCTCCTGCTCCTGCTTCCAAGGTAGTGCGAGTGTGCTCTTAGGAAAAACTTTGTACTCTGCACAAGGCCAGGTGTACTACACATTGGGCAATAAGAGACAGCATTGCGTGAGGTATCAAAGAGCATACATAACAGCTCTCATTTGACCCTGCCCTAACCATATTGCTCATGTGATTATACCACCTTTTGTCTGTGTCTGGGTGGTGCACATCTGCCAAAGTCTCTAAAATCACAGCCCTATATTGATTGTTCTCTGTCTCTGTTCAGTTTCCCTCTGGTACATGTGATCCCCTAAGTTTGTACATCTGTATCATTTCCACCCCATGCCCTCTTTATATGCCCCAACCATATAAAATAACCAAGACGATAACATATAGAAGAAAGACAAATAAGACAATGAGCCTCATCACGAGTTTGGCGATAACCCTTAAATCCGGCGGTCGCGCTATTACCACCGGAATCTGAAGGTACTATGATGCCCTGCTGCCATAATGTCACAATTGTCTCAGGTATTCCCTCGTCTGCTTCTTTAGATAATGGCAGGGTCGGATTGGCCCCTGTGGAGTGGGGGCCGGTTTCTGGCCATGCCTGGGCTGGTTTGGAGGAAAACAAATGGGAAAAAATATAACATTTTTTTCATTTCTTTTACTTTTCAAAAATCCTTTCATCCTTCTTAGGTCGATAAATAAGTACCAATACAGGTTGGGTGATATTGTATGCATATTTGTTCTATAAAAAAATAGCTTAAGCATAAGTGCTATACAGTAACATATTATCATTTGGCTTTGGATTCCCAGTAATTTAGTGTACTTAAGACCAATGCTATTTGATGCCACTTCCTTTTTTGTCAAGGGTTGAAAGGCTGTGTTTCATTGCTTCCCGCGATGTCACTTTGGTGTGGGGTCAAATGACATCACTTCCGGTGATGCCATCAGAGATCAAGGGCCGTGAGGCGAGGGGTGGGCCACTTTTTTGAGGTGAGGGGTGGGCCACTTTTTTTGGGTGACCGGGCCTATTTCTTGTCCCAGTTCGACCCTGGATAATGGATCCTGTCGTACTCGTGGTAATACTTCACCCTCCTTTAACTTTGTATGGACCGGTCATATGCTCGTCAAGAGCCCTATTTCATATGGGGGTTACCAGTCATAGAGTACAGGGCACCGTTGCCATATCTTCCTGTAAATATGCAGGCATAGTCTTTAAAATAAATAGGGTAAGGTGAATTTCTGTGCTGAATCATTACTTTGCATGGTATACAAATATCGAATATCATTTCACCATCGTTATTAATATCTTCAAACAGGTGTCCCTACGACACCCCCCTCAGTTGCTGGCCGGATGAACACACAAAATTGTACGCCATTCATCTCCCGCCTCATCATTTCCTAATAACACCACTTTGCTATTTGTAATCATTACTGCTTTCAAGTCTAGAGTAATACTGGTACCCGGAGCATGGTCTTGGGAAACTGCTGGCATGAATACATGGCTTGTGTCATATACCAGGCATCCAACTTAACAACACTGTTGCCAAATGCATAAATAAATCTGGGTGCAAGGGTATTCCTCTAGTAGCTCTGTCGCTGTACAATGCTTGTTTTACTGCCACAACCTTAGCATAATATACTCCTGGCATGGAGAATAGTACCACTTCTTTTGTGAATGAAATCAACATATTAATCTTGCTTATGAGGTGCCTGCCTAACAAGTTCACTGGTGTTCCTGTTGAGAACAAGAGCGGGCCTAACACCTCTTGTGTACCTACCTTAATGGGTAAATCGTCTGTAAATGGAACCGGTTTTATTGCCCCAGGGAACTCCGACATATCCATTACCTTTACTGATAAAGGGAAGCAACCTTCCTTTATGCATGAAAGTGTTGCACCTGTATCAACCATGAAAAATAATGATTTGCTACCTATCTTCCCAGCTACCAGTGGTTCCTCTTCTGGATCGGCAGTAACTGACAGGACTGGGCATGTCAGGACTGTCTGTGGGCTGTCCCAATATAGATAGGTGTTCCACGCTGAGAATAGGAAGGGTTTACTGCCCACCACACTGGTCCATGTATAGTACATTACTGTGCCATTCGGCAAAGCGTTTTTTGTCCCATAATTGGGGTGCTGACTGTTGTGAATACGCTAATGCTGTACTTGGTGTGGGGAGTTGTATCTGCTGTGGTAATGTATCCTGAAACAGATACGGTTGCTGTTGCCCCTGTCGGAGCACCTGCGTGGTCCTTCAGCTATACAGGACAATCAGGGGTATTATTCTTGAGGGCTGCTGATATGTTATTGGGACTGTCGGTCTGCTGGGGTAGGCATGGCTATCATATGAATATGCTGGTCTACCTCTACATTCCTGTGCAAAATGGCCCATTCTCCCACATGAGCAACATAGTCCCGACCGCCTAAATCTTCACACTATCCCTCTAAATCCTCCTCCTCTGCCTCCTTGTCCTCCTTGAAACCCCCTCACCCTCATTGATAACCTCTCTGATCTCCTCTGTAATCTACCCACTCTGGTGCCATTCTCTCATCTGCCTGCCCCACAGGTGAGCTCATCATCACTGCTCCTTCTATACTCAACTTTTCTAATTACTTCTGCACTAACTTAGCTTCAGACTTCTGTGTGTTATACACCCCTCTCTTCTCCTGCCTTTGCCTACAGTGATGTACTATAATTGCCTGAATCTCTGCCCATCCATAAGCCTCAATCCCCACCACTTTGTCCAAATCTTTCCGTACATCCTTTGGGAGTATTTTCTTTAGTATACCGTAGAATATTGCTATGTTTTTGTCCCATTGTTCCCCTATTTCAGTCCTCCACATCTCCTGTACTTATATATTGTGAAGGGTCATCATCTTCTTAGTGTGTGCCATAATCAAATGTATATCTGTTGTGTGGGGATAAGCTGCCCTTAAGGCAGCCCATACCTTTGCCTGAAAATCATTAAAGTGTGGTCTATCATTTATCTATTTAAATGTATAGAGCGCACTGCAGCCCAAAGGCATCAAGGCGCTTTACAAGAAAGTGTAAGCAGGCTTCATTGATGGAAAGGCGTTTACATTTGTGGTTACAAAGCAGGTTAAAGAAATTATGCAGGGACCAAAGTAAACTCAGGACAAGCATAACTGACAGAGACTGCAAGAGGTACATGTTGGAGAGTCAAATAAATAGCACCGTTTTGAAGGCTTTGCGAAAGCAATGTGGAGTCAATCATCCTGAGGTGCGCTGGGAGGGCATTCCAAAATGCAGCAGCATGGTAGGGAAGCTCGTTCCGGCTGCCCGCACCCTCCTAGTTTTGGGAGTGGCAATCAGGTTGGTGTAGGCCTTCCTAGTGGGCCTAGAGGAAGATAGCTTTTCAATTCGAGGAGTGAGGTAAGGAGGTGCTAGGTCATAGTGGCATTTATGCACCAATGAGAGGGTTTTGAAAACAATCCTCTCTTTGACCGGGAGCCAGTGCACCTGCCTCCTTATTTTCTAGATGTGGTCCTTCCTGGATATCCCAGTTGCAGCCCTGAGGGCGTTGTTCTGGACCACCTGTAATTTGGCAATGTTTTTCTGGTGGTCCCCACAAGGATTGCATTGCAGTAGTCGAGCCTAGAGCCGATGACTGCCCTGGCAATGGTGAGGCAGTTGGGTGGGGAGAGGAAGTGTCTAGCTGCATTAAGTAACTTGGAGAAGTATGCCAATGAGACAATGGTGCTGACTTGTCTGTTCATATGCAGGTCGGAGCCTAGATAGACGCCCAGGGTTTTGATGGTTTGGGACACTGCGATGGGGATGTTATCTGTGGTGAAGAAGCAGTAATTATTATCCAGTTTGCCCATGGTGGAGGGCGATCCTTTCAGCAGGAGTACAGTTTTGTCACTGTTGAGGCATAACCAATTCTCTGCCATCCAGGATTGGATCCTGGAGTAAATCGAGGTGAGTGTGTTACTATCGACTTCATAGTCACCTGTGAGGGGGATGAGCACCTGTGTATCATCTGCATAATTCGTATATGAGATGCCAAGGGAATCTAAGATGTTGAAAAGGGGCCTGGTATACAGGTTGTAGAGAGTGGGTGCAATGCAGGACCCCTGACGGAATCCACATTTAATGTGACTGGGGGTGGCGCAGGCTGAGTTGGAGAAGACTTTCATGACCCTGTCTTTAAGGAACGATGTGATCCAGGCACACACCTTAGGGGAGAAATTGGCCGAATTGGAGAGATGATGTCTGTTGTGGTCAACCAAATTGAATGCTGCCGATAAGTCAAGGAGTAGGAGGAACGCTGGTTTGCCTGCATCTCTGAGGTCGTCCATTTGATTTTTCAAATCAATGAGAGCCGTTTTAGTGCCATGTCGTGGACGGAAGCCAGACTGCTGGAGGCCCAGGAGGCCGTTTTCCTCAAGGTATTTTTGGACTTGCAGGTAGGCTGCTTTGTCCAGAATTTTCAGAAGGAAGGGGACAGTGATGATGGGCCTATAGTTCCCTGGGACCAAAGGATCAAGGGAGGGTTTCTTGAGGCGTGTACGTACCCAGGCTTCTTTGAGGCAAGTAGGAACATGACCTGCTTGGAAGGAGGCGTTAATGAAAGCTGTTAGAAAAGGGACCAGGATGGGGGCACAATCTTTAATGAGCTGTGCTGGACAGACGACCCCTTTGCAGTTCGAAGGTTTGATTGTTTTGAGAAGGGCAGTGACTTCTGTTTCACTCATTTCCTTAAACTCAAAAGGGGTTGGGTGGTTAGTTGGCTTGGCCTTAGGTTGGTTACTGTTTAAGTCAGTGATCATGTGGGTGATCGCCTTTTGGTGGACAAGAATTTTGGTTTGTAGGTTGTTCAGTTTGTCTAACATAGCCGCTGAATGTTGTTGCACCATTTGACATCCTTTAGAAAAGTAGGAGGGGGGACAGAGGGCTTTTCCAGCCCCCTAAACATTGTGAAGATTTCTTTAGTTCCTGATTTGGCGTTAGCAATTCTAGAATTAAAGGACGCCACTTTGGCCTGAATGATCTGAGATTTATATTCTCTGGATATGGCATTAAAGGCTTGTTTAGCAACTTCATTTTTTTTTTTTTATCCAGGCTGAGAGCACAAGCCTCTTCTTTGAGCGTAATTCCAACAGCTCTTGAGAGAACCAGGCATTGGAATGCTTGGCTTTCTTGGCTTTCCTTAGGGTTAGGGGAGCAATCGTGTCAACGGCTTGGGTGACTGAAAGTTTGAAGGCAATGGCGAGAGTGTCCGGGTCCTCTGGGAAAGGGGGCTGCAGGCTAGGCACATTTAGGTAGGGGGAGATCTTTTCTGCTGTAAGTTGCCGCAAGCTTCTGGTAAGTACCACAGGTAGTGGCATCACCTGAGCCTGAGGTTTTGTTGGAGTGTTAAAGTCAAATTGCAGGCAGGGGTGGTCTGACCATGGATAGGGGTATTACTAGAGAGGTGCACAGAGCAGTTGTGATGACTGATCTAGTCGAGTGTGCGGCCTTTAATGTGGGTTGGCTCAGAGTTATTTTGAGTGAACCAAAGTGAGGAGAGGGCTTTGTGAAGGGCAGTGGCCTGGGTATCTTTAGGATCATGAAGTCCAAGATTGAGATCAACTAAGAGCAGGACTTTGGAGGATTTCTTCAGATTGTCTACCAGGGCATGCAGCAAGGCTTCCTGGAATTTGCTGCTTGGGCCGGGTGGTCTGTAAAATAAGGAAATGGCAATTGTGCAGTTGGCAGAGAGGTTAATTTTGATGGGGAGGTACTCACAGTGGTTACTGAGCTGCCCTTCAATCTTTTGGATGTTAATGGAGTCTCTGGCGATAACAGCGACTCTGCCTCCTCTCTGAAGGGAGCAGACTTGTCTGAGTATGGTGTAATCATCAGGGATGGCGAAGGTAAGAGCAGGGCCAGATGTGTCATTGAGCCAGGTTTCAGTGATCATGAGGAGGTCAATGTTATCCTTGATGATAAGATAATGGATATCTAAGGCATGTGCTGGTACTGAGCGGGCGTTGATAAGGGCACATTTGAGCATGGTGTTGGGCAGGGAGGGGGGTAAGGCAGAGTTAGGGTGAGGCAGTGAGAGTGCAGGGGGGTGTGGCCTGTCAGTAGTTGAAAGATCAGGTAGAGGCATGGGTGGTGACATGGACATACCATCAAGGGCACATATGCTGGCAGCAGGCAAGTGCACAGTGGCACAGTTTGAGGTAGTGCAGCAATAGTATCTATGGCACAAGGGTTAACATCAGGCACAGTTTGAGGTAGAGCAGCAAATGTATCTCTGGCACAAGGGTTAACATCAGGCACAGTTTGAGGTAGTGCAGCAGTAGTATCTATGGCACAAGGGTTAACATCAGGCAGGTGCACAGTTTGAGGTAGTACAGCAACAGTATCAATGGAGCATACGTTAGCAACAGGCAGGTGCATAATATGAGACATTGCAGAGGCGTGGGTGAGGAGTGAGGCACGTAGGCGACTGTTAAGGTTGTCATGAAAGACCAAGTTCTGCTGCGCTTGCTCTGGAGTGGTACTTGACGTGGCAAAAGTACTGGGCTTTGACTTTTGTAGGAGTCTGCGAGATGGTAGCAGCAGGACGGCGGAGAATAGCTTTGTGGAGATTGCTTCAGGTCTACTCCGGTGTGAAGAGTCTCGGAGGGAGGAGTTCTGCCGGTTTGAAGGAGGCATGGATGCCGAGGCGCTGTGCATGCGAGACCTTGATCATGATTATCATCACACATTTGTACCCCTGAGTAACCCGCAATCCTCCAAATATCATCTGCTTGTTCCTAATAATGCTCAAACCAAGCTTTTCGTATCTCTGACTGCTAATTTCATGCGTGATCTCTGCTTTTCAAATGCATATATCCACTTGCCCACTCCTGCTGTGACCAATGGCAATGCCTTCATCAAACTGGTTCTATCCATGTGTGGCCACGGCATGTATTGTGCTCCCCTTGGGTCTTTATGTAACAATGGAAGTTGTGTACCTGTCTGTTTGGCCAATGACGCTCTCCCCCTCTCTTCCCTTTTATAGACCACAGGTTACCTGGTTGCATTCTGAGTGGTGGTCCACATAGGATCTCTATGCTTGGTGTCACCCTGGGTGGTATTTCTTCTCTCTGCTTCTCATCTGTTCCCCATTCCTAATCCTCTGCTACTCCTGCATCTGTATTTCATCTTAACGACTTGTAATCTAAACTATCAGCACACTGTGGCCCAGCTTGAGGCTTCTCATCTCTGTAACCATCATCCTTCGTTACCTGTACATCCCTAATCACTGGGCTGTCGACGTGAGATAAAATATCACCTCCTCTCCACTCATCTATACCTTCTGGCACTCTTTGCCCTTCTCCCTGTCCTAGTGTTACTCGCGCAAGCTCTGCCTCCACCATGTGTAGCACTGTTTCTAAGTCTCTCAGTGCCCTGTTCTATGTATCCATAACTAATGGGTTGCATGTTCTATTCACTGCTGACGGCTGTGGGTTGTTTTCATAGGTGGCAAGAGCTCACTGTCATGAGGCTGCAGTGGGACATACTTGGGATTAGTATAACCTGCAGCTTCTTGCATGGGGTAACATCCCTGTGCGGGCAGCAGGGCTGTGGGGGTTGTAGATGCATCACAGGGGGCAGGTATTACACAAGGTGCAGGGGTTACACAGTGTTCTGGGGTTAAGTTTTTCATCCCTTAGGCTCTTCAGGGACATCTTCTAAATCCTAAACTATCCTCCACAGCTCCCAAATGATCTGCCTGTTCCATAACTTTCTCCCCTTATATTTCACAACTAGATATGTGTGAATATGGCCCAACACATCCCTTGTTACAGTTTTTATACATCCCTCCCCTTGTGGCAGCAACCCACTCATGATGGTACTTAACAATCTTTTCCAGTTCAGCAGAATCATGGTACATATATGTAAGAGTGGGATAAGGGTACTTATGCTTACTTCTAGTTATGCACTTGTAATAACATTTCGTTTCCCAAATAATCATCCAGCAGCGTAGATCTACCCCACCCTCCCAATACTGGCCACACTTCCCCTCCCTTTTCTTCTTGCCACCAACACCACACCCTTATTACACCACACATCTCTTCACACAACTCAACAACTGTCACTTCACACTAAAAATTCCATAAACACCATAAACCACAATTCAATAAAACACAATTATATACAAATGGTTTAGACCCTTCCTCAGCCTCCTTTTAGACACAAGGGAATGTACCTCCTTACACCCCCTATGCCGAATTAAGGGATCCGAGGCCCACTATATAATTGCCTATACAACAAAATCACACCTATTTACATAATAGTTTAGACCCTTCCTCTGTCCCCTTGTCTTGGGATGACAGAATGTCCCCTTCTCACACTCACTTTTGTTGAGTGGAGGGATCCTAGGTCCTTCATATACGGGACTTCTACTCTACTTGCAGTGCTGCCTTTCACCAACAATGGAGGAGATCCAGTTTTTCTCTCTTTTCTTTTTCTCATAGTATACTACTGTGACGCCACCTTTCCCCTCGACGGAGGAGATCCCTCTGGCCACCTCAATATAAAACCAATATATATCACCATGTGATCTCTTACACTCCACACACTCCCAATCAACTCATTCCACACCTCCATACATTATTTTCTCTCACAAAGGTGCCCTAACATCTATGCACATTCCCAATCACTTCCAATACGGTGTAACCCGTCAATGACCTGCACACTGCGTGCATGCACCCCGCTCCAAAGAAAAGACAGTCCGTTTGACAATACGGTGCTTGTGAACCACTTCAAGTCATACACAGGGTACTGGTCACTGCAGACGGGGGCGCTGCAAACCATGTTGCGAAGCTGTGGCACCCCAACCTCACAGCGAGTCTGGGATCACGTCAGGGTCAACAAATTGTAAAGAAGGACATGACCCAAAACCTAAATGATAAAAATAATCCAAAGGCCAAATAACCACTGCACTGATTTGCAAGGGAAACAAGGTTTATTACACGCAAAAGTCTCAGCTGGTCTCATAGAACCGAACTTGCATGCAGCTCATCATGCCCCAAGAAGTTTCAGGTTATATAGCGAAAAACTGCATATTAGCCTTCATAGGTTAAAATGTGATCCCACCACCCTCATTGCCTACCACCTATATGACATGCTAATACCCCTACTGATAAGCCACGCCTTATTTAAACCCATTCCCCTTTCTAATTGGCTCACTACATCGTCAATATTAAATCCAGGTACAGGATTGGCTAATGAGTACATTGATACACTAATAAATCATGAATGTCACGTGATGTGCACCCCTCCGATACAGACTCGGTAGAAATGTCAGGTGAGGCCAACTCTGATTTGATAATACAATAGGCCATCTCATTACACCAGACACTGCGGCATACACAAGCTGCACCCTCGACATTGTACGTAATTTATTGGCATCACCTCTGCTCCTCTGATTCCAAAAATCAGTGTGTTCCAGACAAGACTCCCCTTTATCTCTGCTAAACCCCAGGTACCCAGTAATGACTTGATCAGGGCACTACTCTTGAGCTCACATTTCAGGGATGTATTTGCTTTGGTTATGCATCTTCGTGTAGTTCAAATAGGATGACCGCTCATTGGGTGAGGGCAGTACTGCTCTAAATCTTTCCCATGCCATTTGGTATCACAAACCCCCAGGCCTTGTTCTGATGAAAAATCCTTAACTTCCCTCCCCACATCTAACATTCCTTTCCAGCACCTTGGAAATCGGCAGCTTGATTCAATTAGTGTTTGGCTGTGCAGCACGGGTGCCTCTGACCTTGGCTTCTCTCTTTGGCGATGGAAAGGAAAAGTGTCTTGTGGCTGAGCTAAACAGAGTCGCAGCTCCACATCAGGATCTTCATTCTCATAATTGTGTACTAGCACTTGATATCCAAAATGGCAGCAATCTTGCCATGTCGACCCACTGACATCGAATTTATCACATCACCTTTCTTATTCCATCTTCGCTCTCTACACTTACCTCAATCCTCTTCCTGTACCTTATGCAAGACATAACATCATGTACTACTTCTAAACAACGGGCCTATAATACACTGCCCTATCAATAAATGTAAATGTGTTTCTCTTGCTGTGTTTATACGGGTTATATCTAATGTGTGTCAAAACAAACTATAAGTGATACATGTGCCTTCTGCGTGCAAAACAAAATCTGCTTGCACAGCGGCGCTTGTTAATAGGTCTTTCTCAGCCTGACTATTTAACCTGGCAGTGATGCACTATATGCATGCCAACAGACTCTCGACATCTCTGGTCTGATAATTCTCTCTGCCACATTCTTCCAATGCTCTGCTGCATTGCCCATTGCTGCTTGTCTTCCTCTCTTCACACCTCCTCCCAGCAACAGGTATCACTCCTCTTCTCTATCCATCTTCAATTAATTAGCCCCATGGCTTCACTGGCGGGTTGCAAGGGTGCTACATCATCACAAAATACATGGTTATAAGGGTGTCGTTAGGCCATTTGTGTGGCCTAACAGTCGGTCAAACCAATTGGGACATTGGCACCACAGGCTCGTTTGCATGACTATCATGCTGTATGATTTGAAGAAATGTAATGGGGTGCCAGCACATTGTGCTGAACATGGGTGTTTAATATTGGTACAACAGAGGTTGTAGCCATGTGTATAAACAAGGTCAAGGCTGTACAATGGCTGTACTTTTCAATTGATGAGGTACAGTTTGGAAGGAAGCTACAAAGAGGGAGCTCTATGATGGCAATCATTTGGGAACTAGGATCCAACAGAATTCTAAATTGCTGAATTAAACAAAGGATTTTTCCCACCGTCATGCCGAATATTCTTCCTGACAACCACATTTCAGTTTGACGCTCACACTCAAAATAGATAAGAAAATAGCATGCTTTCTTCATCATTTTTTGGGAGGGATATGTAAGAAGTTATTTCTTTATTTTTACATTTCTTTTTTTTCTTTAAATGTAGGTCATTTTATTCATCACTGTCGACCTTGTCAAACCATTATTTAATGCATTCACAATGTCTCAGACACATCTTTGGTAGTGTGATTTGTCGTTCATGAAAACTCTTACTGCGATCATAACTATCTCTTCCCACTGCCACGCGCTTTCTCTTTTAGCTAGCCAGGATATGGGTGCTCCATGCCTCTCTACCCCTCAAAATGTGTTCAGCCGGGAATCGACTGACTCATTTTTTGGGATTCTCTTCACCCTCAGCATCCTTCCCCTTTTCCTACTCCTGGCCCTTTCTAAGTGAGACACAAGAGTGTCATCTGTAAAAAAGATTTATTTCCCCTTCTTTTCTGTGTACGGGTGACAGCACAATTTTCCCATGGGGGGATGTGAAAGTATCATGAGTAATGAAACCCTTTAATGGCGTGATTAGCTCAAGATACATCCCCAAGTCTTGGCTGAACGCAGTTATAGTCCCAATATACAAAAAAGGGGACAGAGAGTGGCCTAAGAACTACCACCTTATCTCCCTACTAGATTGCACGAGGAAGATATTCGGGAAGATAATTCTCAATCAATTGCAAGAATGCATGGATGATAACTATGTGCTGAGCGACCTGCAAGGCAGTTTCTGCGCCAAAAGGGGAACGATTGACCACTGTTTCTTATTGTTTACAGTGATCCAGAAATATACGTAATACGCAAAATTAAACTATATATATCCTAATTCTGGACCTAAAAACCACATCTGACACAGCGTCGAGGAACACACTATGGCAGATTTTAAGAAACCTTAACATACCCACTCAACTTTTAACCTCCATAATGCTGGTATATGGGGAAAACCAAGCCATTGTATGTTATGGCTTGGGGGGGGGGGGCAGACTAACACCTTCTCTGTTAACAAAGGGGTGAGACAAGGATGTGTCCTTCTTGTTTTGTATCTATATTCTGGAGATAATAAACGCCCTGGTGAAGGACTGTTTCGACCACCCAAAGATGGCATCCCTGGGGATCTCCGCTCTCTTCTATGCGGACAATGCTGTCATCCTGGCCACTACACGGATGGGCCTGAAAAACTCATTGAACATCTTTCTGTCAAAATGCAAAGACTTGCACCTCGAAATGAATGCAGGAAAAACAAAAGTTATGGTGTTCAAACCACAGTCTGTCAAGTAATGCTCCATGCCAATCCAAGCCAACAAAGTCAAGCTGAAGCAGGTTAAACATTTTGACTATCTGGGCGTAAGATTTCAAGACTCAGGGTCATGGTAACAACAAATTCTCAAATCTGGGATTACTCTGGAAAAATACAACGGGGTAATACAACTATCACACAGAAAGCACAGTAGTGGTGCAATATCCCTGGCATTGGAACTATACAAGAAACAAGCTATATCTGCAGCCTCGTATGGCTCTGAACTCTGGGGATATGCAACCATCAGGAAACTAGCAAGTATAGAGCACACATTCTTGAAACAACGGGTGCTTTTTCTGGCTAGCACTCCTTCATCGCTGTTACAGCTTGAATTTAACATTGCCCCGCTATGTGATCTAATCGAGTTCAAATGGGCATTATACTGGGAGCGACTATGGAAAAGAGACAAACCACGTATTATCTCTGAATGGAGTGTATAAGGTCAAATAAGTCACACATCTGAAACACACATTTAGGTGGGAATAAGTGACGTGAGAAACCAATCTAGCTCCTGCCCAGATATAAGGTTACAGAATTTGAAGAAGATGCTAACAACAAGAAGCAAAGAGAGATTAATGAACAAAGCTGCTATGCTAAAACTGGGCCCATATTATTTATCTCGGCAGCCAACAGGCGATCAGTACACCTACCGTGACCACATTTCACCTCCTTTCGAATGATCATTATCCATTCACCTGAAACTTGGGACCCTACATATCGCATTCTTCACCAGAGGGTGGCACACAAATGCTTCTGCACTGTGCCCAATGTGCTAAGTAGCAGAAGAAATGCTAACTCACAATTTATTGGCATGCCCCCTCACAATCATTCTGAGACAATGTTATCTAAAGCGAATACTAAACGATCTGAGGAATAGTCGCACAAATGATGCTGTCAAGCTCCTTAGAGAGTCCCCTTCATCCACATGTAATTTTCACAACTGCCAGATATACCCACAGAGCGTGGTTGCAAAGATCAAAAGCTCTAAAGACTCCAAGGGCAGGATTCTAGCCTACTCAGCCTTATGGTACAGCTACCGTGGCTGCAAGTGTACTCTCCCCGTTAGCAACCACTTGGTGGTGACGTGTTAGGATCCCTGGCCCACCTCAAGCGAGACATAGTCTGTGTTTTTATTCATCTTACTGGCGTTTGGTATTTAATTATTTTTGCTGTTCTTTGAATGAAGGTTTTTTTTTTATCAATTGATGCTCCATCTTTTTTTATCATATTTTTAGTCAATTGCCCATTTATAATCTTAACTTTGGAAACTGTAATGTATTTTCACTGAAGCATAACTTGAAGGTTTGTATACCGAATAAAAGTGTGTTTGATTGATTGGTATTATGAGTCAGACACAGACAACCGGTTCAAGTTTTATCAACAAAGTTGTATTAACTTAAAAAGGCAGGGTGGCGTAATGCCTATCTTGCCCTATGCGAAGGTGGTATGTCCCTACCTAACTAAGGATAGTCTATGTCAGGAAGTTCAAAGTAAAACATCTGTTTGTGCCCAAAAACCTATGCTTGCCCTCACAACTAACTGCATACAGTGTGTAGGGATGTCAGCATCAAAAATGAATAGTGTTTAACGTATAGTTCAGAGCTTCTTCTAGCCTCTTGGCTGGCAATCAACTCCCCTTCCCCAAGTTCAAATTAGTTCATCAAGTACAAGGGTTCCCTTCCCTTAGAGTTTTTCCATTCAGGGCAACTGGTCTAGGCGCAGTTGTTGGACCATACTGTCCACCCTCCTTGACTGCTTTTCTATTAACATCAGTCCATTGCTTCTCCTCAGGAGTGAGGCTTATCTCGTTCACATGTATCACACACTCCTGACACTGCATTGTGGCTTGGTTGGCTACCATGCACTTGTTACACTTTCTTATGTCTCCTTGGCTCTTGCCAATGCGTGTTTCCTTATATTTTCTTATAGTTTCTCATATCATGCATACAACTCATTATGCTCTCTTGACTTTGCTCGCACTTGTTTCCAGTTAATGCAGTTCATCATTTCAATGTAGTTCAAAAACTTCCTTTCAGTAAGATTCACAATCTTGCTTTCACTCCTTTCAAAATGCACAGATATTCCCAATTTGCTTTCAGTAGGTTTGGTATTCAAAATGCCTTTAAATCTGTTTCAACTTGCTTTCGTTTCAGTCAGTATTTAAAATGCCTTGTTGTCGCTTTAACTTGCTTTAATTTCACTCTGTATTCAAAATGGCTGGCTTTCCATTTATATTAATGCCCATAGCTCTATTTCTATGACCGCCTGCCAGCCCTGTGTTCTCCCTTCTGGTTGCAATCACTGGTTGGTCTTAAGCTCCTTGTGAGGTCCTTCACCACCAGAGGTCTCTAGCTCTCTCCCCACGGTCCCTCGCGTCTTCTTCCAATAGTCTTCTGTGGCTCGTGCACACCGAGCCGTGCTTCCTCTGCGACGCAGGACTCGCACAAACGTTTCCCTCTGTCTCGCCGGCCTCCTTCTTACGGCTCACCACCGGCCTCCAACGTACTGTACCTTTGCTTCCCGCTGCATACGCTCTGCACTTTTCCACGTGTCTCAAGCAGTGCTCCTGCCACACCGGCGAGGTCTGCCTGCACCCAGCAGTTTGTGGCCATTCTCCCACAGCTGACTCCAGTTGTTTCAGGCTTTCAGCTTTTAAAGCACCCACCTCCATTCTCATTACAAAAATGACTACACCGCTCATCAGCAAAACGGAAGTCCTGGTTTGCTCTTGTTGTCCTCCTCATAGCAGTACTTGGCTGGAGGTGATAGGTGTTCGTTTTCACAAAATGAGGATGTGTTGGTCTAGTTGTCCTCTTGTTTGTCCCAGTACCATACGGATGCAATTTGGGGAATACTTTAGGGAAATCACAAAGAAAGGGTTGACAAAAGTCTATGAAGGCTTGAGGGATGGAGGGTTCTTGGTGAAAGGAAAATGAGGGATACCATGTGTCACCTAAGGATGTCCTCTCCCCGATTCCCAAGTCCCATCCACCCAGATGATCCTCCCTTGCATATCCACCCCCAGGGTCAGGGCCCAACAGCGATGGCTTTTCCCTGGCCACTTGAGGGTACTGGGGGTAAAGAAGTGTGGACTCCCTAAGGTTCCTCACAGAGACTCCCCAGTGATAACTGGTTTTGGGGTAACATTACTCTTCAGGCTTTTCCCTTCATTTGTCTGCCCCCCATTCTGCCTGTAACATAGTACTGCCACACTCCCATTCAGTGCCACACAGTTGCTGTAAGATGATCCATAGTATTAGTGACAGAACTTACTGAACCATTTCCATGATAATTGCATGGTACTTTGATTTAGTATATTGTTTAAGTACATCTATTGCTCATATGGTTTGAAAGCCCATGTTTTGTACAGCTGCAGGTGCCTTATTTAATGCAATTATCATGCATGCTGTGTCCTTGTGTGGTTTAAGTTAGTGACCAATGACCTCACTTTAGGTTTATGCCACTGATGCTGCTAAGCAGATTGGTTCCATGATAGATACACTGGGCCTCATTACAAGTATGCCAGTCTGGAAATAGGGTTGCCAGTAGTTCTGTACCAGCACCTTTTTCTGCACCGGCATAGTCTGAGTTGTGATGCCGGTAACACCGGCATCGCAAGTGACTCGCCGCATCAGGGTACACAGTTGCCGGTAACTGCAGAGAGACACGGCAGCCATGCCTGAGAAACCGCCATGGTGTCAGTAAGTGCACATTCCAAGGTGCACAGACACGCAATCACTGGCATGTACGTGCTGGTAACAAAGCGAAAACGATGCCGGAAACACCGGCACCACGGCCCAGGCATTAAGTGGATTTTGGTATGTAGAAACATGCCAAAGGTGCACAAAATCAGCACAGGTGGTCGCAATGGGCTGGGCAACAGCACAAAATGATCGCTCCCACACCCCACACCCCTTCCAACACCACAATGCTAGCAAAGGCTGTAGCTGTACTGGAGCTGGAGTCCATGCCTGCAGAGCTATTACTTGATGAGGCATGGAGGTGAAGGATGCAGCAGAGGCACTTGAGGAGAAGGTGAGCTATCATGAGCCATCAAATCCCCAATGTCCAGCAGGTAGCAGCCCGCAGGCAGCCACCAATCCCTTGCTTAAGGGCCACACCATTTAGCCTCAGCCAAGGTCAGATCCACACCCTGTACCGGCTAGACAGGGACACCATCACATCAATAGTGGACCTGATCCATGACGACCTGGTCAGCCTGATCAATATCCGAACATCCATCCCCCACTTGCAGAAGGAAGTGTCCGTGCTACACTTTCTAGCCACAGGCACATACCAGAACACTGTTGTGAGCCGCATGGCATCTCGCAACCATGTTTTTCCTGTGTGCTTTTCTAGGTGATTGATGCACTCTTGTGTCACGTACGATACCACAACAGCATACCCAGAACTGCAGACCAGGTAAATGTCACAAAAATATCCTTCCATGCCCTTGCAGGCATGCCTAACTTCATTGGTGCCTTGGATTGCACACATGTGGAGCTGGTGGCCAGGCATGCTGTGGAGCTGGTGGCCAGGCATGCTGTGGAGGCAGTGTGCCACAAGAGGAAGCTGTTCCATTCACTGAACATGCAGATGGTATCTGACGCCTGCCACCTCATCACCCATTGTTGTGCAAAATTCCCTGGCTCAACACATGACTCCATGGTGCTGCAGAACTCCACGCTGCCTCGATACATGGCACGACACAGTGGACAGTGTTCCTGGCTGCTGGGAAAATCTAACTACAAGGCCATGTGCAGTGTTGAATTGGGGGTGGGGGGGGTAGACAGCATAGCATACCTTGCTTCTGCATGAGTCTAACTACAAGGCTATGTGCAGTATCGAATTGGGGGGGGCAGTAGACAGCATAGCATACCTTGCTGCTGGGTGAGTCTAACCACAAGGCCATGTGCAGTGTTGAATTGGATGGGGGGCAGTAGACAGCATAGCATACCTTGCTGCTAGGTTACTCTAACTACAAGGCCATGTGCAGTGTTTAATTGGGGGCAGTAGACAGCATAGCATACCTTGCTGCTGGGTGAGTCTAACTACAAGGCCATGTTCAGTGTTGAATTGGGGGGCAGTAGACAGCACAGCATACCTTGCTGCTGGGTGAACCTAACTATAAAGCTATGTGCAGTATTGAATTGGGGGAGTAGTAGACAGCATAGCATACCTTGCTGCTGGGTGAGTCTAACTACAAGGCCATGGTCAGTGTTGAATTGGGGGAGGGGGCCGTAGACAGCATAGCACACCTTGCTGCTGGGTGAGTCTAACTACAAGGCCATGTGCATTGTTGAACAATGGCCCAGTAGGACACCCATGACCAGTGGAGTGGATGTTCATACTGCATGCACAATTCCATTATTACGTCTACTGCAATTCCTAGAAACAATTACAAAACGTGCATGTATGTGCACAAAGACCAGATGGGGCACCAAAAGGGCAAGGCAGATCAAGACTGAGAGCAAGGGACATCATTTCCGACAAATGTAAAACAAGTAAAACTCAGACATTGAGGGGGAGATGACCCTACTCAGTGTTGTGAGTGCATGACATATGCAAGTGTGTGATGTTACTAAAGGTACAACTCCTTGACAGGCATGTCACCAGGTATGCAAAATATCCATTGCAGACATGACTACAGCTATCCTGTACAGCGATGCACCACACCATATTGACAACGACAAGCAGAAACAGAGTCAAGCACACCCACAACTCATGTTGCACAGCCAGAGAACAGTGAATCTCCCACCAACAATCCACATTTTGGCTACACACAAATTGGACAGGTACACTACAACCACACAATTACACATGCATATCATGGAAAAGCTAAATATACCGTTGTACGTGGGCAAATAGCTGGAATTGGTTTGTAACACATAATTTACATTGATTACTTGTGTGTCAGTTGTAGAAGAAGGGTCTGTGGTCATGTTGTCCTTGAATGATCCATGTGAATGCCACTGCACAGCACATCCCCCACCTGTATTCTGACAAAGTGCCATTCTGCTACCCGGAAATGGACATATGGTAGCTACACTCAATATTGATTTTGCATGTATGTCCCCTAAACGAACACTGTACAGCATGTGCCAACATGAAATGACCAGGAAATTGACATGTACACTTTCTGTTGCTCCCATGCAGGTGATGCTGGGTATCGCCTGATGCCAGGGTTGATGACCACCATCAGGCAACCCAACAACATCCATGAGCAGACATACAATTGTGCCCATGTACGTACTCGCTGCACCATAGAACAGACATTTGGCCTGTTGAAGGCCAGGTTCTGCTGCCTCAGCATAAAAGGGGGAGGACTGATGTACAGCCCTGAAAAGGTTGAGAAAATAGTGCTTGTCTGTGCCATGTTGCACAACATGTGCATCAGGCACAACATCCCCCTGTCCCCAGACATGGACATGCAGCCATCAGAGGCTGAGGAAGACAGTGACGATCTGTTGAATTTAGGAGTACCCTCCTGTTGAACTTTCAATAGCCACGAGCCCCGCACAGATGGAGGGTGTGCCACAGGCTCTGTGGTGGTGTCCCTGACAGGGACTGGCTGTGGATGGGCGGGGCAGATGGGGAGCAGGTACAAGTGGATCTTGGTCACCTGGCCCAAGACCAACCCACCTGGTGCTTTCCTGGTTGTCGCTCTTTTTCCCACTTAGCAAGCCCCACCCATCTTATGCCTTCCTGGTTGCCACTCGTTTTCCCTACTTAAGGAGCCCTCCAGCCTCTTTTCCTTTGCATATGGGGAGCAGGTGCAAGTGGATATAGGTCACCTAGCCTAAGCACTGACCATCTTCTTAGCCCTGCCTCTTCCTTCCTGTTCTTAACTCTTAGATCAAGGGTGTCTCTCGCCCGGGTGTCCGAAACGAAGGGATCATGAAGAAAAGGGCAATTTCTGTTTGGACCTGTTCAGACCAGGCGGATCCAGGGCCAAAACCCCTGCTCAGACAGCAGGTAAGCATGCACCAAGATTTCTCTCTCAGGCCATCTCCACCCCTGCTCCCCCTGTGATGTTCCTTTGCTTGTGCCACCAAGCCCCTTCTCACACACAGGTGTTGCCTGTTTGCTTAATTCTTCTAGCCTGCTCTCCCTCACCCCCTCCACCCTACCTCTGCAGGAGTCCATCCTTAATTTTCATGACCTGTAAGAATGTCATTGTATTTTCCCTTGTTCCCTCCCTTGCCTTGAAGCGCTTTGAAACACATTGTGTATAGGCACTATATAAATAAACAATCATATCATATCATGGAACTATGAGCCTCATGCTTTGAGACACTTTTACAGCTCCCCACGGGCAACCCCTGTAATATGAGGTAAGCAACAAAACCTCTGATTGTTGTTCAGTTCTCTCACCTTACTATCATTAACACAATGAAGTTTCCATGAGTGTGTAGAGCTTGGGTTGCAGTCATTCTGCTCGGTATCAAAATCCGCAACCCATTTAAAATGATGCCCTGGCCTGGGCTGAGGTGTGTGCCAACTCGCCTGCGGCCGCAGTGCCACATCCACAAGCGAGTCCGTGAAGCACTGGTCCCCCTGAAGAGGAATGACTAACCCCCCCCTCTTAAACTGAATGTGGTGGAGAAAGACCCCAACCTCCTTAAATCGAGCTTAAAAAATGTAGTGGGGTGATTACTGCCTTCAAATGTACAGAAAACTAGAAATCATATAAAGTCAGAATGTTTAAATAATTAAAGACTTATTAATTAGTACATGTTAAGTATATTATACTAAAGAACTAGGTTTGAAATAGACCAGGTGTGAAGATATGAACAGAAATAGGGAAATCCACCATTTTGTGATAGATCAGGCAATTTTGTAATTTGGGCAGCCATCTAAAATGGATGCTGTGAATTCAAATAGTGAATGTCTGTGAAACCATGTTGAAATTAAAAAGAATTACCTCTTGTTGGTTAAATAAGAGTTCAGGAGCCAGAGACGGGACTTTCCGGACTCTTATCTATAATCTTAACATTTGATTGTGTGGGATCGAGCTAATAGTTTATTTATTTATTTACTCATATTTTTAATGCACACAGCAGCCTTGGGACATTGTGGCACTGTTACATATACATCTCTGGTTACAGAAAAATGCTTAGTAGTTACATGGGCACTTTACATTACATTTCATGTTCATGTTCATGTTTGCGTTGCATAGTACAGTTCAGGCAGAAAGTATATGCATTATAGATAAATTGGGGTTAATTAGAGAAATTAGGTTAGCAGCTAGTGGGTTGGCATGGTTCTGGGACGTGATGGAGCGGGGGGGTTATGTGAATAGTGTTGTTTTGAGAGATTTGTGGAAGGTGAGTAAGGAAGGTTCTGCTCTTAGTGCGTTGGGAAGGGCATTCCATAGTTTTGGTGCTATATGTGGGAAGCCAATGCCTCTGGCGTTTGTCCTTTTTATGGCGGGTACGCAGAGTTGGTTGGCGAGGTGGCTTCTTGTTGGGTGGGCTGAGATGTTTTTGGATATAGTTTTTGATAGATAGGATGGGGCAGAGAGATTAATGCAATTTTGTGTAATGGTGAGGATTTTAAAATTGATCCATTCCTTGACTGGGAACCAATGTGCTTTGCGTCTGGCCTATGATATGTGGTCACTGTTCAGAATGTGTAGGGCTGCGCGGAGCGCGTTGTTTTGTGTAATTTGTAGTCTATTGATGTTTTTTGGGAGGTGCCTGCCAGAAGTGCATTGCAATAGTCGAGTCTGGCTCCTATCGTGGCTCTGGCTATGGAGAGGCAGTTTTTGGTGGTTAAAAAGGGCTTCATGGCAATTATGACTTTTGTGGTGTGGGCAGAGGCGGAAGATATGGCACTGACCTGTCTTGTCATCGAGATTGTGGAGTCTAAGTAGATGCCAAGGGTCTTTACAGATGTGGAGACAGGTATTTCAGTGAGGTCATGTAGAGTATTTAGTATTGAGTTTGGAGAGGGTTTCCTTGGGGCCCAGGATGATAATCTCCATTTTATCCCTGTTTAGGCAGAGACCATTGATTGCCATCCAAGTTTGAATGGTGGCATATATCTGAAGGAGAGTTTCTGAGTCGTGGTCGTAGTTCCAGTGAGGGGGAGGAGGACTTGGGTGTCGTCGGTATAGTTTGTGTAAGCTATGTTGAGCGCGTTCAGTAAGTCAAAGAGAGGTTTGGTGAACAGGTTTTAGAGGGTGGATGCAATACAAGAGCCCTGGGGTACTCCACAGTTAATGGTGGTGGGTGCTGCGTGGGCTTGGTCAGAGTAGACCTTCATGGCCCTTCCTTCAAGGAAGGAGGTAATACATGCGGTGGGAGGTGAGGATGTCGTGGTCAACAAGGTAAAACGCGGCAGAGAGATCGAGGAGGAGCAGGAGAGCCGGTTTGCCGGTATCATTATTTTGGTGATTTTGTTTTTAAGATCTAGGAGGGCGGTTTCTGTGCCATGACCTTTGCGGAAGCCTGATTGTCTTCTGCCTAGGTTTCCAGATATTGTTGAATTTCGATGTTGGCAGCTTTGTCGAGGATTTTGAGGAGGAAGGGAACGATAGTAATTGGGCGATAGTTCTTGGGGCAGGCGGGGTCTAGGGTGGGTTTTTTAAGAGTGGGCAAACCCATGCTTCTTTTAGGTCTTGTGGTACAATTCCTGTGGAGAAGGAGGCATTAATGAATGCTGTGACGATGGGGGTGAGTGAGTCTGCACATTCTTTAATGATGGTGGGGGACAGATGTCCCCTTTACAGGTGAGGGTTTGATGTGTTTGAGAAGGTTGGTCACTTCTGTCTCGGTGACTTCTCTGAAGACGAAGAGGGGTGTTTGTGAGTGAGGACTAGGTAGAGAGGGCGGGTGTGGAGTGTCCTGGTGGGGAAGGGCTTTGCGTTGTGTATTTATCTTTTCTTGGAGCATTTTAACTTTGTTGAGGAGGGCGTCTTGAATGCTGGAACACCAGGCTTTGTCTTTGGTGATTATGTCTGGGGTGGTGGTGGAGGCGGTGATATCTTTGAAGATGCTGCATATTTCCCCAGTTTTAGAGTTAGCTTTGGAAATTCTTTGGTTAAAGGGTTCTGATTTGGCTAGGAATATGGCTTCATTATACGCGGATTAAACCTATTCGAATTTGTTTAAGGAAGATTGGTTGGATGCTGCTTGCCAGTGGTCTAGAGCTTGATGCTTTTTAGTGCGTAGGGCTGAGAGATCTTCTGTGAACCAAAAATTAGAGTGTAATGATTTTTTCTCTTTTTTGTCTTCAAGGGGAGATATGGTTTCAATTGCTTGGGTGAGCATGTGTGCATATGTGTTGGCAAGAGAGATGGGGTCGTTGATGAATGGAGGTTTGAGTTCAGGGATATCGAAAAGTGGGGCTAGGTTGGTTTTAGTTAATTTTCTGGAGCTTCTGACTTTGGCAGGTGGGGCATATGACAGTGTCTTGCATTTCTGGATGGTGAGAATAACAAATTGGATGAGGTGGTGGTCTGTCCATGGGAGGGCAGAGATGTTGGTGATGGATGAGGTGCAGTTGTGGTCTACGATCCAGTCAATGGATCGGCCTTTGCAATGGGTGGGTGCAGCGATTTTATGTTCAAATCCAATGTGGGTAAGGGCTAGAGAGGCAGCTGCTTTGTCCTTAGGGTTGTGTAGGCCTAAGTTAAGGTCACCGAGTAGGTTTGTTTTGGTAGAGCTTTTCATGTTATTGCCTACGATCTGGAGGATGTGCTTTTGGAAGAGTTGAGGTGGGCCAGGAGGTTTATACGTGATTACAATGTTTATGCTACAGTTGGGGGAGATTGATAGTTTAGCAATGAGGAGCTCAGCGTTTTCATTGCATTGTTGGCTATCAAAGTCTAATGGAGAGGGTGTCTTTGAAGATGAGGGCTACCCCTCCACGTTTGGAGGTTTTGCGGTCTTGTCTCAGGATACTATATCCTTGGGGGATGGCAAGGGAGAGGGAGGGGCCTGATTCTTCATGTAGCCGAGTTTGAGGATAGTGATGAGATCGTTGATCGCTAAGGCATGTGCTGGAAGGGATCAGGTGTTGATAAGCGCACATTTTAGTTCAGTGTGGGGTGGTGTGGGTGGATTCTTGGTGTGAGTGTTGCAGCTATGGCTTGGAGGTGTGGTTGGTGGGTGGGTGTGAGGAGGTGAGGGGGTGGGGGTGGGCTCAGTGTATGGGGTGTGGGGGTGGATGTTGGGTATCTTGTGTTGTGGACGGTGTATTTGTGTAGTAGGAGTGCGCAAGCTAAGTCTGATGTTTATGAAGTTGATAAAGGGTGGAATGCTGCGGTGAGTGTTGTGTACTTTGGTGTGGAACCTGAGTCTGCAGAGCCTCTGGTGGACGATGCTGTGATCATAGAGTTTGATGGTGGGTGGACTGGGTTGCGAGTTAAGGGATAGGCATGAGGTAGGATGACTGAGGTCTAGTGGAGGTGCTGCAACAGTGTGCATGGGCGACATGCTGCAAATGGACCAAAGGGCGAGTGTGATCAGATGGATGGCAGGGTGAATGAAATGAGGTGAGGTGCTCTGGGGTGGTGACGGTAGTAGGCAGGGCCTGAGAGGATGCATTTGTGGTGTGAGGTAGAACAGATTACAAAGTGGCAGGTGTGGCATGTGGCAGCAGTCAAGATGCAATTTAAGAGTATGCTAGTTCAGTAGGTGGCAGTTCACGGTAGGCAGTAAGAACTAGGCTATTTCAATATTGGGGCACCTCGCAATAGGCAATTAGAAAATAGGCTATTTCAATGTTGGGCACTTTACAATAGGCAATTAGAAAATAGGCTGTTTCAATATCGGGCACTTCACAATATGCATTAGAAAATAGACTGTTTCAATATTGGGCACTTCACAATAGGCAATTAGAAAATAGGCTGTTTCAATATTGGGCACTTCACAATAGGCAGTTACGAATTGCAATTAGCATAGTGTATAGTAGGACAGAGAGCGGTAGTCTGTATTAGCCAGGGTTTGTATCTAGTAGAGACAGCTCAGCATTGCTTTGCAGGAGAGCATTGAGTTAGCCATCAAGCTATGCTGTGGGCATTGCAATGAGCGTGGTGATGACAATGCTGTGGGACAGCGTTTGGAATAGAGGAGGTCTAGGGTGCGCCCGACATGCTGTGGGGTGTCCCACTAGGACAAACTTTTTTTTTGAGTAGTGCATGTTTAAGGGCAGCTTGCCCGGATGTTAGGTTGCAGGTGAGAAAGACTGGAATCTGAGGTGCAGGGTTTCTGGCCCTAGCCTCTAGCGCCTCTAGACAGGCTCTGGACAGTCAGGGAGCCTTGCTATTGAGGGCCTTCCTGTGAGAGGGCCGGCTCTCTCCTCCTGGCCATCGATTGGCCAATATGACTGTAGGATGAGCCAATCCGCTCGTGTCAGCATCGGAAGGCACAGCAGGGCTGTTGATATGGCCTCAAAGCGTCGGGGAGGCCATCTTGGATTGGTCCGGATCTCGTGGAGAGGATTCTAATCAATGGGCACACAGAGCTTTTCCTCGCTGCAATGGGGCTAATGTGGATTAAATATCCAGGCAGCATGGAAGGGCGTGTGTGAAAGTAATAGTGCACAATTTGCACAGGGTCATCTGTGTTGAGGTGGCATTTTCCTGCTTACCTCTAAATAAAGGTTGTGGAAGCTGGATGATAGAACACTGCAGGAGCAGTGTGGGGGAGCTCCTGCTCAAGGGAGCAATGTGAATGACCCATTTGGCTGGTTCAATTAGCAGAGAGGATACAGCTGTTGCCCATATCTGGGCCTCTGGGACAGAAACCATGATGTAGTTGCTAAGATTGTTTTAGGACAGATGTCAGTAAATGTTCCCATTTAAAGGTTAAGTACGGCACACACAATCTTATCAGTAAACAGATGTGGATATGACATGGGAGCTTTTGTGAATTGGCAGCTCAGTCAGCCAACCCTAGAGAAGGAACAGGCTTGTCTTGGAGTCTCTGAACCAATGAGAGTGTTCTGCATCATAGACAGGGAGCTGAGCCAACCAAAAAGAATATAAAAGGAGGGACATTTTATAACTTGAGAGCGGAGTTCCAGAGATGTCCAAGATGTATGAAGTGTACCTCTCTGCTGGAGAAATAAAGCCTGATGTCTTCTTGAAACCTGCCTCAGTTTCCTGTTTGATCTAGTCTCAGTTTTTTGCCCCAATAGATGCCAAGGCCCAGCAGATTTTTTTTTTGGGACCTCCAATATATTTGGCGAGCCAGCCAGGAGCTGAGCTAATGTCTCCAGGACTGACAGACCAAGGGAAGATGAGGTAAGCTATACGGTCCTGCCTGGATGGGGGGGTAAGACAGTATGGCAGAAGGCCGTGGCACTAGGATAGTAAATGGGACTATTTGTTTTTGGCAAATTTCCAAGAAATTTAAAGATGAGTAAAAATCTGATGGTCTTACGGGCTTGCTAGCATGACAGAGGGTCTTATCTGTGGATTGAGGAGGCTAATGTTGGGATACCCCCCTAGAAATGAT
Source organism: Ambystoma mexicanum (assembly GCF_040938575.1). Classification (NCBI taxonomy): domain Eukaryota; kingdom Metazoa; phylum Chordata; class Amphibia; order Caudata; family Ambystomatidae; genus Ambystoma; species Ambystoma mexicanum. The sequence continues at coordinate 1,062,759,392 of NC_090924.1, read as the reverse complement.
TAGGGTACCCACATTGAAAATGTTGGGGTACCCCTCTAGAATTTTTTGGGGTACCCCACCTTGAAAATGTTGGGGTACACCCCTTGAAAATGTTTGGGTACCCCCCTAGAAATTATTGGGGTAGCGCCTTGAAAATGTTGGGGTACCCTGTTTGGGCTATTTTTGGGGGGCAATTTTTAGAAATCTATTGAGTGATAACTCTTAGAAATGTATTTTTCAGTTAAGTTTTTAACAGCTTTTAGAAACAACTTTAAAGCTCTCATGGGGAACCCTTCAAAGAAAAATATTTTGAGGTTATCTGTTCACAGTCTTTCAAACACAAGATGTACCAATTGTAGGGAACCTCCCTATGTATTTTGTTTTTAAAGAGTAATGTTTTAAAGTATAATATAAGTAGTTTAGAAAAAGTAACAGAGAATGGGAATTAACTTAAGACGTTCAGAATTATGGAGTTATTGAGATATTGGCCCTCATTACAAGTCAGGCGGTGGACCATGATGCTATTAGCACCATGGTCCATGCTGGATTCCGCCATTGTGGATGGCGGAATTACCGCTCCATTCCAAGGTGAGTGGGGAGGTAATTCCTCATTCACCATTTGCCCTTCCCCATTCCCATTTTTGCCCCATAGGGCATAATGGGGATGGGGAAGGCGCTAATTACGGCACCGTAAATTACGGTGCCGTAATTAGCACCAAGGTCGCTTAGCACCTTGGACTTTAACGCCTGCAAAAAGCAGGCATTTAAGTGTGAATCAGGCGTTAAGAGTTAACGGCGCTGTGTAAAACGAGTCCTAAGAGAGGATTGCCAGGTTCACGTATGTGTGGCCAGCCAAGTGTGTTTGTTGTCTGTTTTGTTTAAGTGTTGTGTTTCATGTCAATATGTGTGCACTGTATATTATTGTTTACGACTTGAGAAAGAAAAAATGCATTTTAAATTGATTTTAAAAAAAATTGGTATTGTTCCAAGAATTAAAAGTGATCAAATACACAAAATTCTGAGATCAATAAATACTATAGATCGCAGTAAACAGATTTGCATTGTTTTCATGTTAATTTGTGACAAACCTTAGTGATAGAAATAGAAAATACTTGGAAGAAACTGCTTCCTTTTAAGCCTTTATATAAAATTGAAGCCCTGCAACTCTGGAGTTAATTTCTTGATTTACTAACAATAGACAAAGGCCCTCATTAGGACCCTGGCGGAGAGGGTATTACGCCGGCGTAGTGCATGGCGTACCTCTCCGCCAGACTACGAGTTCCCGTAGCGCCATGGAAGGATTTTTACGCCTGCTTTTTGCAGGCGGAAAAATCCATGGCGCTACGGGACTCGTTGTTAATTACGCCACCGTAATTTACGGTGGCGTAATTAACGCCTTCCCCACTCCCATTATACCCTATGGGGCAAGAATGGGAATGGGGAAGGGTAAAATGGGGATTGGGGACTTACCGCCCCGCCAAGGTCGGCATGGGGCGGTAAGTCCGCCAACCACCTTGGCGGAGTTGGCAGCTTTGCGCCATGGACCATGGTGCAAATTGCACCATGGTCCTCCGCCAAGGTCCTAATGAGGGCCAAAGTGATTTACGATATGCACCCCATACGATAAAAAAACGCATTCACTTTGATGAAGATAGAGTAATAAAAGGTCAAGCTGGAAGTGGAGTTTTAAAATAAAAATGTCCAATAAAGCGCATTGAAGTTTCACAATCTGGCTTTCACTCCTTTCAAAATGCACAGATATTCCCAATTTGCTTTCAGTAGGTTTGGTATTCAAAATGCCTTTAAATCTGCTTCAACTTGCTTTCGTTTCAGTCAGTATTTAAAATGCCTTGTTGTCGCTTTAACTTGCTTTAATTTCACTCTGTATTCAAAATGGCTGGCTTTCCATTTATATTAATGCCCATAGCTCTATTTCTATGACCGCCTGCCAGCCCTGTGTTCTCCCTTCTGGTTGCAATCACTGGTTGGTCTTAAGCTCCTTGTGAGGTCCTTCACCACCAGAGGTCTCTAGCTCTCTCCCCACGGTCCCTCGCATCTTCTTCCAATAGTCTTCTGTGGCTCGTGCACACCGAGGCGTGCTTCCTCTGCGACGCAGGACTCGCACAAACGTTTCCCTCTGTCTCGCTGGCCTCCTTCTTACGGCTCACCACCGGCCTCCAACGTACTGTACCTTTGCTTCCCGCTGCATACGCTCTGCACTTTTCCACGGGTCTCAAGCAGTGCTCCTGCCACACCGGCGAGGTCTGCCTGCACCCAGCAGTTTGTGGCCATTCTCCCACAGCTGACTCCAGTTGTTTCAGGCTTTCAGCTTTTAAAGCACCCACCTCCATTCTCATTACAAAAATGACTACACCGCTCATCAGCAAAACGGAAGTCCTGGTTTGCTCTTGTTGTCCTCCTCATAGCAGTACTTGGCTGGAGGTGATAGGTGTTCGTTTTCACAAAATCAGGATGTGTTGGTCTAGTTGTCCTCTTGTTTGTCCCAGTACCATACGGATGCAATTTGGGGAATACTTTAGGGAAATCACAAAGAAAGGGTTGACAAAAGTCTATGAAGGCTTGAGGGATGGAGGGTTCTTGGTGAAAGGAAAATGAGGGATACCATGTCTCACCTAAGAATGTCCTCTCCCCGATTCCCAAGTCCCATCCACCCAGATGATCCTCCCTTGCATATCCACCCCCAGGGTCAGGGCCCAACAGCGATGGCTTTTCCCTGGCCACTTGAGGGTACTGGGGGTAAAGAAGTGTGGACTCCCTAAGGTTCCTCACAGAGACTCCCCAGTGATAACTGGTTTTGGGGTAACATTACTCTTCAGGCTTTTCCCTTCATTTGTCTGCCCCCCATTCTGCCTGTAACATAGTACTGCCACACTCCCATTCAGTGCCACACAGTTGCTGTAAGATGATCCATAGTGTTAGTGACAGAACTTACTGAACCATTTCCATGATAATTGCTTGGTACTTTGATTTAGTATATTGTTTAACTACATCTATTGCTCATATGGTTTGAAAGCCCATGTTTTGTACAGCTGCAGGTGCCTTATTTAATGCAATTATCATGCACGCTGTGTCCTTGTGTGGTTTAAGTTAGTGACCAATGACCTCACTTTAGGTTTATACCACTGATGCTGCTAAGCAGATTGGTTCCATGATAGATACACTGGGCCTCATTACAAGTATGCCAGTCTGGAAATAGGGTTGCCAGTAGTTCTGTACCAGCACCTTTTTCTGCACCGGCATAGTCTGAGTTGTGATGCCGGTAACACCGGCATCGCAAGTGACTCGCCGCATCAGGGTACACAGTTGCCGGTAACTGCAGAGAGACACGGCAGCCATGCCTGAGAAACCGCCATGGTGTCAGTAAGTGCACATTCCAAGGTGCACAGACACCAATCACTGGCATGTACGTGCTGGTAACAAAGCGAAAACGATGCCGGAAACACCGGCACCACGGCCCAGGCATTAAGTGGATTTTGGTATGTAGAAACATGCCACAGGTGCACAAAATCAGCACAGGTGGTCGCAATGGGCTGGGCAACAGCACAAAATGACCGCTCCCACACCCCACACCCCTTCCAACACCACAATGCTAGCAAAGGCTGTAGCTGTACTGGAGCTGGAGTCCATGCCTGCAGAGCTATTACTTGATGAGGCATGGAGGTGAAGGATGCAGCAGAGGCACTTGAGGAGAAGGTGAGCTATCATGAGCCATCAAATCCCCAATGTCCAGCAGGTAGCAGCCCGCAGGCAGCCACCAATCCCTTGCTTAAGGGCCACACCATTTAGCCTCAGCCAAGGTCAGATCCACACCCTGTACCGGCTAGACAGGGACACCATCACATCAATAGTGGACCTGATCCATGACGACCTGGTCAGCCTGATCAATATCCGAACATCCATCCCCCACTTGCAGAAGGAAGTGTCCGTGCTACACTTTCTAGCCACAGGCACATACCAGAACACTGTTGTGAGCCGCATGGCATCTTGCAACCATGTTTTTCCTGTGTGCTTTTCTAGGTGATTGATGCACTCTTGTGTCACGTACGATACCACAACAGCATACCCAGAACTGCAGACCAGGTAAATGTCACAAAAATATCCTTCCATGCCCTTGCAGGCATGCCTAACTTCATTGGTGCCTTGGATTGCACACATGTGGAGCTGGTGGCCAGGCATGCTGTGGAGGCAGTGTGCCACAAGAGGAAGCTGTTCCATTCACTGAACATGCAGATGGTATCTGACGCCTGCCACCTCATCACCCATTGTTGTGCAACATTCCCTGGCTCAACACATGACTCCATGGTGCTGCAGAACACCACGCTGCCTCGATACATGGCACAACACAGTGGACAGTGTTCCTGGCTGCTGGGTAAATCTAACTACAAGGCCATGTGCAGTGTTGAATTGGGGGCGGGGGGGGGTAGACAGCATAGCATACCTTGCTTCTGCATGAGTCTAACTACAAGGCTATGTGCAGTATCGAATTGGGGGGGGCAGTAGACAGCATAGCATACCTTGCTGCTGGGTGAGTCTAACTAAAAGGCCATGTGCAGTGTTGAATTGGATGGGGGGCAGTAGACAGCATAGCATACCTTGCTGCTAGGTTAGTCTAACTACAAGGCCATGTGCAGTGTTTAATTGGGGGGCAGTAGACAGCATAGCATACCTTGCTGCTGGGTGAGTCTAACTACAAGGCCATGTTCAGTGTTGAATTGGGGGGCAGTAGACAGCACAGCATACCTTGCTGCTGGGTGAACCTAACTATAAAGCTATGCGCAGTATTGAATTGGGGGAGCAGTAGACAGCATAGCATACCTTGCTGCTGGGTGAGTCTAACTACAAGGCCATGGTCAGTGTTAAATTGGGGGACGGGGCCGTAGACAGCATAGCACACCTTGCTGCTGGGTGAGTCTAACTACAGGGCCATGTGCATTGTTGAACAATGGCCCAGTAGGACACCCATGACCAGTGGAGTGGATGTGCATACTGCATGCACAATTCCATTATTACGTCTACTGCAATTCCCAGAAACAATTACAAAACCTGCATGTATGTGCACAAAGACCAGATGGGGCACCAAAAGGGCAAGGCAGATCAAGACTGAGAGCAAGGGACATCATTTCCGACAAATGTAAAACAAGTAAAACTCAGACATTGAGGGGGAGATGACCCTACTCAGTGTTGTGAGTGCATGACATATGCAAGTGTGTGATGTTACTAAAGGTACAACTCCTTGACAGGCATGTCACCAGGTATGCAAAATATCCATTGCATACATGACTACAGCTATCCTGTACAGCGATGCACCACACCATATTGACAACGACAAGCAGAAACAGAGTCAAGCACACCCACAACTCATGTTGCACAGCCAGAGAATAGTGAATCTCCCACCGACAATCCACATTTTGGCTACACACAAATTGGACAGGTACACTACAACCACACAATTACACATGCATATCAAGGAAAAGCTAAATATACCATCGTACGTGGGCAAATAGCTGGAATTGGTTTGTAACACATAATTTACATTGATTACTTGTGTGTCAGTTGTAGAAGAAGGGTCTGTGGTCATGTTGTCCTTGAATGATCCATGTGAATGCCACTGCACAGCACATCCCCCACCTGTATTCTGACAAAGTGCCATTCTGCTACCCGGAAATGGACATATGGTAGCTACACTCAATATTGATTTTGCATGTATGTCCCCTAAACGAACACTGTACAGCATGTGCCAACATGAAATGACCAGGAAATTGATATGTACACTTTCTGTTGCTCCCATGCAGGTGATGCTGGGTATCGCCTGATGCCAGGGTTGATGACCACCATCAGGCAACCCAACAACATCCATGAGCAGACATACAATTGTGCCCATGTACGTACTCGCTGCACCATAGAACAGACATTTGGCCTGTTGAAGGCCAGGTTCTGCTGCCTCAGCATAAAAGGAGGAGGACTGATGTACAGCCCTGAAAAGGTTGAGAAAATAGTGCTTGTCTGTGCCATGTTGCACAACATGTGCATCAGGCACAACATCCCCCTGTCCCCAGACATGGACATGCAGCCATCAGAGGCTGAGGAAGACAGTGACGATCTGTTGAATTTAGGAGTACCCTCCTGTTGAACTTTCAATAGCCACGAGCCCCGCACAGATGGAGGGTGTGCCACAGGCTCTGTGGTGGTGTCCCTGACAGGGACTGGCTGTGGATGGGCGGGGCAGATGGGGAACAGGTACAAGTGGATCTTGGTCACCTGGCCCAAGACCAACCCACCTGGTGCTTTCCTGGTTGTCGCTCTTTTTCCCACTTAGCAAGCCCCACCCATCTTATGCCTTCCTGGTTGCCACTCGTTTTCCCTACTTAAGGAGCCCTCCAGCCTCTTTTCCTTTGCATATGGGGAGCAGGTGCAAGTGGATATAGGTCACCTAGCCTAAGCACTGACCATCTTCTTAGCCCTGCCTCTTCCTTCCTGTTCTTAACTCTTAGATCAAGGGTGTCTCTCGCCCGGGTGTCCGAAACGAAGGGATCATGAAGAAAAGGGCAATTTCTGTTTGGACCTGTTCAGACCAGGCGGATCCAGGGCCAAAACCCCTGCTCAGACAGCAGGTAAGCATGCACCAAGATTTCTCTCTCAGGCCATCTCGGCCCCTGCCCCCCCTGTGATGTTCCTTTGCTTGTGCCACCCAGCCCCTTCTCACACACAGGTGTTGCCTGTTTGCTTAATTCTTCTAGCCTGCTCTTCCTCACCCCCTCCACCCTACCTCTGCAGGAGTCCATACTTAATGTTCATGACCTGTAAGAATGTCATTGTATTTTCCCTTGTTCCCTCCCTTGCCTTGAAGCGCTTTGAAACACATTGTGTATAGGCACTATATAAATAAACAATCATATCATATCATGGAACTATGAGCCTCATGCTTCGAGACACTTTTTCAGCTCCCCACGGGCAACCCCTCTAATATGAGGTAAGCAACAAAACCTCTGATTGTTGTTCAGTTCTCTCACCTTACTATCATTAACACAATGAAGTTTCCATGAGTGTGTAGAGCTTGGGTTGCAGTCATTCTGCTCGGTATCAAAATCCGCAACCCATTTAAAATGATGCCCTGGCCCGGGCTGAGGTGTGTGCCAACTCGCCTGCGGCCGCAGTGCCACATCCACAAGCGAGTCCGTGAAGCACTGGTCCCCCTGAAGAGGAATGACTAACCCCCCCCCTCTTAAACTGAATGTGGTGGAGAAAGACCCCCACCTCCTTAAATCGAGCTTAAAAAATTTAGTGGGGTGATTAATGCCTTCAAATGTACAGAAAACTAGAAATCATATAAAGTCAGAAAGTTTAAATAATTAAAGACTTATTAATTAGTACATGTTAAGTATATTATACTAAAGAACTACGTTTGAAATAGACCAGGTGTGAAGATATGAACAGAAATAGGGAAATCCACCATTTTGTGATAGATCAGGCAATTTTGTAATTTGGGCAGCCATCTAAAATGGATGCTGCGAATTTAAATAGTGAATGTCTGTGAAACCATGTTGAAATTAAAAAGAATTACCTCTTGTTGGTTAAATACGAGTTCAGGAGCCAGAGACGGGACTTTCCGGACTCTTATCTATAATCTTAACATTTGATTGTGTGGGATCGAGGTAATAGTTTATTTATTTATTTACTCATATTTTTAATGCACACAGCAGCCTTGGGACATTGTGGCACTGTTACATATACATCTGGTTACAGCAAAATGCTTAGTAGTTACATGGGCACTTTGCATTTACATTTCATGTTCATGTTCATGTTTGCGTTGCATAGTACAGTTCAGGCAGAAAGCATATGCATTATAGATAAATTGGGGTTAATTAGAGAAATTAGGTTAGCAGCTAGTGGGTTGGCATGGTTCTGGGACGTGATGGAGTGGGGGGGTTATGTGAATAGTGTTGTTTTGAGAGATTTGTGGAAGGTGAGTAAGGAAGGTTCTTCTCTTAGTGCGTTGGGAAGGGCATTCCATAGTTTTGGTGCTATATGTGGGAAGCCAATGCCTCCGGCGTTTGTCCTTTTTATGGCGGGTACGCAGAGTTGGTTGGCAAGGTGGCTTCTTGTTGGGTGGGCTGAGATGTTTTTGGATATAGTTTTTGATAGATAGGATGGGGCAGAGAGATTAATGCAATTTTGTGTAATGGTGAGGATTTTAAAATTGATCCATTCCTTGACTGGGAGCCAATGTGCTTTGCGTCTGGCCTGTGATATGTGGTCACTTTTCAGAATGTGTAGTGCTGCGCGGAGCGCGTTGTTTTGTGTAATTTGTAGTCTATTGATGTTTTTTGGGAGGTGCCTGCCAGAAGTGCATTGCAATAGTCGAGTCTGGCTCCTATCGTGGCTCTGGCTATGGAGAGGCAGTTTTTGGTGGTTAAAAAGGGCTTCATGGCAATTATGAGTTTTGTGGTGTGGGCAGAGGCGGAAGATATGGCACTGACCTGTCTTGTCATCGAGATTGTGGAGTCTAAGTAGACGCCAAGGGTCTTTACAGATGTGGAGACAGGTATTTCAGTGAGGTCATGTAGAGTATTTAGTATTGAGTTTGGAGAGGGTTTCCTTGGGGCCCAGGATGATAATCTCCATTTTATCCCTGTTTAGGCAGAGACCATTGATTGCCATCCAAGTTTGAATGGTGGCATATATCTGAAGGAGAGTTTCTGAGTCGTGGTCGTAGTTCCAGTGAGGGGGAGGAGGACTTGGGTGTCGTCGGTATAGTTTGTGTAAGCTATGTTGAGCGCGTTCAGTAAGTCAAAGAGAGGTTTGGTGAACAGGTTTTAGAGGGTGGATACAATACAAGAGCCCTGGGGTACTCCACAGTTAATGGTGGTGGGTGCTGCGTGGGCTTGGTCAGAGTAGACCTTCATGGCCCTTCCTTCAAGGAAGGAGGTAATACATGCGGTGGGAGGTGAGGATGTCGTGGTCAACAAGGTAAAACGCGGCAGAGAGATCGAGGAGGAGCAGGAGAGCCGGTTTGCCGGTATCATTATTTTGGTGATTTTGTTTTTAAGATCTATAAGGGCGGTTTCTTTGCCATGACCTTTGCGGAAGCCTGATTGTCTTCTGCCTAGGTTTCCAGATATTGTTGAATTTCGATGTTGGCAGCTTTGTCGAGGATTTTGAGGAGGAAGGGAACGATAGTAATTGGGCGATAGTTCTTGGGGCAGGCGGGGTCTAGGGTGGGTTTTTTAAGAGTGGGCAAATCCATGCTTCTTTTAGGTCTTGTGGTACAATTCCTGTGGAGAAGGAGGCATTAATGAATGCTGTGACGATGGGGGTGAGTGAGTCTGCACATTCTTTAATGATGGTGGGGGACAGATGTCCCCTTTACAGGTGAGGGTTTGATGTGTTTGAGAAGGTTGGTCACTTCTGTCTCGGTGACTTCTCTGAAGACGAAGAGGGGTGTTTGTGAGTGAGGACTAGGTAGAGAGGGCGGGTGTGGAGTGTCCTGGTGGGGAAGGGCTTTGCGTTGTGTATTTATCTTTTCTTGGAGCATTTTAACTTTGTTGAGGAGGGCGTCTTGAATGCTGGAACACCAGGCTTTGTCTTTGGTGATTATGTCTGGGGTGGTGGTGGAGGCGGTGATATCTTTGAAGATGCTGCATATTTCCCCAGTTTTAGAGTTAGCTTTGGAAATTCTTTGGTTAAAGGGTTCTGATTTGGCTAGGAATATGGCTTCATTATACGCGGATTAAACCTATTCGAATTTGTTTAAGGAAGATTGGTTGGGTGCTGCTTGCCAGTGGTCTAGAGCTTGATGCTTTTTAGTGCGTAGGGCTGAGAGATCTTCTGTGAACCAAAAATTAGAGTGTAATGATTTTTTCTCTTTTTTGTCTTCAAGGGGAGATATGGTTTCAATTGCTTGGGTGAGCATGTGTGCATATGTGTTGGCAAGAGAGATGGGGTCGTTGATGAATGGAGGTTTGAGTTCAGGGATATCGAAAAATGGAGCTAGGTTGGTGTTAGTTAATTTTCTGGAGCTTCTGACTTTGGCAGGTGGGGCATATGACAGTGTCTTGCATTTCTGGATGGTGAGAATAACAAATTGGATGAGGTGGTGGTCTGTCCATGGGAGGGCAGAGATGTTGGTGATGGATGAGGTGCAGTTGTGGTCTACGATCCAGTCAATGGATCGGCCTTTGCAATGGGTGGGTGCAGCGATTTTATGTTCAAATCCAATGTGGGTAAGGGCTAGAGAGGCAGCTGCTTTGTCCTTAGGGTTGTGTAGGCCTAAGTTAAGGTCACCGAGTAGGTTTGTTTTGGTAGAGCTTTTCATGTTATTGCCTACGTTCTGGAGGATGTGCTTTTGGAAGAGTTGAGGTGGGCCAGGAGGTTTATACGTGATTACAATGTTTATGCTACAGTTGGGGGAGATTGATAGTTTAGCAATGAGGAGCTCAGCGTTTTCATTGCATTGTTGGCTATCGAGTCTAATGGAGAGGGTGTCTTTGAAGATGAGGGCTACCCCTCCACCTTTAGAGGTTTTGCGGTCTTGTCTCAGGAAACTATATCCTTGGGGGATGGCAAGGGAGAGGGAGGGGCCTGATTCTTCATGTAACCAAGTTTGAGGATAGTGATGAGATCGTTGATCGCTAAGGCACGTGCTGGAAGGGATCAGGTGTTGATAAGTGCACATTTTAGTTCAGTGTGGAGTGTTGCAGCTACGGCTTGGAGGTGTGGTTGGTGGGTGGGTGTGAGGAGGTGAGGGGGTGGGGGTGGGCTCAGTGTATGGAGTGTGGGGGTGGATGTTGGGTATCTTGTGTTGTGGACGGTGTATTTGTGTAGTAGGAGTGCGCAAGCTAAGTCTGATGTTTATGAAGTTGATAGAGGGTGGAATGCTGTGGTGAGTGTTGTGTACTTTGGTGTGGAACCTGAGTCTGCAGAGCCTCTGGTGGACGATGCTGTGATCATAGAGCTTGATGGTGGGTGGACTGGGTTGCGAGTTAAGGGATAGGCATGAGGTAGGATGACTGAGGTCTAGTGGAGGTGCTGCAACAGTGTGCATGGGCGACATGCTGCAAATGGACCAAAGGGCGAGTGTGATCAGATGGATGGCAGGGTGAATGAAATGAGGTGAGGTGCTCTGGGGTGGTGACGGTAGTAGGCAGGGCCTGAGAGGATGCATTTGTGGTGTGAGGTAGAACAGATTACAAAGTGGCAGGTGTGGCATGTGGCAGCAGTCAAGATGCAATTTAAGAGTATGCTAATTCAGTAGGTGGCAGTTCACGGTAGGCAGTAAGAACTAGGCTATTTCAATATTGGGGCACCTCACAATAGGCAATTAGAAAATAGGCTATTTCAATGTTGGGCACTTTACAATAGGCAATTAGAAAATAGGCTGTTTCAATATCGGGCACTTCACAATATGCATTAGAAAATAGACTGTTTCAATATTGGGCACTTCACAATAGGCAATTAGAAAATAGACTGTTTCAATATTGGGCACTTCACAATAGGCAGTTACGAATTGAAATTAGCATAGTGTATAGTAGGACAGAGAGCGGTAGTCTGTATTAGCCAGGGTTTGTATCTAGTAGAGACAGCTCAGCGTTGCATTGCAGGAGAGCATTGAGTTAGCCATCAAGCTATGCTGTAGGCATTGCAATGAGAGTGGTGATGACAATGCTGTGGGACAGCGTTTGGAATAGAGGAGGTCTAGGGTGCGCCCGACATGCTGTGGGGTGTCCCACTAGGACAAACTTTTTTTTTGAGTAGTGCATGTTTAAGGGCAGCTTGCCCGGCAGTTAGTTTGCAGGTGAGAAAGACTGGAATCTGAGGTGCAGGGTTTCTGGCCCTAGCCTCTAGCGCCTCTAGACAGGCTCTGGACAGTCAGGGAGCCTTGCTATCGAGGGCCTTCCTGTGAGAGGGCCGGCTCTCTCCTCCTGGCCATCGATTGGCCAATATGACTGTAGGATGAGCCAATCCGCTCGTGTCAGCATCGGAAGGCACAGCAGGGCTGTTGATAAGGCCTCAAAGCGTCGGGGAGGCCATCTTGGATTGGTCCGGATCTCGTGGAGAGGATTCTAATCAATGGGCACACAGAGCTTTTCCTCGCTGCAATGGGGCTAATGTGGATTAAATATCCAGGCAGCATGGAAGGGCGTGTGTGAAAGTAATAGTGCACAATTTGCACAGGGTCATCTGTGATGAGGTGGCATTTTCCCGCTTACCTCTAAATAAAGGTTGTGGAAGCTGGATGATAGAACACTGCAGGAGCAGTGTGGGGGAGCTCCTGCTCAAGGGAGCAATGTGAATGACCCATTTGGCTGGTTCAATTAGCAGAGAGGATACAGCTGTTGCCCATATCTGGGCCTCTGGGACAGGAAACCATGATGCAGTTGCTAAGATTGTTTTAGGACAGACGTCAGTAAATGTTCCCATTTAAAGGTGAAGTACGGCACACACAATCTTATCAGTAAACAGATGTGGATATGACATGGGAGCTTTTGTGAATTGGCAGCTCAGTCAGCCAACCCTAGAGAAGGAACAGGCTTGTCTTGGAGTGTCTGAACCAATGAGAGTGTTCTGCATCATAGACAGGGAGCTGAGCCAACCAAAAAGAATATAAAAGGAGGGACATTTTATAACTTGAGAGCAGAGATCCAGAGATGTCCAAGATGTACGAAGTGTACCTGGCTGCTGGAGAAATAAAGCCTGATGTCTTCTTGAAACCTGCTTCAGTTTCTTGTTTGATCTAGAGTCTCCTTTTTTGCCCCAACTGATGCCAGGACCCAGCAGATGGTGGGTTTGTGGGACCTCCAATACACCCGGTTATGTGTGTGAGTACCCCCCTACCCCATCTGGTACACCGCTATATGTGTGAGTGCCTCCTCATTCCCCCACTGATCACTCATTATGTGGGTGAGTGCCCCAATGGTCCCCTGTTATGTGTGTGAGTGCACCCCTGCCCCCACTGGTCCCCCGATATGTGTGTGAGTGCCCACTGCCCTCACTGGTCCCCCATTATGTGTGTGAGTGCCCCCATTCCCCCAATGGTCCCCCATTATGTATGTGAGTGCCCCCCTGCCCCCACTGGTCCCCCGTTATGTGTGTGAGTGCCCCCCCTGCCCCCACTGGTCCCCTGTTATATGTGTGAGTGCCCCTCTGCCCCCACTGGTCCCGTGTTATGTGTGTGAATGCCCCCCTGCCCCTACTGGTCCCCCATTATGTGTGTGAGTGGCCCTCTGCCTCCACTGGTCACCCGTTATGTGTGTGAGTACCCCACTACCCCCTCTGCTCCCCCGTTATGCATGTGAGTGCCCCCTGCCCCTACTGGTCACCTGTTATGTGTATGAGTGCCCCCCTGACCCCACATGTCCCCCATTATGTGTGTGAGAGCCCTTGTGCACCCACTATTTTCCCAGTCAAGCACATATGCAGACCTGATGTTTCTAAAAATATCCAATACTGATGTGTACAGTGGAAAATAAAAATTAACTTTTTTTTAATGCAATAGCAGCATTTGCAGTCAGCTACATTGTCCACATCCAGGACATATTTTCATTATACTTTAACTCGATTTTCTATTCCGTTCAAATGTATTGTGTGAATGTGTACAAAATGTCATTACTACATTGTAATTTTAATGTCGTTTATTTTGTGATTGCAAACTCTACAATAATCAGGAAAGGTGAGTTTAAAGGGCTGAAAACCTGAAAGATGCAGGGAGACCCTACACTCTGGACCAGAGTATTACTGTAACACAAGATACTGAAAAAATTGTCCAGAGGACATATTCATTTAATAAATGACATATCAAAATGTATTTAGCATGATACAAAAATGTTTTCAAAGTGTCAATTAATCACATATCAGTGTACACTTAATCATTGTATAACATAGCAGGAAGGCATGTACCTAAAATAGGTAAAAAAGTCATACCACAACACTTTTCATTCATCGTGCAACATTCAAACATTTATCTACACACAGTGTCAATCATACATACATCAATTGCTAAAAAACATACCAAAAACATTAAGAAGAGGGGTTTATAAATAGTCCCTACAAACAGTCTTGTTGTTTTATATATTACAGACAGCAATAGAAGTTATTACAAATAATCTATCACAAAGGTGGATCAAAGCAACAAGAATTAGGAAGATCACATCCCTTTTAGATTTTCTCGACTGGTTTTGACGTGAAGTGCTGATTTTGTCAACGTCTTCATCAGGAGGAAGATATGGACATACTGTAAAACGGGGACATGACTACATGAATGTAATGCAATGCCCTGTCATGATGCTAAATGTAACAACATTAGTGCCTTCACAACATGCTGCCTGCACAATTAAAATATATTGCAAAAAAACAAGATTTTTTTTTTATGTGGACGTCTATTAGTAAATAAAAAGACGGGCCTAGTCCTCAAGAGTTTACCCAGAGCAAAAGGTTAGTGAGACCTGGAAGAAAATAACTGTGCCTGGTGGTGGGGAGTGTAAGTGAATTCAATTCAGCACTCCAACTAAGTCATTGCCTAGTCTGGCATGCCCAATGGAAGCCCTTATTTATATATTTTTATGTCAAAGTTCTTTAAATCTGGATGATGAACCCTTATATAACGCCCCTCTCTTTGAATCCCCCTGACTTCACTGAGCCAAGAAGTAGGTTTGTTTTGCAAATTAAAAGTCTTATTTGAAGAATTAAATAATATATATATATCACACTTTTATGAACAAAATAATATTTGAATAGCACATTTATGACTATGGATGGTAATCAACCATGGGTAATATTACAAAATTACAATCGCTTTAATCACTTAGGAGTAGGAATAGGAAGGATAAGATAGCAGAGAATACTTTTATGGTTCAAGGAAATGCAATAATGGGAAAGAATGCAACACAGAAATAAACTTGATATGATTTCAATCAAAAGCTAATATGGTCACTTTTTCCCCTGTAACTACTCACTCCCCCCCATGCAATATGAAGAGATGGAAATGAGAGCACACAGGTTTCAGGAATATTAATCAACAATGCAATTCAATCCCAGTTCCCCCAGCAAGCTTAGAGAAAACACAGGAAGGATTTTAAAACAGGCAAAAATACTTTTGAATGTGATTGCAGTGAAAGTGAAAATATGCTAAAATGATTTCAATTCACTAAAAGAGATCCAGGATGAGTGATAGTTAGGATGGTTCAGGTCAACACTAGCAATGATTCATGAATGATTATCAGATTGAAAACAAAATTCAGCAGTGGAAAGCAATGAAATTGAGCCAAATTGCAATTTGCGCCTGTTTGGGTTTGTCGGAAAGCGTAGGATCTTAGTTAGGATGACAGTTAAATTTCGCTTCTAGGGCGTGTGGTTCAAAAGTTATGGAGGTTTCTGTGAAGGTAGATTTTCAGAAATAAAGTCAAGATTTCAAATGACAGATTGCACGTTACAGATTTGGAATCAACAGGATGGACACAAGATTCTATAATGCAGTTCTAGACAGGTTGGAATGGATGGAATAGCATTACTTTAAACTAAGAGTTTGGTTAAGGACAGTTCTAAACTAAAGACTCACTCCTAGGCTTTGGAATGGCATGGGCCTCGTCAAGATCTGGTCAAGGGTTTGACTTCACTCTCGCCACCGGACAGGTCTCAGGCCCTCTGGGTTCTACGTTCAGCACTGCACGGCGGTCTGCGGCCTCTTGAACTGGATCTGACGGGTCTTGGATTACAGCACTGCTTTCTGGGTCTGGACCTCGGTTCCAGCACAGGGTTCTTAGCTAGAAGCAGACAGCTCAGCCGGGCTGTTGAATGTGAGAATCAGGTTTGCAAAAGATTCTGAAGCCTGCTGAAAAGGATTCAGCTTTTGGTTTAGGCCTCTCTGCTTCAAGGTTCTAGAGTTTGGGTTCTAGAGTTCTGGTCTCTGGATCTAGGTCTGGAGTCTCTGTTTGGATATTGTCTGGCAGAGTGCTTCACAGGAATCGGTGAGTAGTGGAAAAAGAGAGAGAGTCTTATCTGTCCTAAGCAGTCTCTAATTAAGGGTTTCCAAAGTGGGTGGGTAGGATGAATCTCTATGCCCAACCCTCTAAGGATTTGATATGTCAGAGAATTTCCTGACTGGAGAAAGGATCAGCGTGTCATGAGGTGTCATCATGATGCTGCCATTTACAATCTAGGGAAGAAACTCCCCTTTGCTTTTACTTAGAAAATCTATTTTTCCCCAAAAACGTATTTCCCAGATACACAAGTTGTTCATAATACATATACACATCACAGATTAATTAAGGCATGTCTTTGTTGAAGTCCCATGTTCCTAAGAGCTTGGGTTCAGAAATGACCACTTATTTGCGCTTTTGGTGGGTTTCCCAATATTGGTTCTGCACCAAATTTTACACATGCATGCAGATCCTCTCTGGGCATATTACTGTAAGTTCTTATGTTCATAGCAACAACACTGCAGCTGCAATATTAATAATTCTAGGGTTTATTCTCAGAACATCACACGACGTACAGCTTAGTCTTAAATTGTGAGTGAATTTTTAATTTTAAACGTCTCAACATTTTACATTTTTGCCAGCTTGACACACTTTGTTATAAGCAATTTTATAAAACATATATTTGCTGGGCTACCTGAATCCACAATGGTTTGTCCCCACCCCCAGATCTGGCTTGACTCAGAGGTCACATGTCCTGTCTCTCCCAGAGCAGTTGTTGACCAGTCACACCCAAATCAGCATATACCTATTCATCCCAAAGCCCCCATTGTCTTGACTGAGAGCAACATGCCAGGGTGCCTTGGCTAGTTCCTGTTCACACCCGTTTGTCAATCTCTTGGCCAAGGGCAGAAGGAAGCTTCTTTTGTCCAGGGAAAAGGTGTGGAATCTGTTTGATCCCAGTGTGGGAAACTTTTTAACTCTGCAACCAATGTCTACAGTTGGTCTTTTCTTACAATATAACCCACATTTTTAATACATACATTAAACAATTGCTTCCTTCAAGCCATTTCAGAATATAGTTTTACATTGTCTCTACCCCTTAACAAGTCTTTTTTTGGCATAGGTTGGGGTTCCATGTCCAACTTTACAAAGGATTGGTTTTAAAACGCCGGCTTCTGGTAGTGGTGAGTACCGGCATTGCACCCATTTTGACACCTTTCTTCCCGCAAGCAATCCTCAAAAGTATACTTTGTTCAGATATAGATACACTTCTGTGGACCTTATATTTATGCAGATTCTTGCGGGAGAATGATGTTGACCACCCAGCAAGGAGATTGGATCTTTTTAGGTGGTTTGTGAGCCATGATTTTAGCAATTTTTGACAATCAAGAAACAGATTCCCAAGCAGCTCTGTATTTCTTTTGGCAATCAGCATTGCTATTTCCAAGTGGTTTTCGCCTGCTTTGTGGGTAGCCCAATGTTGGTTTTTGGCATTGATCTCCTGTGCTCACTAAGATAGGCAAAAGTGGATGACAGCCTATTTTTCAGGTTTTCACAGCGCATCGTCTGGTGATTTCTAGCAAGCAGAATGCTTTCCAGTGGCCATTATGATGTTTCTGCTGCCAGCAATGCCTAGTGATGTTTCAGGGCTTGGATGAGTGGGTTGAGACATCTCACAAGCCCCCCTCTTGCGATGGCCGTTGCGCTTTCATCGATGGAACTTCGCAAGACTGGGATGTCCGCATCATCTCTCCGGATTCCACAAATGGCAAAGTTCAGCATCTTTTCCTCCATCAGGGGTGGATCGATCGGTTCTCCTCGCCAGTCCTGATTTGAGTATTGAGCGATACCCCGGGCCCCTTGGATCTTTGCTCCCGGCCCCGGGTCGTCCTCCTTGGTCAGCCTCCATGGTTTCTCTCTCCTAGGATGACAAAGCAAAAAGGCAACAACATATTTGTAGACATTTCCCCACCAGTATTAATGTAGTGGGGCGGGCAGGTACATTTTGTAAATCAGGAGA
This sequence comes from Ambystoma mexicanum, assembly GCF_040938575.1. Lineage (NCBI taxonomy): Eukaryota > Metazoa > Chordata > Amphibia > Caudata > Ambystomatidae > Ambystoma > Ambystoma mexicanum. Next base: position 1,062,741,461 of record NC_090924.1, on the reverse strand, counting down.
CATCTGCATTCTTATTATTGTCTTTTATAGACTATGTGTGGAATGGTTTTAGAGTTGGAATTTTATTGATCTGGAGCGGCCCCCGCTGGGTTTCCAGAAGACTTCTCCAGTTACTGCAGAGTGTGCCTAGGATGGCAACACTTTAGCTGATTAATATGGACCCACTTATCTTCCCCCTCTGGCAAACTGCCTTTGTGGATGCGGATCTTATAGGCGACTGGTGAGATCTTGTCTACAATTTCAAAAGGTCCCTTCCAGGTAGGCAGAAATTTCCGCTGTTTGGCCTGGTTCCTTTGGAAATTGTATAGATAGACCCGGTCTCCTACATTGTATTCTTTCCTGGTAGTCTTCAAGTCATAGTTGGTCTTCATGCTATCGGCTGATCTTTCTAGATTTCTCTGAGCATAGGCAAAAGCATGTTGAAGGTGTTTTCTTAAATTTCAACATACTCATGAGTTGTGGAGGCATTGATCAATGTCTGCTCTTGGGTCCTGTAAAGCAGATGCTGGGGAAGCACCATCCTGCGTCCAGTCATCAACTCAAACTGTGACATTTTAGTTGCAGATGAACGGGTAGATCTGATGACCATTAGGACAAGAGGTAATCGGATATCCCAACTTGTCCCAGAATCTGCCAAAAACTTTTTTAAGATGCTCACAATGGTTTTGTTGTAACGTTCTACTGCACCACTAGAGGCTAACTGGTAAGCAATGTGTAGCTTCCTTTTAACCCCAAGTTTCTCCCACATCTTTGTCATTACTTCGCTGGTGAAATTGCTACCTCTGTCTGACTCAATCCTTTGGGGTAGTCCAAAACGCGAAAAGATGTGATTGATCATCAGGGCAGCTGCTGTTTCTGCCTTGCAGTTTGGGGCCGGGAGACATTCCACCCATTTAGTGAATACGCGTGTCACAGTCAACATGTACTTATACCCCCTAGAGGACGAATCACAGCCCCAATGAAATCTACTTGCAAATCTGACCATGGCAGTGTCATCCCGCTCTTTTGGAAAGGCACACAGTGTGTGAGGGATGTTGGCTGAAATTGTGCACACACAATGTTGGCTGAAATTGTGCACACACAAGACACCCCTTCAAGTATTGGTCGAGGTCCTGCCCCATGTGTGGCCAGTATGCATCGTCTCTTAAGATTTCAAGTGTTGTATGAAAACCCCCTTTGACCGGCTGTGGCCGCATCATGGGCGTGACTTAACTTTAGGCTTCGGAATGAGGTAGGAACCCCCCACTGATCATGGCCAGCTTGGGATTTCCTTACCAACAAACCGTCTTGGATTCGGAACATTTTTGGACATTTCATCAACACTCTGAGGTCCTCTTTCCCAAGGTAATCAGTATCCGTTGGGGGAAAGTTCTCAGGGTCTCAATGTGTTGATAAAACTTACCAATTATTGGATCCCCTTTCTGAGCCGTAATCAAATCAGCATCGGGGTCTCCTTTCTCCATTGTGCAGTTGAAAGATCATTGTGAGCATTTGTCTGGGACCTAGTGATAGCAGTGACCTGGATTTCCACCAACAGGGACTCGATCTCTATTAGATCCCCTTGGATGGCCCCGGTTTTGGCCAGCTGATCAGCTAAGTCATTTCCAGTTTTGTCTGGTCCCTCTCATTTGGAATGACTCTTGATCTTTTCCCAGTAGATGGTCAACCCATTCAAGGTGAAGAGATCATCAATATTTTGGATTAACTTACCATGTTTCAAGAGTTTGTTGTTAGCACATAGCATGCCTCTGGTTTTCCAGTTAACCAGGTGCTCCACGAACCTGTTCCGTACATAATCCGAATCTGTGATTATGACCAGTTTGTGAAGTTGATGTTGGACAGCAGTGAGGATGGCTTGATGCACAGCCATCAACTCTGCCACTTGACTACTTCTGGGACCAATCTTGTACCCAGCGGAGGGTTCTGGGGACTCTTTCACCCATGCATTCCCTACGCCGGCCACAAGTTCTTTTTCCCCGTTGTTGTCAACGTGGTAAGAGCATCCATCCCAATAGACAGTGGGCATTCCCTCACACTTGTCTTCTTCAAAGACTTTGTGTGGAGAATTGAGGTATGCCTCCATGTTGTCCTTGATTTTTAGACTTTCGTCCTCGAGACAGTTTTCTCTGGCACAATCATGCAAGTCAGCCAGACCTTGCGCGAGGGGACTCTTCTTGCTTTGGCCATATCTAACCTCCACAGGAAAGCCTTGCATTGACAGAATCCAGGAAGGAATTCGGGAATTACTCACATTTCCGGCCTGGATTCTGTCACTTTGGAGCTATTGCAGAGGCTGGTGTGGAGTCTCCACTATGATGTGTTCCCCCTGGATAAACGGGTGTTAATTCTTCAATGCCCACACCGTTGCCAGGAGTGCCTTCTCACAGTCGTTGAATTTTTCCTCCACAGAGGATAAAGTTTTACTCGCATAGGCGATTACTTTATTGACCTTGTCATGCTTTTGGTATAATACTGCAGTCAAGCATGTATGAGAGAACCCTGTCTCCAAGAAGAACTCCTTGTTTTTGACAGGGTAAGCTAGGCAAGGCGCTTGTGAGAGGCTTCTTTTGAGCTGTCTTACTGCCTTGGATTGTTCTGGACCCCATTCCCACTTGACCCCCCAATTCAAGAGATGAATCAGGGTTCTTGTGATCTCTGCGTAGCCCCCAATGAACTTTCTGCTGTAATTAGTCAGTCCAAGGAGGCTCCTTAGTTCAGGACTTAAGGTTCTTAATTATTTCAGTAAGGGATGCCATTGATGTGAGAGGCCAGCAATATTGCTTCACAAACACTGGCGTCATGCCAGAGTCCGTGGGAATTGTCGTTGTGTGGATGTCGGTGCGACCACAGTCATATGAGTCCACTGCAAAGAGATCTTGAAAATCCAAGAAAAGTTGTTTCAACTTTTGCTTCTGCTACACAGGCATCAGCTAGGTTGACTCTCTCTTCAACCTCTCTTCAACCATCTGCCTGAAGCCTGGAAAGACTTCTGGTTTCGCTATCTCAGCTGCCTCCTCCAACTGGGTGGAGAAGTCCCTGGTCAGAGTGCTGATTTGGGCTGGTGGCTTCAGGTGGGAAAGGCAGCCCTCATGGACCTGGAAAATCACCTCATCCCTCCTGAAGTCACAAGTCACATCTTCCTTACCATAAGGGCAGGAAGTGTACACCAGGAAGTTCCCCCCATGCCGGGTAAGGATCCTGTCTGGTGTTGTGTTGTCATCACTGTTACTGTCAAAACAGTCCTTGGGGATAGGTCCTAACAGTTAATTGCCTAAATCAATAGAAAAATGTCGGTCATCAACCGCCATTCCAATAATGGTGCCTGCGGCTAGAGTGATACTCTTTAAGTCGCTGTTATCCACCTCTATTGGAATGGTGTCATGTTCTATATTGACTAAAGGGGTTGGGTTTACCCCCAACCCTTACTGTTGGAGAGAAGCATTTAGATGAAGATAAGCATTAGGGTTTTTCAATTTTTGTCCTCTTTTAACTTTCACTTCCAGGGAGAATTGTCGGGTCCTTTCTGGGATGGTGACTTCCTCTTTAACCTGAATTTCAACTGCATAAGGTAGCAATTGAGCTGACCTAAATGCTTTCTCTTGGTCATAAAAGCCCATGGGATTATACGCTACTCGGGTCCAAGCTTTGAAGTTTATTAGGTCCAAACTAATGGCAAAGCGATTGAGAATATCACTGCCTAAGTAAAAGGTGGCAGTGATGTCTCGCACGACCCAACAATTATGGACTATGCTCTTGTTGCCTATGGAGATTTTGAGCATACACCTGCTTGGAAGGAGATGTTTGGAATTGGGTGCTTCCAGATCCATATCCCATTTGTCTATCAGTTTGAATGTGGGAATGGCTGGATCTTTTGGGAGTTGGTGGAACATGGCTTCTCTGATGACGCTCTGTAAGAGGATTCAATTCAGCACTACAGCCAAGTCAACGCCTAGTCTAGAATACTGAATGAAAACCCTTATTGATATATCTTTATGTCCAGTTCATGCGTTCTGGATGACTACCCCTATATAACACCCCTCTCTTGGAATCCTCCTGACCCCACTGAGCCAAGAAGTAGTTCTGTTTTGCAAGTTAAAAGGTTTAATTGATAATTTAAACAATAGGTATATATATCACACTTTATAATAAATTAATAATTGGATATCACACTTAATCTGATCAGTAATCAATAATGGATAGTCTGGCACTAGCACACTTCTTGATAATCACTAAGGAGTTGACATGAAATGGATAAGATAGCAACAATACTTTTATGGTTTCAAATGGATGCAATGTGGAATGAAATGCAGTACAGAAAATAACTTGATAGGATTTCAGCAAAAAACAATGTAATCACTTTCTTGGACAATTCACCCCCCCCCCTTTTATGCAATGCAGGGAAATGGAAGGAAGGCACACAATTCTCAGAAATGCAATTCAAATGTAATTCAGTTCACCCCAGCAACTTAGACTACAGACGTTGAAAACAGAGGCCCAATGCTTTTATATGTGCTGGCAATGGAGTGAAAAATATGCTAAATTTGCTTTTAATTCCCTCTAGAAGTTCAGGGTGTGTGGTATCTAGTTAATATTAGTCCAGGCTCACACTAGCAATGATTCAGGGATGATTAGCAGGTTAAACGAATTTCTGGCAAATGGAAGGCAAGCAGCAGCAGATTTTTACACGTGAAGAAATTTGCAAATCGCGGCAAAATTCGCGAATGCGTGTTCCGCGATTGCGGTAAAACTATAAGGGGTGGGAATGTGGTTCTTAGTGCGATTAAAAGCTAAGATTCTAAGCTTTCAGATGAAAGTTACTGCAAGTCTCTAAGACAATGGTCGCGGAGATATGAGCGATTTAGTGAAGGTCGTTTTTGGGTTTGCAAATTTTAAACGCAACACTTTTTCAGCTTTAAAAATGATGGCAGAATAACACAATTGCTAAGCTGCAGTTCTACTTAGATTAAGAATGGATTGAATGATATGATTTTAACTAAGAGGTGTGTTCTGAGTTTTGCTGAGTACTCACAAGAGATTTTGAACCGGAAAGCGACTTGGTCAAGGACTTCAGTCTGGTCAGGTCTTCCCGAGTTCCGCTCGCAGCGCCTGGCCTCTGGAACTGCTCACAGCATCGGGGTCAGCACTCTGGATACAATGGCCTGGTCTCTGCTAGGCACTGGTTCTCTGGGTCGGGTCCTGCCTTCTCTTTGGATATTTCTGTCACCGGGTTCTTGCAAAAGTTCTTGGCAAAATTCAGACGGCGTCAGCCGGCTGTCTGAAGAGTTCAGTTGCAAAAAGATTTTCAGGCCTGTTGACAAATACTCTTGCTGGCAGTGGCCTTTTTGGTTAAGGTTCTGTAGTCTCTGTTTATCTTGGAGTCTAAGTGTTGGCTCCTTGGAGGTTGATGGAGGTAAGTATGGATTTTTCCGGCAGAGCGTCCCGCTGCAGATGGAAATGAATGTCTCTCCCTAAGTTTCAGTGGTCCATTTATATGTTCTGCAAGTGGGTGTGTGTGTTGGTCATAACTAAACTTGCCCCTCTCACTTGTCATTGGTCCAGCTTTCATTTCTCCCCTGATTGGGGGAGCTAAGTTGTGTCAGAGTGATGTCAGCCATTTATGATCTCTTGAAAAAACTCCCCTGTCATCTGTGCACCCAGATCTATATATGATCAAAATATATATTTCACAGTTACACAGTTGTTTGAAATTACATACCGATGTCACATATCACATGAGGTATACTCTGTCCCAAATCTGCTGTTTCTAAGAGCTTGCATTCAAAAATGGCAACTTTTAGCACTTTTTAATGTGCTAAACAACATTGGATCTTCATTAAATTTTATACAACTGTTCCTCACATATCTACCCACATACCAATGCATTTTCGTTTGTCTAGCTGAAACAGGGAGTCTGTAATATTAATAAACAGCAGGGCTTTGTCCCAGAATATCCCACAATTTGGAGTTTGGGCTTGAATTAAAGGTACATTTTTTAAATTAAGTCTCTCAAAGTTATACATTTCTGTCATTTGATTACAAAGAGTTATCAGTGTTTTTGTAAAATATATATTTTACTTTCAATTCAGTCCTCAGATTGTTGGAGTCCGCCTCCAAGACTTGGGTGGGTCAGTCACGTGTCTTCTGGCAGGCAGGCCTTTGTTGACAGTAAAACAGTAAAAATCAACATATTCCTTTCAGAGGAGAGGGGCCATTGTGTGGTCTCTGGGAAGCTGACATCAGGAGGCCAGGGAGCCACTTTGCATTTAATTAACAGAACCCTGTGATTTCCTGGCTTCTTGTGTTGATTTCTTAAGTGTCAAGAGTTCTCAGGACAGGCAACCCCTTTGAACTTTTGATGAAATGAGACCCCTTTCTTTGCACTAGACAGTTTTGCAAGACAGCTCTCCTGTCAGAGTTTAGACCGCTAGTGCCGCCTTGAGGATTTTGTTGGTACTGCATGCAATTTTGGGATCTTTCTTGGATTAATGCATTCTAAACAGGAATGGTTCTTACATGGTAGTAAATCCTTGCTTAACATTGTTTTGATGGAGCTCCTTACAGTAAGATGGTTATGTGGAACCCCACAAAAGGGTTGAATCTTTAAAGTGGTCCAATGAGTCACTATTTCAGCAACTTTTTGACATCAGTAACAGTGGATTTTGTTAACAAAGACCTTTCTTTACACTGGTGGGTGGCAAGTTAGGTAACCATTTTGGTGTGCGCACAACTGCGCAGCTCTCCTGGAGTCTGGGATGAAATAATGGGCGGCGACAGCGCATCCCCATCTTTACCCACTCCAATGATTTATTTTTGTTCTGGGGTAAAATGATGGGCAGCGACAGCTTAATCCCCATATTTACCCCGTCTAATGATTCCACATGGGTCAAAACCCTCCACAAACCCCCCCGCCCGACTGCGCTTTGACTTGAGTCGAGGGGGAGTCAGTTGCAAGGGAGGTTTTGAACCCTGGCGCTGGTATGTCCACATTATCTTCTTCCAATTCTGTAGATGGCACAGTTCAGCATCTTCCTCTCCATCCGGTCAGATCGATCAGTTCTCCTCGCCGGTCCTGATGGGAAGATTGGGCGGTACCCCGGGCCCGTTGCGTCTCTGCTCCCGGTCTCCGGATCGTCCTCCTTGGCCCGTCTCCCGGTTTTCTTTCTCCTAGGACGACAAAGGAAGAGCGGCAATACCTACTCATAGACGTCTTTCCACCACTGTTGAGATAGTGGGGCAGCATATGCATTTCATCATAACGAAACATTACATTCTTATTTTGAAAAAAAAACAGTATAACTAAGATACAGTTTCATGCAAATCACAATATTTTAGAGACTAGATGTGGTATGTTTTATGGTTGGAACTGAATTAGTCTGAGACAGTACCCGCTAGGATTCCAGAGGATTCCTCCAGTTGTTGCAGAGTGTGCCTGGGATGGCAACATTTCAACTGGTTTATGTGGACCCACTTGTCTTCCCCCGCTGCCAAAGGACCTTTGGGGATGTGGATTTTGTAGGCCACAGGGGAGATCTTGTCGATGATCTCAAAGGGTCCCTTCCATGTAGGCAAGAATTTCCGCTGTTTTGCCTGGTTTCTTTGGAAGTTGTATAGATAGACCCGGTCCCCCACCTGATATTCCTTCCTGGAAGTTTTCAGGTCATAATGGGTCTTCATGCTATCAGCTGATCTTTCTAGATTCCGCTGAGCATAAGCAAAAGCATGTTGAAGGTGTTTCCTTAAATTCTCCACATACTCATGAGTAGTGGAGGCATTTATCAGTGTCTCGTCTTGGGTCCTATAGAGCAAATGCTGCGGAAGCACCATCTTGCGCCCGGTCATCAACTCAAATTGTGACATTTTGGTTGCAGATGAAGGGGTAGATCTGATGGCCATTAGGACCAGAGGTAATCGGATATCCCAACTTGGCCCAGAATCTGCCACAAACTTCTTTAAGATGCTCACAATTGTCCGGTTATATCTCTCTACTGCCCCAGAAGAAGCTGGCCTGTAAGCAATGTGTAGCTTTCTCTTGACCCCCAGTATCTCCCACATCTTTGTCATTACTTCACTGGTGAAGTGGCTACCCCTGTCTGACTCAATCCTTTGAGGTAGACCAAAACGGGAAAAGATGTGGTTAATCATCAAGGCAGCTGCCGTTTCTGCCTTGCAATTTGGGGCTGGGAGACATTCCACCCACTTGGTAAACAAGCATGTGACGGTCAACATGTACTTATTCCCCCTAGCAGAGCGAATCACGGGGCCTACAAAGTCGATTTGTAAATCTGACCATGGCAGTGTCATCCCCCTCTTTTGGAGAGGCGCACGGTGCGTGAGGGAGGATGGCTGAAATTGTGCACACACAAGACACCCCTTCAAGTATTGGTCGAGGTCCTGCCCCATGTGTGGCCAGTATGCAACCTCTCTTAAGATTTCCAATGTTGTGTGAAACCCCCTATGACCGGCGGTGGCCGCATCATGGGCGTGACTTAACATCAGGCTTCGGAATGAGGTAGGAACCACCCACTGATCGTGGCCAGCTTTGGATTTCCTTACCAGCAGACCGTCTTGGATTCGGAACATTTTTGGACATTTCATCAACACACTTAGGTCCTCTTTCCCAGTGTAATCGGTATCCGTCAGGGGAAAGTTCTCAGGGTCCTCAAGGTGCTGGTAAAATTTACCAATTATTCGATCCCCCTTCTGAGCGGTAATCACATCAGCATCAGGGGTCTCCTTGCTCCATTGTGAAATTGAAAGGTCGTTGTGAGCATTTGTCTGGGACCTAGTGATAGCAGTGACCTGGATTTCCCCCAACAGGGACTCAATCTCAATTAGATCCACTTGGATGGCCCCGGTTTTGGCCAGCTGATCAGCTAAGTCATTTCCAGTTTTGTCTGGTCCCTCTACTTTGGAATGACCCTTGATCTTTTTCCAATAGATGGTCATCTCATTCGAGGTGACCAGATCCTCAATGTTTTGGATCAACTTCCCATGTTTCAAGGGTTTGTTATTAGCACATAACATGCCTCTGGTTTTCCAATTAACCAGGTACTCCACGAACCCGTTCCGTACATAATCCGAATCTGTTATTATGACCAGTTCGCGGAGTTGATGCTGGACAGCAGTGAGGATGGCCTGATGCACAGCCATCAATTCTGCCACCTGACTACTTCGGGGACCAATTTTGTATCCAGCGGAGGGTTCTAGGGACTCATTCACCCATGCATTCCCTACGCCGGCCACCAGTTCTTTCTCCCCGTTGTTGTCAACATGGTAAGAGCATCCATCCACATACACAGTGGGCATTCCCTCACACTTGTCTTCTTCAAAGACTTTGTGTGGGGAATTAAGGTATGCCTCCGTGTTGACCATGATTTTTAGACTTTCGTCCTCGAGACAGTTTTCTCTGGCACAATCATGCAAGTCAGCCAGACCTTGCGCGAGGGGACTCTTCTTGTTTTGGCCATATCTGACCTCCACAGGAAAGCCTTGCATTGACAGAATCCAGGAAGTAATTCGGGAATTACTCACATTTCCGGCCCGGATTCTGTCACTCTGGAGATATTGCAGAGGCTGGTGTGGAGTCTCCACTATGATGTGTTCCCCCTGGATAAACGGGCGGTAATTCTTCAATGCCCACACCGTTGCCAGGAGTGCCTTCTCACAATCGTTGAATTTTTCCTCCACAGAGGATAAAGTTTTGCTCGCATAGGAGATTACTTTATTGACCTTGTCATGCTTTTGGTATAATACGGCCGTCAAGCACGTATTAGAGAACCCTGTCTCCAGGAAGAACTCCTTGTTTCTGACAGGGTAAGCTAGGCAAGGCGCTTGTGAGAGGCTTCTCTTGAGTTGTCTTACTGCCTCGGCTTGTTCTGGACCCCATTCCCACTTGACCCCCCCCTTCAGGAGATGAATCAGGGGTCTGGTGATCTCTGCGTAGCCCTCAATGAACTTTCTGCTGTAATTAGTCAGTCCAAAGAGGCTCCTTAGTTCTCGCAGAGTTGTGGGGTCTTTCAGTTTCTGAAGTGCTTCCACTTTCTTTTCCTGGGGACAGAGACCCTGAGGAGTAATCTCATGCCCCAAGAAATTAACACGGGTTCTACACCACTGTGCTTTCTGAAAGGAAAGTTTTGCTCCGGCGGCCCTCAACTGTGTCAGAACATAACGGATCTCCGCTATGTGTTCCTCCACAGATGAACTTTTGATGAGGACATCATCTACATAAGCCAGGTTACCCCTCGCACCCAGGTCGGGCATGGCCTTATGTAGGAAAATGTTGAACTCATTACCGGAGTTAAGGTATCCGAAGGGAGTCCGGGCCCATGTGTACTGCTGGCCCCCAAAGGTAAAAGCCAGTTTGTATTGGTCCTCCCTGCTGACAGGCACGGTCCAGTATCCATTGGTCAGGTCTATTGCAGTGAATACCTTTGACCCCTGGATCTGGGCCAGCCCTTGGTCAATGTAGGGCAGAGGCCATCGGGAAGTATGGACCCGTTTGTTGAGCTCCCTGAGGTCGGCGCAGAGTCTCCACTGGCCGTTTGGCTTTAATATTCCCAGCACCGGATTATTGAAGGTGCTGTGGATGGGACGGATTATTCCCCTGGACTCAAGGTTCTTAATCATTTCAGTAAGGGACTCCATTGATGCGAGAGGCAAGCGATATTGCTTCACAAACACAGGAGTCATGCCAGGGTCCGTGGGGATTGTTGTTGTGTGGATGTCGGTGCGACCACAGTCATATGAGTCTACCGCAAAGAGATCTTGGAAATCCAAGAAAACTTGTTTCAACTTTTGCTTTTGTTCCAGAGTCACACAGGCATCAGCTAGGTTGACTCTCTCTTCCACCATCTGCCTGAAGCCTGGAAAGACTTCTGGTTTGGCTATCTCCGCGGCCTCCTCCAACTGGGTGGAGAAGTCCCTGGTCAGAGTGCTGATTTGGGCTGGAGGCTACAGGTGGGAAAGGCAGCCCTCATGGACCTGGAAAATCACCTCATCCCTCCTGAAGTCACAAGTCACATCTTCCTTACCATAGGGGCAGGAAGTGTACACCAGGAAGTTCCCCCCATGCCGGGTAAAAATCCTGTCTGGTGTTGTATTGTCATCACCGTCACTGTCAAAGCAGTCCTTGGGGATTGGCCCTAGCAGTTCATTTACTAAGTCGATGGAAAAATGTCGGTCATCAACCGCCATTCCAATAATGGTGCCTGCGGCTAGAGTAATACTCTTTAAGTCGCTGTTATCCACCTCTATTGGAATGGTGTCATGTTCTATGTTGACTAATGGAGTTGGGTTTACCCCCAACCCTTGCTGTTGGAGAGAAGCATTTAGATGTATGTAAGCATCAGGGTTTTTCAACTCTTGTCCTCTTTTAACTTTCACTTCCAGGGAGAATTGTCGGGTCCTTTCTGGGATGGTGACTTCCTCTCCAATCTGAATTTCAACTGCATAAGGTAGCAATTGAGCTGACCTAAATGCTTTTTCTGGATCATCAAAGCCCATGGGATTATCCGCTAATCGGGACCAAGCTTTGAAGTTTATTAGGTCCAAACTAATGGCAAAGCGATTGAGAATGTCACTGCCTAAGTAAAAGGCGGCAGGGACGTCTCGCACGACCCAACAATTGTGGACTATGCTCTTGTTGCCAATGGAGATTTTGAGCATACACCTGCTTGGCAGGAGATGTTTGCAATTGGGTGCTTCCAGGTCCATTTCCCATTTGTCTATCAGTTTGAATGTGGGAATGGCTGGATCTTTTGGGAGTTGGCGGAACATGGCTTCGCTGATGAAGCTCTTACCATTGTTCACACACACTCGAGCGAGAACAGAGTCCTTCCCATCATTTAACTGAACAGGGATGAACAACTGCTCTCCAACTTGCTGAATATCAGCCAGGCTCTGAGCTGATTTCACATCTTTCTGGACTATAGGAGTGGGAGTTTCTGATTGTGGATTAGTATAGAATCTCAGAGTGTTTCCTTCCAGCGTGGAGTACCACTTTAGACTGGAAGAAAGGTTGATTTTCAGAAATAGAGAGGACCCTCCATCACCAGTCTGTTGTCCTACTGCTATTACTGTCACGTCTGGAATTAGGCTATTCTGGAAGTGAAATTCTACTTGGTCAGATTTTTGTTCAACCATGCGGCAGGTGCCGTTTAAACTAACATGGTTGACACTCTGTTTTAATTTTATTGGTCGGCTAGTCTGGGTCCAGAGGACCTTGTTTACACAATCTATTAGGGGTGACAACCTTCTCAGGAGGTCATTCCCTAGTAACCAAGGGGTGCCCTCTGGAGTCACAACTATGACCGGGTGTTTCAACTTGTGTCGCCCAATTTTAATGTCCAAATCTGCCGTCCCCTCGACGGGAATTTCCTTCCCGTCAAAGTTCTGGAGTTGTCCAGGAAGAGAGGTGAGAGGAATTTGGTAATTCTCTCCCCTTCCTGCATTCAGTTCGTCAAAGGCCCTTCTGGACAGAAGGGTAGCTTGAGATCCAGTGTCCACCAGTGCCAAGATTGTACCCTGCCCCTGTACTTGTACCGGGGCATAATATCTTCCCTCCTTCTCCTCAAGGGGGCACAGATAATGCACATTTTTGGACAACTGGTGGGCTAATTTTCTGGTTTTGGACATGGCGAGAGAAGAGATTTGGGCGGAATTCTGTGGAGAGCCTTGGGAATCTGAAAGGAAAATTTGGCAACTGGAGATCAGAGCCATTGTGGGTTCCCCTGGCTCCGGTTCTGGGCCGCCCCCCCCTTTTTGGAGGCCGTCACCAGGATGGGTTTGAACCAGGGGATTTTCTTGCTGTTGGTTCTGGGATGAGATGGTGGGCGGCGGTAGCTCAGTCTCCACATCTTCCCAGTCTGGATTTGCATCCCTAGGGACCCATTTTTCTTTGGGAGGAGTTCCCCCCTCTCTGAAGGAGAAGATCCTTTTCCCAGGATCCTCTGAGGATCCCTCTCCCTCAAATTGGAAGATCTGTACCTCCTCCTCAAACTGAGTCTGTTTGGGTCTTTTGTTTCTCCTACCCCCCCTCTGCTCCTTAGGAGGCAGACTATCAGGGGCAGGAGATTTTGTTTCCGGTTCCTGGGTTTCCAGGGGCTGTTTACAAGTGAGGAAGGAAGCTTCCTCCAAGGCTTTACACCCCCCTTCCCCTTGTGCCTCCTCCCTGGGAACCGGTGAGTTATCGGGGTGCTGGCCCCGTCATTGTTCTGGAGCACCAGGTCCAGAGTTGGGTGCGTTCTGCGCCGGCATGCCGATCTGAGGGTTCTGCTGAGCCCTCAGTATGTGACCCAGATCCCGCGCCATGTTTTGAACCTGGCGCTCTAACTGGGAAACCCGCTCAGGCTGATACGGGGCCCTGTTTTCTCCCCTGGGCTGATCCCGGGAAGGGTAGCTATCCCTCCTCTGGTAATACCCTGGGTTGGGAAGATTTGGGTACCCCTCCACCCTTGGCCTCCCCTCTCCCGGATTAGGTTGTCTGGGCTCAGGGAATTGGGGAAAGAAGGGTGGAGGATTTTGGGGCTGGAAATTGGGTGGATACCTGGGGAAAAAGTTCTGCCCAGGATTTGGAGAATTTCTGCCCTCCGGTGGGAAGTTAGGAGGAAAGTTCCCTGGGTTAGGTTCTTGGCTGGATCTCCCCCCTTGGGCTGGAGGAGTCCACACATAACCCAGGATGGGTCTGTTTCCCTTGTAACGGGGGCTTACATAATCAGGAGAGCGAGGGACCCCATTTGTGGGGCTGCCTCCCTGGCTCCCTGTCTGTGACTGGCCCGAGGACCTTCTGGGCCTAGCATTATTAGGTGCAGGTAGGTTTTTAGGCCCCCCATCTCCAAATCCAAAACGGGGGTGACCTTTACCTCTGCCACCTTGGCAGCAGCAGGGGTGCTGTTGGCTTTGGGGTTTTTCTGGGCATTACTTTTGCTATCTACCGGTTTCTGCACCTCATAGATCCGGGTAGCCTGTTCAATGACCCAGTCTAAAGATCTTTTCTCGTGAAAATCCCTCACAAGCTGGGTCATTATGTATTTGGGCAAGGCATGAAAAAATGTATTGATGAATTCTCTACTGTCTGTGCGCACCCTTCTGGTGGTCTGCGCAAAAGCACGTTTTAACTCCTGCACAAATTCTTGTGGGGCCTGATCCTCCCCACATTGTAAATTGTAGGCTGCCTTGTGAGCCTCTTGAGGATTTCTATGAATGGAAAAATATTTCAAGATGGCAGCCTTATAGGTGGACCATCTTAAATGATTTTGGTCCTCCAGCCCCGCAAAGAAACTGGAGTATTCCGGGGAGAAGGTCCACTTTACATATTGAATACAGCTTTGGCTGTCCTTCAAATGGAAAGTCTCCATCATTTGCTCAAACAACTCTAAGAGCTCCCATACAGAATACTTAGCGTTCTTATGGTAAGGCGTGATGACGCTCCTGATCGCCTTAATCTGCTTTAAGGGGTCCTTAAGCAAGGCCCTTTTTGCCTTATTGGCCTTTTTGGTTCGGGTAACCCTTGTCCATTCATCCTCTGACTCAGAGGCACTGCTCCCAGAGGTTCCTGTCTGCTCATCCAGGTTTTCCCGGATTCTGCGAGCCTGGGAATGGCTGGCAGAATGTGGGGACCTGGTCTCCTGTGTCCTGCGCAGTTCAGAGGAGTCTTCAGATTCCTCCTTGCTGCCAGGATTTGATGGGTACCCCCTCCACTGACCTAACTGGGCAGAGGTTTTCAGGATGCCCTTAATGGGCCTACTCTCCTGGGGTTCCCCACTAAATTGCACTGCGCTTGGGTGCCCATACCTGGATGCCCGCCCCTCCATACCTGGGTGGTACTGGCCTATGAGCCCCATACTTTTGTCTGGATAGAAGTCTGCCATCCCGGTGGCCCGGTGCTCATGTGCGCCGGGGAACATGGGGGTGGCAGAGTCCAGGGACTGAGAGGTATGAGGGCCTCTGGTACTAGGGCTCCTGAGGTTATGCTCCGGAGTTTCCCTTTCCCAGCGAACCTCATCTCTTTCCGCCCCTGCTCCCTGTTGCAATGCAAGAGCCTGCATTTTTGCCTTCAGTTCCTCAGTTAAGGCCTTACTGGACTCTATCAGTCTCTCCTGCATCGCTACCTGTTGTTGGAGCCTATCATTGTGTTGACAGAGGGCCTCATTTTCCCTCTGTGCTTCCTGGTTGGTCCTGGAGCACTGGGCCAGTCTTTGCTGCAGGAGGGTTACCTCCTGATTCCCATCCCTACTGGCCTGCTCCTTTCTTGCCAGAGCATCTTCCACCCTTCTGGTGTGCTCTAACAAGTTTGCATGCTCTTTTTGGAGATCACCCAGCCCCTGGAGGGCCAAGTGATTTTCTTCCGTTTTTCTTTTTAACTGGCAGACTTCCTGGCCTAAGGTGTCCCTTTCCTGACTAAGAGCCTGCATCTGTGCCGCCAGGTCATCCCTCTGCCTTTGAAGGGCACCAGCTTTCCGGCGCTCTTCATCAAACTCTGCCTGGGTATCCAGGTCTTTCAGAATCAGTTTATTGCTTTCTGCCTTTTCCCTATCTAGGTGGCCTTGCAGGGTGACTACCTGCTCAGCACATACCCTGTTGAAGTCCAGTTGTTGCTCCAGCTTTTTCTGGCTTTGCAGTAGGGAGTCCAAACCTTCTTGGTGTTCCTTCTGCAAGGCCAGAAATCTGGTATCCTGTTCTGACTTTTCCTTTTGCAGCACATCCATATCCTCCTTTATTTTAGTGATGTACTGTCTGGTCTCATTTTCTGACTCCTGGCTTCTGTGCAGCCTTTGCTCAGAAGAGTCCAGATCAGATTGGGCCTTCTCTAACGCCATCTGTTGCCTTTTTGCCAGATCATGGCCTTCAGCACATTTATTCTGTATGGCTCCCATATATAAATATAAATATGCCGCTATCCTAACAATCTTGTCGTGTTCATCTTTGGCCTTAGGAGCCATATATAGTTCACTCAGGGCCACATGTAATGGACCCTGATCTCTCCATAAGTCTGACCCTGTTTCAGTGGCCTGTCGCGTGATGGCCTGCAACCAGGCATCCTGGCCCTGCTCAGCCCATTCACCTCTCACAAATAGTTTATGTAAGAGGTGCTCTCTGGCTATTTTCATGTCTACTAAGGTCGTCATTCTAGAGATTGGTCTCTGTCCTGACTTACAGAAATTAGTATTTTATTTTTGCAAAACAGACCTTTTTCTTAGAGCGTTCCTATGAGGAGTGCTTTACAGCGTAACACAGCGTGGTGATCCGACCGGATATATGTATCCCGTCAGTTAGCACACTGTATTAAGCTGCACAAGTGGTATTCTAACCCAGAATCCCGGACGAGCCCCCAATTTGTAAGAGGATTCAATTCAGCACTACAGCCAAGTCAACGCCTAGTCTAGAATACTGAATGAAAACCCTTATTGATATATCTTTATGTCCAGTTCATGCGTTCTGGATGACTACCCCTATATAACACCCCTCTCTTGGAATCCTCCTGACCCCACTGAGCCAAGAAGTAGTTCTGTTTTGCAAGTTAAAAGGTTTAATTGATAATTTAAACAATAGGTATATATATCACACTTTATAATAAATTAATAATTGGATATCACACTTAATCTGATCAGTAATCAATAATGGATAGTCTGGCACTAGCACACTTCTTGATAATCACTAAGGAGTTGACATGAAATGGATAAGATAGCAACAATACTTTTATGGTTTCAAATGGATGCAATGTGGAATGAAATGCAGTACAGAAAATAACTTGATAGGATTTCAGCAAAAAACAATGTAATCACTTTCTTGGACAATTCACCCCCCCCTTTTATGCAATGCAGGGAAATGGAAGGAAGGCACACAATTCTCAGAAATGCAATTCAAATGTAATTCAGTTCACCCCAGCAACTTAGACTACAGACGTTGAAAACACAGGCCCAATGCTTTTATATGTGCTGGCAATGGAGTGAAAAATATGCTAAATTTGCTTTTAATTCCCTCTAGAAGTTCAGGGTGAGTGGTATCTAGTTAATATTAGTCCAGGCTCACATTAGCAATGATTCAGGGATGATTAGCAGGTTAAACGAATTTCTGGCAAATGGAAGGCAAGCAGCAGCAGATTTTTACACGTGAAGAAATTTGCAAATCGCGGCAAAATTCGCGAATGCGTGTTCCGCGATTTCGGTAAAACTATAAGGGGTAGGAATGTGGTTCTTAGTGCGATTAAAAGCTAAGATTCTAAGCTTTTAGATGAAAGTTACTGCAAGTCTCTAAGACAAACGGTCTCGGAGATATGAGCGATTTAGTGAAGGTCGTTTTTGGGTTTGCAAATTTTAAACGCAACACTTTTTCAGCTTTAAAAATGATGGCAGAATAACACAATTGCTAAGCTGCAGTTCTACTTAGATTAAAAATGGATTGAATTATATGATTTTAACTAAGAGGTGTGTTCTGAGTTTTGCTGAGTACTCACAAGAGATTTTGAACCGGAAAGCGACTTGGTCACGGACTTCAGTCTGGTCAGGTCTTCCCGAGTTCCACTCACAGCGCCTGGCCTCTGGAACTGCTCACAGCATCGGGGTCAGCACTCTGGATACAATGGCCTGGTCTCTGCTAGGCACCGGTTCTCTGGGTCGGGTCCTGCCTTCTCTTTGGATATTTCTGTCACCGGGTTCTTGCAAAAGTTCTTGGCAAAATTCAGACGGCGTCAGCCGGCTGTCTGAAGAGTTCAGTTGCAAAAAGATTTTCAGGCCTGTTGACAAATACTCTTGCTGGCAGTGGCCTTTTTGGTTAAGGTTCTGTAGTCTCTGTTTATCTTGGAGTCTAAGTGTTGGCTCCTTGGAGGTTGATGGAGGTAAGTATGGATTTTTCCGGCAGAGCGTCCCGCTGCAGATGGAAATGAATGTCTCTCCCTAAGTTTCAGTGGTCCATTTATATGTTCTGCAAGTGGGTGTGTGTGTTGGTCATAACTAAACTTGCCCCTCTCACTTGTCATTGGTCCAGCTTTCATTTCTCCCCTGATTGGGGGAGCTAAGTTGTGTCAGAGTGATGTCAGCCATTTATGATCTCTTGAAAAAACTCCCCTGTCATCTGTGCACCCAAATCTATATATGATCAAAATACATATTTCACAGTTACACAGTTGTTTGAAATTACATACCCATGTCACATATCACATGAGGTATACTCTGTCCCAAATCTGCTGTTTCTAAGAGCTTGCATTCAAAAATGGCAACTTTTAGCACTTTTTAATGTGCTAAACAACATTGGATCTTCATTAAATTTTATACAACTGTTCCTCACATATCTACCCACATACCAATGCATTTTCGTTTGTCTAGCTGAAACAGGGAGTCTGTAATATTAATAAACAGCAGGGTTTTGTCCCAGAATATCCCACAATTTGGAGTTTGGGCTTGAATTAAAGGTACATTTTTTAAATTAAGTCTCTCAAAGTTATACATTTCTGTCATTTGATTACAAAGAGTTATCAGTGTTTTTGTAAAATATATATTTTACTTTCAATTCAGTCCTCAGAGTGTTGGAGTCCGCCTCCAAGACTTGGGTGGGTTAGTCACGTGTCTTCTGGCAGGCAGGCCTTTGTTGACAGTAAAACAGTAAAAATCAACATATTCCTTTCAGAGGAGAGGGGCCATTGTGTGGTCTCTGGGAAGCTGACATCAGGAGGCCAGGGAGCCACTTTGCATTTAATTAACAGAACCCTGTGATTTCCTGGCTTCTTGTGTTGAGTTCTGAAGTGTCAAGAGTTCTCAGGACAGGCAACCCCTTTGAACTTTTGATGAAATGAGACCCCTTTCTTTGCACTAGACAGTTTTGCAAGACAGCTCTCCTGTCAGAGTTTAGACCGCTAGTGCCGCCTTGAGGATTTTGTTGGTACTGCATGCAATTTTGGGATCTTTCTTGGATTTAATGCATTCTAAACAGGAATGGTTCTTACATGGTAGTAAATCCTTGCTTAACATTGTTTTGATGGGGCTCCTTACAGTAAGATGGTTATGTGGAACCCCACAAAAGGGTTGAATCTTTAAAGTGGTCCAATGAGTCACGATTTCAGCAACTTTTTGACATCAGTAACAGTGGATTTTGTTAACAAAGACCTTTCTTTACACTGGTGGGTGGCAAGTTAGGTAACCATTGTGGTGTGCGCACAACTGCGCAGCTCTCCTGGATTCTGGGATGAAATAATGGGCGGCGACAGCGCATCCCCATCTTTACCCACTCCAATGATTTATTTTTGTTCTGGGGTAAAATGATGGGCTTAATCCCAATATTTACCCCGTCTAATGATTCCACATGGGTCAAAACCCTCCACAGCTCTTACCGTTGTTCACACACACTCGGGCGAGAACAGAGTCCTTCCTTTCATTTAACTGAACAGGGATGAACAACTGCTCTCCACTTTGTTCAATATCTGCCAGGCTCTGAGCTGATTTCACATCTTTCTGGACTATTGGAGTTGGAATGTTTGATTGTGGATTGGTAAAGAATTTCAGAGTGTTTCCTTCCAGTGTGGAATACCACCTTAAACTGGAAGGAAGGTTGATTTTCAGAAATAGAGAGGACCCCCCATCACCAGTCTGTTGTCCTACTGCTATTATTGTCACATCTGTAATTTGGTTGTTCTGAAAGTGAAATTCTACTTGGTCAGATTTGTGTTCAACCATATGGCATGTGCCGTTTAGACTAACATGGTTGACACTCTGTTTCAATTTTATGGGTCGGCTAGTCTGGGTCCAGAGGACCTTGTTTACGCAATCTATTAGGGGTGACAGCCTTCTCAGGAGGTCATGCCCTAGTAAACAAGGGGTGCCCTCTGGAGTCACTATTATGACTGGGTGTTTCACCTTGTGTCCCCCAATTTTAATGTCTAAATCCGCAGTCCCCTCGATGGGAATTTCCTTCCCGTCAAAATTCTGAAGTTGTCCAGAAAGAGAGGTGAGAGGAATTTGTTAATTCTCCCCCCTTCATGAATTTAGTTCATCAAAGGCCTTTTTGGACAGAAGGGTAGCTTGGGATCCAGTGTCCACCAGTGCCAAAATTGTACCCTGCCCCTGTACTTGTACCGGGGCATAGCATCTTCCTTCCTTCTCCGCAAGGGGGCACAGATAATCCACATTTTTGGACAACTGGTGGGCTAACTGTCTGGTTTTGGACATGGAGAGAAAAGAGATTTGGGCAGAATTCTGTGGAGAGTCTTGGGAATCTGGAAGAAAAAGTTGGCAACTGGAGATAGGAGAGGTTTTGAGTTCCCCTGGTTCCGGTTCTGGGCTGCCCCCCTTTTGGAGGCAGTTACCAGGATGTGTTTGAACCAGGGGATTTTGATGTTGTTGGTTCTGGGATGGGATGATGGGCGGCGCTAGCTCAGTCCCCACATCTACCCAGTCTGGATGTGAATCCCTTGGGACCCATTTTTCTTTGGGAGGAGTTCCCCCATCTCTGAAGGAGAAGATTCTTTTCCCAATATCCTCGGAGGATCCCTCTCCCTCAAATTGGAAGATCTGTACCTCCTCCACAAAATGGGTCGATTTGGGTCCTTTGTTTCTCCTACCCCCTCTCTGCTCCTTGGGTGGCAGACTTTCAGGGGCAGGAGATTTTGTTTCCAGTTCCTGGGTTTCCAGGGGCTGTTTACAAGTGGGGAAGTAAGCTTCCTCCAAGGTTTTACACCCCCCTTCCTCTTGTGCCTCCTCCCTGGGAACCGGTCGGTTGTCAGGGTGCTGCCCTCATCATTGTTCTGGAGCACCAGGTCCAGAGTTTGGGGCATTCTGCGGTGACATGCTCATCTGAGGGTTCTGTTGAGCCCTCAGCATGCGACCCAGATCCTGTGCCATGTTTTGGACCTGGCGCTCTAACTGTGAAACCTGATCAGGCTGATACAGGGCTCTGTTTTCTCCCCTGGGCTGATCCCAGGAACGGTAGCTATCCCTTCTCTTATAGTACCACTGGTTTGGAAGATTTGGGGACCGCTCCACCCTTGGCCTCCCCTCTCCTGGATTAGGTTGTCTGGGCTCAGGGAAGTGGGGAAAGAAGGATGGATGATTTTGGGGTTGGAAATGTTGTGGATACCTGGGGAAAAAGTTCTGCCCAGGATTTGGTGAATTTCTGCCCTCCTGGGGGAAGTTAGGAGGGAAGTTCCCTGGGTTAGGTGCTTGGTTGGATCCCCCCCTTGGGCTGGAGGAGTCCACACATAACACAGGATCGGTCGGTTTCCCTTGTAGCGGGGACTTACATAGTCAGGGGAGTGAGGGACCCCATTTGTGGGACTACCTCCTTGACTCCCTGTCTGTGACTGGCCTGAGGGCCTTCTGGGCTTGGAATTATTCGGTGCAGGCAGGTTTTTAGGCCCCCCATCTCCAAATCTAAAATGGGGGCAACCTTTACCTCTGCCACCTTGGCAGGAGCAGGGGTGCTGGTCGGTTTGGGGTTTTTCTGAACATTATTTTTATTTTCTATGGGCTTCTGCACCTCATAGATTCGGGTGGCCTGTTCACTAGCTGGGTTGTGATGTATTTGGGTAAGGCATGGAAAAACGTATTTACAAATTCTTTACTGTCTGTGCTCACCCGTTTGGTAGTCTGCGCAAAGGCACGCTTCAACTTCTGCACAAATTCTTGTGGGGCCTGATCCTCCCCACATTGCAAATTGTAGGCTGCCTTGCGAGCCTCTTGAGGATTTCTATGAACAGAAAAGTGCTTTAAGATGGCCGCCCTATATGTGGACCATCTTGAATGGTTTTGGTCCTCCAGCCCCGCAAAGAAACTGGAGTATTCTGCGGAGAATGTCAATTTTACATACTGAATGCAGCTACTGCTGTCTTTCAAATGGAAAGTCTCCATCATGTGCTCAAAGAGCTCTAAGTGTTCCCAAACAGAGTACTTGGAGTTCTGATGATAAGGAGTGATGACATTTTGGGTATGAACCAAGAAAGAGAGCAGAACAAGCACATGGGTGGTGTTGTATCCTATTTGTCAACACCACAAGAAAATATTGACAGGAAAGTGGTCAAAACATTGCTAAATGCTATCCAACACCCAGAAACACATGACAGAGATATCAAATGCCTGCAGAAGGATTCTGGAAGACTAACAAAACCAGCACCTTACATAACAAGCAGCACTCAAGGACCAGTATCAGTACCAATACCAGTGCTAGAGCAGCATGTTGTTATGCAGTTCAAGAAGATAGTCTGCAGCCATAATGAGCACAAAAGCAGCTACAACAACCACAGCCAGAAGCTAAGCGCTGTGAAAAGCTTCCCCAGTCATTTAAGGGGAGCAGAAGCGCAAATATACACCAGCCAGACAATTGAGACGTCTAAGGAAGGGAGAACCCCATTCACTTCAGCTATACGTATGGCTCATGGCAAACCAATTTTGTATACGCGGAATAAACAGAACCCTGAAAATGGTTTTTGAAACATGGCATACTGTTTCTGTGTACTCAGAATAAACCAAAAGAGCCCTGAAAACAGGTTTTGAAACACGGCATACTATTTCTGTGTGCACAGAATAAGTCAACAGAGCCCTGAAAACGGGGTTTGAATCACTGCATTCCCCACAACATAAGGAGAACCCATACATGCGAGACCCATGTTGCGGCATCCCTCCATAAGGAGTGCAACAGAATTAGGTCAGAAACACAGAAAGGGATGATACCAATCCAGCAAAGTTGTCCAGAAACAGACGGAACATCACAGCTTACGGTAAGGAGTCATGAGAAGGGGCGACATCGCCAAAACAGTTAGGACAAAGTAAGCAAGAGGACACTCAGGGGAGAAATAGAAGGCACATGATGTGCAAAATGTAGACGTAGCCACAACTAGACAGGGGCTCAAAAATCACTCTCAGGCAGACAATAACCAGATCAGCAACATATAACTGGAAAAGATTTGACAACTGATCTGTCAGGTAGCACAGCAAGCAGAGCGATCATTGTTAACATCCGCTCAGAGATTGTGGATCCAGGTTTTCAGCCCGGGCAGTACCAAACACAGCCCACCAGCGTTACAAGATCAGGGCATTATCTGGCACATGTTGTAAAGCCTGCACAGAAATACAGAGCCAGTCCAATGGCACAGCAAGTAGAGCTCTTGTATTTTAAACCTTTACAGAGCCTGCTGACGCAGGTTTGAACCCCGGCAGGGCAAAATTCAGCCTTTCATACTTCTGAGGTTGATAAATGAGCACCACACACCGTGGGCAATAATAAGCAGCGCTCAGATACTTGAGGGTTCATAGCGCTATATAAATGCAAAAATTATTATTAAACATAGAGCGGACATCAAACACAAGGGGCAGGCCAGCAAGGTACAGAACTGAGCCAGGTAGGACCAAAAACACCAACCCACAGCCCAAGCCTAGGGCATAAGTTAAATAAAAGTTTAGTAGGGCCAGGACCCAGTATTTTCCTAAAGGTGCTTTCCGCAATAGCACAAATACCAAAGTGAGACCGGAAAGATTAGAACAACCCCAAAACTAGGGTATCACTAAATGAGAAGTGGGAGTTCCACTAGCATGCAGCAGGCGGCACACAGGATGGTGACCAATTTCTCCAGCTTTCAAGCACGACAGAACACAGCAAGGGCAGAACAGGTTTCAGCCACTCAAGGAAGACAAAGAAGCACGAGTTCCTGTCAGCTGATTAAAACAGAGTCACAGCTGCAAGCTTATCCAGTCAACAGTGTAAGAAGCAGCATCAACACAAGAAACCAGGATAGACCAGCAAGACTGGGGCCAGAAAAAAAAACAGACTTGCCACAATGTGCAACCAAAGTAACAGAAAGGGTGAATTATCTCTTAACATAGACACCATCCCACCAAGCTGTACAGAACAGAGAAGAGGCGAAATAACAAAAGTGGTGAAGGAATGCTAAAAAGAATAAAGTGTAATTTTAAGCACAAAGATCGGCCATAGCATATGAGCACCCCATCAACCCACTGGACTCACCACACCATGCAGATTTAAAAACACACACTCGTGAAGGCGAAAAATCACAAGTCATGCAGGTAGTACATAAGAGGCTAGAGAATAGGGCAACACAGCCCACAAGGCAGCAAAAATACTCGGATGAAATACGAGTAAGAAATAAAAGCAAACAAGGGGGCAACGCCCGAGGGCCGGGCCAGAAAGCTGCAAGTAGCACTGTACCTGAAAACGGGTTCTAAAAAATAATAAGCAGTGAAAAACAGGGGTGGACTGTCCCATAGGACACCTGGTTAGTTCCCTACAGGCCTCTGCATCCTGCGTCTCTTTGGAGAGGTTAACCATTTTTATTTTCCATAGGCCAAGGTTTGGGCTTGCTCAAAATATGTTCCACAAGCCATTTTGGAACAATTATTTCCAAGGCCCCTTTTTGGGTTCCCAGTCCACCCCTGGTGGTAAAACACCACACAGCACAATATAACAAGCCAACACCGCAAGGGCCAGAGCCAGAAAGCAGCAAATAGCATGATCACCGAAAAGAGGTTGAAATATGGGTAACTGAAAAACAGGTTTAGCACGGGGGGCAGGGGGTTTCACAAGGAACAGGTGCAAACATTAGCACAATGCGGGAAACTAATTAATAAAGCTAAGCCAACCCCACAGTGAATACAGTGTTAAAATACCTACATGCACAGCTTATGGGCCAGATGGCCCCTCTCAGCTGGCCTATATCTAAGTACTACAGCAAATAGATGAAATTGGTTTACTAATAAGAAACAAGCTAGGCAGCCGTGCAAGGGGAAATAAGAGGCCAACCCATGAAGCAGGGCTGCACATAACTACAAATCAGCAAATAACTGACTAATAGCGGGGGAATGTCTTACAGCATTAACACACCTTTTTTAAGGATAAGACCAGGTAATGACAAAACCCTCACAGGGTCCAGTACCAGGCACGGTCTAGGGGCGAGCTGCAACTAGAATGAGCAAACTATTCAGCTAAGGGAAAGAGGAGGAGCAACTTTTGGGGGAACCTGGACAGCCGGTACCCCATCCGGGTCATGGCGGCACGGGCCACAGGGGGTAACCTCGGGACCAGATGCCCAAAAGTGCAGCATATTATAGTTGCTGTAATTATGATTATGCTTTGTTATGACCATATTTGTGCAATAAAATCTCACAGCCTTTTATTGCCAACACTTACCAATGCTCTTGTGTACTACCTGGGGGAAAGGGTATTGGTTTCTCATTCCCAGGTTATGTTATCAGTCTGCCTGCATATGGGTCAACTGATTATGGGCAACGCTGGCAGGCACCAAGCGAGGCCTGGTAACCTGTGCCCCATGGCAGCAAGGCTTGGGAGAGGGGCAAGCAGCAGCCCAACAAATGGGGCTGCACTCCCCCTCTCCCCTACCACTGCCACAAGATGACATGCAGTCAGCGGCCTGGGTGAATGGAAGGAAGGGTGACGTGTGAAACAACCCCTCCCCCTTCCTTCCAAATTAGGTGACAGGCGCACAGTATGCGCAGGAAGCAGGGAGGCAGGGCCACAAAAAGAGAAGCACCACTGAGTGCTCAGACAGTCGGCACCACAGCCCCCACACAAGACACAACAAGGACCCAGGGCCCGCTCCTGGGTCCAATATAAGGGCTGCTTTGCAGCAGAAAACCAGAATCAGTTTGGGTCCCTGCACAGGGAACCAAACTAAAGAGTACTTGGTGAACGCAGCATCTCGTTCTTTTTCCCAGAACCCTCCTGTGATGCTGGAAATGCATCAGAGGGACAGGACCTCCGTATCCTTGTCCTTTACTGCTTTTTATCGTGTGTTCTGTCATGTTTTCCGCGCAGGAGTTCATGTGGGATTCCTGGTGGTGCAGCTCTCTCTCTTTTGGTTTAGTGAACAGACCCATGGGATACACTTATGGAACCCATGGGTAGGGGTACAACCCTGTGCCCCTAGTGTATGTTTTTGGGCATCGATGTGTGACCTACAGAGCAGGGTACAGGCTGGTGGCAGCTCCGTGCTGAAATGACTGGTGCCCTGAGCGTCCTCCATTTCGGGATGCCCATGCCCTGTCATTGGAATCGATAGATTCCTGATGGAGACAAAATGGCCCCCATGGCCTCTTGCCTTCCATCACCTGTTACCCTGATCTTCCCGAAGTCCCGGGAAGCCCTGCCTCTGTCCATTCCCCCTGACTGGCTGTTGGGTGGAAGTTCCGTATATGGTAGTGTGGGGAAGTGCCACCAGACTGGCTGGAGCCTTTTGAACGACCGTATGTTGTGGGTATGCCTGTGGGTGGGACCTGGATGAATGGAGTGTGTGATGAATATACATTCTATGTTGTGACTGTCTAGTATCTGGTGTTTGACACAGTGGTTGAGACAGCCCTGCCTGAAACCGGTATGAATGCAGCTTGGAGTGTTGAATGGCTCGGTACTTGTCCCAATACACATAACTTGTTGTGAGTGTCTGGAGAGAAGTGAATGGCCTGAATACCTTGTGTACCTGATTGGTTGCCTGCCTGCATGAATACCTGTAGTCATGATTGGATGTTTGAGTGCGACCCAGCGGAATGAATGAGAGATCAACAGTATATCTGGGGACCTCTCATTGCTAGGAATTGTGTTCAGAAGCTGAAGTCCACTACGACGAGTAACTGGAGTGAAGCTTAACCTTGAGCCCTGCTGGATGAGAAGAATTGCTGTTGCTCTCCTTTGCAATCTGAAAGCTGCTGTGCTTCAAGAACTGACCCAGAGAGGACCTGGTAAGGTGCCCTCTTCCTGAGCTACGAGGGACCATCGTGCACAGCAGATCTTTGCCTAAGAACCCTGGTAGACAGACCTTCGACAGGCTGCCGATCTGATACGGGGATTGCTGCGGAACTCCAAGGAGAAGCGCATGGACTGTTGTCTGCCACTGTCGCCGACCGCCGTCGGTGACCAGAGCCACCGTGCTCCCATTGCCTAAGAACTTCATTGATCCAAGGACGCTATCGTCTGCATCGCTGCCGTTGTATCCTGCTGGAGAAGGCCTGACCGTCGACGCGCCGAGGAGCATCCACCGGTGGGTTTCCCGCCACCCAAAGACCACAGAGACGCCGACGACTCGATGCCCTTGCTGGGCCACAGTTCTTCAACTCTTTGCGGTCCAGAACTATCGACACAGAGGTGCCCCGCACGCCTCTTCCTTGCAGGACGTTTACGCTTCCCTGGCAACAAGCACCGCTAGGAACGACGCAGCCACTTCACCGTTGTAGCTCGACCTGTTCTCCGTCGGACTTTCGACGACCCGTGACTCCTGCCTGAAAGGGAGGACACTCAAGAAGGTTTGTCAATTTCCCCGACGCAGAACTCTACAACACCAAGGTACTTTGGGGCTGCAGAACTATTGGGAAGTCTAAGGGTGAAAAATATATGGACTATATCTTTCTTCTACAGGTTGCCCAGGTGGGGGGGATCTCCACACAGAGCTGTGTTTAACGGTAGTTACCAGTACTCTGCCTATTGCTCAAGCATCCTGCTTTCCTTCCTCTCTCTACTGCTGGTTTCCTCTTTATTTTGATCTGTGTGTCATTCTGACCGTTGCACTTTAATAAGATTAAGTAACGTTGGTGGTACCACTTTAGAACTGTACATATTTACCATTGTTGATTTTCGGAGCACAAAGTGAGTTACCGGGATCGTGAATATGACTTTGAATATTAATTATATAAAGACAGTGTTTTAACCGATACAGTGTGTGGACATTCCTTCGTGGGTTCTTGGGGACTACACTGTACTTAAGAACCAGCTCACATCACCTCCCGAGAAGCTAGGCCTTGATTGCTCGACTACGTTACCATAATAGAGAATCATGGCAGGGGTCTCTGTGCCTCCCCTCTACCATATATAGAGCGGAAGTGCAGACCCTCCCCTCTGGTCTTTACACCTCCCACCCTAGAAAAAGGACAAGAAGAAAGAGGAAGAAGACAGGTCACTGTGCAGTGACCACACACTGTTGTGGGACAAGTAAGGCGGCACGAGCCAGACGGGGCAAACTCGGTACCCAATGCCCAAAAGTACAGCAAGTTGTGGTTACTGTAATTATAATTATGTTTTGTTATGACCATATTTGTGCAATAAAATCTCACGGCCTTTTATTGCCAACACTTACCAAATGCTCTTGTGTACTACCTGTGGGGGAAAGGGTATTGGTTTCTACTCCCAGGCTATGGTCCACTGGTTATGTTTCAAGACTCACTCCCTGTTAGGGAGAATTCTCTCTTTAGGCTGAATTTCCTAACCTAGTGAGTCCCCCAGCGGCTTTGCTGGATTTCTGGACTTTGTTTTTTTCCTCCTGCCAAGAGTGAGACTCTTTTTTCTCCCACTCTTGGACATGCTTTATGGTATTCCTTTGATTGGTAATGTGTTTTATGGGCTATGGGGTCCTTTACTCCATAGGGTCTCATGTGTTTTTATTATGTGTGTTACACAGCACACTCCGTGCAGTAACACAGGGGTGTCATAGTGACCCCCCACCATAGACTCCATACCCTGGGACTGACTACTGTCTCCCAGGGCATGTAAAGTCACCATTGGCTTTACTAGTCCCAAATTATTAACAGAAACCAGTACAAACCATCATATTGTGGACGTACTGGTCGGGGCAATTCGATTGCCCCGGGGTCTGTTAGTCGAGGGGGCACGTCTCAGTCCCCCATGATCGAGTTTTGGCTGGTGGCAGTGGAAACTACTTTTTATATCCGACCGCAAATATTTCCCTATGGGATTTTCCCATTGTTCGAGGCTCCCAACTTTAATTATTTAATTATCATAACCTCGAACATACCGCCGGTTTATTTAATTAATATTAATTCTCCGGTTGGTATTTTTTGCCAAGACTCGATTCTAAAATGGCGTTTGGGTTCTCTTCTGTGACTCCAACCTAAGTCGAGCCCTTTGTTCCACTTTTTGGCGGGCTTCTCCACAGCAGCCTCCAAAAGTGGTGCCACTTTGTCTGGGTACCACAGGGGGTGTGGGAGGGGGTTTAGGCACCTTGGACTGAGTTACCTTGGTAACTCAAGTCGCCCTCTTGTGTGATTGGCCCAAGTGGTGAGCCGGCCGGCATGTTTGATTGACAGCTAGGCTGAGTGAACGGGGCTATGCTGCATAAAAGCAGGGCTTTGGGGACTGGAACTTCAGAAGTCGCCACGGGACCTAAGAATCCGATGAGGGAGAAGCTGAGCCGACCTGCTA
Organism: Ambystoma mexicanum; assembly: GCF_040938575.1. NCBI lineage: Eukaryota > Metazoa > Chordata > Amphibia > Caudata > Ambystomatidae > Ambystoma > Ambystoma mexicanum. The sequence goes on along the minus strand of NC_090924.1, from coordinate 1,062,712,304 downwards.
CGACGACACCACCGGTGGAGCCCTGCTGAACCGTCTCACCACTTTTCCCAACAACAGAGGAGAACAGAGGAGATCTCCAGCCCGGAGAGTCTTCTTCCTTCGACTGGTGGGGATAACCAGCCTGCTTCCTTTTTCGCTTGCTGGCAACCGGGATACCAAGTTTTACCACTACCGCGAATCAAAGGGTAGTACCTTTAACCGGAAAACTCCGCGGCTGGTTTCTTCCCTGGCAGTGCAACGACCTTCATCTTTCCTCCACGTCGAGATCCTCTCTTCTTCTGGACGACGCTGCAACTTGCAACCGCTGCCTGGAACAACTGCCCCCGCTGGAGGATCCTTTCCACATAAGGTACTGTGTCCCGCCTGGCTTCCCTTGCAACCGACTGTACGGGGTAGATTTAGCCCCCGGCTTTCGAACCTGGGTTAGCCTGGGACACCCTGGATAAACTTTTCTGAGCCTAACTAAAACCTTTCTGAACTCCCTGCAAGACTTTTTAAGCCTGTTGTCATTGTATGATCTTGGGTGCATTTGTGCTCTGCTCTCTCCAAGAGTGGGCCCGGCCTATGGACTTTGGCACACAAGTAACTTTTGACTTTCCTGCCTTGCTTAAGAGTTCCTAAGTATTAGTGTGGTGTATTTTCTGACATTCTGCCTTTATCCCTCCCTTTTTCGTTAGTTTATTGGAGTGCCATCTATAGTTAAGCGATCACCTCTGTCTGGAAATAAGTGGTGTTAACTAAGACTTGTCTGATAAGGAATAAGGGATGTATATATAATAATAGTAACTGTGTTGAGAGTGATTTACAATAATAGTGCTGGAGTGTTTCAATCAGTGTTTTTAAATAAATAATTATATACCTTGATACCAAAGCTCTGATCAGTGTTTGCTTGTGCTATTATATCTGAGTGCCTATTGTGTATAATTTGCATACTGCCTAACTCTTCTTGAGGGAAGTCTGACTGCTCACCCACAGCTACCAGGTAAATCTGAGTGGTGCAGACTGCTACCAAGGGGGTTTACTGCTAACACCTGTAGTCCTAAACTTTTTGCAGTGTTCCCAAAGGGAACTGCACAGGTTTCTGCCTAACACTGGTGTACAGCGGTGGGATTTGTATTGAGTATACACTTTAGAGTGCTTTTTGAACACTTTAGGACAACTAACCACAGAGTTTAGCACTAAAAAGCTGATTTTCTAACTATGTCTGCTATGGAGAGTTATACCCTACAATCATTGTCTGCCAAAACTGTTGATTGCTTAAAAGTATTGTGTAGACATAAGAATCTCTCTGAGAAGGGCAAGAAAATGGAACTTATAGAAAGATTGTTAGAAAACCAAAGTCTGGGTGGTACAGAGGAATCTACCCCCCCAGCAAATGTAGAAAACAGTGATGGTATTGATCTGAATCAAAGTCTTGATAATGAGTCAGAAGAGGAAAGTGAACCCAATGAAGTTAGCCACTCTGAGCCTCTGTCTGCCTTACCTACTGTACCTACCGGGCCTATACCAGGTCCTACATGTAACCCTGCTTATTTTGAACTTGAAAAAATGAAGCTTGAATTAGAGTACAAACGTTTTATTGCTCAATCTGAAAGAAACCAAGAGCTAGAGTTCAGGAGAATGAATGCCCAGGCTGAGGAGAAGCAAGCTGAGTTAAGACTCAGAGAAATAGAGCTTAATCATGAACTAGAAATGAAAAAGTTGTCTGTGGAAAATGCTTCTCTCTCCTCAGGTTCTTCTAGGAGTTCCAGTCCTAAAAGACCTCAGATGCCTAATGAATTGATTGGTATGTACGAGCCTAAGTTGGATGTGTTGGATGGTTAAAAATGTGTGAGCATAATCATGGGCTCCAGGACATCACAGGGAATGAGTTACTTCCCTGGTTGTTCTCTAGGCTTCCCCCTGTTGCAACTGATGTGGTAATGGAGTTGGGGGAGGTGGATAAGAAGGATTATGAATGTGTGAAACTAGCTTTGATAGCTAGATTTGGGAAGACCCCTTCCCAGTACCTTAAGAGGTTTAGGACCCTCAAAAAGCATGATGGTACCCCTTGGGCTACCTGGGTGAGTGAGTTTTTGAAAAACTTAGAGGGGTGGATTAAGGGTTACAAGGTGAACACTTATGAGGGAATGACAAATCTTTTTATGTTGGAGTCAATTTATGATGCCTGCTCTCCTGAGCTCAGACAGCACTTGGCTGATTCAAAGGAATTAGATTCCAGGAAGCTAGCTAAGGCTGCTGACCTGTGGGTTGCCAACAGGGCCACTCACAAGGATTCAGGGGGCACTCAGAAAAAGAATGAGGGAAAGCAGCCACAAAAGGGGGACCAAGAGATTTCTAATACCTCCCAAACCAAAGAGGGCCCCAAACAACAAAATAACCAGGGTAAGGCCCAGGGTAAACCACAACAGGCTAGTGTACCTTCTGGTCACAAACCAGGAGGCGGTCAGGCCAAGCCACCCTTCCAGAGAGCATTTGGAACATGCTATCTCTGTGGGGCAACTGACCACTTCAAAGGAGATCCCAGATGTAAGGGTAAACCTACCGGGATCAGCACAGTCTCCTTAGCCTTCACTTCTGAGGAGGAAGTCCAAATGGCTAGTGCTCACTTTGAAGTCTTTGCTGAAGAACCTCTGGGTTTCCAAGCAAGTGTAACAGTAGAGTCCATGGGTCTGGTTAGTGATCAGAATAGGAGTGTGCACAACTCCATACCAGAAAACTCTAAAGTTTATTATATGGACAGTGTTCTTGTCAATGGCCAGGATACTCCTGCCAGGCGAGACTCTGGGGCCAGCAGAACAGTAGTGGGTAAAAGCTTTTTCAGGCCTGAGGATGTTGCTAAGGCACCCAAAGGTCCCACTAAGATGTCTGGAGGCCCTGTCCAAATGGTTCCAATTCTACCAGCCCTCATTCAGTGTAATGACATGACAGTGTTGATTCCTGTCAGTGTTCAGACTGAGGTGCCTGGGAGAGTCCTGTTGGGGAATGATCTAAGAACTCTAGGAGTAGTATCCAGTACCCCCAGGCCTCCCAGTATGGAGACCCAGAACCAAACCAAATTGGCTAGAGAGGCCACCTTAAGGAACCACTCTAAGCCTGTGGGAACCTCTACTGAGAACCCCACTACAAGCCCTGGTGTTGGTAAATTGACCTCTGACCCAGGCAAATTTCAGGCTAAAATGTTAGGGAAATGGGAGCCCCAACCAAGCTCCATCATTGTTCCCCCAGTTACAGAGTCTGTGACTCCCCCTGCTTCTGGGGAAGAGGTGGATAGACCTACTGGAACCCTAACTAGGCCTAAGAGAACTGGTCATTCTCAGTGCTGGTGGAAAACCAGAAAAGAAAAGTCAAAGGTCAAAAGCCTTCAGACTGTTCGACCTTCCACAGAAGACTCCAACCCAATTCCTAGTCTTAAGGGGGAAACTCCTAAAGTAGGTAAGGGTAGATCTAAGAGGAAGGAGAAGCATGTACCTCGCTTATCTCCATCCCCTCCAACCAAGAGGCCTAAAACCCAACCTTCTCCCAACAGAGAGGTGGTGAGGACCTCTGGAGGCCCCTCTAGATCTAAGGGAATTCTTTATAAGGACCCCTTGAAAAAGCCTAACACAGGTTCAGAAGTTGTAACAACTTCTGAGGGACTGGTCACCCAGATCCCCTATAACTTTAAAAAGACTGATGTTCCTCAAAGGGTTTGTAGGTCATTGTTAGGGAGAAATCTCTGTTTAGGCTGAATTTCCTAACCTAGTGAGTCCCCCAGCAGCTTTGCTGGATTTCTGGAGTTTGTTTTTTCATCCTGCCAGGAGTGAGACTCTTTTCCTCCCACTCTTGGACATGATTTGTGGTATTTCTTTGAATGTTAATTGGTTCTATGGGTTTGGGGTCTTTTACTCCATAGGGTCTCATGTGTTTTGCGATGTGTGTTACACCGCACCCTCCGTGCCGTAACACTGGGGTGTCCTAGGCGACCCCCACCATAGACTCCATACCCTGGGACTGACTACTGTCTCCCAGGGCCTGTAAAGTCACCATTGGCTTTTCTAGACCTAAATTTACTAACAGAACTAGTACAAACCATCCTATTGTGGACATACTGGTAGGGGTAATTCGATTACCCCTGGGTCTGTTGTTCGGGGGGACACTGTCCCGTCCCCCCTCATCGAGTTTTGGCTGGTGGCAGTGGATACTACTTTTTATATTCAACCGCGAATATATTCCTATGGGATTCGTCCCATTGTTCGAGGTTAATACCTTTTCACATTAGTCTCCAACATACCGCCGGTTTATTTATCTTAAATAAATTCACTGGTTGGTATTTTCTGCCAGAACTCGGTTTTTAAAATGGCGTATGTGTTCGCCTCTGTAACTCCGAACCAAAGGTTGAGCCCTTTGTTCCACTTTTGGCGGGCTTCTATACAGAAGCCCTCCAGAGTGGTGCCTTTCTGTCTGGGTACCACAGGGGGTGTGTGAGGGGGTTTAGGCACCCTGGACTGAGTTTCCTTGCCAACTCAAGTCGCACTCTGGTGTGATTGGCCCAAGTGGTGAGCCGCCCCGCTCACCACTTAGCATGTTTGAGTGACAGCTAGGCTGAATGAATGGGGGTTTTCTGCATAAAAGCAGGGCTCTTGGGACTGGAATTTCAGAAGTCGCCACAGGACCTAAGAATCCGACGTGGGTAAAGCTGAGCCGACCTGCAACGACAACACCTCCGGTGGAGCCCTGCTGAACCGACTCACCACTTCCCAACGACAGAGGAGCTCTCCCTGCTGGAGAGTCTTCTTCCCTTGACTGGTGGGAACAACTGGTCCCTTGCTTTTTCTTCGCTTCCAGGAAGTCTAGTGGTCGAATTGCCCGTGCTGAGCACCCCGGCAACTGGATAGCCACTAACCACTGTACCGCGACCAAAAGGTGGAACCTTGTGACGGAGCACTCCGCGGCTGGTCTCTTCCCTTGTGGTGCAATGATCTTCGCTTTCCTCGACGACGAGATCATCTCTTCTTCTGGCAAAGTCCCGACTTGCATCCACCACCAGGAACAACTGCCCCCGCCGGAGCTGCCTCTGCACTTTCAAGGTACTGTGTCCGCCTGGCTTCCCTTGTGATGGTTAGCGTGAGGTGTCTTAAATCCTTACCTTTCCACTGGGTCGCCTCCAGACCTTCTTAACTTTTGTTCTAAAACTGGTCCAACCTTTCTGTGACATTTTGCTACAAAGACTTGAGGTGCATTTCCACTGTGATACTTTTGGGACATAACGCCTTGCCTCTCTCCGAGTGGGCCTGGCCTCTGAACTTTGTGATCTACAGTAGACCCTGCCTTGCTTGTCTTGTATTTGCTTTGTAAAAGTGTTGGTACCGAGTTGGTTTCATACCCTGCCTTTTTCTCCCCCTTTCTAACGAATATTAGAGTGCCATCTAGGTTAACGCATTCACCTCTGTCTGCAAATAAGTGGTGCCGTTGAACCTAGACTTGTCGAAATATTGTTATGGGATTGATATATACTTATAGTACTTGTGATTGGGGTTGTTTGCCGTATTAGTGCCAGTGTGTTTTTCATAGATGTGTTTTTAAATGAATAATTATATATCTTTACACCAAAGCTCTGATCAGTGTCTGCTTGTTCTACTGTGTAAATTGCCATATCTTGTATACTCTAAATACTGCCAAACTCATCTTGAGAGAAGTCTGACTGCTCAGCCACAGCTACCCTGTAAATCTGGGTGGTACAGACTGCTACCAATTGGGTTTACTGCTAACTCCTGTAGTTTTAAACTTTTTGCAGTGGTCCCAGAGGGAACTGCACAGGTTTCTGCCTAACAGTCATATAGCTTACAAAGGAAAACCTTTGATTTTACCATAGAACATAGGTCAGGGTGTCACCACCAAAATGCTGATGGTCTCTCTAGGATGTATGTCATCGACTAGAGGTATGAGATTCATCCAGGAGTGGATTAAATCCTCCTGTCCCTTAGTCTGGGGGGGCGAGTGTTAGGGAGAATTCTCTCTTTAGGCTGAATTTCCTAACGCAGTGAGTCCCCCAGCAGCTTTGCTGGATTTCTGGAGTTTGTTTTTTTCCTCCTGCCAAGAGTGAGACTCTTTTTCTCCCACTCTTGGACATGATTTATGGTATTCCTTTGATTGGTAATGTGTTTTATGGGCTATGGGGTCCTTTACTCCATAGGGTCTCATGTGTTTTTATTATGTGTGTTACACAGCACACTCCGTGCAGTAACACAGGGGTGTCATAGTGACCCCCCACCATAGACTCCATACCCTGGGACTGACTACTGTCTCCCAGGGCATGTAAAGTCACCATTGGCTTTACTAGTCCCAAATTATTAACAGAAACCAGTACATACCATCATATTGTGGACGTACTGGTCGGGGCAATTCGATTGCCCCGGGGTATGTTAGTCGAGGGGCCACGTCTCCATCCCCCCTGATCGAGTTTTGGCTGGTGGCAGTGGAAACTACTTTTTATATTCGACCGCAAATATTTCCCTATGGGATTTTCCCATTGTTCGAGGCTGCCAACTTTAATTATTTAATTCTCATACCCTCGAACATATCGCCAGTTTATTTAATTAATATTTATTCGCCGGTTGGTTTTTTTGCCAAGACTCGATTCTAAAATGGCGTTTGTGTTCTCTTATGTGACTCCAACCCAAGTCGATCCCTTTGTTCCACTTTTTGGCGGGCTTCTCCACAGAAGCCTCCAAAAGTGGTGCCACTCTGTCTGGGTACCACAGGGGGTGTGGGAGGAGGTTTAGGCACCCTGGACTGAGTTACCTTGGTAACTTAAGTCGCACTCTTGTGTGATTGGCCCAAGTGGTGAGCCGGCTGGCTCACCACTTAGCATGTTTGATTGACAGCTAGGCTGAGTGAATGGGGGTATGCTGCAGGGCTTTGGGGACTGGAACTTCAGAAGTCGCCACAGGACCTAAGAATCCGACGAGGGAGAAGCTGAGCCGACCTGCTACGACGACACCACCGGTGGAGCCCTGCTGAACCGTCTCACCACTTTTCCCAACGACAGAGGAGATCTCCAGCCCGGAGAGTCTTCTTCCTTCGACTGGTGGGATAACCAGTCTGCTTCCTTTTTCGCTTCCTGGAGCATCTCGTGGCCGCCTTGCCTGTGCCAAGCACCCCGGCAACCAGGATACCACATTTTACCACTACCGCGAATCAAAGGGTAGTACCTTTAACCGGAAATCTCCGCGGCTGGTTTCTTCCCTGGCAGTGCAACGACCTTCATCTTTTCTCCACGTCGAGATCTTCTCTTCTTCTGGACGACGCTGCAACTTGCAACCGCTGCCAGGAACAACTGCCCCCGCTGGAGGATCCTTTCCACATAAGGTACCGTGTCCCGCCTGGCTTTCCTTGCAACCGACTCTACGGGGTAGATTTAGCCCCCAGCTTTCGAACCTGGGTTAGCCTGGGACACCCTGGATAAACTTTTCTGAGCCTAACTAAAACCTTTCTGAGCTCCCTGCAAGACTTTTTAAGCCTGTTGTCATTGTGTGATCTTGGGTGCATTTGTGCTCTGCTCTCTCCAAGAGTGGGCCCGGCCTATGGACTGTGGCTCACAAGTAACTTTTCACTTTCCTGCCTTGCTTAAGTGTTCCTAAGTATTAGTGTGGTGTATTTTCCTACATTCTGCCTTTTTCCCTCCCTTTTTCGTTAACTTATTGGAGTGCCATCTATAGTTAAGCGCTCACCTCTGTCTGGAAATAAGTGGTGTTAACTAAGACTTGTCTCATAAGGAATAAGGGATGTATATATAATAATAGTAACTGTGTTGAGAGTGATTTACAATAATAGTGCTGGAGCGTTTCAATCAGTGTTTTTAAATAAATAATTATATACCTTGATAGCAAAGCTCTGATCAGTGTTTGCTTGTGCTATTATATCTGAGTGCCTATTGTGTATACTTTGCATGCTGCCTTCAGGGAAGTCTGACTGCTCAGCCACAGCTACCAGGTAAATCTGGGTGGTACAGACTGCTACCAAGTGGGTTTACTGCTAACACATGTAGTCCTAAATCTTTTGCAGTGTTCCCAAAGGGAACTACACAGGTTTCTGCCTAACACTGGTGTACAGCGGTGGGATTTGTATTGAGTGTACACTTTAGAGTGCTTTTTGAACACTTTAGGACAACTAACCACAGAGCTTAGCACTAAAAAGCTGATTTTCTAACTATGTCTGCTATGGAGAGTTATACCCTAGAATCATTGTCTGCCAAAACTGCTGATTGCTTAAAAGTATTGTGTAGACATAAGCATCTCTCTGAGAAGTGCAAGAAAATGGAACTTATAGAAAGATTGTTAGAAAACCAAAGTCTGGGTGGTACAGAGGAATCTACCCCCCACCCCCAGCAAATGTAGAAAACAGTGATGGTATTGATCTGAATCAAAGTCTTGGTAATGAGTCAGAAGAGGAAAGTGAACCTAATGAAGTTAGCCACTCTGAGCCTCTGTGTGCCTTACCTACTGTACCTACTGGGCTATACCAGGTCCTACATGTAACCCTACTTATTTTGAACTTGAAAAAATGAAGCTTGAATTAGAGTACACACGTTTTATTGCTCAATCTGAAATAAACCAAGAGCTAGAGTTTAGGAGAATTAATGCCCAGGCTGAGCAGAAGCAAGCTGAGTTAAAACTCAGAGAAATAGAGCTTAATCATGAACTAGAAATGAAAAAGTTGTCTGTGGAAAATGCTTCTCTCTCCTCTGGTTCTTCTAGGAGTTCCAGTCCTAAAAGACCCTGCATGCCTAATGAAATGATTGGTATGTATGAGCCTAAGCTGGATGTGTTGGATTGGTTACAAATGTTTGAGTATAATCATGGGCTCCAGGACATCACAGGGAATGAGCTACTTCCCTGGTTGTTCTCTAGGCTTCCCCCTGTTGCAACTGATGTGGTAATGGTGAACCCTCAAAAAGCATGATGGTACCCCTTGGGCTACCTGGGTGAGTGAGTGTTTGAAAAACTTAGAGGGATGGATTAAGGGTTACAAGGTGAACACTTATGAGGTAATTAGAAATCTTGTTATGTTGGAGTCAATTTGTGATGCCTGCTCTCCTGAGCTCAGACAGCACTTGGCTGATTCAAAGGAATCAGATTCCAGGAAGCTAGCTAAGGCTGCTGACTTGTGGGTTGCCAACAGGGCCACTCACAAGGATTCAGGGGGCACTCAGAAAAAGGATGAGGGAAATCAGCCACAAAAGGGGGACCCAAAGGGAACTGCACAGGTTTCTGCCTAACACTCCCATTCGAGTTACCTCACACAGTTGAAAGAAGATGCCATGTCATACTAAGTGGCCAAATGCCAAGCAAAGCGTTGGGCAGCCTTCCACAAACAGGCAAACCACTGCATAATATGAGTGGGGAGTCGCAAATGGGCAAGATCCATTATTCTAGTTGTCCCCAGACAGTTGTGGGCTCCACAAAATAGAGACATATAGTTTATTTAATTCAAAACTTTTCCAAATCCTTTTTCCATTTAGGGGCATGCAAGGTGAGCCAGGTGGAGAATCCAGACGTCTTTGAAGGTGTGCTGCAAAACAGGGAGCAATACAGGGGAAATTATCCAATTCTGTGGGACTCGGAGTACCTGGGTTTGTGGCATGTGGTGCTGCTGCACAGGTGCAAAGTTCCTGCTTCCATGAAGAAGCACAATAGCCCAGGAAGCAAGCAGGTATGCTATATTTCAGTTGTGATTGAGAATATACCAGCACAGTTCAAGAGCTGTGATATAAACACGCTCCTATTGGCACAATGTAGTCAACATCTTGCACAATGTCATGACAGAATGTTTTTCTTTTTTCCAAATGATCTAAAATTGGTGCTTGAACGAACTCTGATGTGACTTTGACAAGGTAATCTTCTGTGGGTGTACTTTTCCTCTGTACTTACATTTTTGCCATTGTTATAAACGTCGTTTCTGAACAAATGACAAATAAGCATCAACACAGTTCCAGCGCTTGTTTTAAGCAAGCAATTTGAAAGAAAGAGGAGTGGGAATAAAACAGATATGAAATCACTATGTCAAATTGTGAATCCGTATGCTATTCCTATGTCGTTGCAGTAAAAAGCATATTAATATTGTTGAAAAAATATATGTTTGTGCACCCAGAAGGTGGAATGGCCATGGAGTCTCAATTCCTGCTTTACCCTCACAGTAGTTAGAGTAACTGTCCTCAACACTTCTAATAGCGGCCAACACATCATGCACTATTTGCCCTGATGAGAGAGCCGTTGTCTCATTCAGTCACCTCCTATAGATTTATGTCATGTTTCCTGTCACTGAGATGACTAAAGAGAAATCAATTGCACCTCTCCACTGCAATGCACTAGACTGCAATCACGCTGCCCATGTGCACCGATTTTCCCAAACAGCGGTTAAAGCATATCTGCACTTCTGCAGGCTTCACTTGCTCCGTGTTGGATTGGCAAGTGAATAGGACATGGTCCTCGCTTGAGGAACCTTCACGAAGCCTGGGTTTGCATACAAATTCTGTCATTGCCTGTTTGCAAATGGTTTTGTATTGTTGTTTAATTGTATTTATTTCAAGATAAAAATAAGCAGACTAGTGTTATAGGCTATTCAGTATAATGTATTTTGTAACTTTTTTACAGTACCAAATTCAGTCCACAACGTTTTCTCTGTATGGCTTTGTTTATTGACGTTTTCATTGTATGTGCTTATTTTTTTGCTTTCCTAAAGTCCTTAGTTTTATAATGGTATGATATGATATGAAATGATATGGCATTCATAACGTGTCTATACACAAATGTGTCAAGGTGCGACGAGGCAAGGGAAGGGGAACAGACAGAAGACAGAGACAGCGATATTACTAGGCCAGGTGACATTCAGATTGCGCAAGTGTAAGGGTTGGGGCAAGGGGTAAGAGGGCACTGTAGTACATAGGATAATAGTAAAAAAAAGATAAATAAATAAAATAAAGACAATAAATAAAGGGTGCAGCCAACTGGTGGCAAGTGCAAGGGTAACGGCAGACCTCAAATGTCAAGTGCTGGTAGGGGGGTGTAGGGATACAGAAACAGTCCCCGAGTGCAAGGATTGCCGGGGGCCAGTGCAGGTGTCCAACTGGCGGGGAAGGGACCTGGGCCAGAGATCAGAGGGTAGCCAAGTAACCAGTGCAGTTTCAGTTTCAGCCAGGGAATCCACAGGAGAGAGCAGGAGAGAAAGCAGAAGCAAAGAAGGTGGTCTTGAGGTGCTTCTGGAAGGTTCTCCTCAAGTTTCAGAGCCGCAGGGAGGCTGTTTCAGAGGGAGGCCCCAGCACAAGAAAGAGATCTACCACCAACTTTCTGCTTGGAGAAGCGACTGGCCCTGTTGGAGTTGGAGGCGGGTGAGCGAAGAGCTTGAGAAGGGAGATAATTAGGAAGAGAGAGTTGAAGGTATTGAACAATGCAGAGGGTTTTGAACGTAATCCTCGCCAGTGCATAAATTTAAGTCCTGGAGAGATACGATCCTTGAGCTTGAGTCCAAGGACAAGTCTCGCAGTCCTGTTTTGGATGAGTTGCAGAGGGTGAAGAGTAGAGGCAGGCAGATTTAGGAAGAGGTTGCTGCAGTAGTACAGCCTAGAGAGAACCAGAGCTCTGGAGACAGTGAGCTTCTGGGGGAAGGAGTGGAAGGGAAGAATACCTCTGAGGAGGTGCAGCTGGTAGTGTGACTTCTTAGACATGTCAGAGATGTGAGGAGAGATGGAGAGTGAGGAGTCGAAGATGACCCCAAGATTTTTAGCCTCACAGGTGGGAGCAGGAAGAGGGCCAAGAGAGGCCAGCCAAAAGGTGACAGGAAATGAGGGAGCAGGTGTGCCATTGAGGAGAATCTTGGTCTTACTGGCATTAAGGCAGAGATCATTGGTGGCACACAACTCCTGGATAGCAGACCGACCAACAGTCAGAGAGAAGGAGAAGAGGTGGCGGAAGGGAGCCTGAAAATGAGTTGAGTGTCATTCGCAAAGCACTGAAAGTTGCAGCAGAGAGCGGCAATGTGGTTGGCAATAAGTGCTAGGTATTGGTTGAACAGCCAGGGGGAGAGGTTAGACCCCCGCGGAACACCACAGATAGAGATAGAGATAGAGATAGAGATAGAGATAGAGATAGCGATAGCGATAGCGATAGAGATAGTGATAGAGAGGAGAGGAAGGACCTAAGTTGGACCTGGGAGGGGCGATTAGAGAGGAAAGAAATCAGCCAAGCCAGGGCCTGTTCGGTGATACCCAGGTTATCACAGAGATGGTTGAGCAGGATGGCATGGTTGACCATGTCAAAGGCAGAAGAGAGATCAAGTAAGAAGAGGACAAAGGGGTTGTTGGGATCAAGGTTGGAGAGCAGGTCTTTGTGGATGTTTAGGAGAGCAGTTTCTGTACTTCTGGCAGCTCTGAAGCCATTCTGATGGTCATGGAGACAACCAACAGATTCAGTGTGAAAATTAATCTGGAGCTGGTCAGCTTTTCCAGGAGTTTGCCCAGGAAAGGAGTAATGGAGATTGGGTGATAGTTAGCAGGCCGGAAGGGTCGGCATAGGGTTTCTTAAGATGAGGGTGCACAAGGGAGTGCTTGAGGGGGGAGGGAAGACTCCAGTGGCAAAGGAGTGGTTGCAGAAGTCAGCCAGAGCAGGAGCCAGGGTGTCAATGTGGTCCAAGATGGTTTTGGAGTAACAGGGGTGAACCTGTTTTGACAACACTTTCATAGATCAGACTTGTTTGGAAACCTCGTCAGGGGAGAACCGGGGAAAGGCAGAGAAGGAGGGAGGAGCGGGGCCAAAGAAGAGCCAGAGGAAGAGCAGGCAGTAGAGGGAGAAGGGGGAGAGGAAGAGAGAGAGGACAGGATGTCCTGAGTTTTAGAGATGAAATGAGAAGCCACGGCCTTGCAGAGGGCCTGAGAGGGGACAGGAGTGGTAGAGACAGCAGCAGGTTTGGCCAGCTCCTTGCAAATTTTAAAGAGTTCGGCTGAGTTGTTAGATACCGCAGAGACACAGGCTTCGATGTGGGCTCTCTTCTTGGTGCGGACAGAGAGCCAGTATTGCCTTTGGAGCACGCAGCAAGCCAGTTTGTCATAGGATGTACGGGAAGCCCGCCATTTCTTCTCAGCCACCCTGCACTTGCGGTTAAGGGTGACAAGGTCAGAGTCATACCAAGAGTTGCAATTGGCTTTGAGCTTCAAGCGGATCGTCATGACAGGGGCAAGAACATCGAGAGTATCAGATATAGCAGCGTGGAGCATGGAAAGGGCTGTGTCAGGGTGTGAGTCAGCCAAGGGAGTATGGGGGGAAGAAATTGGCAGTGAATGCCTCAACTGACACACACTTCATGGGTCCGATGACCGAGAAGGTAGGTGGCAAAGCTGGAGTTGGCTTGGCCTGAGGGGTAGAGAGGGTGAGCTGGATGGAAAAGAGAAAGTGATCACTCCAGGAGAGAGGAGTGGTGAGAGGGATAGAAAGGGGAAGGTCTGACGAGATCAGAACATCCGGAGCGTGCCTTGCAGAGTGAGTCGGGACAGAGGGGAGAATGGAGAGTGAGAGAGAGTTGCAGAAGTTACAAAAAAGTCCAGAGGAAGGACAGGATGCATCCAGGTGGATGTTAAAGTCTCCAAGAAGGAGGGGTTGAGTGGTCGAGACCAGGAGGAAAGAGGAGAGGTCCGTCCACTCAGAGAGGAAGGAGGAGATCTGACCAGGTGGCCGATAGATGATGACCACAGTAAGGGAATGGCCAGGAGAGAGTGAGAGCCTGCAGACGAGGCATTCAAAAGATGAGTAGGCCTGCATAGGAATGACAGAGTCAGGAATCCACTCAGGGAAGATCTGGGCTACACCCCCTCTGGAATAGTTGGATCTGGGTGTGGAGAGGATCTTGTAGCCATCAGGGAGGAGAGTGTCAAAGCTTGTGACAGAGCTAGCTGTGAACCATGTCTCAGTGAGACCGAGGACATCAAGGTCATGTTCCTCCAGGAGGCGGCAGATGTCAGAGGAGTGTTTGACAGCTAAGAGAGAGTGGAGAGTGGCAAAATGGAGAAGGTTGCTGTCCTTGAAAGACTTCTGGGGGGGTACAATTCAGAGGTATGCCCTGCAGAGGTGTATAAGAAGTCAGAGGGGGGCAGAAGCGGAAGGGGGAGAGGGCAAGGTAGCCAAGGAGGAGATAGCAGGGGTAGGCAAGGAAGCCGAAGAAGGGAGAGAAGGGACAGCAGGAGAAGAAAGGAAATTGATGAGGCGCATGAAGCATCTATCAAAGAAGTGAATGTTGACCTGAGGGCCTTGGTCCAAGACAGTGCCATTCAGGTCAACATTAATGATGACCTTAGAGGAGTGGAAGGAGGACAGGAGGGCCTCCCACCAGGTGCCACCATTAATGGGAGAAGAAGAGCAAGGAGAGATCAAATAGACCATATGTAGAGTCCATAGGTCTGGCAACGACAAAGAGGATGTCAGAGAGGGTTTGCCTGGAGGAATCACTGGTATAGGTCTAAGCGATAGGGAGGCCTTGGTTGGAGATCAGGATGTCCTTTTTAAACTTCTTCCTACCAGATTTAGTGAGGAAAGCAGGATAGTCGATAGAGAAGCAGTTAGAAAAGATAGGAGAGACAGAGAGCACCATAGAGTAGGTAGGGAGAGGAGAGAAGAGGAAGGGTGTGGGAAGGGGCGGGGAGAACACTAGGGAAGGACACAGGGCGGGGCGCAAGCAGACCAGACAGATAGAGACGAGACAAGTAGTCAATTGGACAAGAAGACAGGAGCTTAGATAATGGTACAAAGTTTGCTAGATGAATGCTTTGATAGGAGGCAAAAAATCACAATGCCATTTAAGTACCGGAGAAAAGCAAACCTAAGTCTGAGAGTCCTGTATATATTGGGGAAAGGCATAGGTTTCACAATGCAATTATAAATACTTTCACAATGCTATTTAAGTACCGGAGAAAAACACCCCCAAGTCTGAGAGTCTGCTATGTGGACAGGTATTCAAGGTGGAGTGAAGGCTCTATTCCTAACCCGGGCCACTTCTACCTTAATTAGTCGCTGCAGGTTGACAGCTGGGCACTGGTTTCCCCTGCTGACACCTGCAGACACTAGCTGGAGCTGCCTCTGTTGGAGTCGCTCTTGCTTAGGGATCCTTAGTTGCAAGGGCTGCATGGGCAAAGGGCTGCACTGGGAGGGTGGGTTAAGACCATCAATTGGTCCAATCATGACACAGCGCAGGCTGGGAGGCGGAAGGAGGGAGGGAACAGGGAAGACATGCGGGGCATGTGGTCCGCATCGGCGAGGGTAAACAAGGGGATTGGGGCCCAGAAAGTGCACCAGAAACAAACCAGATAGACCCAGGAGGGTTTACAGATGGTAAAGGACTCACCCGCTTCATAGCAGAATGGAAAATGAAGCAGGGAGCAGCGCCGGCTGAGGGCCTCAAACACTGGGGTCAGGCACACTAATCACAACACGGGGCGGGCTGGGAGGTGGGAGGAGGCAGGAAACAGGGAAGACAAGCGGGGCAGAGGGTCCAGAGTGATGAGGGTGAACAAGGGGCTTGATGCTCAGAAATTGCCCCAGAAACAAACAAGAAAAGCCCAGGAGGGTGTACAGATGGTAAAGGTCTCACCGGCTCCGCAGCAGAATGGAAAATGAAGCAGGGAGCAGCGCGGGCTAAGGGCCTCAAACACTGAGGTCAGGCACACCAAACACGACACGGTGCGGGCTGGGAGGGGGAAGAGGGAGGAAACAGAGAAGACAAGTGGGGGAGGCGGTCCAGGCGATGAGGATGAACAATGGACTTGGCCCTGGGGCTCAGAAAGTGCGCCAGAAACAAACAAGATAGGCCCAGGAGGATCTACAGATGGTAAAGGACTCACTGGCTTCATAGCAGAATGGATAAAAAAAATTGGTGTCAAAGGCAATACAGTACACTATTGGGCGATGGCACCCCTCTGAAGATGTTAACCTTTTGCACATTGTGCAATAGTGCAAGGTGCCCTAAGCTTAAGGCACGGTTATTCATGTGGATGTGTTAAAAAGTGGGCTGCAATTCTTAAGTGCTCAATATGCCCTTCCTTTGCACACCTCCCCACCACATGTTGTTCTCACCCATGAGTTATCGGGTCCCATGTGAAAAGGAGCAAGGTGAGAACAGCAGTGATATCAAGCAATGTGAAGGAGGTTAGCATCTCCACCAAAAATGCCACCAAAACCCGAAATGTAAATGTACTGAAAAAGAGTGACAAGTGCAAAAAAGTGAGCCCAACCCACATCACGCATTTTAAAAAAGTTGTTACAATAAAGAGACACATTGTGACTATTAAATAGCCCAAAAGCCAAACATGACATTTATTGTCAAGTAGCTACAAACGTGTTTAGTTTAGTTTATTTGTAGAGCGCACCAAGCCCTGAGGCATCTGGGTGCTAGTCTTACAAGCTATATATTTGCATACGCTTATATTACAATGTTGATAGTAGCATACATACAATTAGTTAGGTACAATGGCAAAGATAGGTACAGTGGTATAGTCAGAACATGACTTACATACATACATTACATATTTTATAGCTGGAGGGATTATATCAAACTGTTCCATGGCATCTCAATACAAAAATAGACTATCTCCAGCTGGCAAGTTAGTGAACAGAACCCCTTGAACAACCAAGCTGCAATGGTAAATTCTTCTCCGAATGTGCATAAAGTACTGTAAACTGCTATTAGTGTTTGTATTTGTGTTGGCTTTTTTGTATTATAATGTCTGAAGACAATGAACTACAATTTCCTCTTTAAAATGAAGTGATACAAGGGTCTGAGGGAAACCTCTCTACTGGCTTCTTGCTTCCAAAAACGAACACTCTCACCACTTCGCCTCTGACATTGTGATGATGAAACCTGGAGAACCATAGAAGAGAATCAAGCCATCCCCATATGTCACAAAGCACTCTGCTACAAAGGGACAATAACATGACACCATATCACAGCACACAAGATGTGTGCCTCTTCACAGTTGGCTGTTTTTGTTTTTGTTTCCATTTACACTGTTACAAAACCAACATAAACCAGAATTGGTAATGCTAGATTTAACTTTTTTATGTAGGTCTCCAACGTTTGCCTCTCTTTTTCTTTTGGACTTGGTAGAATTGGGCTGTTCATTGTCTGCACCAAGCGTTTGCACCAAGGTGCCAAAGTTGTCTAATTTAAACATGTCTTCAGTGATGTACATCGACTATTTCTAAAAGGTTCCTGCCAGCCTCAAGTTACTGGAGCATGGCCATCAATTTGATGCCAATTAAGCACACTGTGCAGCACTGGTCATTACAATGAGCCATTCCTCTGTGGTGGAGATCATCAGAGGAGCGGATACCTCCGCACTTCACTTTAGGAGGATGTAATCAGGACGCCAGCACTGCCATATTTCACCCAGAACTGGTAAGTTATGTGACACCATACAGACATGGACATAAAGGAAGGACCAGTCCTTGGAGACAAAGTAATTCATTTTTCTAGATGAGGTGGTCATAGTGCTCTGGAAGCCCTGTTAAATGCCTTTCAGTTTTGTGAGGTCGACTGTTTGGAGCGCATTTAAGGAACACATCTGGAGGTTGGATCGGGTTAGTGGGTTGTGTATGGGTTAATGCTAGGATGCTGTCTTTGTGTCTTGCAAGACTGACTCTAATAAACGGTTTTGCTCATTTCATTGCTCAAAATTGAGAACATTATTTTTTGGCATTGACAGATTGGAGCTGCTATTCAGACGTATTGCGCAATGCAGGTTGGCACGGACTGGAATCTGCCTTCTCCAAAAAACCCGCAGTGCACACACAGATAAGGTAAGGAGTACTTATTAAAAACTCCATGAGGATTAACGGGAGGAAGTAAAATAACTTGGTGTGCTGCGCATGCAGGGCCGCTCAGGAGAGCCAAGACTTTTACAGCAGTGGGGAGCTGAAAAGGGATTTATTTAGCAAATACACAAACACGTGTTGAAAATTCTGGATTAGGCAGATTCTTTTAATTATTGGTTTTGCCTCCTTTCTTGTTGTGGTTTTGGTAATCGTCTACTTCTTCTACCCTGAAATAGATCTTGCAAAATACTTGGAATAGCAATTTGAATTTTGTGATTAAAATCTCTGCAGGTCTCAAGTCTATGTACTTGGGTAAAGTCCAAATTTTAACTGACTCTGGCAGGAGGCGTCACTCGAAAAGGTCCCTCTTTCCATGTCTCTGGTTTAGACCGGGAAAATGAAACAGGAATTAGGCAGACCGGATTCACCTGTTGGGACAGTAATACTGAACACATAAATAGGGAAATAACATGTCTGCAGGTTGGGTGGCCGTAGCCCTTCTCATGACCACTCTGCAGTCTCTCTGGTATAGGCCCGTTCCCCACTCAGAGAGTGGCGTGAAAGAGTAAGTGGTACAGGGGGAGTGAATGTAGAGATATTGAGAACATAACTAGGGACAGACAATGGCCAAAAGGCAATCGGAACAGGTGGAAGGCACTCCTAAGGACTCACTTGCACATTATATGCTCACCAACCTTGGGATTTTCTGACGCAAATTAATAAGTATTCTCAATTTCCCATAAGTGGACTGGTTTATTTGGAAACGTTTGGTCCTTTCAGGCGAGCCTTAGAAGAACAGAATGGAACAATTAGTCAAAATCAGTGGGTGGGAGTTTGCAACTTGGTTGACGGCCATACGCAATGACAGTAAAGTTAAGGGACTAAAAGAGGTCTATGACAGGTAGCATTTTTCCTGCACTTGGGCATTACCAAAGCTGATGACAGATCCAATACCACAGGGCAAGGGGGGCAAAGGGGAGCAGAGGGGAGAAGAGGAGAAATCCATGCACCTATGCCCCGATAGTTGAAGGGAAGATGAAAACTGAACAGGATGATTGGGACAAGAAGAGAACTGAAGACAATTGATTTTTTTCACTACTGCGTGAGTCATAGGGAGAGCATGACAGCAACAGGAAGGGGAGGGAGCACAAACAGTAGGATCGGATCAGCCACATCTGCTCAAACAACTCCAATCTGAAGGGCTCTCTGCACTGGCACTGCCTGGGGCAAGTGTTAGGGAGTTTTACAAAAGTCCAGCTTAGGTAGGACTTCAGAAGACGCACACTTGGGACACAGGGCTCCAACTCTTAGCATAGGCCTGAACCACACAAGTATGTTTGTAGCAATGGCTGAGCACCTAGGCTTATTTTAGGAGGGAGAAAGAACCATTTATATTAAACCAAATAATGGTTTTATATATATATATATATATATATATATATATATATATATATATATATATATATATATATATATATATATATATATATCCATATATATATATATATATACACACACACACACACACAAACACTAAGGTAAAGTTAAAAGGTAAGTAGTTTAACACACAATTAGCAACTTTAGAAAAAACAATGCATTATTAAAAGTAAGTAAACCACTTTGTAATACTTTTTAGAATGGCAGTATGCAATTCAAAGGTAAGTAACATACTTTTGTAATAATTGTTTCAGGTAATATAAATGAAACATAACCAACACGAGGTAAGTAAAAACTTGGCAAAAAATTCAAAGTTGCCTAAAATTTTAGAAGTCCACCCTAACAAGTTATGAGTGTCTCGGAGTCAGTTTGGAGGGCTAAACAGGCGAGGTATAGCTGTAGAAAGTCGACAAGTACATAAATCTTCTGTAACAAGTAAGTAACTTATTTGATGGGAAAAATGGTCTGCAACTTTGAAGAAGACTTCCTGTAGGCTCACAGGCGTTAGGTCTGTACGAAAATCTATGTGCAAAGTCCTAAACACAGGAATCAGCATTCCAGCAACACAGGAGCGACAAGTTTGCTCTAGGTAAGTTCTACCAAATGTCTCACAGTACCCTAGGAGTGAAGAAGAAGTTGCAGCATGATGCTTACATGATGCAGCAGCAGCAGATCTGGTCACCGGATTCTTATTCAGGCAGACAAAAGAAGGTACACTGGAGTGGATCTCGCAGCAGCAAATGATGGAAGAGGCTTTCTGCAAATGATTCTTCATATCTTCTCGCAGTTCTATGATTTTGGCACCATTTTCAGGATACCAGATGAAGAATGGTTGTCACCCGGTCGCTTTGCCTCGCCTTCTCGGTCCAGAACTCTGGGAAGGGGACTTAAAGGAGTGGAATACTGCTTCTGAATATCCAGAAGGAGTCCACCAAATGTTCAGGAGGATTCAATCTTGGGCGTTGATGTACTGCACAATGATTGCAGGTCACAGGCAATTGGTGGTTTGCAGCCCAGAAAGGTTGCAGCTTGTCGTGGGCTGGCTCAAATGTAGGGCATCTCAAGATTGATTGACATCAACAGTCTAAAGGGGAGAGTCATTCTCTTCGGAGTTCTCCTGGTGCTTGAAGAACTGATCGGACAGTAGCATCTGGATCTGGAAATGGCTGCAACCATCTTCACCTCTTCTTCCTCATTGATTTTTCTGTTCCATGGGTCATCTTGTCTTCAGCCTCAGGACTCATGCCTTTTATGCAGCAACCCAGCAAATCAGCACCCATGCCCCATTCCAACTATGGGTGGTGGCTGTCCTTTCAGGACAGCTATTCCTCACCCAGTTGGAACTGGTTCCAGGCAGGCACACTAGAAGATAAAGGTGTAGAGTAGAAGCCAAGTAGTCCCACGGGAAGTCCCACCTCCATCCTACCAATATGTTGGCAACCAGAAATTGTGACATGCCGAAGTCCAGTAATGGCACCTATACCATGAAGAGTCCTTGAAATAAGGTATCGATTGAGAAAACCCTATATATATTCATGAAGAAATGATGGTCTTCTTAAAGAAGTTCTGGAAGAAGTGTGAAAGAAATTGGAAGAGAAGACTGGTGACATCACATGAAGCAGAAATGACACACCCAGAAGAGATGCTGATGAAAAAAGAATGTAGACCTTATAAAATCTGATGATGAAGCAGCGAATGAAGCAACATTTTTGGAGTGAAATGAAGAGTGTGCATGCGGAAAAGCACTGAAGAAAATGTCAAACCACTTTAAAATTGTATAGACGCAGTAACGCAAGTAGACAAAGTAATCATAAGGCTTCCAACGTAGTAAATAGATTGCAGGCAATTCGCCAATGTATATGTATTGGAATGTATAGAATCTGGATGTTCCACAATGCATTTTAGTAAACTTGGACCCCGTGAATGAAAATGTTGGAAGTATGGCGCAGCAGAATAGAATAGCTGACGGCAAAGGAAGATTTGAGACGGCTTGCTTGGCCCAGTGTCAAGAGTCAGGGCCGCCGAGAGCCTGGTTATCTACTTGAGAGGATACAATAACATGAGAAGTAAGCTGAGCTCCTATTTGAGGTGTAATGGAAAAACACTAGAAGCACCAGGTTTTTTCCATTTAATAAAATAAAATGCAACGAAGGAGCTCAAAACATGGTCTCGAGGGACTCCAAGATGGCCGCCGGGACAGGGAGACGCACATAGATCTCTCTCCGCCCGGGCCGCCACTAAAACTTCAATAAAGCTGGACAGAAACGAGTAAACCGTCACCAAAACCTACCCGATATACTTCAGGCAGCACCCAGCAGGCGAGAGTCGGCCTCGCGAGCGAGGTCCAAGAGACGCGGGGCCACAGAAGCTGGTCGACGGGGCCGCCCCTCCCCCACCGGAGCCAGCCGCGGACCTCAGCGGAGGCAGGGAACTAGCAGGGAGGCACAGGCGGCCACGGTAACACATCGCACACTGCGAGGCCCCCGGAGCGGGCTCGCGTGTGACCGAGAAGCAGCCCCCACCTTCGAAGCACACCCGCCCCCCCCACCGAGGAGACGAGCAGCGGCAGGCCAGCGTAGACAATGCAGGACCATGGGGCCCCGTTCTGGGGAGGGGCCGCGGCCTGATCAACACTCTGCACGTCGTTGGTCGCCCGGAGGCGCACAAGGTGAACCCCCCCCCCTCACAACACAAGAGAACACTGGTGGACACTGGGCCGACACCAAAAACACGCACAGGCCCAACGCTGGGGCAGAGAGGAGTGGGAGAGGGGCAGAGGGGGAACCAGGGAATTTAAAGATGTTGCTTAAGGCGGTAGCCCCCACGAGGGCTCCTACCCTTCAAAGGAAGACCATCAGCCCCCCCACGACACTCCACACAACAAGGGGAAGGACCATAAGGGCGACAAACAAGAGACAGCCCCTGGGACCCTCCAAAGAACATCACGCCACCCAGCAACCACAGGAGAAAGATATACTCAAGGGAAGGCATGTCGAGAGCTAAAGGGAAGGGGAGCTCTGCACCTCCAAACTCACAGCCTGCCAAACAAGATGCGAACTTAGTACAGAAGTGGTCGGCGGACACCCAGGCCCACACAAGAGGTAGGGTTCAGGAAGACCCCCCAGATGATCGCAACCACCCCATCGCACCCCCACCACCTCCATCAAGGGAGGATATGCACACATGGTTCGTGGAGCTTCAGGATAAGTTTATGACCACGGTCCAGGACCAGTTTGCCACAATGAAAAAAAAACGAAATGAAACAGGTGGTCCAAGAAGTCAAGAGGGACGTCACCAAACTCGAAGAGCGGACCGACACGGCTGAGAGAATTATCCAAAACCTCGAAGACGAAACACTCCAATACAGAGAGACCCAGGAACGCTTGGTGTGCTTAACCCACAACCTAGAGATCCAGTGCAAGGACCTAGAATATCGCTCCCGGAGATCCAACATTAGAATCAAGAACATCACGGAGTCGGTACTGGACAAGGATCTCAAGAAGGCAGTCCAGGAAGTGTTCAGAGATATCCTGGAAGAACAGGAAGCGGAATCCATAGGGATCGACAGGGTCCACAGAGTGGGCCCAAAAAGAACTGGGGTGCCGGAGAAAGACCTAGAGATGTCCTAGCAGTCCTATCTTCATACCCACAAAAGGAACAAATACTGAAGAGGGCGCGACAATTGGATCATATCAGGATGAACGGGACGGACATCCACCTGTACCAGGATCTCACCTCGGTCACATTGCAAAAATGGAGGGATATGGCACCACTTGTAAAGGAACTTGTGGAGAAGGAAATACGATACAAATGGACGTTCCCATTCGGCCTCTTATTCACATGGGAATGCAAACAAAGAAGAGTGACTACATGCGATGAAGGTCTACACGTATTGGACATACAAACAGAGGGGGAGACGGGAGGACCCAGTAGAACAAGCAGTGGGTACCACAAAAGGCAGAGAGGCTGGGAAGAGATACGACAAAAAAAGAAGCAAAATGGGTAATTACGTAACATACTTAAATGTCCTTGGAAAACATACACTGGCAGCCTGGTAAGGAGCCCCTGTAACTGAAATTCAGGAAGGTCTGAGGAAATGCGGGGTATAGGATCCCCCGCGAAGTTGATACCGAGCGCATTGAGGGCCGGGAGCAATAGGCTCAACGCCCTAGCAACCTTAGGTACACGGACCCTCCTCGGGAAGTTCTTTGTTTCACAGTTTGAAGTTGGGGCTAAATTGGGGGGACAGGGCGGGAGAGGGGGGGAAATGCACCGGAAGAAGCCAAGACTGCACAGCACATGGAATCATTAAAACTCACAACGCCATAATACGATATAGGGGAAACTTAGAATCCTAACATACAATGTAAGAGGCCTGACCTCTCCGGTCAAGAAGAAGAAAGTAGAGTCCCTGCTGAAGAGAGAAAAGGCGAGCATTCTCCTTCTTCAAGAAACTCACATTAAAGCCCAGGACAAACAGAAAATACATATCAGGGGATACTGGATATGGGCGCAATCCAACGCCAAAGAGAAAAAGGCAAGAGTCCTGATAGCGATAAAAGAAGGAGCGAACATAGTCAAGTAACAGACAAGCTAACGGACAAGGAAGGGAGGCTTGCGATCGATAATATTCAGCTGGATGGATGCCACCTGACTCTGGCCTCAATATATGCACCTAACACGGGTCAAGACGGCTTCATTCGAGACGCTCTGGAGAAGCTTGAGGGATTTGCAAAGGGGGAAGTGATTATGGGGGGAGACCTAAACCTAGCATGGCATCCACAAACAGATAGGCTCATGAGGGTTTCTTGTACCCAGGGCGCCCCTTCCAAACTACTCAGACAAAAAATGGACCAACTGGCCATTTCCACTCTGCAGCAGGAGAGGACAGGAGCCCTTTCCCACCACGCTGCACCCAACGCCCATGACCCACCAGGCACAATCTGCAATTCGACGGCTGGAGCAGTGAAGCACCAGCAAGATCCCGTTCTTCACTACAGGAGCAGTGAAGCACCAGCACGGAACGAGGAGAAGGTGAGCACATCGGTGCTAATCCCTTGAACTAGATTGCTTAAACCCGACCTGCTATTTAAAAATAGTCAATGGCCGCTGCATCAGCTGTCCTTTCTACGGCTGCGGCAGCGTCGTGTCGCTAGGCAACCATCTGCATTTCAGCAGACGCATATCCGCCGGCGAGGCGGAAGCCGGCCCACCGCTGCTAAGGCCCGCGGTGCAAAGGCCCTGTTTTGCGCCTGTTATGCGTTGGAATGCGCACCGTCCCCGTCTCCGGCGATAGTATAAGGTATGCTCTAACCTTTACATTTCGCTCCTGATATATCTATTCACCACTTAAATACAATCCCCCATGCTCGCTCGAAGGCTATCTGCCCCCTCGATCTGCACACCAACAAATCCGTATCAATTAACGGGCGGCTACGAATGCTGAACAACCTCCACCTGCCCAAACTTCCGGCCCACAACGCAAGACTAAACTTCAAAGATCCCAAACTCTTCCTGTAACTGCACAATACTCACCTTTTGTCCAGATAGTCATCCCCTTAACCTATTATGGGTTACATATGCAACTGTCTCACACTGATAATCATACCTATACTAGCCTACCTGTGCAATTTATATTAGCCTACCTATGCAATTGATGTTAGCCTACCTTTGCAATTGATGTTAGCCTACCTATGCTATTGATACTGGCCTACTTGTGCAATTGCTTTTAGCCTACCTATGCAATTGATGTTAGCCTACCTATGCAATTGATGTTAGCCTACCTATGCTATTGATACTGGCCTATTTGTGCAATTGATATTAGCCTACCTATGCAATTGATGTTAGCCTACCTATGCAATTGATGTTAGCCTACCTCTGCAATTAATATTAGCCTACCTATGC
This sequence comes from Ambystoma mexicanum, assembly GCF_040938575.1. Taxonomy (NCBI): domain Eukaryota; kingdom Metazoa; phylum Chordata; class Amphibia; order Caudata; family Ambystomatidae; genus Ambystoma; species Ambystoma mexicanum. The sequence goes on along the minus strand of NC_090924.1, from coordinate 1,062,687,132 downwards.
TATTGATACTGGCCTATTTGTGCAATTGATATTAGCCTACCTATGCAATTGATGTTAGCCTACCTATGCAATTGATGTTAGCCTACCTCTGCAATTAATGTTAGCCTACCTATGCTATTGATACTGGCCTATTTGTGCAAATGATGTTAGCCTATCTATGCAATTGATGTTAGCCTACCTATGCTATTGATACTGGCCTATTTATGCAATTGATATTAGCCTACCTATACAATTGATGTTAGCCTACCTGTGCTATTGATACTGGCCTACTTGTGCAATTGATATTAGCCTACCTGTGCAATTGATATTAGCCGACCTATGCAACTGATACTAGCCTACCTATGCAACTGATATTAGCCGACTTGTGCAACTGATACTGGCCTACCTGTGCAATTGATACTAGCCTACGTTTGCAATTGATATTAGCCGACTTGTGCAACTGATATTAGCCGACTTGTGCAACTGATACTAGCCTACTTGTGCTACTTTTTACCAGTGCAATTTTTGCACAATCAACACTAACCTGGGCGATAGTCTCCCTACTCAAAACACCATCTGAGACCCCATGGCAAGCCTTGAACATGCTTGACAACCTAAAAACCCTACCTTTAGTACTTACACTTAGCATCCTAGTGACTATGGCTCTAGCCACCCTCCTAACGTGCCCTCCTCCTGACAGAAACATGAGACTTAGATCTAGACTATCCCGACTCTATGATCCTAAAAATATCAACAACCGAACAGTGTTAACCATGCCTAACACCGAACTATGGCCAATATAGTTAAAAGTAATGTTGCCAGTCCCAATACACCTAAAATTAAACTCCCCCCCTACCCTGCAAATAAAGGCACAGTATCCCTATTGGGATCACTTATCAATGCCAGATCCTTAGTAGCCCATGCCTCTGAAATTGCCGACACATTACACAATGAGAATCTAGACCTACTAGCCGTAACTGAAACTTGGCTCCATGACGCGGCAGGTCCTGCCCTCATGATAGCAATACCCGAGGGCTACCAGATTATCAGAGTGGATAGGCCTAATTCTCGCGGTGGTGGCCTAGCCATTATCGCCAAAACTAGCCTCTGCATCAGACTTGCCACTCCAACTACATGCCACTCATGTGAAATCCTTACGGCTAAACTTTCCCTATCTAACAATCGCACTTTAACAATCCACTTGATATACAGACCTCCCGGCCCTTTAGGAACCTTTGTGGAGGACCTTACAGATATCATAACTAGCAACACTAAAAACCATTCACAATCCTTGATACTGGGGGATTTCAACCTCGACTTCGATGAGGCTGGAAACAAACACTCCCAAGCTATAGCTGCACTTCTAAAAGATCATGGACTAGTACAAAAAGTCCTATCCCCCACCCACATCAAAGGTAGAAACTTGGATTGGGTGGCTGACTTGAACTGTAACATTATTATTACTGATAATGTACCACAATTATGGTCCGACCATCACCTTATTACATTCTCAGCCACACTCGACCTCCTTAGTCCTAAAACCATCGAGATGGCACCCCCACTCCCTACTAGAAGCAAAAAGGACATCACAGCAGAAAAACTACTCCCGCACCTCCTCCCTTCTTTGAATAATGTTAACAATAATGCTGACCCTAAATCCTTAGTGGAAATCTTCAACACAGCCATGTCCCATGCTCTGGATACTACTGCCCCTCTAAAAATCCGCAAAACCAGACAAAAATCCCACCTCAATGCATGGTTCACACCTCAACTTAAAGAGTTAAGATTAGAGAAAAGAAAATTGCAAACAATCTGGCGCCATTCCCCGACTACTGCGAATAAGGCTAAACTAACAGAACTTTCCAAATACTACAAAAAAGAAATAACCAACTCAAAAAAAATATATTCAATGATAGAATTGCAAAAGCCAGTTCCAATACTAAGGAACTGTTTTCCATCCTCCGCGAAATGGAAGCCCCAATTCCACCTGCAGACACTGTCCCGAAGGACAAGCCATGGTGCACGGCAATTCAAAAAGCCCTCCTAAACAAAATCACTACACCCCAACAGAAAATTGCTATGAAAAAAGCTTCTCTGCCACCCTCTGAGCAACAACCACCCCCTGAAACAGGTTGTAACACAACTACTCCATTTACCTTTAAAGAATTTTTTATTCTCGACACTGAAAAAATCATTCTTGCCCTAAAACCTTCAAACTGCAAGGGCGACAGTTGCCCGGCACAAATTATAAAGGATGCAGCTAGAGACCTTGCCCCATTTATATCTAAGCTCATAAACGCCTCCTTTAAAACCAACACTCTACCTAATAACCTCAAAGAATCCTGGGTCCTCCCCCTGCTTAAAAAACTATCCCTAGACCCTACCATCCCCACCAACTATAGACCCATTACCACTGTCCCTTTTCTACTTAAAATTATTGATAGAGTGGCCTATATTCAAATTCAGGAATACCTGGAAGCCAATCATCTACTAGGATCTCGACAGTCTGGCTTCCGCCCACTGCACGGCACAGAAAATGCCTTGCTAGACCTTAAGACTCAAATTGATGAGTTGAAGGTCAAGGGACAAACAGCTATGCTACTTCTCCTAGACCTCTCTGCAGCGTTCGACCTAGTGGATCATGTAGTCCTATGTAACCATCTTAGGTCGGCGGCGCACTTTTCAGGGGAAGCCATAGCTTGGGTCCAGTCCTTCCTGGCCAACAGGACAATGCGAGTCTTCTCCCCACTAACTGCTGCTGACCCAACTCAAATCTCCTGCGGAGTACCCCAAGGATCCTGTGTCTCTCCCACTATGTATAATATATTTACTAAGCCTTTGTTCGACAAATTGGACAGATTGGGTATCACTTACACACATTATGCAGATGATACCCAGATCCTCATTCCCCTTTCAGGCAACTTTTTGGAGGACACAGCCTTAGTAAACAGAGTATACCTCCTCATTCAAGCATGGATGGCATCACATGGCCTCTGCCAGAATGACGAAAAAACTGAGATACTGATCCTAGGCTCCGAAACTAACATAAAAAAACATAGCCCGAACTATACCGCCTTCAATATCGACAATAATCTCATCAAAGTGATGCCAATGGTCAAAACACTAGGCTTCTATCTTGATGCCACTCTCTCACTGAAGAAACAAGTCAACTCACTCTCAGCCTCCACAGGCTATACCTGTAAGCTTATCCGAGCTTGCAGACCATTCCTCTCTACCTTGAGTTGCACCACCCTCACCAATGCCCTTGTAATGTCTAGATTAGACTATTGTAACGCTCTCTACTCAGGTGCCAACAAAAATATCATTGACAAATTACCAATAATGCTAAATAATGCCCTAAGAGCTGCACTGAATATCCCTAGGAGAGAACACATCTCTGACGCTAGAAGAGAAGTTCATTGGCTAAATATATCTGACAGAATACTTCTAAAAACAGCCTCCTTCACCTCCAAATTCTTAAACAACTTGGCCCCACCCTACCTTGCTGAAAGGATAAATAGAAGATCGTCCATACATCCAACGAGAACAGCCAATGCCCACACTCTGGAAACGCCTAGATTTAAACGTGCCACAGCGGGAGGATCTAGCTTCCCAGTCATTGCAGCACAAACGTGGAACGCTCTACCGCACGACCTTAGAAAGGAACAACCATATCCGAAATTTAGACTCAATATAATTGAATGGCTACGAACAAATGACTGTTAACTCACCTTCCAAGCACCACCTACTCTTGTCTCTGCTGCTTGTTTTTTAACTTGCTTTTCCTTTGCAAGCCACTGTAACTATCCTGGCAGCAAATCCTTCTAACTGTTTTGTATATTATATGCTTCTTTGTACACATTATGTAACCATTATATGCTTCTTTGTACACATTATGTAACCAAGCTTAAGCTGTCTTGACTTCTACTGCGCCCGGCTACCTAATGGGTTTGGCGCGCATTATCAAATAAATAAACAAACAAACAATCAAACTTTGCGATGTATGGAGGCAACAAAAAGGCCAGCAGAGAGGCTACACACACTTTTCACACGTATATAATACGATGTCAAGGATAGACTATTTCTGGGTGTCGATGGGCCTCACGGGTACAATACAAGATATAGAAACGGGATCGATATCTTTTTCAGATCACGCCCCGCTCTGGCTAGACATAAGGACCCCAGAAAAGGGGGGAGGGCTTTGGCGCTGGAGGCTCCCACAGGATATTCTCCAGGACCCAGTTCTGGGAGAAATGATCAGGTAAAAAATAATAGAATACTTCACTCACAACGACACAGGAGAGGTCCCACTAAATACAGTCTGGGAGGCATTCAAAGTGGTAACCCGCGGACACTTCATAGCACTACAGGCTACCAAAGAAAACTAGAGACACCGATGGGAAAAAGAACTAAAAAAAAAAAGTAGCGGACACACAAGAAGAACTTATGTCCCACCCCTCCAGAACCCTCAAGAAGGCCCTAAAACACGTACAGGGACAACTAGAAATGCTTTGCACCAAAGGGGCCGAAAGATCCCTCCAATACCTTAAACAACGTCTGTATGTAAAAGCCAATAAGGCTGACAGACTCCTAGCGAGACAGCTCTGAGAAAAACAAAAGACTATAAAAATAAAGAGCATTGGAGACTCGCATGGAAAAATACAAACAAGAACCCAGAATATAGGAAAAGTCTTCCGGGAATTCTACCAAACACTGTATGCTTCAGATCGTCCGAATGGGGCCGACCAAGACACATATCTGCAATCTCTCCCCATCCCAAAAATTCCAGAAGAAGACAGAGAAGCATTAGAGAATCCGATCACGGAAGAGGAAGTAAAAAAGGCAATAGCGGCACTTCCAAATGACAAGGCTCCAGGCCCGGACGGCTTTACCGCCCCCTTTTACAAAAAATACGCAGAGATACTTGTCTCCATCATGACGAGACTTCTAAACTCTTTTAAAGTCAGTGGTAATGTGACTCACTCAATGAATGAAGCAAAGGTATTAGTATTCAGTAAACCAGTGAAAGACCCATCCCGCCCAAGCTCCTACCATCCCATTGCTTTGATTAATTTAGATGCCAAAATATATACCAAAATCCTGGCAAATAGGCTATCCCCACTCCTCTAGTCCATAATAAACCCAGACCAATCAGGCTTTATCCCAGGGAGACAAACGCACGATAACCTGAGAAGAATAATACAACTAATGGAAAAGACAGAGATCACCCGCACACCAGCAGTCTTACTCTCACTAGATGCCGAAAAGGCTTTCGATAGGGTGGAGTGGTCAATACTATTCAAAACTCTACAACATATGGGATTTGGGGAACAGTTTATAAAAATGGTAAAAGCCAATTACATCTCCCCAAACATCAGGATTGCCATAAATGGGGTGGTCACAGACAAAATTGAGATAACACGGGGTACCAAACAGGGCTGCCCACTGCCCCCCCTCCTATACGCCATCTTCCTGGAACCACTCCTAATTAGACTAAGGGAGTCAGCCCGCATAACGGGGATGGAAATGGGAGGCACACATCATTAGGTAATAGCGTACGCAGACGATATGCTGTTTGCTCTAACGAACCCGGGGACGGTATTGCCCAAAGCACTTAGGGAGCTGGAATTTTTTGGGCCAATCTCGGGTCTAAAAATAAACAAGAAAAAATCAGAACTGTTACTTTTAGCAGGGGAGAGGCCAGAAATAGAAAGATCAGCCGCATCACTGGACTTGACAATAGCTGACAAAGGAATCAAATATCTGGGGATAACCTTGACACACAAGATAGAAGCACTTTATAATGTGAATTACCCCACCCTCCTCGAACGGGTAAAGAGGGACCTGGAGCGTTGGACTCCCCTAATGGTGTCCTGGTGGGGTAGAATTCAAGCAGTAAAGATGAATGTCCTCCCTAAAATGCTTTATCACTTTCAGGCTCTCCCAATCAAAGTTCCCAATTCTTTCTTTAAGGCACTCTCCAAAGCAATCTCGTCCTATATTTGGAATAAAAAGCCCCCGAGGATCGCTAGAGCGACCCTTACAGCACCAACGAGGGAGGGGGGAATGTCCCTGCTACACCTCCGCAAATATTATCAGGCAGCACAACTTTGGGTCCAGAAAGAATGGCTGGGAGACAACCAACAAACTGTATGGGTGACTCAAGACCGGGTGGTCACCAGATCCCCCTTGGAGGAAACCCTATGGAAAGCAAAACAACATAGACATCCCGACCTCCGTATAAGTGAGATCATGAAAACCACCCTAGAGGCATGGGACGAACAAACACGGAGGGGCATCATGACCACAGTGGATGGTCCCTTCACACCCATATGCGGGAACCCCCAGTTCCCACCGGGAATGGAGCACATAGCCAATAAGAAATAGAAGGCAGGGGGATACACAAACATAGGTGAAATGTACCAAAATGAAGAAATAAGATCATTCAAAGAATGCAAAACGATACTAAAAATAAAGGAAGCAGACAGATACAAATATGAACAGCTCAGACACTGGCTGGCAACGGCAGATGTCAAAACAGCACCCACTAGAGAACTCAAGCCATTTGAGAAGTTTCTAATAACCATCTCTGGTTCACGTAAACTGGTCTCCTCACTCTATGCTTTTATCAACTACAAGGAAGAGGTAGTCAAATGGGCATATATGGTTAAGTGGGCAAGGACACTGGGTGAGGATGTCCACAAACAGCAGTGGGAGGATCTGTGGAATACCATTCCAAAAATGACCCGATCAGTCCAAAAAAGGGAAATGTGGCTGAAAGTAGTAACCCAATGGCACCACACACCGGAAAGGCTGCACGATGTACCCCCAAACACCTAACACGTGCTGGCGAGGCTGCTCAGAGGTGGTAACGTGGAAACACATCTGGTGGGACTGCATGGGGATCAAATCTTTCTGGTGGGAAATAAAGACAGAAATCATTAAGATATTCCCTGAGGCGGAACAACTAGGGGAAAAAGTTTGGCTATGTGGAATAAAAGATCAGGCGGCTAAGAAATTTAGGAAACCGCAATGGAGAAGTTTTATGGGACTACTCATAGCAGCATGGGCGTCAATAGCCCAAAACTGGAAAAAACAAGAACCCCCACTGATATACACATGGCTCCAAAAAGTTTGGGCACAACTGGCCATGGAAAAGCTTACACACACAATACAAGGATCAAAAGAGACCTTTACAAAGGAATGGGGAGAGATTTTGGACTATCTACAATCAGACTATATGGAACAATGGTGCCTGCATAATATAAGAATATCGGACATTTTCAGATCGTAGACTTTCCCAGGAGCAACAGAAATAATTAGAAATCTTCCGGGGCGGGAGGGGGGAGGGTTGGGTGGATTTCGGGGACGGTTATGTGTTCCCAGTTTGTATGTGAAAATAATAAAATAAATCTTTAAAAAAAAAACATGGTCTCAAGTCACATGGTCAGATATTTTTGGGCCAGCCACACCAAGACCAGAAGATAAGGTCATGCCTTCACTCCCTTTTATTCTCAGGTGCAGAGAGCCTGCACAAGGCCAAGTTCAAACATAGTAATTGAATGGCAGACCACAGGAGTGATGGTGGATGTTGGGCTAAGTGGGTGGGGAGGCATGACCAGACCGACCGCCCAGCTCCTGGGGTACCAGCTTGCGTGCTGCTAGCTAGTGGAATATTCCAGACGGGTACAAGTGCGCCTACTAATTATAGAGGGCCATGTATTTTGAGAAGCCAATAGGACATTGTGCATTAGTCCAACATGGAAAATTACTTACATTTGGGGTGGGCTTAGTTGTCCAAATGACTTTAGAGACCCAATCACAACCCTATGCCCCATAGAAAGTATATGTAGAGGTTCCTTTTAAGCCTATCATATCCCCTAGTAGGTTTTCTTATTTTGTCACGTAGTATATCACTTACGACACATTTTAGTATAAAGTTATGTTTTTTATTATATGTTTTCTAGAACTCATTGAGCAAGCTGTGCGGTGTCCGTTGATGACCGCTGTACTCTCTGTTTTAACAAATGTTATTAAAACAGTGATATTTAGCCATACTTGAGTCGGTCTGATTATTGATATATGAGTTTCAGACTCTGCCCCCATTTCCTGTCCTCACAGACATGCTGGAGCCATTGTTAGATTCCCATTGAAGACACAAGTTAAACCAGGACCTCCCCCACCCAGCATGGCAGAAAAAGGACTAAGGAGGGACAAGCAAAAAAGAAATGGGGAACAAAATAATAAAGCTACCATTTTGAGTCATTGGTGACCCTTCTGTGCATTACCGCGGCTGTGAGTACATCCTGCAAGTAAACAGTACACAAAAGTAGGTAGGATAAAGCCACTGCCAGCCACACTGCACAGAGAGTTCACATTCAATGACAGATCCCATAGAACGTGAAGGAAAACATTTCTCCAAGAGAGAGTTATAAAAAGAAATACAAAGTATCCCACACGATAGGGTAAAAGAATGAGTGAGTGTGGAAAAATGGTTCCCACTCACACAGGGGACCAGACCAAAAATCCATAACTCCAGCAAAAAGTGCTGGAGCTCTCACATGTGGAGGAGATTATGAAAATCTACCCTAACAGTGAGTAACCTGGAAGCCCAAAGGAGAACAGTACTTCCTAACACAACTCCCCTTTACACTAGTGATGAGGGAAGGAACCGTGTATATAGGAGACTTGCAAGTGCTCCAAGCATCCGATAGACAAATGCTGACAGGGAATGAGGTGGATGATGGATGGAGTGCAGCCGCAACAGCATCTCATGTTCCATGGACTCAGGGGGACCTGTGGAGAATGGATAATGAATTGCCAAATATGTGAGAAGAACCACAGCGCTTCATCAAAGAGTCGAGTACTGTGATACATAGCTATGACCCCTGTTGGGCAGATATGAATCAGCCCATGAGGGGTGAAAATGCTGCCTGAAGTGAGACAACGAATAGTTGAGTGGACTACCTATCCAAAAGCTGACCCTAATAATGGTCATACCAGGGAAGAGCAAACAGAACTAGGTTGAATATCCTTCAGACTATTCAGATTGACAGAAGGTAGCATTTGTCCTGTACTTGGGAATTACCAAGCCTGATGAGACTGCACAGGGGATCATGCAAACTCATTGGCAACTGGACTATCACCCAAAGTACAAACATAGTTGAAAAACGTGTGCATAGGGTGGCAGACTAAACCATTAGCAGAGCTATTGGTGGTTGCAAATCACTAAATAGCGTACAAAGCACAAAAGAAGGAGACACGTCTGACCCTCAAGATGCAAAGAATGTAGCACAAGGTAAAGGGACAGATCCAGAATGTGCAGAACACAGGTCAAAGGGGGGATAGATCTTGAAACAGTGGAAGAGGATGTCCAACCACAGGAAAAAAGGGGATGGAGGACCAGGATGGGCTTATGCAAGACAGTCAGATCCACAGAGGCAATGGTATCAGCAGTTGCCTCAAGGACAATGGGGTCAACAGGGAGTGTTGGGACCTTGGAACCAGCAGGGCCCTTGAGGACCATCAAGAAATCCATTATTGTGCACGTACTGTAAACAGGTGGGGCAATGGAAGAACACATGCCAATACAGACCTCAAAGACCATATTTCCAGGGCAATCAGGGACAAAGCAATGTTCTGGCTGTTACTGCTGACATCCCTGTCACCTTCCCCAACACAAACCAAGGAGCCCCTGCTCCATTTCCTTGAACACTCCAACATTTGCCCCAGGACCCCTCTCATTTCACAGGGAGAACAAGAGACGTTCTGACTACAACAGGATAGTGATGTACCAATGGGCCCGCTACTTCCATTGACCAAGATGGCCAATAAGTACAATTCAGTGTAGAAGGAATGAAGGAATATCAGTCTGTTGCCTAATTGACATTGGGGCAAGCAAGTTAGTCCTGCACATGAACCATACCTGTAAAAGCAGGAGGCACGTCCAATACTTAAGTCATACACCCTGTTACGGAGCCCCTTAGCATTATGCTGGGACCTATTAATGACACACACTCCTTCCCATTAAGCCCTTAAACTGCAGTAAATATGTCAGGTAGAGATGTTCTATTTAATCTCAGGTGCACCATTTACTGTACACCATTCCCAATGCCCGTACCGTATAGAAACTGTGATTGACAGTGGTCCGATGATTTGAAGGACTTGATTAATGTTGCGCCTTGTTAGAGATATTTTGTGGCGGTACATTTTGGTTACATTTTTGTTGCTATTTCTTTTTTAGTATAGTGGTGAGTCTAGAATATAGGGAACTTCCTGGTTATTGTTTTTATACAGGGGCTACTAATATAATAATATACTCTACATCATAACTTCAACCCCTTGAATTATTTTATGCACAATACCATGTTATGCCCATTTGGCAGTATCTCAGAACACATTTACCATGTAAACCAAATATGAACATTCATTCAGTGCCTCTTAGAAGAACACAATTTACAGTGGCCATGTTTGCTTTGCATTTCACCACATGTGATACAGTGAAATACCCCCTGTGATAAAATGCAATTACCACTTGCTTCACCTCTGTTTGATAACACAGGGAACCAGGGCACATAAAAAAGTGCCAGAGCTTACTTGTATCTTTTGCAAGCACTTTATAAGCAATTGAGACTCGTGAATAAAATAAAACAGCACATGTAATGCATTGAAGAGATATGTACCTTTGTTAATTTCCCCATGTTGACTTCACAATCTGTTAAAGTTATGCAATGCATTTACAGTTCCAGCAGCAATACTTTGCACACGTTTTTCTCTCTACCACCCCAGGCTATGATCCCTTGAGACACCTAGCCCTGAGAACAGTAAATTCTATCCTTTGCAAATATTATTTTCGGCAACCAATTTTGCATGGGGAAATGCACTTCACTTCAGTAGAATGGGGAACAAACAGACTTTGAGATGCCTGATATGTAGGAACCCATGCAAAATCGATATCTACATGTGTTATTGTAAAGCTACATAAACCTCAATTATACTTTCGATGCTCACCTAGTGGATGTCTGGTTCAACGTGTGTCCAGACACAGCAAGGTTGGGATTCCCCCTCAGACCGGCTGTTGAGAAACACCCCCACGGCAACCCTCTGGACAGCACTCGCTTTGGGGTATCTTGTGTCTGCCTTCTTCCCTTCATTCTTAGGACAGCTCAGCCCACACTCATCCAAGAGAAAGCCTGCACACCACCAGCCAATGCCCCATGTTTCAGACCACAGGCCAGGAAGACCAGCTCCTTTAACATCACTGCACAATCATTTTAAGCCAACCCCAGAGATATGCCCCCTGAAGTATGGTCCCTTAAAGAAAATGTAAGCACATCCTGCCTCTGATAGTGATATCGTGTGCTCATCAAAAAACACCTACCTTTGGAAATTTCCAAAGAAACAGGTGTTCTGCCTGCCACCCTTGACCATGAACCAGGATGTAGCAACATATGCAAATAGCTACATCACTGTGCTGTTTTCTGCTCTGAAAGTATTTTAAACCATAAACTAGTTTTGAGCAAAACTGATTTCACATTCCACAATTCTAACATGTGAGGTCTTCATTCAAACACAGTGCAGTCTTAATTCTGCATGTTTTATTTGTGCATTTCCAAGATACCCCTGAACAGCCCAAATGCCTTGCAAGTTGAGTTTATCAATCTGCACCAAGCTTATATAAAAGTCAGGAACTGACTTGCTCTGAATATAACTAGGGGATATTAGTGGTTAGAGGATCTTACTATAACTTAGTGTATGTTAGTCTCATGTTTTTTGGTGCAACTCGGCCCACAACTGTGGTGTAGTGGTGCAAAGTGATAACATCATGTTATTCAAAGCCACATTCAAAATCTTCATTTTTCTGGCATGTGTGCTGTGCATTCACAATACTGACATCTATTAGATTCTGCCTGAGTCTCACACATGAGTCTCACACTCTTGCACACTACTGGGATCAATCTTTTATCCTTGTTGAAATGTGGAGCCCTAGCTAAAATTTAGAGTCTCCTCTCACTACAACTTGCCATTATTTGTTCGACCATGATAATGAAGTAGGATACATCCACACATCAGGGGCAGTTAGCATAAAGGTCGATCCCATTAAGAAGCACCCTGAATTCCCCAGTACCCCTTGAAGCCAGAGGCAGAATAGAGAATTACTAACATTATTTAATCTATTTTAAATCAAGGAATCATGGTGCTTGTATTAACCTGATACTGCTGGTTAAGTGGTCAGGTAAAGCTACATATCTTTTTTGTCCAAGATTTGAAAGCTGTTAATACAATGGTTGTCCCTTCATTTACTGTTATATCAACCCTGGCAACAATATTGCCATTCATACTTCCAGATGCCACACATGTCACACGAAATAAATGTTTTGATTTAACTATCTTGACTCAGAAACATGGCATACACCATAAGCCCATAGCCAATTATAGTAAAGAATTAGACCCGGTCTCAGCAGGAATGCTGTCTTGTTTACGATCTGTGGTGTCTGTCGCACTTCTGGTAGAGCAATGTGAAAACACGGTAAAAGGTTTACTTTTAGACATCACAGTCCCTCATTCAGTCATCTGTTTGTATCTGAAGACTATAGCACACCACATCCCTGTATCTCATGCTAGAAAATATGAAATACTTCTCCTGAACTCTTCCAATGTCACCATTACTAGATGATCAGTACTAAATCCAGCATCACTTTTCCCCACACCTGAGGATGGGGAGCCCCACAACACTGAAATTCATGATTGTATAGATGTCTCTGATCTTTTCCCGTCACCTCAAACAGATCTAACTAAGGTACAACTACCTGAGGCAAATATAACTTCATTGATGGGTCTTGTTAGCAGAACCAGAATGGTAAATTGGTTGCAGATTGATTCTGGAGAGGTAGTGGAAAGTGGTTGGTTTCCCCAGATTACATCCACTTAGTTGGCAAAGTTGATAGCCTTAACAAGAGCATGCAGAATGGCACTCAACAATCTGTAAGATCTACACAGACTCTCGCTCAGAATTTATGGTAACCCACAACTTTAGTCAGCTATGCAAAAATCAAGGATTACTGGCCTCAACCTGATCCCCTATTAGAAACAGCCAATATCTTAAGACCCTCTTTGATGCCATTTTGTTGTCTGAAAAGAGAGCCATTATCAAGTCTGCCGCACGCCAACCCCTGGATGATGAGATTAGTTTCAGCAATGATTTTTCAGAGTGGACTGACAAGCTAGCTGCAGTGACTGACTAAGATCATGAATATGTCCTCCCGGTAAAGAAAGGCTGGTTCTATTCCAACTCAATACAAAAATCTGGAGGACTTTCCTTTAGTGCAAGGGAAAGTCCCTCCAAGGAAAAAGGATGATTGGATAAGAAAGGTCTGTCGATTGCATGATGACTCTGTGGCGAGAGGATCAAAGCCGATTATTGGCATCCAAAATATTGTTATCACACCTTTGGTAGTATTTACCATGGTCAGGCTAATGTAGAAATATAATGGATGATTATGTTATTAAATAAGTCCTGGTTTTCCCCAGAGTTTTCAAAGATGACTAATGAATTCTGTAAACACTGTACTATCTGCCTACACAACAATGTTGGGAAAGCTGTACCAACCACCCAGAGAGCACCCCCCCACTGATGGCCCACTTGTAGGACTACAGGTAGACAGCTCCCTTATTGTACTACTGGCAGTACCTTCTTGTGATTTTTAACGTGTACTCTCTGTGGGTAGAGGCTTACCTCTTAAGGAGAGTAGATGCTTTGACTGTTCTAATGATACTTGTGCCTAGATTTGTAGGTGCTGGTTAGTATCAACAGCGATGAGGGTTCCCACTTTGTGAACAGTGTGGTGAGATAATTATTGTTCACTTTGAACATGCACTGACCACACCAACCCAATCTGCTATGGCAGTGTAGGAACGTAAAGGAGTGATTAGGAATAAAATTGTCTAAGCTTCTGTGTTTCTTCTTTTTTGGGATAACTCAATCTCAAGAGCCTAAGACCTAAGGGTGCTACATGAAGGAGGTTGGCCCGAGTTAAAGTCATCTCTCACCTCACGCTGACTATCAAGGTCATCAGGCCCTTTCCCCCTCACTATTTGAAGATTTACTTCACTTTTGCCTGTTGGTAGTGGTACTTCCTTTCCTGAGGTAAGATTGAGTTGCGCCTCTTTTCGATCATCGCTTGACGTGGGCAAGTGCATGGGTCCAAATTCTACAATTCCCTATTTCCTTCTATCACACTCCCACCTGTTGGGTTTGCTTTGTGGTAGAAAAAACGTTGTTTGGTAACAGATTGGTGGGGGTGAGGCCCCTGGGTTTCCAGACCGTCTTCAGCATGGGCTGTATTGTTTTTTTGGTTGTTCATTGTTAATAACTTTGCCAAACCTTTATGTAGTCGTTTGGTCAGTTGGCAGGGGAGCTGCTAAAGTTTTAGCCATTCCTCATGTTTCCTGGGCCTTTTCTGACTCATTATGAAATGAATCTCCGGTTAGTTTGGTCTGCAGCTCTGGCGTTTCAACACCCTTGCTGGGTTGTGTGGCTACAAGATCTAAATGTATTGAATCTGATCATTTTCCCAAATATTCCAGGGCTAAGCAGTTCTATCTCCAATTTCGACCCTAACATCGATGGGACATGTCCCCTGCAGCATTACATCCTCCCCCGTACCTCAGGGTACTTCAAGGTCAGTATCTATACTGCTGATCACCAGCTGCATGTCTACTGGTTTTTCAAGCCGTGGGCTAATGCCTCTGACAGCCTCGTCACCTTCTTTTAGGGTCATTCTCCAAGTGCGTTATGATTCCCAGATCCTCGCACCTTGAGGTCATGTTCATAGTTGTTTCTGACAATCCACCCAGCATTACTGGATATTACCAGTCAGCAGGGGGCCGAGCATTACAGCTGCTTGGATCGAAGGGTAGATACCCCACCGCCTCCGGGGCTCCAAACTTGACACTTCAGTTATTAACAGTAACAATAAACAGTCAGGCATAATGATTCCTTGGATCAAACGGTTAACCCCTGCAGTCTCAAGTCTCCAAACAGTTCAGCTGTACCCTTAATTATTTGAAACCTGTGATGGTGTAGTACTGTAACAGATGCCATGGGAAGCATTGCGGTGGCCATTTTGAAAAAAACAATCCATCAAATATCTCCACTTCCTGTAGCCCTCCGGACATGGAAATGATCCAGAATGTCTCAGGAGAGGATCATAGGCAAGGTGGCTGAACATCAACTTAGAAAACCAAAGTTTAATGAGGGCAAGCTGGTGGCCCTGACCGATGAGGTTGTTGCTCACACTGATGAAGTATATGGTTTTCAAAAATGGAAAACATCATCACAGTGTAGGAGAGCCATCTGGCATACCATCATCAGCCAAGAAAGTGACAGCTGTGGCAAGCATCCCCTGTGATAGGGAGGACTGTTGCAAATGCTGGAGTGAGCTCTGAGACAGGGTGAGTGGGCTGCTGTTGCAACACTGCTGTGAGTCCCTTGTACAGGAGGAGGAACTGTGGAGCCACTGTTCCTCACCACCTTGCAGGCAAAGTTCAGCACAGTGCTGGATATGGAGGGAATCAAGGGAGTCGGAGGTGTGCCGGCCGGTGCCAGTAGCCAGAAGGCAGGAGGCGAGTCAACCCCCCCAGCAAAAGTGCATGCACAAATGACAGTCTAACATAAGATGCCCCAGTGGACAGGAACACCATAACTCTCAACCATTTATGTCACAAAGGCAGGTGAAAACACCCGATTTTATTTTTGCCGGGTGAGAGGCCCATTGAAATGAATGGGCGTGCAGGAGGCTTGGCGGGTGAGTCAGCTGTTTACAAGGCGGGTGACACCCGCCAAAAGCGTGTGAGTTGAGAGCTATGGGAACACATGTCAGAAGACCCAGTAGGGGTCCATGCCAACAGGGTGGAGTGAGGGGGTGGCACATCAGCTACCCACCACAGAAGCCCTGGGACAGGGCACCAATGGCACCCCTGTGCATTACAGCAGCAGGAAGGGGTGGCAAGTGACTTATCCAAGTACCATGAACCCGACACCCCTGCTAGTGCACCCTGTGCCAGCGGGACTGTGGTGCGTTAGGAACCACGACACTTTGCAGCAGTCACACCAGCATGTTGCAGGCCCAGTTGGCTGGCCCCATGTTGGTAGGGCATGTGGAGGCATGAAGGACCAAAAGCATGTATGCCAAAAATCAGCTGCCCCCGCATGGACAAACAGCTCCCCCACCCCTCACAGGCGAAAGACCAACTGGCCATGTATCACACACTCATTGATGCAACCATCCCCATGATGCTGGACCCACATGCAATCTCTCCTGACCAACTATGCCCATCTGCCCAAATGTGTGGGGTCCCGCTCTGTACCATGGCAAATGTGCATTGCATGTCAATGCATGAGGGCAAACCATACCTGACAACATTTCCTATGACCAGACGACTGTGGAAACACAGCAGGACACCAGCCATGTGTTGCCACATGCAGAAGGGCCACAGACTCCTGAGTGCCCTCACCCCTGGTAGCATAACCCAGCACCTGAAAGCCCACATCACCACCAGCACAGTCCAACACCTGAAGGCCCTCATCGCTGCCAGTGTAGCCAAACACATGAAGGCCCCCATCCCCTCCAGTAAGTTCACAAATGTGAGCTGGATGTGGATACCCCATTTTATGGCTCCTCTGATGACATCCCAGCACACTGCACAGCCCCCGTCCCATATGACACAAACCAACAAGCATCACAGTGCTGCAGAGGCTTCGTGAGATGGAGCGGAAACAGAGGGAGATGGAGGCGATAAGGCACATGCATTCCGAACATATCGGCCAATATCCAAGGGGCCACCCGCAGGATAGCGCGGGCCATCGCAATGAACCGGGCAGAGACAACTGTCAGTACGGCTGCCCTGACACTATACACCCAGAGGGTCAGGGAAATGATCAAAAGGGGGGTGGTGTGCTGGAACCTTGGTGGGGGGAGGCAGGAGAGAGGATAGTTGGGGCACTTCATTACATTAAAACTGTAATAACCGTTAAACTTCATCAATGCGAGGACATTCCTGATTATGTCATTGTGTTTATTTGTTATGTTATGTTATGTATATTTATTAGGCGCACGTTCACCCAAAGGCACCTTGGCGCTCTAAGTAGAAATACAGTATTTTCCTATAGAAATTTTAGAATAAAAAAGTTTTCAGTGAATGAAGGAAGCTAAGATGGTCAGTCGTCGCACGGAGAGAGAAAGTCAGAGCATTCCAGGCCTTATTGATAGAAGCGAGAGCCACACAGTGGTGCATGGCTTGTTCCATGTTAAAGTTTCATAAGAAATGGTCTATCAGTCCCTGGCGGGCCAATCTCCCATCCCTCATATCATCTCTGGCAATGCGTACATTTTCCTCTGCCACAGACACTGCATCCTCATCCTCAGGTGGTGGCACTTTCACATCAGGGGTAGTGTGACATTCCTCTTCAGGCAGATATTGTGCAGCATGGCACACAAGCACAGTTTTACCCACTTTATCTGTAGCGTACATCAGAGCTCCACTGGTACAGTTGATGGCAGCTGAAACGTGCCATCAGGAGGCCAAAGATATGCTCAATGCACACATGGGTCCTGCTGTGAGCGTGGTTGTAGGCATTATCCTCTAGTGTTTGTGGATCCAGAGCCTCACAGGTCCCAGCCTTCACCGCCAGTCTTTCCACTTGCCTCAGGTCCTCTGCATTATATTCTCAGCACTACTGGACTTTCAGCATACGCTCCATTAGGGGTGTTACCTCTCTGCACTTAACTCTGGTCCCTACTGGAGTGGCTGAACTTGTTCCCCCTCTCCCCTCCCTTCCACCCCTGTCTGTACATTTGCATGACCTAAATTTATGCACTTGCACTAGGAGAAATGCCGTCAGGCCTAGTACGCTAGTTACTTCTTTGTTAGATCATTCAGAGATTTCAAGGCATAAGAATGACTGCTGCATTCCCTTGTTCCCTTCCCGCCTTGAAGTGCTTTTAAGCGCTTAACTTGTGTATAAGGGTAGTAAAAATAAACAATTACAAATACAATTATAGAATCACAATTGCAACACCAATCATGCAATATGGATATGGGGGGATATCATAAAATAGGAGTAAATTAGATAGACAGGTTAATCAATCAACAGAACCTCAATGCCCATTATAGAAATCTAGAGATACTGAGGTAAGTCTCACAGCAGGTGGGAAAAGTCCACCGCCTAGAGTCTCATGCCCAAATCTAGAATAAGCAAAAACAAAGAGGTGATGGCTGGAAGGTTTAGAATGAATCTTAACCTCTGGCATTACTCTGTGCAACCCTCCAGACTATTGTTCTTTGCCAGCCAAACCATTATTGAAGGGGACAGACCATATGCAAATCAGGCTCAGTCCCACCATAAAAGGGGCAGTATAGCCCGAACTGTTAGGTCACATCCCTTCTGCAGGAGACCACAAGCATACCCAGACATGTTTTGGACTTGACAGGCCTCATCAGTGAGGACTAGCTTCGGTCTCTAGGCCCGGCAGGCACAGGAACCCCGTCTGCGCATACCCGTCCCACTCGGGTTGACAAAGCGAAAACAAAGAGGTGATGGCTGCAAGGTTTAGAATGAATTTTGACCTCTGACATTGCTCTGGGGAACCCTCCAGACCATTGTTCTTCGCCTGCCAAGCCATTATTGCAATTGAAGAAGAAAGACCACATACAAATCAGGCTTGGTCCCACCCCAACAGTGAGGAGTAGCTTGGGTATCTAGGCCCGGCAAACACGGGACCCATGCCTGGACATTCCCGTCCTACTAGGGGTGACAAATCAAAAACAAAGAGGGATTGCTGGAAGGTATAGAATTAATCTTAACCTCTGGCATTGCTCTGAGAAACCCTCCAGACCATCATTCTTTGACTGTCAAGCCATTACAGAAGGGGGACAGACCAAATGTAAATCAGGATTGGTCTCACGCCAAAAGGGGCAGTCCATAACAAACTGCTAGGTCACATCCCTTCTGCACGAGACCACAGGCATCCCCAGACATGTTTCAGCCTTGTCGGGCCTCATCAGTGAGGAGTTGCTTGGGTCTCTAGGCCTGGCAGGCACGCGGCCCGCTCTGGGCATACCCGTCCCACTCGGGCTGACAAAGCAAAAACAAAGAGGTGATGGCTGGAAGGTTTAGAATGAATCTTAACCTCTGGCATTTCTCTGGGCAACCCTCCAGACCATCATTCTTCCCCTGTCAATAAAAATAGAACCCCTTTTCACATTTTTGAGACAAATACAAATATCTGACTGTTCGATTTGATTTATCAGAGCTTTCAGGAAAGGATGCTTTGCCATGTGAAGTTAATAATAGAATAGATAGTATGTGGACCTCAGTAGTTCTCAAAGTTATTGAAAAGGAGGAGGGTGATAGGAGATTGCACATATTTACCAAAATACCAAAAAAGCTAGGAGATCAAGGAGAAAACAAACTCAACAAAAGACCCTTAAAAGACAGGAGGGGAGCTGATGGGGTTGTAAAGTATGCTTTTTAGCCTGGGAACATTATCTTTGGAAGACAACAAGAGGTATCATATCAGAACAAATGCTGACATAAAAGCGAAAGACACAATGGGCTGAAGATCATAGTCAATAAGAGGATCTGGCCTTCATCATTAATAAAGAAAGAGTAGGTTACCATAATATTAGAGGGATAGTGTATGGGATCATTTCCTTTAAAAATTGGATGTAAAGTGCATTGTCCACATTTGGCAAGCCACCGAAGCACTGAAGATGAGCAAATTTATATAGAACCGAATGTGAGAGGATGAAAAAAAAGGAGAAGAAAACTAAACAAAACTAAGAGTTTGTCTCAAAAGGCAAGTGCTGTAATTCTAGTCTCTGAAGGCCCAAAGGAGACATCCTGGATTTGTGAACCATCCGCACTTTAATTTGCTGCACCATTTGAATAATGGCAGAGACCCACTATTTAAACCAGGGTAGAAGTTTTGAGATGATACTTTCCTTCTGGACACTGGGGATGCTGTGTCAATGATGGCAAATATGGTCTTGTTGCAGAGTGTGATGCTTGAAATGCATCGAAGGGACAGGGCCTCCATATCCTTGTCCTTTACTGACTATTATTGTGTGTTCTGTCGTCTTTTTCATGCAGGAGTTCATGTGGGACTCCTGCCGGTGCAGCTCTCTCTTTTGCTTTGGTGTATAGACCCATGGGATACCCTTACGGCACCCATGGGTGGGGGTACAACCCTGTGCCCCTAGTGTATGTTTTTGGGCACCTTTGTGTGGCCCTCAGAGCAGGGTACGGTTTGGTGTCAGCTCCATGCTGAATTTGACAGGTGCTCTGAGTATCCTCCATTTTGAGATACCCAGGCCCTGCCATTGGAATCAGTTGATTCCTGATAGGAAACAAGATGGCCCCTGTGACCTCTTGCTTTCTATTGCATGTTACCTTGTTTTCCCAAAGTCCTGGAAGCCCTGACTCTGTCCCGTCCCCCTGACTGGCTGTTGGGTGGAAGTTCCATATATGGTGTTGTTGTGAAGTCCAGGCCAGACTGGCTGGAGCCTTCCCAGTGATTGTATGTTGTGGGTATGGAGTGTGTGATGAAAATGCATTCTGTGTTGTGGATGTCTAGTATCTGGTGTTTGACACAATGACTGAGACTGCCCTGCCCGAAACTGGTATGAATGCAGTGTGGAGTGTTGAATGGCTGGGAACTTTTCCCAATAGACATCAATTGTTGTGAGTGTCTGGAGAGAAGTGAATAGCCTGAATGCACTATGCACCTAATTTGATGCCTGCTTGCATGAATGCCCTTGTGAACGATTGGTTGCCTGAGTGTGACCCAGCAGAATGAATGGGAGATCAACTAGTATATCTGGGGGCCTTTCACTGCTAGAATTCGTGTACAGAAGATGAAGAGAAACTGGAGTTGAAAATTAAGCTTAACCTTGAAGCCCTGCTGGAAGAGAAGAATTGCTTTTGCCCTTCTTCATCAATCTGAAAGCTGCTGTGTGCCAAGGACTGACCCAGAGAGGACCTGGTAAGGTGCCCTCTTGCCACGCTACGAGGGACCATCGTGCACCAGCTGATCTTTTTCAAAGCTCCCTGGTAGACAGACCTACGACAGGCTGCCGACTGGAGACGGGGACCACCGTGGAATCACAAGGAGAAGCACCCGGACACTGTTGTCCACCACTGTTGACGACCACCATCGATGACCGGAGCCGCTGTGCTCCCGTTGCCTAAGAACTTTCGATTCATGGACGCGCTTGTCCGCACCGCTGCCTGCCTTATTCCGCCAGAGATGGCCAGGCCGTCGAAGCGGTGAGGAGCATCCGCCGGTGGGTTTCCCACTACCCAAAGACCACAGAGACGGCGACGACTCGATGCCATTGCTGGGCCACAGTTCTTCAAACTCTTTGCGGTCCTGAACAATCGACATCGAGGTGCCCCGCACGCCTCATCCTTGCAGGACATCTATGCTTCATCACCGACGAGCACCGCTAGGAACGAAGCTGCCACTTCACCGCCGTAGTTCACCCTGTTCATCGCCGGATGTTCGACGACCCGTGGCTCCTGCCTTAAAGGGAGTGCACTCAAGAAGGGCCGTCGATTTACCGACGAGGAACTCTACAACACCAGGTACTTTGGGGTTGCTGAACTTTTGGAAAGACTCTTGTGAATAATATATGGACTGGGCTTGTGATATATCTTTACTTTACATGTTGCCCAGGTGGGGGGATTTCACACAGCTGTGTCTAGGTAGCAGGGCCAGTATTCTGCCTATTGTTCTTTTAACCAACTGCTTTCCTCTTACATCTATTGTTGGTTTCCTTTACAAACTGATTTGTGTGACATTTAACCGTACAGTTGATGCAATTTAATGAGATCTAATAGTAAGAGTGGTACCACGTAGAACTGTATATTTCCCATTGTAGATAACCGAGTACAAAGTGAGTTATCGTGATATTGTACATAACCTTGAACATTAATTATATAAAGACTGTGTTTTAACTAATACAGTGTGAGGACATTCCTTTGTGGGGGTTTGGGGACTACCCTGGACTTAAGAACCAGCCTGCAACACCTCCTGAGAAGCTAGGCCTTGATTTCTTGACCACATACCAATAATAGAGAATTTTGGCTGGGGTCCTCTGTGCCTCTGCTCTACCATATAGAGAGGAGAGGTACAGACACCCCCCTCCAGTCTTTACACTGGTGTCAGTGGTGGGATGGTTATGGTTTTAAGAATCAGTGTATAACTGTACCACTTACAAAATATCTGCACTTTGTCAAATTGAGGCTTAGTTGTGAACAAGATAACTGCATTACAAGCAATGGAGTCTATTTTTTTTTATTAAAATGTTTTGTTTGATTTGTCAAACTTTTCATTTTTCCCTTTTTGAGTCTTCATAACAAAAAGGTTTTTAAACTGTGTTTCGTTTCAGCTTTTCTTTTACAGTTCTTTATCGATCTCAATCCAGATGGAGTCTATTGCAAATGGTAAATTGACTAGGATGAGCATAGAGGCTCTCCAGAGTGCTTGTGAAGCCAGGGAGTTAGACTTTGTGGATAAGTCTAGGGATGAGCTGATAGCTGCCCTGGTGGAATACCAGACTGATGGTGAAACTCTTGATGAGGGGGGAATGCAACCAATGAGGTCTCTGCCCCTGGGGTTGTCACTGAATCTGATTCTGGGAATGCCACCATTCCTGCTGCCTCTGTTCCAAATCCTGGTACTGCCCTTCTGGGGAAAGCCCTGAAGATTGAACTTTTAAAATTGGAGCTATTGTAAGTGGTTTCAACCCAGCACTCCACCTAAGTCAATGCCTAGTATGGGATGCCCAATGGAAAACCTTATTTAGATATTTTTATGTCAAAAGTTCTTTTATTTCTGGGTGATGTACCCTTATATAATGCCCCTCTCTTTGAATCCCCCCGGTCTCACTGAACCAAGAAGAAGGTTTGTTTTGCAGATTAAAAGATTTATTTGAAGAATTGAACAATATATATATAGATCACGCCTTTAGAAATATGAATAATATCTGAATATCACACTTATGAATATTTATGCAGCGATCAGCAATGGGTAATATTACAATATCAACAATCTCTTTAATCAATTAGGAGTAGGAATAGAAAGAATTATATAGCAGAGAATAACTTTGTATGGGTTCAAGGAAATGCAATGATAGGAAAGAATGCAACACAGAAATAAAACTTAACATGAACTCAATCAAAGACAATGTAATCACTCTTTCCCCCTGTTACTACTCACTCCTCCAATATGCAATATGAAGAGATGGAATGAGGGCACACAGGTTTCAGGAATAACAATCAACAATGGCAGTTTCAATCCGATTCCCCCCAGCATGCTTAGAGAGAACAGTAATGCTTTTAAAACTGGTCAATTGCTTTTAAATGTGGTTGAATTGAATGGGAAAAATTCTAAAAATGATTTTTAATTCGCTAACTGGGATTCAGAACTAGTGAGAGTTGCTTTGGGTTGGTTCAGGGAAACATTAGCAATGATTGTCGATTGGTTAGCAGATGGAAAACGAAATTCAGAAGTTGAAAGCAAGAAATATCTGCATTTACATGTGGTGAAATTGAGCCGAATGTGAAATCGCTGTAAACTTTTCAGCGCACAAATAACGTGATTACGGAAAAACTATGAGGAGTTAGAATACGGTTAGTTCGTTTGAAAGCTGAGGATGTCAGCTTCAAAATGACATTTAAATTTCGTTGCTAGAATGTACGGTTCAGAAGTTACAGAGGTTTTAGTGAAGGTCGATTTTTCTCAAAAAGGGGTCAAGATTTTACAAATGGGATTGCACTTTTGAAGATTTACCAACTAGAATGAGCTTATACTAAGGGGCCATGAAGAGGCAAGATACCCAGCAGCCAGCCACCAGAGCAGCGGCGACTCTGCTCTGACTTTTGTCCGCCAGGACACTTGACCTTCTTCAGAAAATATATTTAGCACACAGATGATTGTCACTACGATTATCACAGGATTATGTGGATGAGAGAAGGAGTCAGGATGGGCAAAAGAGATTCAATAATACAGTCTGGATATGTTGGAATGGGTTGGATTGGGTTACTTAATACTAAGAGGTTGGTTATGGACAGTTCTACTCACAGCTATGGTTTGGAATGGGCCCGTCCAAGATCTGGTCAAAGGTTTGGCTGGAATTCGCTCGCCACCAGACAGGATTCAGGGCACCTGGACTCTGCTCTCAGCAAGGCACTCTGGTCTGCATGGCCTATTGGACTGGATCTGATGG
The DNA here is from genome assembly GCF_040938575.1 of Ambystoma mexicanum. NCBI lineage: Eukaryota > Metazoa > Chordata > Amphibia > Caudata > Ambystomatidae > Ambystoma > Ambystoma mexicanum. The sequence continues at coordinate 1,062,662,862 of NC_090924.1, read as the reverse complement.
GTTCTGGGTTACAGCTCTGCTGGACTGATCTGGATCTTGGGTTCTAGCATGAGTTCTTGGCCTGAGGTAGCCAACACAGCACAGCCAGGCTGTTGAATTGATTAGGCCCCGTGGAGGTTTAGGGGTTAAATTCAGGTTGCACGATTTTAAAGGCTAACTGAGAAGGGCTCAGCTTTTGGGTTGGGCCTCTGCTTTAGTGTTCTGGAGTCTGGTTCTGGAGTCTGGAGTCTAGAGATGGGTTCTTCCTGCAGAGCGCTTCGCAGGTAGATCAGTGATGAGTGAATGTGTCTCTTTTGGGTACTCAACAGTCCCTATTTATCCATCTTCCAAAGGGGTGGAGAGGCTGATTATACTATGCCTAATCCTCTAAGAATCTGATAGGTCAGAGAATTCCCCCTCTCCTGATTTGAGAAAGGAACAGTGTGTCATGATGTGTCATCATGTGTCAGAGTGACACTGTGTTTAGGGTCCAGAGAAAATCCTTCCCCTTTGTTCTTAACCTGAAAATCTATTTTTCCCAAAAAACATATTTCCAATATCCACAACTTGTTAATAATACATATTCACATGACAGAGTAACGAAGGTACGTTTCTGTCAAAATCTTACGTTCCTACGAGTTTTGGTTCACAAATGACAGTTTTTCGTGCTTTTGGGCGGTTACTCAGTGTCAGTTCTGTACCAATTTTTACACCTGCGTGCACATACCATCTGGGCATATTCCTGTCATTTTGCATGTTCCTAACATAATCACAATAGCTAGAATATGAACAATTTTGTGGTTCAGTCTCTGAATATCGCACAGATTCCAGATTAGTTTTAAACTGTGAGCGAACTTTTCATTTTAATAACCTATAAATTCCATATTTTTGTCTTTTCCAAAATAATATTTTCTGTGCTCTCTGAATACACACAACGGTTTGTCTCCGCCTCCAAGGTCTTGGCTGGTTAGAGAGTCACATGGGTTGTCTTCCTGGGCAGTTGGCTTCAGTTCACACCCGAATTAGCATTTTCTTTCAGTTCAAGAAACCCATTGTCTCTTTCCCAGAGCAGCAGAGAAAGTCTCCTCCTCTTCTCATTAGCATCCCAATGCGATATCCTCTCCTTTTGGTGGGAAGGAACAGCTGGTGTGTTCTCAGTGGAAAAACCCTTTTTGAAGTTTTAGCTGAATCATGTTACCTTATAGTCAATTGTGACATTGTTCCTTGTGAAAAACTACAGTTACTATTTTTACAATAAGCAAACATATCTTCAATTCCAGTCTTTTTCAACATGAAAATCAATGTGTGGCACCCTATATTGCCTTTGATGGAAGTCCCTTCTTTCCCCACACTTAGATTTTGAGACACAAGTTTAACCTGACAGATTTAGAGATCGCCAGCTTCTGACAGAGGCGAGCAATGGTATTGCGCCTATTTTCAACATATTTTCTCAAGCAAGCATCTTTTAAATGTGGATTTTCTTCTGATAAATGCATTTCTGCTGACATTATATTTATGTGGATTCTTGAAGTAGAATGATGTTTAAACCCAACACGGAGGTTGGATCTTTTGGGTGGTTTGTGAACCATGATTTTTGCAAATTTGACAACCAAGAAAAACAGACTTCCAAACAGCTCTATGTTTCTTTTGCAATGCATTGCGTTTTCAAGTAGTTTCAGGCTGCTCTGTGGGTAGCCCAATGGTGTGTTTTGGCAATGGTCTCCTGTGTTACCACTGACATAGGCAAAAATGGATTGCAGCCTATTTTTCAGATTTTTCCTGTGCACTTCTGGGTGATTTTAGCATGCATAATGCTTTCCACTGGCCATTCTGATGTTCCTGATGCAAGCAGCACACAGGAATGTTGCAGGGCCTGGACCAGTGGGTCGAAACATCCCACAAGCCCCGCCTCTTGCGATTTGGCGTTGGGCATCGATCAATGGGAATTCGCAAGACTGGGATGTCAGTTTCATCTCTTCTGATTCCACAAATGTCAAAGTTCATCCTCTTTTCCTCCATTAGGGGTGGTTCGATCGGTTCTCCTCGCCAGTCCTGATGAGAGTATTGAGCGATACTCCGGGCCCCTCAGATCTTTGCTCCCGGTCCCCGGGTAGTCCTCCTTGGTTAGTCTCAATGGTTTCCAATCCTAGGATGACAAAACAAAAACATATTTGTAGATATTTCCTCACCACTATTAATGTAGTGGGGCGGACACATACATTTTGATAACTCAGGACACATTTTTATATGGTAAATCATGGACTATATATGGAGTATTTTAGAGTTGGAATTTTATGGAGCTGGAGTGGCCCCCTCTGGGGTTACAGAAGACTCCTCCAATTGCTGGAGAGTGTGCCTAGGGTGGCAACACTTTAGTTGGTTAATATGGACCCACTTACCTTCCCCCTCTGCCAAACTGACTTTAGGGATCCAGATTTTGTAGGCGACTGGTGAGATTTTATCTACAATTTCAAAAGGACCCCTCCGGGTAGGCAAAAATATGCGTTGTTTGGCCTAGTTCCTTTGGAAATTGATAAGTAGACCCGGTCTCCTACATTGTATTCTTTTCTGGTAGTCTTTAAGTCATAGTGGGTCTTCATGCTGTCGGCTGATCTCTCTAGATTTCGCTGAGCATAGGAAAAAGCATGTTGAAGGTGTTTTCTTAGATTTTCAACATACTCATGAGTTTTGAAGGCATTTATTAATGTCTGCTCTTGGGTTCTGTAGAGCAGATGCTGGGGAAGCACCATCCTGCGTCCAGTCATCAGCTCAAACGGTGACATTTTAGTTGCAGATGAAGGGGTAGATCTGATGGCCATTAGGACAAGAGGTAATCAAATATCCCAACTTGGCCCAGATTCTGCCACAAACTTTTTTAATATGCTCACAATTGTTTTGTTGTATCTTTCTGCTACACCACCAGAGGCTAGTCCGGTAAGCAATGTGTAGCTTCCTTTTGACCCCAAGTTTCTCCCACATCTTTGTCATTACTTCGCTGGTGAAATGGCTACCTCTGACTGACTCGATCCTTTGGGATAGTCCAAAATGCGAAAAGATGTGGTTGATCATCATGGCAGCTGCTGTTTCTGCCTTGCAGTTTGGGGCCGGGAGACATTCCACCCATTTAGTAAACAAGCATGTTACGGTCAACAGGTACTTGTTTCCCCTAGAGGAGCGAATCACAGGCCCAATAAAAACGACTTGTAAATCTGACCATGGCAGTGTCATCCCCCTCTTTTGGAGAGGCGCACGGTGTGTGAGGGAAGTTGGCTGAAATTGTGCACACACAAGACACCCCTTCAAGTATTGGTCGAGGTCCTGCCCCATGTGTGGCCAGTATGCAACCTCTCTTAAGATTTCAAGTGCTGTATGAAACCCCCTATGACCGGCTGTGGCCGCATCATGGGCGTGACTTAACATCAGGCTTCGGAATGAGGTAGGGACCACCCACTGATCATGGCCAACTAGGGTTCACCTCACCAACAAACCATCTTGGATTCGGAAATTGTTTGGACATTTCATCAACACTCTATGGTGCTCCTTTCCTATGTAATCAGTATCCATCAGGGGAAAGTTCTAAGGGTCTTCAATGTGTTGATAAACCTTACCAATTATTGGATCCCCTTTTTGAGCCGTAATCAAATCAGCATCGGGGTCTCCTTATTCCATTGTGCAGTTGAGAGTTCATTGTGAGCATTTGTCCGGGACCTAGTGATAGCAGTGACCTGGATTTCCCCCAATAGGGACTCGATCTGTATTAGATCCCCTTGGATGGCCCTGGTTTCGGCCAGCTGATCAGCTAAGTCATTTCCAGTTTTGTCTGGTCCCTCTACTTTGGAATGACCCTTGATCTTTTTCCAGTAGATGGTCATCCCATTCGAGGTGACCAGGTCATCAATATTTTGGATACATTTCCCATGTTTCAAGGGTTTGGTATTAGCACATAACATGGAGTTGATGCTTGATGCAGTGAAGATGGCTTGATGCACAACCATCAACTCTGCCACTTGACTACCTCGGGGACCAATCTCGTACCCAGCGGAGGGTTCTGTGGTCTCATTCACCCATGCATTCCCTACGCCGGCCACAAGTTCTTTTTCCCCATTGTTGTCAACATGGTAAGAGCATCCATCCACATAGACAGTGGCCATTCCCTAACACTTGTCTTCTTCAAAGACTTTGTGTGGGGAATTGAGGTATGCCTCCATGTTTTCCTTGATTTTTAGACTTTCATCCTCGAGACAGTTTTCTCTGGCACAATCATGCAAGTCAGCCAGACCTTGCGCGAGGGGACTCTTCTTGGTTTGGCCATATCGGACCTCCACAGGAAAGCCTTGCATTGACAGAATCCAGGAAGTAATTCGGGAATTACTCACATTTCCGGCCCGGATTATGTCACTTTGGAGATATTGCAGAGGCTGGTGTGGAGTCTCCACTATGATGTGTTCCCCCTGGATGAACGGGCGGTAATTCTTCAATGCCCACACCGTTGCCAGGAGTGCCTTCTTACAGTCGTTGAATTTTTCCTCCACAGAGGATAAAGTTTTACTCGCATAGGAGATTACTTTATTGACCTTGTCATGCTTTTGGTATAATACTGCAGTCAAGCATGTATTAGAGAACCCTGTCTCCAAGAAGAACTCCTTGTTTCTGACAGGGTAAGCTAGGCGAGGCACTTGTGAGAGGCTTCTTTTGAGTTGTCTTACTGCCTCGGCTTGTTCTGGACCCCATTCCCACTTGACCCCCCATCAAAAGATGAATCAGGGGTCTTGTGATCTCTGCGTAGCCCTCAATGAACTTTCTGCTGTAATTAGTCAGTCCAAGGAGGCTCCTTAGTTCCCGCAGAGTTGTGGGGTCTTTCAGTTTCTGGAGTGCTTCCACTTTCTTTTCCTGGGGACAGAGACCCTGAGGAGTAATCTCATGCCCCAAGAAATTGACACGGGTTCTACACCACTGTGCCTTTTGAAAGGAAGGTTTTGCTCCGGCGGCCCTCAACTGTGTCAGAACATAACAGATCTCTGCTATGTGTTCCTCCACAGTTCAGGTTTGATGAGGACATCATCTACATATGCCAGGTTACCCCTCTCACCCAGGACGGGCATGGCGTTATGTAGAAAAATGTTGAACTCTTTGCCGGAGTTCATGTATCTGAAGGGTGTCCGGGTCCATGTGTACTGCTGCTCCCCAAAGGTAAAGGCCAGCTTGTATTGGTCCTCCCTACTGACAAGTACAGTCCAGTATCCATTGGACAGGTCTATTGCAGTGAATACTTGTGACCCCTGATCTGGGCCAGCCCTTGGTCAATGTAGGAAAGAGGCCATCAGGAAGTATGGACCCGTTTGTTGAGCTCCCTAAGGTCGGCGCAGAGTCTCCACTGGCCGTTTGGCTTCAATATCCCCAGCACCAGTATATTGAAGGTGCTGTGGACTGGACGAATTATCCCACGAGATAATGGTTCTTAATTATTTCAGTAAGGGACTCCATTGATGCGAGAGGCAAGCGACATTGCTTCACAAACACTGGAGTCATGCCAGGGTACGTGGGAATTGTTGTTGTGAGGATGTTGGTGCGACCACAGTCATATGAGTCCACCGCAAAGAGATATTGAAAATCCAAGAAAACGTGTTTCAATTTTTGCTTCTGCTCCAGAGTCTCACAGGCATCAGCTAGGTTGACTCTCTCTTCAACAATCTGCCTGAAGCCTGGAAAGACTTCGGGTTTTGCTATCTCAGCGGCCTCCTCCAGCTGGGTGGAGAAGTCCTTCATCAGAGTGCTGATTTGGACTGGTGGCTTTAGGTGGGAAAGGCAGCCCTCATGGCCCTGGAAAATCACCTCATCCCTCCTGAAGTCTGGGATTTCTGGATTAGACTTACCACAGGTGAAGCTTAATACAGTGTGCTAACTGACAGGATGCATAAATCCTGTTGGGCTACCACGCTGTGTTACACTGTTAAAGCACCCCTCAAAAGGGAACGCTCTAAGAAAATGGTCTGTTTTGCAAAAATAAAATAAAAACTTCTGTAAGTCAGGAAGGAAATTAATATTTCCAGAATGGCGACATTGGTAGACATCAAGATGGGTAGAGAACACCTTTTACATAAGTTATTTGTGAGAGGTGAATGGACTGAGCAGGACCAGAATGTGTGGTTGCAGGCAATCACACAACAGATCACTGCAACAGGGTTAGATATCTGGAAAGACCAGGGTCCCTTACATGTGGCCCTGAGTGAACTATATATGGCCCCTAAGCCAAGGATGAGCACAATAAGATTGCCAAGATAGCGGCATATCTATATTTATCTATGGGAGCCATACAGGATAAATATGCTGAAGGCCAATATCTGGCAGGTAGGCAACTGATGGCATTAGAAAAGGCCCAATCTGATCTGGAATCTTCTGAGCAGAGGCTGCAGAGGAGCAAGGAGTCAGAAAATGAAAGCAGGCAGTATATAGTTAAAATGAAGGAGGATATGGGTATCCTGCAACAGGAAAAGGCAGAAGAGGATACCAGAATTCTGGCCTTGCAGAAGGAGTTCCAACAAAGTGTGGACTCTATTGCAGAGCCAGAAAAAGCTGGAGCAACAACTGGATTTCAACAGGGCATGTGCAGAGCAGATAGTCACCCTGCAAAGCCACCTAGATAGAGAGAAGGCAGAGAGCAACAAATTAATTCTGAAAGACCTGGACACCCAGGCAGAGTTCGAGGAAGAGAGCCAGAAAGCTGGTGTGCTTCAAAGACAGAGGGACGACCTGGCGGCACACAGACAGGCTCTTGCGCAGGAAAGGGACACCTTAGGCCAGGAAGTCTGTCACTTTAAAGGGAAACTGGAAGAAAATCACCTCCCACACCCGACAAAGAGGGACCTGGGAGATCCCTTCCTGGACCCAACTGCTCTTTGAAGCTGGAATCATTCAAATGGTGGAAATGCACTTGTTCCCGAAAAGGGAAAGATCGATAAGCAGGAGAGGAAGGGCCGAGAGAAAGCCTTACTCGTTTGCCCAATTCATCCATGATTGTGGGGGCAAGCATAGATGTGGTAGAGACATGGGCAAATCCCTCCTGTGAATGGGGTACAATACAATCAATATCATGAACGTGAGCCAACGGGCAGTCCATCTCACTATTACAATCATTGGCAACTTGTACTGAGAAGGTCAAAGGGGGGTGATCCTGGACCTGTCCTGCGGTTAAAGGATCAGCACTAACCGCCTGGTCCATCATTGATGAATCTTCCTGATCTGTAAGAACGGGGGGTGGGTAAGTCAATGCCCCACCTTCTAACAGGGCTATTTTGTCAACAGCTAAATGAGCCAATACATTAGCAACAGGTTTGGGTTCCTTCGCTGGACTTGCCAGTTCGACCTCAACTGAGGTTGACATTGATAAGAGTGATTTTTTAGTAGGTGGCAACAAGGGCAGGGTGGTGTTTACCCTTTTAGACCCTTGATTCTTACCCGGGCCTTTGGAGAGATTGACAGACTTATTGTTGCTTCTCAATGCCCGACCCATTTCCATTTCCATTACCTGGTCGCCAGCAAGCAAAGGCAGGGTACTTCACTCACAAGTACGATGCTCATCCCACAAAATATAAACACGTCTGGGAGGGTTCAGCCAAGAGGTCAACAAAATATAACTTCCCACCCAGCTTCCACCAACCCCTTGATGTGCATAACAGCACCACAAATATGGAGCAAACACACCCCAAACAATGGATAAGATCTCATGGACAACTCAGTGTAGATAAAGCACAACAGACTCTAACCACAGCACAAAACAATACAGAGAGCACGGGGATCCCTTCAAAGCTTCAACATGAATAAATGTGGTGACCTGAGTAAGTCCCCATGCATTCCATTATAATACATGCTCACTTCAGGCCGTCATTTCTATGCATAGCCAGCTGTAGCTCTTGATTCCCCGTTCACGAATCCAACCAAACCACTACAGCCTTGTGTCAATAGTTCACTTTGTGAAAGCCCCAACTGAAACTCCCCAAGCTTGCCCAAAAACACCAGACTCAAAAAGAAACGGCGAGAATCGTGGTGGCCGTGTTGAGCGAGTTTCACACACACAGAATGCTCAAACAAGCAGTTTGTTCAACAAGATAATCCCCTAGCAGGTTCAAAGGCCTAAGGCCCACAGTCACCAGCTTAGGGGAAACACTTGACACTACCAGTATGCTGGCAAAACTGATTTTTTCCCTTACCAAGTGCACCACAAACTTACAGCCAAGGGTTCAAAGGCACAAGGCCCACAGTCACCCTCAGGTCGTAGATCTAAATGCCCACTGAGGCAAGAAGCTCTCACCACATGTAAGCAATAGAATTGCACCAGGCAATAATTAGGCAACTTGCTGGCTGTTTTGAAACAGCATCGTAGCAGGGCCGAAACGGAGAAAGGGTTCAAAGACCTAAAGCCCGCAGACACCCTTTTCCCAAAATCCTCTGGCCCTCACCGTACGAACTACAGAGAAGGTAACAGAGTAGGCTCCCGCCAACACCTTATAACTGAGGACAATCAAGGTAGGCAAAACAGGATTGCAGACATCCAGGTACCACTTAAATAGAGCTTGAGGCAATGGTGGGTACAGATGGCGCACACGTAGCGAGATTAGCTCGATTTTTCATAGCATGCACCCTCTCCATGGGTGCTCAAGGAGCGAAATTCTCACAATACATGGCAGTTATTTTTCTTTTTTTTTATAAAACTACTTGACCAAACAAATGGCTAATTTTCATGAGTAAACAGTAAAACTCCATTAGACAGTCAAAGCGGCAGTGGAGAAGCATGACCCAGTGGTCATTTCCCGCAATAGTGAGCCTTCACAAAGTTTTCTTGCAGTCTCAAGGCGCGCTAAAGTCTTACCGAAATGGTCGGGATACACCTCCACACCACACAACCACCAAACACAAAACACACTGCTGGCACACCGCGCCGCGCTCTGTGCCTGCGCGGTGTGTATGTAGTCTGTGAGTCCGATTTGATGAACACAGAGAAGGGACTTCGAGTGAATGGATGATCCTCCTCAGAACGCAAGGAATCAGCAGGGATACAAAGTAGCGTCCCCTCTCTCAGCCTCGACAAAACACACTGCTGGCACACCGCGCTCCGCACCTGCGCGGTGTGTATGTAGTCTGTGAGTCCGATTTCATGAACAAGAGAAGGGACTTCGAGTGAATGGATGAACCTCCTCAGAACGCAAGGAATCAGCATGGATACAAAGTAGCGTCCTCTCTCTCAGCCTCGACAAAACACACTGCTGGCACACCGCGCCACGCTCCGCGCCTGTGCGGTGTGTATGTTGTCTGTGAGTCCGATTTGATGAACACAGAGAAGGGACTTCGAGTGAATGGATGATCCTCCTCAGAACACAAGGAATCAGCAGGGATACAAAGTAGCGTCCTCTCTCTCAGCCTCGACAAAACACACTGCTGGCATTGTTCCTTGTGAAATATTACAGTTACAAGTTTTAAAATAAGCAAACATATCTTCAATTCCAGTCTTTTTCAACATCAAAATCATTGTGTGGCACCCTATATTGCCTTTGATGGAAGTCCCTTCTTTCCCCACACTTCGATTTTGAGACACAAGTTTAACCTGACAGATTTAGAGATCGCCAGCTTCTGATAGAGGCGAGTAACGGTAGTGCGCCTATTTTCAACATATTTTCTCAAGCACGCATCTTTTACATGTGGATTTTCTTCTGATAAATGTACTTCTGCTTACATTATATTTATGTGCTTTCTTGAAGTAGAATGATGTTTAACACCCAACAAGGAGGTTGGATCTTTTGGGTGGTTTGTGAACCATGATTTTTGCAAATTTGACAACCGAGAAATACGGATTTCCAAACAGCTTTATGTTTCTTTTGCAATGCATTGCTTTTTCAAGTAGTTTCAGGCTCCTCTGTGGGTAGCCCAATGGTGTGTTTTGGCAGTGGTCTCCTGTGTTACCACTGACATAGGCAAAAGTGGATGGCGGCCTATTTTTTCAGATTTTTCCTGCGCACTTCTGGGTGATTTTAGCGTGCATAATGCTTTCCAGTGGCCATTCTGATGTTCCTGATGCAAGCAGCGCACAGGAACGTTGCAGGGCCTGGACCAGTGGGTTGAAACATCCCACACTACAATGGGAACAGTTAGCCTTTCAATACAAAAAGTTGGCAACAGAAGCTGAGTTGAAGAAAGAGGAGTTGGCACAGATCAGCAAGTGATACTCAAAGGTAGGGACACTGAGCACCAAAGAATCCAGCTAGAGAAAGCTAGAGTGGAGACTTCAGCTAAACCAGTTTGAAGTGGCAGGTCCCCAGCCACCAGGTTTATGAAAGATTTGGTTGGTGTGTTCTCTTCAGGGTTCTGATATCCTCCAGTGGATTGAAGTATTTGAGATGGCTTGTGCAATTCATGATCTTGATAAGCAAGGTGCCTCAGACTGGATATGACTGTATTCTGAAACTGAGTGTTGAAGAAAGGGGTCAGTATGAGTGCATGAAGTCTGGTTTGATTGCCAAGTTTGGCAAGACACCTACCAAATACCTTAAAAGGTTCAGGGATTTTAAGAAACAAGAGAATGTGTCTTGGGTTGACTGGGTCAGTGCTGCGCACATGAACTTGATGGGGTGAATTGATGGTTACAAAGTGAAAATGTTTGTTGAATTGTCCCTCGTTTTTAATTTTGAGCCTTTTTGTCGGAAGCCTGTTCACCAGAGCTGTGTCAGTATGTTGCTGACCAGTACATTTTGGATCCCTTTAAGCTGGCTAGGTTGGCTGACAAGTGAGTCTCCCATCGGGTGTCCTCTAAGGACTCCACTGGGAAGGACAAGGACAAAGAAAAAGGGACCTCTCAGAAAGCTGAGGAGTTCCAGAAGCAATCACACTCGAGTAAACCGAAACCTTCATCTCATAAAATCCAAATATCTAGAGGGGATAAGTCATCTGTGGGTGTGAATAAGAGTAGTGTTCCACTTGCTGCAAAGCAGGCTCCCAGTGGTTCCAGTACTGTACCCCGCATTCCTGGCACGTGTTGGGACTGTGGGGCTCTGGATCACAAGAGGGGTGACCCCAAGTGTAAAGGTAAGGCACTTGGAGTCCAGGCTGTCAAACTGACCTACCCTTACCCCATGTCTGAGGTGGAGGCCACTGTCCTCCCCTCCTCTACAGGGATCTGCTCCTGTAGAGATTTCCTTAGTGTCTCTTGGGGTCTGGGACCAGTACGCAGAAGGGCTGGTGACTATCCCACAGAACACTCGTAGGTTTTTGAGAAGTGTCCTCTTGAATGGCCAGCCTTCCACTGGTTTGAGAGACACTGGGGGAAGCATGACAGTGGTGGACAAGACCCTGCTCAAGCCAGAGGACTATGTAGGTGCTCCTCTGAGAACCACCAGGTTAGCTGGTCGGCCTCCCAAATTATCACCTATAGTCTTAGTCACACTCATGATTGGAGACAAGACAGCAAAGCTTCCGGTCCTGGTTCAGGACAATGTCCCTGCTAACATTCTGTTAGGTAATGATCTAGTGGAGTTGGGGTTGATCTCGGATGGTCTCCCCCTGACTGCTGCTGCATTCACTAGGTCACAGGTGACACAGGGTCTGGCTGTGAGTCAGGTACCCGAGCCAAAGCCGAGGCATAAGGCAAGAAGACGGAAGACCAAGAATGCCACCTCAGTGAAGGGGGCTCCTTCTCTTCCTGCTGTTCCTAAAGCACCCATTGGGATCGATGCATCGGACGGGCAGGGTCCTGTGGAAAACCCAAACTCAACTCCTGAGGGAGAAGAGACAGAAGACTCTCCTGTGGGAGAGGTTCTCAACCCAGAGGACCACCCTGATCTTCAATGCCTGCTGGCTGAAGGGGGACCCTCCCGGGCGGACTTCTGTAAGAGACAGAGAGAGTGCCACTCTCTCGAGGGTCTGCGGAAACAGGCCCTGTCCCAGGCACAAGGAGAAGTGCCTAGGACATTCCGGATCTATTGGGAGGGTGGGCTCCTTGTTAGTAAGCCCACTAAGCCTGAACCTTGTGCCCTCAAGAGGTTGGTGGTACCCCAGGTTTACAGGCCCTTCCTGCTGCAGTTGGCGTATGAGGTGCCCTTAGTTGGTCATCTTGGTACCAAGAAGACTAAGCAGATGCTCTCTGCCCATTTCTATTGGCCCCAGATGGGAGTGGAAGTGGAGTCCCACTGCAGGACCTGCCCAACTTGTCAGTTGCCTGGAAAAACTAGAGGCAGTGCCATTGCCCCACTGCAGCCATTGCCAGTGGTTGGCACACCGTTTGAGAGGGTGGGCATCGACATTGTCAGTGCCCTTGACCCTGCCACTTCAGGTGGACATCGGTTCATCCTGGTCTTGGTTGATCATGCCACCAGGTTCCCTGAGGCTATACCCCTTCGGACTGTGACTACCAAGGTGGTTGCCAGGGCTCTCCTGGGCATTTTCACCCGTTTTGGATTCCCTAAGGAGGTTGTCTCTGACAGAGGATCCAACTTCATAGTTACATGAAGACCATGTGGAAAGAGTGCGGGGTAAACTACAAGTTCTCCACTTCTTACCATGTCCAGACCAATGATCTGGTTGAGAGATTTAATAAAACTCTCAAGGGCATACTAGGTGCCTTGGAAGAGCCCCTAAGGAGGAAATGGGATCTCCTCCTGCCATGCCTACTGTTCGCTTACAGAGAGGTACCTCAAGAGGGTGTTGATTTCAGCCCCTTTCAGTTACTCTTTGGACATCCCGTGAGGGGGCCCGTTGCCTTGATCAGAGAAGGTTGGGAGGCCACCCCTCCAGGTCCCGCCAAGCAAGTGGGGGTAATGTCTTAGGCCTCAGACGGAGGATGACACAGATGATGGGTCAGGCGACAGCGTATCTCAAGGCCAGCCAGGAATTGAATAAGTACTGACATGACCTTAAAGCCTCGCAAGTGGATTGGACTCCGGGACAGGAAATCCTTGTGATGGAGCCTACCAAACCTAGAGGTTTGGCAGACAAGTGGACTGGACACTTCAGGATCATCTCCAAGATGGGCGAAGTCAATTATCTGGTTGACATGGGAGCACCTGGGGTAGCCCCTCAGGTATTCCATGTTAACAGGCTCACGCCTTTCCACAGGCGAGCAGAAGTCTCATGTCTCTTGCTAGCTTCAGAGCAAGAAGAGGATGAGAGTGAGCCCCTTCCTGATTTGCTGCATAGCAACCCTCAGGATGGCTCAGTGGAGGGAGTACATCTCTCTCCATATCTGACGACAGAGCAGCAGAAGGCCTGCCGAGCTTTGCTCCGGTAGTATGCCTCTCTGTTTTCACTGACACCAGGCCTTACACCGTGGTGTAGGCACGAAATTGACACTGGTGACAGTGTGCCTGTCAAAAGCAGGTGCTACCGTATGTCAGATACCGTTAAGCACCACATCCAGGCTGAAGTCGCCAAGATGTTGGATCTGGGTGTTATTGAACCCTCAACCAGTCCCTGGTCCAGTCCCGTGGTCCTTGTCCCTAAGGCAAGTTCCGAGGCAGGTACCAAGGATTGGAGGTTCTGTGTGGACTACCGAGGAGTCAATGATGTCACCAAAACTGATGCGCATCCATTGCCCCGGGCTGATGAGCTTGTGAACACCATAGGTGCTGCCAAATTTGTGAGCAGCTTTGACCTTACCTCAGGCTATTGGCAAATAGCTCTGACGGACCATGCCAAGGATAAGACGGCGTTCTCAACACCATAGACACTCTAACAGTTTAGGGTCATGCCTTTTGGGTTGAAGAATGCCCCTGCCACCTTCCAGAGATTGGTCAATCATACGGTCAGTGGGCTGCAGGCCTTTTGTGTGGCCTACTTAGACAACATTGCCATCTACAGTTCCACCTGGGAAGAGCATTTTTTTTTGTTTCAAACTTTTCTTTATTGGCATGAGGCAAGAACAGGCAAACAAAACAGTGCATATAGCAAATAATGTTACAAATAACTGAGTGACATTACATACAGGGGTGAACAGAAAAGGGCAGACGGATTCTCGCACAATTCAAAGAATTTCAGGGAATAGCAGGGGCTATGAGTCCGACAGGGGAGAGGAGAGCAGCTCAATATCATCTTTACTGTTCAGATAACTGCAAAAGTCAGCCCATATATTTTTGGAGCGGGAGGTCATGGGGAGAGTGTTGATATAGTCTACTTCACACATTTGGGTCCAGGTAAGGGCCCAAACCCACATTTTGAAAGAGGGAGGGGAGCGGCGCTTCCAGCACTGTAGTATGCATTTTTTGGCGACCATAGTCCCACAGTCGCAATGTTCAGGAACTTTGACGCCTTACTCAACTCAGGCTCATCCCATAGCCCAAACAGAGCGGCCAGAGGGTCAAGTGCAATGCGGATCCCAGTTATTTCAGCAAGGGCCTCCATGATGTTCCTCCAATATGGGCCCAGTGCATCACAAGACAAGAACATGTGAATGTGGTCTGCTTCCATGGATTTGCATCTCAGGCAAGTATGGGCCTGGCTCTGTGCAAATCTCCCCACCCTGTGAAGAGTGTAGTATAGGCGATTCAGGAGCTTGTATTGTATACACCAAAACCTAGCGTTTAGGGAGACCTTACGTGTGTGCATGCACATCCTACCCCACATGGCATCGGTGATAGTCAGACTCAGTTCGTTATTCCATGCCTCCCGCATTGGCGGAGAAGTGTCACCCAACTTTTCAAGTAACATCTTATATAGGGAGGATGTTACACCTTTAACGCCAGCTGAGTTGGTTATAAAGTGAATTTCAGGAGAGTCAAGGGGTTCATTGGGGAAGGAGGGCCACATGGCGCGGGTCGCGCCCTCAGTCTGAAAGATTGTAATAGTTCCAGCGCCAAGCCAGAGTGACCAGGACGCCATGTCTGCGGGGTGATAAATTTCCCTTCGGGATATAGGTCAGACAGTGCACGATAGCCGAGGCCATGCCAGTGTCGCATAAGGAGTTTGTCGTGAGTGAGGTTGAGACCCGGGAATTGCCATATGGGCAGCCACTTGTAATACAGGCGGAAATCATCGTGGGATTGCAATAATCGTCTCCATGCCATGATCGTGGCAGCCACCGGGTCCGCCGGAGCATCGGCGCGGTATGCATGGTGAAGGTTAAGGGACAGAGTGTTGAACTCTTCGCTTGCTAATTTCTCAAGTTTCACATGTGGGGGGTCTGAGAATACATACCAGTGTATAGCATGTTGTGCTTGTGCAGCTATCCAGTATCGAGCAAGGTCAGGGCCGTGAAGCCCCCTTTCTCATACAGGAGGGCCATGTGTTGCCACTTTTTATGAACTGCATCGGAGTGCCACAGATATTGGGCACATGAGGTGTGTAGATTCTTGAAGTATTGCTTCCCCGGCCAGATCGGGACATTTCAGAAGGTGTATAGAAGCTTAGGTACAATTATCATTTTGATTAGGGATAGCCTGCCCGATAGGGAAAGGGGGGGTTTTGCCATCTCAGCATCCGGTCTTCCACCTGCCGCGCCATGGCTGTGTAGTTGTCGGCTAGTAGCGAGGGTCTAGAGAGGGATATGTGAACTCCGAGATATCTGATTCCGCCTAGTGACCAGCAGAGGGGGAACTCGTACGTTGGTTGGGAGGTAGCCGTGGTGAGCAGGAATATTTCAGACTTAGTGTAGTTTATAGCAAAGCCTGAGAATGTGCCTATTCTGGTAATGTCGTGAATTATCGAGTCAAGGTGAGTGGGTGGGTCCCTTATATAAAGGAGTACGTTGTGGCGTATAGCGAGATTATCTCCGGAGTATCTCGCAGACGTATACCCTTTCAGCCGTGCTTATTTCTAACGTGATCGGCCATAGGCTCAATAACAAGCGCAAACAGTATTGGGGAGAAGGGGCAGCCCTGGCGCGTGCCCCTGTAGAGTGTGAAGAGAGGCGAGGCCTGTGAATTGACCAGGACCCTGGCCAGCGGGTTCGTTTACAGTAGTTTGATGTATGCGATCATGCAGGGACCAATACCCATTTTGTGTAGCACCGCCCACATGTATTGTCAAGACACCATGTTGAATGCCTTCTGGGCATCGAGGGTGGCCGCTACTGCCTTGGCATCAGGATCAATTCTGGACATGACATTGAACAGCCGGCGAATGTTGAGGGACGTCGACCGGCCAGGGATGAAACTGCTCTGGTCAGGGTGTACTAAGTGAGTCATTATGGGAAGGAATCTATTTGCAATGATTTTGGCAAAGATTTCTGTGTCCGTGTTAATTAGAGATAGGGGTCTATAGGATCTGCATTCGTCCAGTGGTTTACCCGGCTTGGGGAGGACAGTTATGAGGGCTTTGCACATGGACTGGGGCAAGGAGGCCAGCCTAAGCGATTCATTCCAGACTTCGAGGAGCCTGGGTGCTAGCATAACAACGTGTTCCAGATAAAACTCAGAGGTGAGCCCATCTGGGCCGGGGGCTTTACCCCTTGGGAGGCCCGAGATGGCAGCTGTGATTTCATCAAGGGGGATCGGGGCATCCAGCTGATCCCTGGTGGCACGAGAGAGGAGGCTCATGGGGATTTGATCCAGAAGGAGGTCAATATCCTGTGTGCTGTGCTCCTATTGGGGGCATACATAGTTGTGTAAAATTCGGTGAATGTATCGAGGATGCATTGGTCAGACCAGTGCTGGGTGCCCTCGGCGTCCCTGATACACTCTATGCGGGTTCTTCCCCCTTCTGTGCAGATCAGTCTGGACAGGGTTCTCTCTGGTCTCTCACCCTCACCATATCTTTGTGCCACCAAGGGGTGGGCATAGTAGTGTACCTCCCTATGGGCGTGGGCCTCGAAGGACTCCAGTTCCGACCTTATCTGTGCGAGTATGGACAGGGAGAGGGCATTGATGTAGTCCCTCTCAAGTTCTTTAAGCTTTATCTCACAACGCTGCAGGCTATTTTTAATGTCTTTGAGGACCCCGGCCTCCCTGGAGATACACATCCCTCTAATGAAGACAGCATTTCAATGCACTATGTTCCAGTGTAAGCATAATGACGGATAGTAGCAGACGAGGAGAAATAATGGTTGCCATGGTAGTATGTTAGAAGTGTAGGACCCCTCAGTCATTGTCCATCAGGCCGTCTGTAGGTGCTCTCAGTGGGATTTGTGATTCAATGAATTTCACTGCTTCATCCGGAACCGTGAAAAAGTATAGTTTATTATGGTAGGTGAATTTCAGGCGCACCGAAAATAACATTGCATATTCGATTTTCCTTTCCCGAAGCATTTTCTTCACCCCATTGAACTGTCTGCGCTCTGCCTGGACCCTCACAGAAAAGTCTGGGAAAATTCTAATAATTTGCGAGTCCATTCTCAATTCGCCCTTCTCACGTGCAAGGTGCAGTATATGGTCTCTGTCTCTATAGCTAAGGACTTTCGCTATTATTGTCCTGGGGAAGTCACCCGGCTTGGGGTGGAGAGCCAGTGAGCGATGCGCCCACTCAATTGTGAAGAATGGTGAAAGCGGAGGGTAGCCGAGGAGATCTTTGAGGAGGGTCTCCACCGCCAGTTCCATACGACCCTTGAGTGCGGACTCGGGAACCCCCACAATGCGGATGTTATTTCTGCGTGATCTCGACTCTAGATTGTCACACTTGGCCTTGACACTCTTCATGTCATAATCGTCTCCACGCCATGATCGGGGCAGCCACCGGGTCCGCCGGAGCATCGGCGCGGTATGCATGGTGAAGGATAAGGGACAGCGTGTTGACTTCTTCGCTTGCTAATTTCTCAAGTTTCACATGTGGGGGGTTCTGAGAATACATACCAGTGTGTAGCCTGTTGTGCTTGTGCAGCTATCCAGCATCAAGCGAGGTCAGGGGCCGTGAAGCCCCCTTTCTCATATGAGAGGGCCATGTGTTGCCACTTTTTACAAACTGCACCGGAGTGCCACAGGAATTGGGCGCATGAGGTGTGTAGATTCTTGAAGTATTGCTTCCCCGGCCAGATCGGGACATTTGTCAAGGTGTATAGAAGCTTAGGGACAATTATCATTTTGATTAGGGATAGCCTGCCCGATAGGGAAAGGGGGAGGATGCGCCATCTCAGCATCCGGTCTTCCACCTGTTGCGCCATGGCTGTCTAGTTGTCGGCTAGTAGCTCTGTCACAGTGTTTTGGAGGGTGAGTACACTATCCTCGTTTGTCCCGATTCTGGTTTCAGCCTCCATAATCCTGATGCCTTGTTGATCTAACTTCGACCTGAGTGAGGCCACGTTCGCGTTTATATCATCGAGCTTCTCATGGAAGGAGGCAAAATTCTTTGTCATGGACTCCATCATTGCCGCCAGGTCGGGCTGGGGGGGTCCAATGGCGTTTCCATGTCAATGTTGTTCGAGAAGGTGACAGCCTGCTCCGCCTTGGGTGTCGGTTTGGTAAACTTGTCTATGTGCCAGCCTTGGCTGCCCCGCGAGACCTGTTGGGCATCCCGAGGGTAGGTGGTATTGCGTGCAGATATAGGCAGGCGCTGCTTGTGCAGTCCGGAGAACAGGTTTGGTGGGCCCCTAGGGCAGCAGTGTGAGATGGAGTGAGAAGCGGGCACAGTCTAGGCAACCGAGAGCGCCGGCACACCCATTGGTGAAACTTGTCCTAGAGTGGGCCAGCGTGGGCCAGGCGGGAAGCCCCAAGATCAGGGGCAGGGCCCCGTGACAAGCACCCCCGATCAACTGGAGACTGCGGAGGCCCCATGACTCCAAGCACAGCAGAAGGAGAGCGCAAGAGCAGGATGAGCTAAGAGGAGGGCAGAGTGGGCCTCAGGTACCAGGTTCGAGCAGACAGAGGCATGCAGGGCGAGGCGCCAGAGGACCGCCCAGTCAGCCCCACAGAGCAAATGCGATAATTGTCGGTGTCCAGGGGCCAGAGCGTGAGGTCCGGGACGGAGCCCTCCTCAGGCGCTGGTGCTGTCACAGTACGAGTGATGCTAGGTGCGCACTCGCAGCCCAGAGCAGCGCCGGGGGGGAACCCCCTCCTGAGGATATGGCTGTTGCCTGCCTGGCTATCTTCAAAATGTGAGCCGCAGTGTATAATAGATGGCCCGCCTGAGGGCGCAGGCCACGCTGTATGGTAGGTTGGAGCAGGGGGGCCGGCAATGGGGCCCACAGAGTATGCCAGAGGTGTAGGACCCCTGATGCGGCACCGGCAGCCAGGCGTAGGGGCCGGGGGCTGCATGTACAGTTAATAGGGGGCCAGCAGCTGTGATGATCCGGCGACTCCCCAGCTCCTCACCTATAGTCTCAATGAGTCCGGATGGCGTGCACGAAGGGCCTCACTGCAGAACACAGGCCCCCACTCAGGAAGACCGGCCCAGGCACCCTCAGCAGTGCAGGCCCCCAGCATGGCCGTGGCCACACACCGCCAGCTGCTTACGATGACAGCCAAGGCCACGCAGGGGGGCACGGGGAGCCAGCGCCAGGCGGGGGATCACCCGCGATGATCAGCGTCAGGTGGAGCACGAGCCCAGCCCTCCGCCACAAAGGGGATGCGGCCCGACAGTCCGCGGAGGCCCCGAGGGCGGAGGAAGAAGGGGAGGGTCCGCCGCAGGCACCGCAGCAGGGCTCGACGTGGAGGGGGCGGAGGGCAGCACTCCCAGGCAGCCGCACAGCAGGCACCAGGAGCCCGGATGAAGCTCAGTCAAGGGCGGGTGCCACAACCCGGTCCCAGTCGTCCAATTTCCACTGAAATTGGATGGGGATGTAGCCCAAGACCAGCGCTACCCTTAGCGTGTATTTTCGCTGCAGGATTGTGTATTTCGCCGCCTATGTAATCCGATGAGATTTGCTGGGCACGGAGCTCCACGGCCAAGCAGCCATTTTGTAGGCTGCTCGACAGCGCCCTCCTGGGAAGAGCATTTGACACAGCTGGATAAGGTGTTGCAGGCCTTGAAAAGGGCTAACCTCACTATCAAGGCCACCAAGTGCCAGATAGCTCAGGGGAAAGTCACATATCCTGTCATGAGATAGGGGGGGTCAAATCCAACCTCTCCCCAGTAAAGTACAGGATATACAGGACTGGGAGACTCCCACTACTCAAACCCAGGTAAGAGCCTTTTTGTGCTTCACTGGTTATTGTCACAATTTCATGGCAGAGTATGGAACCGTAGCTGCACCCCTGACAGCTCTGACTTCGCCCAAACAGCCTAGGAAGGTTAATTGGACTTTGATGGCTTGAAAGAAAGTGTGTCGAGGGCACCTGTTTTGTGTGCGCCCGATTACAGCAAGCCCTTTATTGTTCAAACTGACGCCTGCGACACTGGAATTGGAGCTGTCTTGTCCCAGTTAGATGACAAAGGGAGCAAACCATCCTATCATATTCATCAATAGACAACTCAAGGGTAGAGAACTTAGGTGGGCTACTGTTGAAAAGGAATGTTTTACCATAGTTTAGAGCCTTAGGTGTTTTAGGCCCTACCTTACATGGTCCACCATCAAGGTCCAAACAGATCATAAGCCCCTGAAGTGGCTTATGCAGATGAAGGATGAGAACCCGAAACTGCTCAGATGGTCCATTAGCCTGCAAGGGCTAGACTTCACCATAGAGTATAGACCAGGGAAGAGTCACGATAATGCAGATGGCCTTTCCAGAAGGTATGTTGACCGTCTGGATGAGGGTGTCTATCTCGTGGGAGATTAGGCACCCTAACCTCAGTCGGGGTGGGGGGTGACTGTGATGCTGGAAATGCATCGGAGGGACAGGGCCTCCATATCCTTGTCCTTTGCTGCCTGTTATCGTGTGTTCTGTCGTGTTTTCAGTGCAGGAGTTCATGTGGGACTCCTGGCGGTGCAGCTCTCTCTTTTGGTTTGGTGTGCAGACCTTTGGGATACCCTTATGGCACCCATGGGTGGGGGTACAACCCTGTGCCCCTAGTGTATGTTTTTGGGCACCTGTGTGTGGCCCACAGAGCAGGGTATGGGTTGGTGGCAGCTTCATGCTGAATTTGACAGGTGCTCTGAGTATCCTCCATTTTGGGATACACAGGCCCTGCTGTTGGAATCAGTTGATTCCTGATAGGAAACAAGATGACCCCTGTGGCCTCTTGCTTTATATTTCCTGCTACCTTGTTTTCCCAAAGTCCTGGAAGCCCTGACTCTGTCCCTTCCCCCTGACTGGCTGTTGGGTGGAAGTACCATATATGGTGTTGTTGTGAAGTCCAGACCAGACTGGCTGGAGCCTTCCCAGTGACTGTATGTTGTGGGTACGCCGTGTGGGTGGGACTTGGGTGAATAGAGTGTGTGACGAATACGCATTCTGGGTTGTGGATGTCTAGTATCTGGTGTTTGACACAATAACTGAGACAGCCGTGTCCGAAACTGGTATGAATACAGTGTGGATTGTTGAAATGGCTGGGTACTTGTCCCAATACACATACATTTTTGTGAGTGTCTGGAGAGAGGTGAATGGCCTGAATGCACTATGCACCTGATTGGATGCCTGCCTGAAGGAATGCCAATCTGACCGATTGGTTGCCTGAGTGTGACCCAGCAGAATGAATGGGAGATAAACTAGTATATGTGGGGGCCTCTCAATGCTAGAATTCGTGTTCAGAAGCTGAAGAGAAACTGGAGTTGAAACTGAAGCTTAACCTTGAAGCCCTCCTGAAAGAGAAGAATTGCTGTTTCCCTTCTTCATCAATCTGAAAGCTGCTGTGTCTCCAAGGACTGATCCAGAGAGGACCTGGTAAGGCGCCCTTGCAACAGCTGATCTTTGTCAAAGCTCCCTGGTAGACAGACCTACGACAGGCTGCCGATCAGAGACGGGGACCGGAAGAACTTTCGATTCACGGGCACGCTCGTCCACACCGCTGCCCAACTTATCCTGCCAGAGATGGCCAGGCCATCGACGCGCTGAGGAGCATCCACCTGTGGGTTTCCCGCCACCAAATGACCACAGAGACGCAGAAGACTCAACGCCCTTGCTGGGTCAAAGTTCTTAAAACTCTTGGCGGTCCAGAACTATCGACATGGAGGTGCCCCGCACGCCTCATCCTTGCAGGACGTCTATGCTCCATCGGCGACAAGCACTGCTAGGAACGAAGCTGCCACTTCACCACCGTAGTTCACCCTGTTCATCGCCGGATGTTCTATGACCCATGACTCCTGCCTTACAGGGAGTGTACTCAAGAAGGGCCGTCAATTTCCCGACAAGGAACTCTGCAACACCAGGTACTTTGAGGTTGCTGAACTATTGGAAAGACTCTTGTGAACAATATATGGACTGGGCTTGTGATATATCTTTACTTTAGAGGTTGCCCAGGTGGGGGGGATATCCAAAAAGAGCTGTGTCTAGGTAGCAGGGCCAGTATTCTGCCTATTGTTCTAACCAACTGCTTTCCACTTATATCTATTGTTGGTTTCCTTTACAAACTTGTTGTGTACACCCTGTGTTAACTACGCCACGGACCACTTTCTGTCCTGGGTGCACTTTGTTGAAGTATAAGTCTTCCAGGCTGTCATATGTGTCCGT
Organism: Ambystoma mexicanum; assembly: GCF_040938575.1. Classification (NCBI taxonomy): domain Eukaryota; kingdom Metazoa; phylum Chordata; class Amphibia; order Caudata; family Ambystomatidae; genus Ambystoma; species Ambystoma mexicanum. The sequence goes on along the minus strand of NC_090924.1, from coordinate 1,062,640,435 downwards.
GCCCTTAGGTGGAGCTTTTGACCTCAACATCCAAGAGGTTGATACTTACCTTTTTTTCCCACTGTATACAATCACACCTGTCAGTTGTCATTCACTTTCGTGCTTATCGAAAGTTGTGTAAACTAACTAAGAAGAAAACATATGTTCTTGAAATAAAATGATTTGTTCAGAACCACACATTTTGTTTGTAGGATCTCTCATCCTGATTCTTGTGATATTTATATATGTACCCTCCTGGGTATATCAGGACCCCGCAAGGTGCCCTTATGTTAACGGGATTGGAAAACATTCTTGGAATGTAGATGTTGAATATCAGTGTCTTCCGATGCACACCTTTCATTCTGGGTTGCCAGCTAAGTTTGAGGATGCAACAACCCAACCAGACAATTGTCATGCCGGATATTTTTCATTTTATTTTATTTTTTACATTTGTATATCGCACCAACAGCCCAGGGGTATCGTGGCACTGTTACATGTAGGAGACTTAGTTACAGTGGGGTCAGAATTCATGCTTTTTACATTATACATAGTATGCATTGAAAAACATTAGTACAGTAGACTAGTTGCAGTAGCAAAACATTTGCAGATTCTCAGGGATGAGGCAAGTAGTCCCAGCGGCCTGTTATAGTTGATCAAACAAACAGGGTGGTTTTTCATAGCATTGCGAAAGGCACTGAGTGAGGGTTCAGCCCGCAAGGTAGCAGGAAGGGCGTTCCAGTGTAAGGTGGCAAGGTAAGGGAAGCTGGCACCCCCCTCTCTGGCTCTTTTTACCCTGGGCACCGGGAGCATGTTTGCGTAGGGTGTTCTGGTAGGCCTTATGGAAGTGGCAGGGTGGATTCTTTGTGACAGGTAGGCCGGTGCAGAGAGGTGGATGCATTTATGGATGAGGGTCAGGGCTTTGAATATAACCCTCTCCTTTATAGGGAGCCAGTGGGCTGATTTTCTGGTGGCACGATATGTTCTCTTTTAGAGATACCTTAATATGACACACAAACTGGTAGGACTTAGAGAATGGAAGCTAGATAATGTAATAATTGCAGGATAGATAGTGTATTGTACAAATATATTTGTACAAAGCAAATTATATATGCAGAGAGTTCCCCTAACTGTTAAGATACACATACTGCAAGACAACCAACACGTGATTAAATACCTACCACCCAAAGAAAGTGTACCCTTGATTAAGAAGTAATTAAGCGAGTGAGGAATAAATGCCTGTTACCACCTCATATAAAGAAAATAGATTATTTGTATCAGCTCGATAAATGTACCTTTTGTATTCAAAACCACATCCTTATTACACAAATGGCAACAATGTTTCAGATGGTGGCTAAATGTACTGTTGCAGGTACACAATGTGCTTCAGGCAATTAAAAATGGAGAGCCCAAAATAAATGTCCTAAAGGGCAAACAACTCAAACAAAGGTATATTGCGTAGGAATGGAAATACCAGCCCACTGTAGGAAAATGTAGAAAAGAAGACCACAACAAACAGACCTATTTTCACTGCCGAAGCACATGTCAGCCCTATTGCCGCGAATGGGAGTACTCCACTTTTCTTAATCATTAACACCACTAGTTAGGAGAATGTTCAGAACTACTACTTATGTAAGGTTCTGGGAAGCCAACCCAGTAAGGGTTTGTCAAACAAATGTCTAATCAAACTCTCAATTGGCAACAGTGCTGTGGTGAAAGAACTAGATGAAGGAGACCCAGGCTTTGGTGTAAAGTACGATTAAGAGCAGTATTACAATTTTCACACAGCTGTATGCACAAATATACTAGTTATTAAAGAGCACAGATGCATTAAAGTCAAACCACTACAAACTAAACAAAGCAATATCCAGACATATACATTCCATAATTAGGTAACCCAAAATGGTTCACACAGCACTTTAGTGTTAAGACAGATTCAATAGCAATATTGGAACATTCCTACAGTGAGGAAGAGATGTTAAACACAATCCACACATCACAACACAATCCACAAAGTTATACATGTCCTACCACCTCTTAGCTAAACTAGGAAGTTCCAACCCTATTCTAGAACAATGTTCAACAGAGCCACAGGAAGGTGACCTTTTAAGCAATAGGCCCGAGCAGGGGGGGCAAGTAGTAATGCCCCCCCGGTAAGGGGCCTATTGCTTTTAGTACCCAGGACCATAAGACCAGGGAACTAAAAGTATTTTTTCTGTTCCGAAAACGCCAACAAAATGTAAAAAAAAAGGATGCCCGGGAAGGGAAAACAAAGTCTGTTTTCCCTTTCCATGGCAGCCATTGAAAAAAATTGAAAAAAGTAAACAAATAAAATGCCTGCCATGGAAACGGGAGAAGGAACTACATTTAGTCCCTTCTCTCTTTCGATGGCGCCCATTAAAAACAGTGAACAAAAAAAGGCCGCCATGAAAAGGAAGAAGGGACTACGTTCAGTCCCTTCTTCCTTTCCATGATGGCCTGGCGCAGATCGGGAGCGGATGCGCTGGGGACAGAAGTGTTCCCAGCGTGTCCGCTCCTCCTGAAATGGACTTTAATGAAGGTAAGTTGGGATATGGGGCGGGGAGGGTATTCTGTGGATGGTGAGGACGGAGGGGAGAGGGGTAGTGGGACACCACTTACCTCATTCCCCGGCGGGGGAAGATGGCGGCCTTCAGCCACAAGGCTGCTCGGAGCGGGAGTATTAGCACTGGTAAAACCCCTGTTCCGAGCCTCCTCATTGGCTGCGAGTCTGCCACAACCCCCGCCACTAATGATGTATAGATTTCCTAAGGAGCGTTCAAACAGTAACATTGAGGTTTGACCATAGAAAAACATAGGCTTGAAAGTGACTCAAAAGTAGGAGTCTTAAGAGTAAGGGCAACATTTGTAATATGACAAATGTAGGATTTCCATCAAAAGAAAAGTGCAGACTACAGTCTTTTGTGTTCCAGGTAGATCGCAGACAGAACTCTTATGCCAAGGCAAGACAGGGGCGTCCACTCAACCAGACTTTATTTTTTATTTTCACCTGATATCTGCACTACCCTTGCACTTGCCACCAGCTGGCTGTACGTTACTTACTGTTTATTATTGTTATCCCATGTACTGCACATTCCCCATCCCCTTTCCCATGCACTTGCGCAATCTGAATGACACCTGGCCTAGTAGGATCGTTGTCTGTCTTCCCTCTGTTCCCTCTCCCATGCTGTGTCGCACCTTGAAACACTTGTGTATAGGCGCGTTATAAATGCCACATCATATCATATCATATTTTATTTATCAATAGTGTGATAAAATTGTTCACAAATATTGCAATATGAAAGAGTTATTTCATAACATTTTTAAATGCCATTATGTACACTATCATATACATAGTCCTTCCATATATTAATAGACAGCATACTTAAAAGATAATCCTTTTCTATAAAAGTATTCATTCATGTTATATAACATTTGTTGATTAAATAACCATACAATCACAAAATAGTTGTGTTTTAAAAGGAACAGCTTGTCTGATCACCCTGGCTCTGGGTTGTCATTAGAATTTGTGTACTACTGACCGACATTCATTTATTTAATTTCAATCAATTGCCACATCCTGTATAAAGCGATATTTCAAGCAATATTATTACCATGCAAACGGTGGCACCAAAATGAACTTGTTTTGATCGTATCATATTGGAACACACATTTCCCCAGGTGAAACATATAGACATTTCCAATTGCTCGGCATCTGGTCATAAAATGTCTGTTAGTTTTGTATATATGTGCCAATGTGCATAGCCCACACATTCTATTGTACCTGGCAATGTCCAATCGGGGGGCCACAGACCAAAAGCGTGGGCAGTTGGTTCAACCTGATTAGTAACACAAACCTCCTCAGGTTCGGAGATGGACAGATTACCAGATATGTTTTAGGGAATACACATTATGAATTATTTGAGTGTTTTTAGTATGCCACTGTGTTCGTATTTTTTATTCCAGTCCCACAATTTTAGTTTCTTTTCAAATGTGTTTTTCAACTGGAAGTAGTCCAGCTCCCAATGGGACCCGTTTGCTTGTTTGAAACATGTCAAGATTTACTCTTTAAAATTCCTTTAATACGGCTGAGAGATTTCTCCATAACAATACCTAACATTTTCAGCAGAAGGCACAATGGATTTTTTAGTGATTTTTTAAACAAACCACCGCGCTTAAGTGGTACACCTCCCTCCAGTGAGGCTAAGCCCAACTCCAGCCAGAGTGCTTCAACCAGCACACACTGAGATAGTCCTAAAACTCGCCATCAGATTTTACCTTCCTATACATTCAACCAGTAATAGGACCTTATATAATTTGCCTGTGAAAGGAGGATTTCATTAAGGGGGAATAGTTAGAAGGGCTCTTACTGTATAGCAAATATATGGGATGACAGAGCATATTGTGCGCACATATAAAAGTCAAGGATATGTACACGATGTATAATTCTCAAGAGGGGCAATGCAATGAGCTCCCATACAGATGATTCAGCAATATGCAAAAACAGTATAGAAGGTGCCACTATGGTGGGAGATCCTTTTACAGGAAGTGCTTAGAATTGCAAGAGGAGCTGAGGCAAACATGTTTGTTCTATTGGTAGGCACTGGGACTGCATGTCTATGAATGAAGGAGGAAAGTTGTCAAATGGTAGGAATTATCAGAAGATTGAGGGTATTTTGAAGCTACAAGTTGAGTTCCTTTTTTGATGAGTTATCAGTCTCTGTAGGAGAATGTGGCATATTTTTTTTGTTTTGTTATATTTGTGACAGACACTAGTTAAATATGTGTTGGGAAAGGATTGGATGACAAAGCTTAACATGATGATATTATTTATTTGATCAAGGGATAGTGTGTTCCACTTTTGGGATACACCATTTGAACGCGGGTGGATTTATTTTGGCATGCAAAGGGCAAGAGGTCTTTCTTATCATGAGGTGAGCATTTTGTTAAACATGGTTATTTGGCATAGTGGAGAAAATGGTGAGAATATCTGATGAATTCTTGTTCAGACCACGGATACCTATGGATAAAGAGGGGGGACAGATAATCCGGAAGAAATTAAAAGCAGCCCTAGTGCAAAAGAAAATAAACATGCTCAAAGGAAGGGACAATAGGAGTTGACCATGGAGAACAGTGATGATTCTCAAGGAAGGTTCTAGGTTGATTGACATCATTGATGGCAACATATCTAGATAGGACTCAACAGATGATGAAGTGGTGTTTCTTTAGGAGCATCACACACTGAAAAGGAAAAGGGAAAATATTATAGCATGTGGCAATAATGTAGCAGCGCTCAGCATAATTTCAGGAAGACTTGGACAAAGTGCCAAGTGTCCTGTGGACCATAGGCTTGTATGGCATGGGTCTAGTGAAATGAATATGGAGAACAAAATAAAAATATATGCATGCAAGGGATTATAATATGACAAATATGAAAGTTTGTGTTATGATTAATCTAATTAGAGTAAGATCATAATAAACAGTTGACCCCAACAGCACAGGAATATGAAACTTAACTCTAAAAGAGAGTGATGACAATTTTAGGCGAGTTAATTAAATGAATGAATGAATGAATATTAAAGGAGCAAAAAGCGCAATGGATGGTGCTGCATATAATTGAATGATGTGTATTGTAATAAAAAATACATGATTAATGAAAGGTCAAAGGGGTATGAATGGCCGAGATTGATCTAGCAATATGAGAAAACCTTTAATAAAACTGCACAAAACAACATATGAGAGTAAGTAACAAAAGCATTATTTGAATGTTTATGATGGTGCTGACTTATATTTTACAGATGAAGATTATTGTCATCCTTGAGCACGGAAGGAATGCCTACATGGCCTTAACACGGAATAGCAAATATAATGAGAAGAAACATTATATTATGATGAAAGTAAGTATTTAGTGAACAGGTAGAGAAGAAAGAGGTATCAGTTCACACCAAAGTGTGTGAACACACTGTTGATCATTATTAGGAGTAAGAGAACCCAGGTGACTACAGAAAAAAGGCAGTACGCGATACCTTTTTTCAAATAAATAGCATTTCCACAAGATAGGTGCAAACAGGTGTGAGCATAGAATATCATGTACATGGAAGTATGGCCATATCTAACGACAAGGACACAGAAGACTTTGGATAAAAGTTGGAATAACCTTTTTTGAAATTCTGGCAACTAGTAAGATGCCAAATGGATATATTTGGCAAAATATATGGAATATTTAGAATGGTCAAAACAATGTATTTCTTGTATGGCACACACGCAGACATTTAATAGGAACAGTATTGCATAGCAAATAACAGGGGCAGATAAGATTAGGGTAGGTGAAGCGGCAAATGGCAAGCAGTGCATGGCAAAATATGCCAATTATATCTTAACAGAATAAAAGGCAAAGCAAAAGAAAGAAAAAGACCGTGGTGCACGTGAGACGTGAGCAGAAGGAGGACTTTGAAAGATACAAAGAAGAACTTTCAGCAGAACACAAGAAAATAAAGACAGGCGTGAATGCGACGCTAATTAATAAATCATGTTTATGTGCACTTACAGGTTTTTGGGGACAGAAAAGTAGGCCTACATGTCAGTGGGCTGAGAGTGTCAAGAAATGAACTCAATAAAAAAAATGGATTGAAAGGAAAAGAGCAGAGGTCTACCCTGAGGAAATAAAGTATTGCTTTGTAAGCTAAAATATGGCTGCAACTCTATTCCGGTTTTCTACAGAGAGCAAGAACCCATACCAGCATTGTCTTCTTCAGCTACAAATGCACCAAGAAGACAGAAAGAGGCGTTTGAAGAAGATACATACTTTATTGAAAAAAATGTCTGAATTTGTTATGTTGCCTGCTTGTTGTTTGTTATTTTTTGACTCTCTGGTTTGAGAATGTCGACCACAGGGAAACATGTTTTTTTTAGTACTATGCAGCTTTTGAAACAAGACAGCCCATGAGAAAGTAGGGCAATGCCAGACACAGGCAGATGCATTTATTGTACAACCTCAGATCATAAACTAGGTCCCGATGCCAGCCAGTATATATATAAATATAAATTGAAACTGAGATGTGTGAAAAGAGTAGAAGAAACAGCCATTATGTTGTATTAGAAATGGAGCGAAATGCAGTAAAAATTGTTTAGAAGGCACGAGTGTTTCAAAAAACACATATCTTTTTAAGGGTTGGGGTTGAGGAGGAAGTACTGATGATAGAGACATACTTATTTTTCAAAGGAAACTCATTCAATTTATATTACAGATGAATGGAAGAGACCTATACACCAGGAGATTTGCGGCAATCGATCCTGCTAGCAGAGAGAAAAGATTGAGAGACCCAGCCAGATGCCGAACCACAATTGTTACATTTACCTGAGAAACTACCACATCCTTGTATTTCCTAGAGACAATCGAGTGCCCACATATTGACTATCTTACTTCAAGAAGACTAAGGGGGTAATTCATAGAATTCAGCGCACAAGTGGCGCACGCGGCTGGCGCACAGTGTGCGCGTGCGAATCCCTGCGCCAGCCGCGTGCGCTAAAATCCATTTCCGTGCACAGCGTATTCATGGATTCCAGCCACCAAAACCAGACGTGGTACACAGTGGTGCAGCGAACCTGCAGCAGCGCCAGTTACGCCCCCAAGAACGCCTCTCGCGCAGGGAAAAGCCATCAATATACCCAATCCAGCGCAAAGGGCTGCGCTAACCCTGTACCAGCACGGCAAGCGGGCTACGTGTATCACTGGGGTGCGCGGGAAGTACCTCACGCGATTGGCCCCGTGTGAGCAGGGTACGCGTATTTCAGGGGTGCGCGGGAAGTTCCACACGCGATTTCCGCAGGGTACGCATATCTCAGGGGTACGGGGCAAGTTTCACACGCGGTTTCAGCAGGGTACGTGTATTTCAGGGGTGCGTGGGAATTTCCACACGCAATTGGGCCCGTGCGAGCAGGGTACGCGTATCTCAGGGGTGCGCGGGAAGTGCCACACGCGATTTCAGCAGGGTACGTGTATTTCAGGGGTGCATGGGAAATTCCACACACGATTGGGCCCGTGCGAGCACGGTACGCGTATCTCAGGGGTGCGCGGGAAGTGCCACACGCGATTGCAGCAGGGTACGTGTATTTCAGGGGTGCGCGGGAATTTCCACACACGATTTCATCATGGTACGTGTATTTTGGGGTGCGGGGGAAGTTTCACACGCGACATCAGCAGGGCACGTGTATTTCAGGGGTGCGCGGGAAGTTCCACACTCGATTTCATCAGGGTACATGTATTTCAGGGGTGCGCGGGAATTTCCACACGCGATTTCATCATGGTACGTGTATTTTGGGGTGCGGGGGAAGTTTCACACGCAACATCAGCAGGGCACGTCTATTCCAGGGCTGCGCGGGAAGTTCCACATGCGATTGGGCCCGTGCGAGCAGGGTACGCACATTTCAGGGGTGCGCGGGAAGTTCCACACGCGATTCCATCAGGGTACGTGTATTACAGGGGTGCGCAGGGAGCACCACACGTGAATTGCACGTGTGGGTCCTCCCAGGTGTTCCCTCTACACCCTCCACGGCCCCTGCAGGTGGCCCACACCACAGGGGCCTACCCTGCACATGTCCTGCAGGCACACCATCCACCATGGCCATGACCCCCAGCCAACCCACATGTCAACTTGCACTACTGCCCACCAACGCATGTCCCCCTGCACCCCCAGCCACCAGGGGCACCCTCCACCAGGCCCCCACCCATGTCTCCCACCACCCCAACCCCCCAGCAGTGCAGGGGCACCCTCCACCAGGCCCCCACCCATGTCTCCCACCACCCCACCCCCCAGCACTGTGGGGCACCCTCCACCAGGCCCCCCCCATATCTCCCACAACCCCCACCCCCCAGCACTGTGGGGCACCTGCCAGCAGGCCCCCACCCATGTGCAACTCATGTCTCCCACCACCCCCACCCCCCAGCACTGTGGGGCACCTGCCAGCAGGCCCCCACCCATGTCCAACTCATGTCTCCCACCACCCCCACCCCCCAGCACTGTGGGGAACCTGCCAGCAGGCCCCCACCCATGTACAACTCATGTCTCCCACCACCCCCACCCCCCAGCACTGTGGGGCACCCTCCACCAGGCCCCCACCCATGTCTCCCACCACCCCCACCCCCCAGCACTGTGGGGCACCTGCCAGCAGGCCCCCACCCATGTCTCCCACCACCCACACCCCCCAGCAGTGCAGGGGCACCCTCCACCAGGCCCCCACCCATGTCTCCCACCCACCCCACCCCCCAGCACTGTGGGGCACCTGCCAGCAGGGCCCCACCCATGTCCAACTCATGTCTCCCACCACCCCCACCCCCCAGCACTGTGGGGCACCTGCCAGCAGGCCCCCACCCATGTCCAACTCATGTCTCCCACCACCCCCACCCCCCAGCACTGTGGGGCACCCTCCACCAGGCCCCCACCCATGTCTCCCACCACCCCAACCCCCAGCACTGTGGGGCACCTGCCAGCAGGCCCCCACCCATGTCTCCCACCACCCCCACCCCCCAGCAGTGCAGGGGCACCCTCCACCAGGCCCCCACCCATGTCTCACCCCCCCCCACCCCCCAGCACTGTGGGGCACCTGCCAGCAGGCCCCCACCCATGTCTCCCACCACCCCCACCCCCCAGCTGTGCAGGGGCACCCTCCACCAGGCCCCCACCCATGTCTCCCACCCCCCCACCCACCAGCAGTGCAGGGGCACCCTCCACCAGGCCCCCACCCATGTCTCCCACCACCCCCACCCCCCAGCACTGTGGGGCACCCTCCACCAGGCCCCCAACCATGTATCCCACCCCCCAGCACTGTGGGGCACCTGCCAGCAGGCCCCCACCCATGTCTCCCACCACCCCCACCCCCCAGCCGTGCAGGGGCACCCTCCACCAGGCCCCCACCCATGTCTCCCACCACCCACACCCCCCAGCACTGTGGGGCACCTGCCAGCAGGCCCCCACCCATGACTCCCACCACCCCCACCCCCCAGCAGTGCAGGGGCACCCACCACCAGGCCCCCACCCATGTCTCCCCGCACCCCCACACCCAGCCACCAGGGGCAGCCTCCACCAGGCCCCCACCCATGTCTCCCACCACCCCCACCCCCCAGCCACCAGGGGCACCCTCCACCAGGCCCCCACCCATGTCTCCCACCACCCGCAGCACTGTGGGGCACCCTCCACCAGGCCCCCACCCATGTCTCCCACCCCCCCACCCCCGAGCACTGTGGGGCACCTGCCAGCAGGCCCCCACCCATGTCTCCCACCACCCCCCCAGCAGTGCAGGGGCACCCTCCACCAGGCCCCCACCCATGTCTCCCACCACCCCCACCCCCCAGCACTGTGCGGCACCTGCCAGCAGGCCTCCACCCATGTGCAACTCATGTTCCCCAGCCAACATGTCATCACTATCTAGATCCCTGGTCCCTATGGTCAGTCTCCAAATGCAAAAAACCCACCTGAGTATTGCATCCACCCACTCAAAAATTGCAATTACATCACAGAACAACAATTGCAAGTTCCGAAACAAACACATCTCCCTCACATACACCCAATGGGTGTCAGTGAATCTCAAAACCCATATCATGAAATGCATGAAACCAATGAGATACCACACATTGAAGTTCACCAAAAAAAATATGTATTAAAGGAAACATAAATAGAATCAAAAATAAAGAAACAGAAATGTGAATGTGCAAAAATTAAAAGAAGCATGTCCATGAAAAAAAGCAAAACCAAAAATAAAATTCCAAAGTAATGGTGTCCAAACTCAATGTCCACAAAACAAAATCCAATGGGAAATAAAAAAGAAAGCCATTGCTCCATGGTTAAAATGTGAAAAAAAATACAATCCAACAGTGAACTATGTACATGGAAACAAGCCAGGGTCCATTATCCCAACAAAAGAAAGGAAACCTATCTAACTACACTAACTAATAAAATAAACTATATACAAAAATGTGGCCAATGTCGAAAGGTCCAAATAAAATCAAAACAAAAATGAAACCTAACACTACCGACATAACTATGTACAAGGGCAGCGGGCTAGTTTGATGGCTCACTTGTGGATGTCCCGGGCCAGGGCATCATCGAACTCCTGCTCAATGTCCCAGAGGCGGTCCTCCTCCATGGCCCCGAGGGTCTGCAGGGCCGTCGACGTGTTCACCTCCAAAGCCCTGCGGATTGCCTCGAGGCACTCGGCCCGCCTCAGGGCCCTCCGCATGGAGTTCTCCGCCCTGACCATTGTGAGCCGTGCCTCTTCCGCCCGCTGCCGCTTCGCGTCTATGGCGTGGCTCAACCGCTGCCACACGGAAGACACTCTCTGTCCTGGGTCCTCCTGCCCTCCGGCCGATGCCTGCCCCTCCGATGTTGAAGGCCCCGAGCCTTCATGGCTCCCACCACGTTGCTGCTACTGCTGTGCCTCTGCCCATGCACTGCCTCCTGCTGCCTGCACATCCTCCGCCGGATGGGGTGCAGTCGTAGATGTGGCCACCCCTGCTGGATGTCCAACTCCCGACTGTGGCAGGGATGCCTCCTCCACCAGCCTGGCCGCACCGTCAGAGGCAGCTCCACAGGGTACCCATGTGACTGATGGGTGGGAAGATGGCACGGAGGACGACTGGCACGTAGGGGGTCCAGTTGAGGAGGGGGTCGTAGCAAGCCCCATCAGATGGAGGAATCCGGCCTGGGTGACCTGTCCCAGCAGGCTGACGTGGTCAACGAGCCATTCGAGATGACGTGCAGTCTCCTCATGAAAAGACTGCAGATCACCTCGCATGGCCCGCTGACACAACGCCACACCAGTCAGGACAGGCTCAACCCGGAACCGGATAGCCACGTCCGCAGGCAGAGGAAGGCCAGTTGACGTGAGCTCATCCCCTGCCTGAAAACGGGTCTGGACGTAGGCATCCCTGCTGGTGCAAGATGATGCAGGGACAGGATCAGGGACAGGATTGCACACAGGCACCTCCGCGGCGGCCTGTGCTGCCTCCGGTCCCTGGTCCTGCACTGCACCACTAGCACCAGTGGGATCCCCACCTCCAGACCCCGTCTCTGGTGCTTGCACGGCCTCCTCCTCCACCAAACCCCCCACCAACCTGGATGACTCCATGCCATCTTCCCCTGTTGGGCCCTGTGGGGTCCCAGCTGCCCCTTCTGCTGCCGAGGAGTCCAACCTCCGCCTCTTGGACCTCCCCCCGGCAGCTGCGGCCTGGGATGCGGCACCGGACTCCTCACTCCCCCACGAGATGACAACATGGGAGGGGAGCCGGACCTTGCGTCTCCGGCTGGCGGTGGGATCCCCGCCGCTGTGCTCCACAGCACCTTCTCCGCCCTCTTCATCAGTTGACGCTGCAGATAGGGAGAAACAAAACACAGGCATCAGGGCACTGTACAATGGACACATACACACATGACAGTTGTACATGAGTGGCATTGGCAAACCTCAGACATGTCATCACAATCCCCAACACATGTCATTTCAACTCGCACACATGAGCCATACCACAGCCATATCGCAACTGCTAGCACCATCCATAGACATACAACAGCATGAGCAGGCAAAGGTGAGCCAGCCATCACATGCAACACAGGAAGTGCACCACACATGTACACACACCACCACACTTGCATGCATGTGTACACCTCTGCCAAGTGTTGCAGTGTTCAGACGGGCATCCATGTCACATCTGCCAATCAGGCTTCCACATACCGCTGTCACATGCATCCATGTTGCATCACTGTTGCATCCTTGTCAAATACACACACATGCACATGTACACAGTGCTGATACATGCAGCCGAAAACAACATACATGCATGACATCACGGACATGTCTACTTACATACACATTCATCCAAACCTGTGTGCCCACACAACTGCATTTGGCATGCAAGCCTACACACACAAGCACCATCCATGTCTCACACATTCCAGCCCTCGCATGTGTTAGCCCCAGGACCCTGTACACCCCCACCCATACTCGACCCCATACAAACAGATGTGCAACCTGCACACTACTGAGAAGTCACCACACGAACTGCTCACAATCAGGATGCATGTACACTTACCGCTCGACTCCAGACGGGTCTGCCTCTCAAGGACCTGGACGTGGAGCGCTGGGGATATGCGTTCCAGGACCCTCATCTGTTCTTCCGACTAGTGGCCCCGGCGCCCCTTGGCATCCGCTGCCTTCAAGAGGCGCCGGGCCTTATTCAGGGTCCTGGACCTGAAGTCCTCCCAGCGCTTCTTGACATGTTGTAAGTCGCGGACTGCCACCCCCTCCGCGTTGATGGCAGTCACGATGTCAGTCCAGATCCGAGTCCATCCTTCCTTGTCGGTGCGGGAACTCCCGAAGAGGGCATCATACTGCCCCAGGACTTGCTCCACCAGGACACCAACTTCGGTGGCACTGAAACTGGTGCCCCTCTGCCTCTCTGGCCGGGGGTTGTCAGTGGTCTCAGATGGTGTTTGCCCCGACATGACAAACCCAGAGGCAGGAGTGGGTGGGCAACTGGGTCCTGGGGCTGGACTGTGGAGTGATGGAATCCCAGTTGGGAGTCTTCGGTTCCAGCAGGGGTGGTCACAGCAACAGCACCCCTGGCTGATGTGCAGGCAGCAAATGGCAGGGCACATGGGCAGCAGGCAGTCAGGCAGCAGCAGATGGCAGGTGGGAGCATGCTCGGGGCTCTGGGGGGCAGTAGTTCGGCCTTCTGGGCAGGAGCGTGGTCTTCCATGTGCTTACGCGTGGCCAGCTTGATACGGAGTGATTTGGCACGTGAAAAATCTGCACGTCAGCGTGTAATTCGAGGAAAGGCCCTTAGCGCGTAAGCACGTCTGCACGCATACGCATTTTCATTGGACAGAAGGCCCCTCAAGCGCAAGCGCCCCTGTGACGTTATGCATACAGACGTGCATGGGCATTTCAGCGCTCGTGAAAAACTGCACGTCCGCGTGTAATACGAGGAAAGGCCCCATGCACGTAAGCGCGCGTGAAAAACTGCACATCCGCGTGTAATACCCATGCGTGACGCGCGCATGCGTTTCCCTCAGCACGGGTTAAAGGTGAGCGGGCCCAGCAGTTCGCTGTACGTGCTTTTCGTGGAGAACGACGTGTGTTGCTGCTTCCTGTTGTTTCGCACGCCATCACAACTTCACAGCTATCAAGGACGTATCTCTTCTTTTGGCAGGGGTATTGGCTACGCGTGTTTTTCTGCATCGCGCTAGTCAGACAGTGAGTCGCACACACTCTTTTTCCCACTGCGGGTGCCCCTGTGTATCGCACCCATTTTCAATGTCATAGTAGCCTGCCTGTCCCACACGTACGCGTTATTCGTGTTACTGGGTGCCACCGCATACTGCGGGAGGTTGAATCCACGCACGTAGGATGCAGAGTTGCGTGCACGGTTTTACTGCAGTTTTGGGGTGCCTGAGCATTGCGTGACCCGTCACCACATCACCGGGGTCACATACAGCCTTGCAGGAGCAGGGGGGCTGTTAACATCTTGCTTCCCACCCCCTTCACCCCAATTGCCCAGGTCAATTGTGGTGTACACCTCCCATTGGCACCACTCCATCTGTGCCAGCACTTCTACATCTGTGCCATGGTCGGGAGGGCACCAAAGGTGAGGGGCGCCTCAGCTGGGCGTCCTCCTCGTGGCGGGTGTGGTCGGGGACGTAGCCGTGGTGACCAGGGAGTAGGGGGACTCCAGGGTGTCCAGGGCAGCCACAGAGGGGGAAGAGGCAGGGGTGTGCCACTTGAGCACAATGTTGTGCCATGTGTCAGTGCAGCCATGCCACCACCCCCTGTGGTTCTGGGGGATGCAGCTCCTGCATCTGGCACTGGCACCTATACAACCCAGCAGTCCGTTCCATCGACTGCCAGGGGCCCAAGGGTAGTGGTAGCTGCAGGTGCAGCTGTGGACACCGCCACCCAGTCTCAGGGTCTGCCAGAGCAGGCTGCGTTGGCAATTGAAGAGCCCTTGGTAGATCTCCAACAGGCCAGGGGGGAAACCATAGGGGCACGCCGGGCTGCTCAGACCAAGACATGTGTCCCTGGGGCAGTCATGTCATCTGCTGCCCCGAACAGCCGGGTGTTGGCAAGTGCAGGGGTAGATGCACCCAACAGCACCCCGGTTGTGAGTCTGCCAACCAGGACAGTTGCGGTAATGACCCTGCCACAGCTGATGTTGCTGCGCAGGGTCGATTAGTGGGCACCCAGCTGCCACTGACACAAGTCAGGCCTTTGGTCATCCCTCCACCTGCCACTCCCTTGGCTCAATCCACCGAACCCACTGGCCATACTGGTCAGGGCGGCATTAGCCAGCCAGGGTCTGCGCCACAGTCCAAGAGGAGGAAGGTTGCACCTGCAGCACAGGCTGGGACCCCACACACAGCCACGACCTCCTGCACGTCGAGGAAGAAGCCTTTCTGTAAGCAGGAACTGGACTTCCTCGCGGACTACGTGCGGGGCCACAGCCGTGACATGCTAGTGGGTGCCAATAGTCAGACTACGGCTGCCCAACGTGACACCCACTGGAAGCATGTTGCGGAACATGTCAGTTCATTCGGCCATGAGGTGCGCACGGCGCAGGAGTGCAAAAAGCGTTGGAATGACATCAAGCGCAGCACTAAGGCTAAGCGTGCCTCAAATTACAACTTGACTCTGGTGACTGGCGGTGGGCCTGCACCAGAGGAGGAAGAACTCACTCCGCATGAGGCTCTCGTTGCGGAGTTCATACCACCTGAATTGGTCGAAGGAATGGGAGAGATGCTAGACTTTGATGCCCAGTCCAGTGAGTGTTGATGCGTGTTTGTTGAGGACGTGTGTGTTTCACTTGTGGGATGTGTTGCGCATGATTGCTGCTACATGTGACGTGTTCATGGTCCTGATGTGTAAGTAATGCAATGCATCCGTCATGCATGTCTCCTCTGCCTGCATGCGGGACTCCATGTGGGCATGCTCCCTTGCCCCTCCTCCGCCACTCTGCACCCCAGTGCCACCTTTGCACTGGTCTGCTTCAATCTTGCCAATGTGTAGTTTCTTGTTCATATGTCCTGTGTAGATGCTAACTTCCAGCGTAGAAACTGCCAGACATATGCCGTGTGGTACAGCCTTAGTACTCGATGCAGGGTATCTCACTTGTACTGTGCATGGGTCAGATGTCCCGCAGGGACATGAGTGCCCATTCATGCTCCATGTGCATTGCACGCATGCCCCTATGTGTCCTTGACTGGATGATCACTGTAATATGAGTCCTTGGTTACCTACATTGCCTGCCATCTCATCGGCCTCCCCATGTCAACTGTGGCTCAGTCCTGCGTTGCACACATGTTTAGGCTTTGACAATCTGTGTGGCTCACAGGCCTCAGCCTGTTCAATGGCCAATGACTCTGTCCAACTCTTGTTGTGTCTTCTTCATACGTGGGCGGCCTCCGGAGTTTTCATCATGTGTCCTGCCCACTGTCCCAGCATCATTTGCAGTGTTGTAATTTGAATCACATTAAGCTGTTGATGCCAGTCAACACTGCCTGTCAATACACAGGTGTATGGTCAGCCTTTTGATACCATGCTAGGCATCCCTGCTTTGGTACTGGGGTGGAGGGGTGCTTGGCTTCTAGACATGGTACACATTGAATGCACAATGCACGTGATGTGTGAATTTGACATTGCACTGCCTTCACATTTCCTGGCACACAGCATGGAGTGCTTGTACATGTAGGTAGTGAGTGGCGTACACATTTTCTGCACTGCATAGACCCACTTCCATGGAAACTGCCACCTTTCAACAGGTCTGATCACAGAAGCTATTCAAAGTAGACCCAGCATGCATGCCAGGTCATATGTTGTGCGTCACATTTCTGCCGGATGCCTTTGCTGTCGGTGTGTGTGTGTGTCGTGTGCTTCTGACATGTGTAGTGACCTTTTTTCTCTCTATTTTTCAGGTGATGACGCAATGGAGGCGGAGGATGGTGTTGTCATGCCAGACACAGGGTTGGTAACACCACATCAACCCGGCACTAGTGGGGGTCGTGGGGTGGTAGGCCACGAAAACCCCCAAGTGCTGCAGTCCATCTTGTCTCTGGCTGCCTATGAGTCCAGCCTTGATGACGACTCTGACGTCCATGTTGAGTTGGATGAGCATCAAGTCCATGTGTCAGGGGTGAGTGATTCTGATGTGGACACTCCTCTGTCTGCGACATCTGCACTGAGGGATCAGACAGTCTTGGTTCCTCCGCCCGTGGTGGATCGGGATGCAGGGTCACCCTCCACACCAGTCACTGATGTGCCTGGGACATCAAGTCGACGGGGGCATGTAGTCGTGCAGCCGCAGGCGGTGCCAACACAGCGAGGACCCCCGGTCCTTGGGTCCCGCAGGGGTCAAGCCCGGAAACGCGGTCGCCGCGCGCAACCGCTGTATACTGAGTGGGAGCAAGACATGACTGCCAATTCTGAACGGCAGTGGGCAGCAATGGAGAACATCGCTGAGAGCATGGAGCGTGTGGCCCGATCTGTGCTCCCCCTGCTAGGCAGGTGCTTCTCCAGCAGAAGGCGGCACGGTCCACGGCCCACTCGCTCAGGCTGGGCATGGCGGCCTCAGACAGGGCACGCCAGGCTGAAATGTCGTCTCTGCGTCAAGCAATTGCTGCTCACGTAGAGGTGCACATGGATGCCCTGAGGGAGGAGTATGCTTCCCTCAGATCCACTCTGGGTGTCCTTATGATGTCCCAGAGGCAGCAGGCAGAGGAGAGGTTTGCACAGCTTGAGCGTACCATCTCGGCTGAGCTACAGGCTTGCCGGGAGGTGCAGCGGTTGTCCAGCCAGGCCTTGCAGCAGGAACTCCATGTTACATGTGCTACCTTGCAAGAGGAAGCACGTGTATCACGTGAGGTTCTGCATGCAGACCTATGTCACATCGCCACACAGAACCAGGCTCACCCGTCCGGCAGACTTGCTGCCGACGAGGGGCAAGCTGCGGCTAGGCGCGGCCAGGCTACTGTGCCACGTCCTCCTTTACAGGATGAGCCAGACTCGGACGACCATCTATCTCCCACATAGGTCGGGCTGTGCAGGCGTTGAGCCCATGGAGGTTTTTTTTTTGGCTCAGCATCATCGCATGTGGATGTTGAGCAGCACCCTGTACCTCCCCCCTCCTGGGTGCCTCTCCTCCCCCCGGGTCGTATGTGGCCATTTTTGATTTTTCTTTTAGTTTAGTTAGTTAAGTTTCTGTTTGATAGTTAGTTTAAATAGGTAAAGTAGGTTTTCCATTGTTAGTGCAATTAGTTAATAGTTGATTTAGTTTAAAATTGCTAGTCTATTGTGCTTTCATGTGACGTGCGGTGCTTTGTGGCTTTTGAAGGCATCCACTGTCTGTTCCAGCTGGGCCCTTCATGGTTGTCTTGTGTATGTGTTTGCTGCTTGGGGTCCTTGACTCACATATGCCACTCCTGCCTCCCTTATCCATGGGCTCGCAAGGATGGTTTGGTGTTACAGAATATTACACAAGGGCTTTGGACTGTCATATCTGTGGCATGTCTGGTGCTGTGTGACTTGTGTTGACACCCCTAGTGGGGATGATTTTGGTGTCATTGTCTACTGTTCAGCTTTTGCTAGATGGGGTGTGTCATGAATAATGTGCACATTGATTGCTATGCATTGTGTAGTATGTTTCATATCTTTCCTGTACACGTGCGTGTTGCAATTCATGCTGTAGATAGTGTACCACACTTTGGATGTGAAAGACGGACTGATGGTGTGATTTGTGATGTGACTCTCTGACATGGTCAAGTAATGAGATGCCTGATGAGACACACACAGATGACTTTGAAGCATTAATCTGCAGGGGGATGAGCCTCCAGAGCACCTTTGCCAGCAGACATGGCCCATTGGACGACGGAAATCTGGACCCGTTTGTTGGTGCCCACATGCACATGTGTGCACAAGCAGAGGCACAGTGATTGCAGAACCACATCCTAGAACTGCTGACATGTTCCAAGGAACTCCAGGCAAGGTGAGCATCACAGGGGGGCCACGGCACAGCAAATCTTGCACCAGGCGGGTTGCACATGCAGGCTTAGTCATAGCACTGAGGGTGAGCTTAGACGAATATTGGTGTTGAAGCACACAATGCAGCTCAGATGTGTTTGTGGACTGATGGCTATTGATAGTAGGGTTGTCTGGGACACATGCAGGGGCAGTGGCACATACCCTCCGGTACACCAAGGTCCATTGAGGCACTTGTATCAACCATGTAGCCTTCCGAGACATGGAAAGGGGCAGCTCACAGGGACATACAGCAAGGGACATACTCGGGTGCAGTGCATTTCATTTCCATGTACTTTATGATAAATGCACTGCCAACTTTGTTTCGGTCATGGTGGTACGCAACTTGCCTGAAGTCATGGCTTGCTATATGGGTCTGTCTGCTTACCCAGGGAACATTGCATGTTGTGTGAATTGTGACACATTGGTGTTCCATTTGCCACGCACCCACCGGCGGCTGACTTACTGCATTGACTGTGTATGACCCGTCACAGGGGTACTGATATATATGGGTACGAAGCATCTACACCACATTGTCTGTTTGTAGAGTACTTTGTTGCTATGGGGCATGTTTGGTGGTGTGCTTTTGTGTAATTGGCACATACTGTTTGTTGACTGTGGCTCTCTTTGCAGCATTGCAGTGCTCCTGTAACCGGACCTGAGAGTGCGCAGGCATGAGGCCAGCACTCAAAACCAGAGCTAAGTGTCTTGTTGTTTTTCTTTCAAACTGCTCTGCATAGGCTTGCTGGGTGGGTGCACTAATGCATGGATGTATGTGTGATTCAATTTGGTATGTTTTTTCCCCCTAATCACCCGGAATCCTATGCAATTTTGAACCCTGTACCCTCTACCCGTGTTCCTGCTTCCCGTACCTATCCAAGCAACGTTCCCTAACCCTCTTTCCCCGCTGGGGTTGCGGATGCCTGTGTAAGCCCCGAACTTGCAGGCGCCAAAACACTAGAGGCGGTGGTTGGTTCGTACCACTCCTAAGCCTGGACTACAAAAGGCCATAACAATGATGTCCAATTTTGTTTGGATTGTGTATGTGTTCATGCAGGTAGTAAATTTTCGTTCATTCCCTACTTTCATGTGTCATTGCTCCTCCCCTCTCCTGCCACTCATTCCAGTTATCCAGTGTGCCAACACCTGTCCCGACTGCATATCCCTGAACCTCCTTCCCCACCAGGGTCTCAGGGGCCTGTGTGAGTTTGACCTTGCAGGCACCCGGGACACGGTGGGGGTGGTTGTTTCATGACACTCCCGCACCTGTACACGGGACCTGTGACAATACACATCCGTTCATGATGCATCATCCTATGTTATGTACCACACATGGTTCACATCCTGTTGTGACATTGTTTTACTGTGCTACCTTGGTTGTTGCATCATTGTGGTAATACTTGGCCTTTGTGAGGTACTGCTACGTCAAGTCATCTACTGCAGGGTGTTCGGGTTCATTTTTATGCCTTGGATTTTGTGATTTTGGAAATGAGTGTGGATTCTGAGGGTTCAGGCATCTTTTTACACACAAGGTGGGAGATGGTGACGAAGGGTAAAGGTGATCCTGTGGCCAGGTGGAATTGAGGGTTGGAGGCTGCATGACCCAGGTGCAGTTGTTCAGTGGGTCATGGTCATTTATGAGGGAGGCCATGGAGGAGGACCGCCGCTGGGACATTGAGCCGGAGTTCGATGATGCCCTGGCCCGGGACATCCACAAGTGAGCCGTCAAACTAGCCCGCTGCCCTTGTACATAGTTATGTAGGTAGTGTTAGGTTTCATTTTTGTTTTGATTTTATTTGGACCTTTCGGACATTGGCCACATTTTTGTATATAGTTTATTTTATTAGTTAGTGTAGTTAGATTGGTTTCCTTTCTTTTTTTGGGATAATGGACCCTGGCTTGTTCCCATGTATATAGTTCACTGTTGGATTGTATTTTTTTTTTCATATTTTAACCATAGAGCAATGGCTTTCTTTTTTATTTCCCATTGGATTTTGTTTTGTGGACATTGAGTTTGGACACCATTACTTTGGAATTTTATTTTTGGTTTTTCTTTTTTTCACGGACATGCTTTTTTAAATTTTTGTACATTCACATTTCTGTTTTTTTATTTTTGATTCTATTTATGTTTCCTTTAATACATTTTTTTGGTGAACTTCAATGTGTGGTATCTCATTGGTTTCATGCATTTCATGATATGGGTTTTGAGATTCACTGACACCCATTGGGTGTATGTGAGGGAAATGTGTTTGTTTCGGAACTTGCAATTCGTGTTCTGTGATGTAATTGCAAATTATGAGTGGGTGGATGCAATACACGGGTGGGTGTTTTGCATTTGGAGGCTGACCGTAGGGACCAGGGATCTAGATTGTGATGACATGTTGGCTGGGGAACATGTGTTGCACATGGGTGGGGGCCTGCTGGCAGGTGCCCCACAGTGCTGGGGGGTGGGGGTGGTGGGGAACATGAGTTGGACATGGGTGGGGGCCTGCTGGCAGGTGCCCCACAGTGCTGGGGGGTGGGGGTGGTGGGGAACATGAGTTGGACATGGGTGGGGGCCTGCTGGCAGGTGCCCCACAGTGCTAGGGGGTGGGGGTGGTGGGAGACATGGGTGGGGGCCTGGTGGAGGCTGCCCCTGGTGGCTGGGGGGTGGGGGTGGTGGGAGACATGAGTTGGACATGGGTGGGGGCCTGCTGGCAGGTGCTCCACAGTGCTGGGGGGTGGGGGTGGTGGGAGACATTTGTTGGGGGCCTGGAGGTGGGTGCCCCTGCACTGCTGGGGGGTAGGGGTGGTGGGAGACATGGGTGGGGGCCTGCTGGCAGGTGCCCCACAGTGCTGGGGGGTGGGGGTGCTGGGAGACATGGGTTGGGGCCTGGTGGAGTCTGCCCCTGGTGGCTGGGGGGTGGGGGTGTTGGGAGACATGGGTGGGGGCCTGGTGGAGGCTGCCCCTGGTGGCTGGGGGGTGGGGTTGCTGGGAGACATGGGTGGGGGCCTGGTGGTGGGTGCCCCTGCACTGCTGGGGGGTGGGGGTGATGGGAGACATGGGTGGTGGCCTGGTGGAGGCTGCCCCTGGTGGCTGGGGGGTGGGGGTGCTGGGAGACAGGGGTGGGGGCCTGGTGGAGGGTGCCCCTGCACTGCTGGGGGGTGGGGGTGGTGGGAGACATGGGTGGGGGCCTGGTGGAGGCTGCCCCTGGTGGCTGGGGGGTGGGGGTGGTGGGAGACATGGTTGGGGGCCTGGTGGAGGCTGCCCCTGGTGGCTGGGGGTTGGGGGTGCTGGGAGACATGGGTGGGGGCCTGGTGGTGGGTGCCCCTGCACTGCTGGGGGGTGGGGGGAGGTCAGAGACATGGGTGGGGGCCTGGTGGTGGGTGCCCCTGCACTGCTGTGGGGTGGGGGTGGTGGGAGACATGGGTGTGGGCCTGCTGGCAGGTGCCCCATAGTGCTGGGGGGTGGGGGTGGTGGGGAACATGAGCGGGACATGGGTGTGGGCCTGCTGGCAGGTGCCCCACAGTGCTTGGGGGTAGGGGTGGTGGGGAACATGAGTTGGACATGGGTGGGGGCCTGCTGGCAGGTGCCCCACAGTGCTGGGGGGTGGGGGTGGTGGGAGACATGGGTGGGGGCCTGGTGGAGGGTGCCCCTGGTGGCTGGGGGGTGGGGGTACTGGGAGACATGGGTGGGGGCCTGGTGGAAGCTGCCCCTGCACTGCTGGGGGTGGGGGTGGTGGGAGACATGGGTGGGGGCCCAGTGGAGGCTGCCCCTGGTGGCTGGGGGGTGGGGTGGTGGGAGACATGGGTGGGGGCCAGGTGGAGGGTGCCCCTGCACTACTGGGGGGTGGGGGTGGTGGGAGACATGGGTGGGGGCCTGGTAGTGGGTGTCCCTGCACTGCTGGGGGGTGGGGGTGGTGGGAGTCATGGGTGGGGGCCTGATGGCAGGTGCCCCACAGTGCTGGGGGTTGGGGATGGTGGGAGACATGGGTGGGGGCCTGGTGGAGGCTGCCCCTGGTGGCTGGGGGGTGGGGTGGTGGGAGACATGGGTGGGGGCCAGGTGGAGGGTGCCCCTGCACTGCTGGGGGGTGGGGGTGGTGGGAGACATGGGTGGGGGCCTGGTGGAGGCTGCCCCTGGTGGCTGGGGGGTGGGGGTGCTGGGAGACATGGGTGGGGGCCTGGTGGAGGCTGCCCCTGGTGGCTGGGGGGTGGGGGTGCTGGGAGACATGGGTGGGGGCCTAGTGGAGGCTGCCCCTGGTGGCTGAGGGGTGGGGGTACTGGGAGACATGGGTGGGGGCCTGGTGGTGGGTGCCCCTGCACTGCTGGGGGGTGGGGGTGGTGGGAGACATGGGCGGGTGCCTGGTGGAGGCTGCCCCTGGTGGCTGGGGGGTGGGGGTGCTGGGAGACATGGGTGGGGGCCTGGTGGAGGCTGCCCCTGCTGGCTGGGGGGTGCTGGGAGACATGGGTGGGGGCCTGGTGGAGGGTGCCCCTGCACTGCTGGGGGGTGGGGTTGGTGGGAGACATGGGTGGGGGCCTGGTGGAGGCTGCCCCTGGTGGCTGGGCGGTGGGGGTGCTGGGAGACATGGGTGGGGGCCTGGTGGTGGGTGCCCCTGCACTGCTGGGGGGTGGGGGGGTGGGAGACATGGGTGGGGGCCTGGTGGAGGCTGCCCCTGCACTGCTGGGGGGTGGGGGTGGTGGGAGACATGGGTGGGGGCCTGGTGGAGGGTGTGCCTGCACTGCTGGGGGGTGGGGGTGGTGGGAGACATGGGTGGGGGCCTGGTGGAGGCTGCCCCTGGTGGCTGGGGGGTGGGGGTCTTGGGAGACATGGGGGGGCCTGGTGGAGGCTGCCCCTGGTGGCTGGGGGGTGGGGGTGCTGGGAGACATGGGTGGGGGCCTGGTGGAGGCTGCCCCTGGTGGCTGGGGGTGCTGGGAGACATGGGTGGGGGCCTGGTGGTGGGTGCCCCTGCACTGCTGGGGGGTGGGGGTGGTGGGAGACATGGGTGGGGGCCTGGTGGAGGCTGCCCCTGGTGGCTGGGGGGTGGGGGTGCTGGGAGACATGGGTGGGGGCCTGGTGGAGGCTGCCCCTGCACTGCTGGGGGGGTGGGGGTGCTGGGAGACATGGGTGGGGGCCTGGTGGAGGCTGCCCCTGGTGGCTGGGGGGTGGGGGTGGTGGGAGACATCGGTAGGGGCCTGGTGGAGGCTGCCCCTGGTGGCTGGGGGGTGGAGGTGCTGGGAGACATGGGTGGGGGCCTGGTGGTGGGTGCCCCTGCACTGCTGGGGGGTTGGGGGGTGGGAGACATGGTTGGGGGCCTGGTGGAGGCTGCCCCTGGTGGCTGGGGGGTGGGGGTGGTGGGAGACATGGGTAGGGGCCTGGTGGAGGCTGCCCCTGGTTGCTGGGGGGTGGGGGTGCTGGGAGACATGGGTGGGGCCTGGTGGTGGGTGGCCCTGCACTGCTGGGGGGTGGGGGGTGGGAGGCATGGGTGGGGTCCTGGTGGTGGGTGCCCCTGCACTGCTGGGGGGTGGGGGTGGTGGGAGACATGGATAGGGGCCTGCTGGCAGGTGCCCTACAGTGCCTGGGGGTGGGGGTGGTGGGGAACATGAGTTGGACATGGGTGTGGGCCTGCTGGCAGGTGCCCCACAGTGCCTGGGGGTGGGGGTGGTGGGGAACATGAGTTGGACATGGGTGTGGGCCTGCTGGCAGGTGCCCCACAGTGCTGGAGGGTGGGGGTGGTGGGGAACATGAGTTGGACATGGGTGGGGGCCTGCTGGCAGGTGCCCCACAGTGCTGGCGGGTGGGGGTGGTGGGAGACATGGGTGGGGGCCTGGTGGAGGCTGCCCCTGGTGGCTGGGGGGTGGGGTGGTGGGAGACATGGGTGGGGGCCTGGTGGAGGCTGCCCCTGGTGGCTGGGGGTTGGGGGTGCTGGGAGACATGGGTGGGGGCCTGGTGGTGGGTGCCCCTCGTGGCTGGGGGTACAGGGGGACATGCGTTGGTGGGCAGTAGTGCAAGTTGACATGTGGGTTGGCTGAGGGGCATGGCCATGGTGGATGGGGTGCCTGCAGGACATGTGCAGGGTAGGCCCCTGTGGTGTGAGCCACCTGCAGGGGCCGTGGAGGGTGTAGAGGGAACACCTGGGAGGACCCACTCGTGCAATTCTCGTGTGGTGCTCCCCGCGCACCCCTGTAATACACGTACCCTGATGAGATCGCGTGTGGAACTTCCCGTGCACCCCTGTAATACACGTACCCTGATGGAATTGCATGTGGAACTTCCCGCGCTCCCCTGGAATACACGTACCTTGCTGATGTTGCGTGTGATACTTGCCCCGCACCCCAAAATACACGTACCCTGATGAGATCACGTGTGTAACTTCCCGCAAACCCCCGAAATACACGTACCCTGATGAGATCGTGTGTGTAACTTCCCGCGCACCCCCAAAATACACATACCCTGATGTGATCGCGTGTGTAACTTCCCGCGCACCCCCGAAATACACGTACCCCGCTCAATTGCGTGTGTAACTACCCGCGCGCCCCCGAAATACAGGTACCCCACTCAATCGCGTGTGTAACTTTCCACGCACCCCCGATGTACACGTACCCCGCTCAATCGCGTGTGTTACTTCCCGCGCACCCCCGCAATACACGTGCCCCGCTCGCACAGGCCCAATTGCTGTATGTTGCCACTTTTGTGATGGGCTGGAACTCTACCGCCTGCCTTCGTGTGGCGGACGTGTTTCAGCTTGTGCGTGTCTTTGGCTGTGCGTGGCTTTGCCCTATTCGATTCCATGAATACGTGTGGTTCGAGTGCGTGTGGGCGTTCCGTCTGCTTCCCTGCAGTACATCCCCAGTTACGCCCTTATTTTCGCGCGTTGTTCCCCATTCTGCGCGTTACGCCCCGTGTCCCGCCCACTTTCTGGTGTATGCGCCGAGGTTGTGCGCTTTCACTGTGCGCGTCGCGCACGCCTTTCGGGATGTTGCAGTGACTTGTGTGCCATGCACCGGTTTGGCGCACATCCCGAGGTAAACACGCGCAGGGACTTCCATGAATCGCACGCATGCACATGCGCCTGTTTTTTTGCGCTTGCGCCTGCTTGCGCCTGCTTGCGCAAAGATTTGCAGCGCACGTTTGTTCTATGAATCGGCCCCTGAGAGTCTGCATACTCTGTGAGACAAAAAAAAACAATGAACTATTGACCTATGTTTAAAGGGCTCATGAACTTGCTGCAAAGCAGCCCAAAGGACTAAAATGACCAGATCATGAATAAGGTACATGGATGCCAAACCTAGATGAATTGGATGGAAGACATGTCAATGGAAGACAATCAAAAGAAAGCAGGCAATTAAAATATGCATGGAGAAGAGAATGGGAAACAAGGAAATGTTGTTCTGGGGTGGGAGGAAGGAAAACGTGTGCAGTAAAAACCACATGTGAACAATTACAAAATGGGCTGGTGGGCTCCCTCAAGGAATGATTTTTTCTCGATTCTCGTAGTGGCCTTAATTACCTGACGTGTATAGTTAGTTTATATTGAATTAGGTAATAGAGGTGGGATTCATATAGAAGCAAACAAAGGTATTCTTAAAGGATACACATAGGTTCTAGACGACGAGGATACATTATGATTGAGGTTATTGTTGATTCTGAAATAATGCTTTTATGATACGTCTCATGTTGAGACAAGTTGCCATGCTGAGGGGGTTGACTAGGATAGGGATGAATAGGTACTCTGAATATGGGGGAGGGTGGACATTGGATGCAGTAGTTGTGTATTGAATAGGTATTTAAATACACACCAGAGGGGGGACTGTAGAGGAGATGCTAGACCCCTCCCCTTGTCAAACTGAATGCAGAAAACCTAATAGGTTGATCATTGGTTCCAGCATTGCATAAATCAGAATTATAGTGTTTTCGGGTGACATATATTTTTTGGGGTCAGAATGTCCCAGGAGGTGGAGGGTGTCTCAGGTATTAAACGTACATCATGAATTTCTAAAAAATATAGTCTGAGAACTGGACAGAAACTGAGTTATGCACAAAAGTAAATAACAAACTCTCCATTGGTAGCTGCACAGATGATCCGGGCTGAACAGGTTCAGTTAGAATCTAAGATGGATGTTGAAATAAAATGGCTTCAGGTCCAGGTGTCAGAAGGGATGACTCCATTGAATCTAGAATATTCTTTAGCAGACGGCTGTTATTGTATATTTAGAATTTCTTGGCAGGCAACGCTGACAGTGATTGATCATGGAACCGGCTAAAAGCCTGGGAAGACTACCAATTAGACAAAACATCTGCTTAACTAGCAACAAATATGATAAGCTCATGGCGTTTTCCAGAGTATAGCCTGCCAAGTGAAGTTGGCAGGTCTCGACGATCAGATATGGGGCTGCTTCTTGGCATGCATCTAAGGATTTATAATGAGTTCCGACTGATTCTCACACAAGTTTAATTCGTCTATTTGTCAGTCAAATAAAGCTTTCCAAGATAAGTCATGTGGGCTTGCTGAGTGGCAGTTAAGCCAACCAGTAATACAATAAGTAGGGGTTTGATTTTAGTTGCAGGGACCAATCAATATATATTGGGCAATTATATGTAATGTTACATCAGCCTGAGAAAAGTATAAAAGGCAGCTGATTCAGGAGCTCAGTGCCACTCAGATGTCTTTGAATTTGAAATAAAGATCATTTTTGAACCAGCCCGGGCGTCTGCCTCCTTGTCCAGTGTCCTGTCTCCACTGCCTGATCCACAGATGTCAAAGGTTTATGAAGGGCTGGGTCCTCCAGTTCACTGTTGTGACAGTTGAGGGGGTTGGGGGATGGTGTCCTGTCCAGAGAGGGCTGCCTGTGGGGGGTGTCCCTTCTGGAGGGGGCTCCCTGTGGGGGGTGTCTTGTCTTCAGGGGGCTGCCTGTAGGGGCTGTCCAGTCTGGATGGATCTGCCTTTGGGGGGTGTCCCTTCCGGATGGGGCTGCCTGTGGGGGTGTCACGGGTGAGGGGGTCTGGTGTGTGGACTACAGTGGTACAGGTGCAATAGTGGGGTATGTGGACAGGATGGGTGCCGAGGGTGTAGGGGAAACTCATGTTTTTGTGAGGGATGTATCCTACGCTTATGAGGGGGATTTTGCTCGGGTACAGGCTGTGCTTGCGAGGGAGGGCACATGTTTTATCTGCGGTGTGGCCAGGGATTTTGCGAGGTTTTGTCAGGTGATTTTGCTGGGGTATAACCTGGGCTTGCGAGGGAGGGCATGCGTTTTATCTCGGTGTGGCCAGGGATTGCAAGGTTTTGTCGTGCGATTTTGCTGGGGTACAGCCTGGGCTTGCGAGGGAGGGCACGCTTTTTATCTGGGGTGCGGCCTGGGATTACGAGATTTTCTCACACAATTTTGCTGTGGTATGACCTAGGCTTGTGAGGTTTTCTTGTGAGTCTTCTATGGGATGCAGCCTGGCATTGCAAGGTTTTGGCGTGCGTTTTCTCTGGGGTGTTGGATGCTGGGCCAGGGATGACACGGAGGCTTGCACTGTTTTAGTCCTTTAACTTTGCTTCTTGGTGTGCATGGGGATGTGTTGGGGGAATTCCTCGTGCAGCTTGTTGTTAATTGCACAGTGGTTAGTGATGACTCTTGAAATCCATGAAAACACGTGCTGCACAACTTGTGCCACGCTCACGCAGGGTCCTTCTTGGTGCGCGCCCCTTGCCCCATTCTGTGCTGGATTCCATGAATCAGGTCTTAAGGGTGCAAGCACACACCCACAATTAAGCCCTTTGCGAATGGGGCTGTCATTAGTGAAAGCCATACTGCTCAACCTTATCTGAAAACTTGTGTTGATGGGCAGCTGGACTAACAGATTAAGCAAATTAAGAGGTATCTTCCCACTCTCCAACTTTGACTGCAGCAGTCACCTGTCCACTGAATCAAAAGCAGCTTTAAAGTTTACATATAAGATGTATAAGGGAGGATTTATGCGTTGTTGGGGGGCATTTATCAGTGTTTTTAGTGGCAGTATGTTGTGGGTTGTGGCTGAACCTGTGTGAATCCCAGTTCAATGGCACTCAATAGGTTTTTCTCCTATGCCCATTTTGTGAGGTACTTTGACATGAAGGTTGGAAATACCTGGCTAGACACGTCTAGCAAAGATATGAGCTTATAATTAGCTTGGTCAATACTAGAGTTTTTCTTAAATACTGGAACGAGAACTGCCTTTTTCCAAGACCTTCATCCAATATCTTGTTAAAAAGCATGTCTAGAAGGACTGACCGGATCTCAGGGCCCCTACGAAGAACTACATTTGCAAGGCCATCAGTCCGAGGGCCCATGGATTGTTTCAATGTATTTATGACTGTCAAAACCCTGTGCAGTAGGACCCCAGCCGGCCCACGGCCCATGGGACTGGGGGTTTCCCAACAGCACTTTAAGATAAGCAGCAGCACCCTTGAGATGAATGGGGATAGAGATTAATACTCTCACATCCTATCAATAATGACAATTCGATAGTTTGGCAAAGGGAGTCCGTTTAATGACAAGTACAAAAAACGGCAATCACTCGATCTTCCTTCTCGCTTCAACTCCAATTAATTTCAGAAAAAACATAGTATTTATAACAGAAACTAGTCATCACTGATGTGTAACTCTTAAAACTTTAACATGCCACTCTATTGGTTCTAGGAAGCTAACTTTAATATAGGCACTATATCTGTATATGGTAATGAGTAGTGGGGATTGGATAAACACTGTCAGGTGGGGCATCTAAGCCCTTCCTTCAAAATGGCTACTGTAGACGTCATTAAAAGTACAACGTCTCTTTGGTTTCACTAACTATGGGACCCTAGATTACTTTGTCCACTATGATTGGGTTGGCATCAACCCGCTCATACATTTCTACTTGCTTAGCAGCATGCAGAATAGCTGGCCAGGTGCAGTCACTTTTCAGCAGTGCAAAGTCACTTTGAACCGTCCAAAAAATTCCATGAATCGGGCTCTTAAATGTTATAAGATTCTTATCAGTCCAGATTATCTTGTTCCCCTACTAAATGCTTTGTGTTCTACACATGGGCAGCCAGCAGTGTTCAATACCCCACCACTCCGATTGAAATAATAAAGTGTTTCCTTGTTGTTACCATTACGCCACGTGCAGTTACCGTGAAAGTCTCCCTTGAGACACCCATTCAGCATCTTTAAATCCCACTCCTCCATGAAATGTGGCCAATAACTCTCCTGTCTGTTAGAACATTTCCGAGACAAGCTACTGGTTGCCCTTACATGCTCGTTCTCTTCAACTACTATAGTCCAAAGGCATTTACATCACCACCCAGCAACTCCTCTCTATCACCATTATCAGATCACCACATGGTTAATACGTCAAAAATAGACTTGTACATGAATTCCATTAGGGAACCACTGCTAGTGGGGCCATATACATTGAGAAGCAAGCATTTCTTCTGGTGATTGTCCACATTAAAAGTTATCTCAACGGCGTGTACGTTAGCTTCACACAAAGGCATCTTTATTTCTACAGCAGATATTGCATTGCTCATCCCAATCATGAAGCCATCCATAGGGTTGCCCTTTGTGCCCTTTTTGGCACTATGATGGAATATATTATAGCCGTCTATATAATAGGGAGACGGCAGCCATCATTCTTATACTAAAATGATATTGTAGCCTGTCAATAATGTGTGCCCCCCAAAGCACAAGAAATGTGCCTGTGTGCCTGCGTGTTCCGCGTTAAAATAGTACATGTTCATGGTCTCAGTAATGATCAAACTGGGAGGAACCCTGATAGCCAACCCCATTCTCAGACACATATCATGGCCCTTGGATCCCTCTCCCCTGAGCTTGCACTGAGCCAAGAACCAGGCCGGTGTACGGGAAATATATTGGTATTTATTTAAATGAACAGGAATAGAAATTAGCATGAAAATATCAGAAATGCCACTTTATCCATGGCACAACACAACCAACTTCTTTTAGCATAAATAAATCACAAAAGTGAGTTAAAAAAAACACAATCACAGTTGAACATTTTATGCCAACCAATTTCATCTCACAAAATAATTACACTGACCAATATTATAATTTCACTCAAACCTTTGGTTTAAAACAAACACAGGGTGATTCATCGCATGCCTTTTCAGACACCCCCCTTTGCTTTTGGTCTAGGTTGGGAAGTCAGACAGAAAAATTGGAATTGTCTCGGGAATTTCAGATTTCAGACCCACCCCCCCTTACTGAAAGGCCTGTGTTGGGGTAGCTGGATAAAAAGGTTGGACTGATTTAAGAACAAAGACACCCCTCTTCCTCAAAGAAGTCGGGGTCAGCTGGACAAAAAGGATTACCCAATTAATTTATAGGCTATAGTTTTCAGCGCACACTGGGAAGTGAGCTTTATTAATTTCAAAATTTAACAAAATTCACCTCGCAGTGTTCTGCCAAATGGGGAATTCATTAAAATAATAATTTGCTTACATAGGCTAAGGATCTACACAGTTCTGCCCCACCCACTCTATAAAGGGAAATGATTTAAGGCATGCAGACTCCCCACACCTTTTGGTTTTCCGAGGCATAGTTCTGCTTACATAGCAAGCCTCTGTTTAAGATTCAGGAAAGCTAGCTGCATCACAGGACACTCTGGAGAGATAAGGCAGGGGTCTGGACACTCCCGCTCTCCAACATAACACCTAGAAGGCTTTGAGCCTTTCCTAGAAATAGACAGCTCTACCCAGATGCCCTCTCAGCATTCTCATCAGGTGTTTCCTTACAGCTGTCAGATGGTAAGTTTCATCAGCCTTCCTGATGGTCTGTCTCTTCTCTCTGTTCTCCTGTCTTTCTGCCTTTTCTGTCTCCCCGGTTTTTGTGTGTTACCTGTCCTAGTCCTGCCCTCCTTATATAGCAGCAATGACATCACCAATTTTACAATCTTGGGGAGGTACCCAGCAATAGTTCCTGCCACTAGGATTGGACAGTTACACTCTCTCTCCTCCCAGCCCTGCATCCAAGTCAGGATTGGTTTAGGGGTCTGGAGCACCATATGGCAACTGCTATTTGTAATTCCCCCTTTGTTCTCTTCACAATTTTACTAGCAACTGCCATACTCAACATATTTTCTGTTTTAGCTGATCATAAAGAATTAGAGAAGCCGACCACCAAATCCGTATGATGTAGCATGGCCATATGGCATATTTCTGCCATTTCCATAACAGTTATGAATATGTAAATTATTTAGCATATCCGTAATTTCATTTTCCACCCACTCACCAACGTTCACATTTGGAACATGTTCAGATAAGCCAGAAACCTAGTCTAACTGGTCATTTACAGTTCCCTGAGTCACAGGTACATGTATTTTATATCCTCAAAATCGCCTATAAATTACATAAAAATGGTACACAAATGAAATCAATATGCCTTAGGATTTCTGAGAAAAAGGCCTAAATGATAATAGTCCTTTTACATTAATTGTACGTTTGTATGTTCAGCAAATGGGAAATCTGCTTCATCCAGCACAACCATCAGTCTCCCTGGGCCAGCCTTTGCCTAGAAGATTTCATGAGTCTCTCGGAAGTTGGTAATTTGCTCATTGAAGTTGCAGCCCCCAGTCTTCACATCTTTCAGTCATGCTCCAGCCAAGGATGATTTACCTTGAAGTCCCTGCTTTCAGAGCCAGCAGGTCTGGAAAACACTGGGCTTTTGAATCCTTCATCAGTAAATTCTATTGCAGGTGGCCATTGGATGGGAGATGTGACATCCAGGCTGGAAGTGGGAGATTTCCTTTGTGAAGTTTTGACCACAGCCAGAAACAGGGTCTGCCTTAGTGGCTCTTCCAATGTCACTGGAGTTTTGGATGTGAAACATAATATACATTGTTTTTGTCAACCCACACATCATGTTTTGTTTTCCTGACATTTTTTTTGAGCAGTGATATTTTTCCCCTTTGCTTTTTGAAAGCTGTTTTTATTTGCACGCACATGTGCAGGGCATTTTTGTTTTCAATGTTTAAAAATCCTGTTTTCCATGTGACAGGGACCTTTGATTTCTCCTTCTTTTGTAAATTAAAACGCTGCCTGTCCACTGGTAATGACAGGTAGGCCCCTTTCCACATGGTTCTTTTACCTTACTTGAAACACAAAAACAAAAACCAGGCTCTTTTTGTTTAAGTGTTTAAAATCTTGCTATTTGTGTTAAAGGAACACCTGTTTGGTGCCTTTAAATGCACCCCACAATGTATTGCTTCAATAAGGTATTAGAAGCTAAAATTGAAGCAGTGCTGGCTTTGTGTGCCAGTATCACATCAGAGCAAAGGGAAATTTAATTTCTGTTATCCAAAGTGGGGGGCCATCAAGTAAAAGAAAGCTACATGACTGTTGTGGGGTTGGGGGGCAGTCTTGCAGCCCTTTCCCAATTCATCCCAGACCCTGGCGGCTCTCGGGAAAAGGGGTGTGTCAGCAAGACCACAATAATTACCCATCTGGCCTTGCTGCAATTCTCAATATCGTGACAGTGTCAGAGAGCGACTCCATGGAATCAATGATAGACAGCCCAGAGATATATGTGGCTGAAAATCAGGACACAATCAGTAATAACAATAAGGGAACAAGGAATAGAAAAAGGGTAGCATTCCTGAATTCTTCCCTTAGCTACCCTACTGATCCTCCTGATTCCATGATATTGTTCTCTCCCCTAGGCGCTCCAGAGCAGATTACCAAATCTCAGGGTAATGGTACCCATCGAGAGGTGGTATTGCGTGGCCCTTTGGATAAGTGGGTCTGTCCTAATGCAATGAAGGCTGCTACCCACGCAACCCATACTCGGAATACGACACGGGCAGTGCCTGCAAGTGTCAAGAGTATCACAAGAGTTTCTGCCATTTCTCCACCCTCTGGGTTAGTCTTGACATGAGGCACAAAGATAGTGATGTCTATGCTTAGAATACCACTTGACCTCAGCAGCATGCCGGAGAATTGAAATGGCTCAGCTGGAATCTTTGCGGTTTCTGATCCTTTCTTGCTAATCCTGTTAGTGGTGCATGTATTAGAGATTGTGATATTTTTATGCTACAAGAGACAGTCTAGGAAGGATTTTTTAATTGATGGTTACAATATCCTATATGCAGCAGCCCAATGTAGTGATAGGGGTAGACCTAGCTGGGGTGTTGACATTGGGGCATTGGCTAAATACACCCTGAAGCAACACCTTATGGACAGACTGTTGGCCTATGTCATGGCTGTTATATTGTCAAATGATGGGCACCAGCTACTTCTTATCCATATATATATATGATCCGCCAAGTGGGGCACACCCCAGGGGAATTATTGCAAATATTTAGACACCCTATTGGTTTGATATGATACCTGCCCTAGGGGTGGGATCATTATGGCTGGTGACTTGAATGCCCCAGGATTGATGCTGGAGCTTCATCAAGACTATTCTGGGATGGATGAGAGTTTTGTAGCAGTATAGAATTTCAGCTTGCACACTGATATTATGTGGCGTAATTTGGCTCTGACTCCGGATCTTGCCTTCCTCGATACCCAGGAGCCTAATTATGAGAGTTTGAGAGGTACTTGGACCAATGGATCTTGTTTCACTTACCTGGACTATGTGTTCTTGGATAAAGCCAATGCTGACTGTGGTGGGGCCCTTTCTGTTACATTTAATTCGGCAAGTGACCATGCAACCATGGGCCGGTCTTACACTTTACCGTTTATGCAGACCTCGGTTTCCGTCAACACGCAGGGCAATTGTTTCTTGTTGAACGGCAATAATGTGCCAGCACTTAGTAATTATATTTAATCCAACCATTCCACCTTCACCAATTGGCTAATGGAACATGGCTGGGATGTTTCAAAGGTCATAGTATTTTTGGATGAAAATTACATCCGTCTCGAAAGACGATTGCCCCGCCAAACATTAATACTAACAATTTTGATATCTTGGTTCATAGAAAGAAAATATTGTATCGTAAACGTTATAATTATATTAAGAAATTGTAAACCTTAAGCCTGCTAGAGAAAGAGGTTGCTGGCCCAATTATCCACCTGGTGTAAGAACTGGTGTCGGCACCGTAGATTCTCAAAGAATAATGTTGCTTGGAAAGTGCTCTTTTCAATTCTTACAAATAATGACGATAGAAAGTTTTGGTCATTGTTTAGATCCTTTTCTAATGGCACAAGTGGCCACGAGATAAACCCTATTAGTGTAGCTAACTGCACCAATGCTATATTAGCATTATACTACAAACCTGAATCTGGTCAGACCTCTATCCCCTATGCTTCAGATGTTAAGTTTTGCAAAGGCTTTGAGAGCAATGATATCATGACTATCACTACAGCCTTAAAGGGCTCTAGAGTCCCAGGCCTGGATATGATGGCCAATGTAATCTTTAAAGCCAATCTGGACTTTTGGGCAGCTGTCCTGTCTAATTTATACCTATGACTTCTTTAAATTGGGAGGATCCCTCTGAGCTGGTGCAAATCCATTATCATCCCTGTATTTAAAAAGGGTGATCGCACCAATCCCCATTACAACAGGCTACTGGCCATGCTTCATATTAGCTCAAACATTTTTGCGATGACCGGTCACACGGTCAAATTGTGCTATTTCAAGCCATTTGGTGTCCCCATTCCAAACTGGGTTTCGTAAATCGCATGGCACCCCAAACAATCTTAGTTCCCTGCAAACCATGATTAGTCATTCTATGGAACAAACCTATGGCAACTTGTATGTCTGCTTTGCGGACTTTTCGCAAGCTTTTGATTTTGTGACATGTGCCAGGTTGTGGTCCAAAATGATTAATTGGCGTATTGATAGCATACTCGTATATGTCCTCATTTTTCTATATACTGACACTATAGTGTACCTCCATATAAATCAGAAGGAGTGATTACTGGGGATATTCAAAATAACACAGGTCTGAAAAAGGCCTGTGGCCCTGCTCCACTGTTATATAAATTGTATGTGGCAGATATGGGCTTCTGCATTGAAGCGGCACATAACTTCCCACCTCATATTGGTATTGTTCCAGTTTCCTGGATGATGGGTCATGCTGATAATACGGTCATTCATGACCATACACCCATTGGTTTGCAGAGATCCCTGGACGCTTTGGCAGTGTATGCCCAGACAAATGGGCTTAGGGTTAATAGTGCCAAAACCTAGTTTATGTTATTTAGTAAGAAAAAGAAGCTGAGACACAACTGGCACTATATGGACAAGCCTTTAGAAGTTGTCGAATGTTACATGTACCTCGGTGTTCCTATTTACAACAATCCATCCCTCCATATGTATGGTGATCATGTGCTAATCAAAACCATGAGGAAAGGGCTTGTAATTAAGAGATTTATACGCAAAAAAGGTGGTAATAACGTGGAGGACATGGTGGAAATGTATTGAAAAAGTATAGTACCATTGATCGTCTTTTAGATTGTATCTATCTTTATGGTGCTAACCTTGCTGTCATGTTGTCATATTTTTAACAAAAGTGTTCTCCTTTTTCTTCTTTTTATTGTCTTAATCTATGTAATAAATTGGCAAAAGGTTTGTATTATAAACATATGCTGCAATAAAAAAAAAAAAATAGTTATCTCTAGATCATCACCTTGTGTGTTGGCATCAGCGACAGGTCTAATGCATTATTATAAAAACGCTGGGCATTCAGGTCACAAACCAATTCTAAAAAATTAAACAAATATGCTCTTACAAGGGCTACAGTCTCGCTAGAGTGACAATGTACTCGAGTTGTTGGTTTTGGAGTTTGATCAATAAACTCTATATAGTCTATGGGCCTCATTACAAATCGCCCGGTAGGGAAACAACGGTGGCGGTAAACCCGCCGGCAACATTGTTTCCATGCCGGGCGATCACAACTCCTGCAGATGGGAGGTGATGTTCCCGCCAGTTCTGACCTGGCGGGTTTAACACCGCCCGCCTGCAGGCGGACGAGGAAACACCGGCAGCATTACGAGATGCTGCCGGAGTTTCCATGATCCCTGTTCCCATTGAGTCCAATAGGACTCAATGGGAATGGGGATTAACACCATTCCGCCTCCGTGATTCCTGGAAAACCGGGGTTGTAATGCCCCAGTAATTCCAGGAATCACGGAGGCGGAATGGTAATACGAGTCTGGCAGCAACCAGGCGGTTTTACCGCTGTGGTTACCGCCAGACTCGTAATGAGGCCATATGTCACTGGATGCTAGAACATGCAAAGGAGGTATTAGTGAGAATAAGTGTAAATTTTCTGCGCAATTTAGGGTTACATCATTTCTTTCTGGAAACATCTGACTGACTGAAAAAGACAAGGCATCATCTGCCGACGTTGCTTTGGCTGCCTCGATAGCTCTCACACTTGTTATAGCTTGCTTCTTTTGTCATATATTTGAGGAGGCAGTCGGCTCAAACGTTGAAACAGCCACCTACGGAGTAGAACATCTGTCCACATTGACCTAATTTCTGGTGTCTTTATTAGCACCCCTTTTTCTGTATATTTAGTTTTTTATACATTGCCATTTATCCTTCCGTGTAATTTAGATTCCACTGTGGACATCGGCTTTGGTAGCATTGGCACCAGTTATCTCTTTTGTTGTTGCCTCTTTGTAGGGCTCTATGACTGCCCCTGAGGGGACATTATCAGTAATGGGATTAGCAATGGGACTATTAGAGATCAGAGCATTTAGCGTGTCAACAGAAGTCTGGATCATGGCCTCAAAGAGGGGAGCTTGTGACATTTCCAGATGTTGTTATATGGAATCATATTCTCTGACAACAATTATCTTATTACACAGTTTTAGCAGTTTTGCAATCTTAATTGCAATTTCAAAGATTGCCATCATTGATTCTGATGATAATAAGCTCACTGGTGCCGGGCTCCAATGACAGTTACAAGATCTATCAGCAAATTGTTCTGGTGTGGCTGAAAGCTTTATCTAGAGGTCTGTTATCTGCCGAAGCCTCACTGTTCATTTAGTTCACATGACATTCGCCATCCAGCGTTCTGTTTGGTCATCATTAACAATTTCTCTTTGCAGTGAATAGCATAAGTTAAGCAAGGAGTTATTATTGATGTCAATGGACTTAGGGCAGTTGGGTTCCTCATGCGGTCCCCTTGCATAGCCTTGGGTAGTTGTTACCTTATCGGACCCTGTGAACCCAAAAAGTCAGTAATTTTCCCTTTGTGGGCAGTAGTCTTGTCTGTTACCTGCCCGCCTGCCCGGTCATGTTCGCACTAGCTGAACCCAAGTCAATAACTGAGGTTGTGGGGGTCTTAGTGGTGGGGCTTAGGAGAGGAATGTCTTTGGAGTGAAGATTGGAGGTTACTTTCTTATTTTTTTTTATTTTACCGGCATGATTGACAGGGAACCACCCTGTATTGCTATCACAAAAGGAAGGTAATCCCCAGTGTCTTCTATTACAAAGTGGGTAGTTCAACAGTACCTGACTTACTGCCCGTACACCTCTTCCTCTGCTGACTCACAGAAGGCCTGACTGCTGATACACTTATGCCACACTTGCATTACTCGTACTATGCATAGTGCTGTGGGTGATATTCACTGGCAGGCTGTAAGTGGCAGGCCAATCATTCAGCCAGGAGCAATCCACAAAGGTCCCACAGCTCAGAGCAACACCAGACTTAAAGCAGACTTTATGACTAAGAGTTTCCTATGGGGAACAGTATGGATTAAGGACATATAGACAACCTACCACCTAGACTCTAAAAGAAAAAAAAAGAACTTCAGGTGACAGAGGATTGTTGGGGACAACTGTGCTCACTGCTGGATCAGCAGATAGAAGCGCTTTGGCCACAAGTGAAAGGCATCTTCTTGCAGTCCGATCAGACACCAACAAGGACCCTCTGATGTGGTGAATATAGCTTGATTTGGCTTGCCACGATGCAGGAGGGCCCCACAAGGCAGCATATGTGTGTAGCTGTTTTAAGAAAACCAGGTCACCTGGCACCAGACGGCTGGACTTCCGAGTCAGGTTCCAGGCAGACCTCTCTCCGTGGTTAAAAGCAGGAGTAGGAAGGTTCTGAGGTCAATGTAACACAGAGAAGGATCATTGCAAAGTAGCCAGCCTTGTTCTAAAAAGGCAGTTCTATCCTCAAAGTGCAGACCCAGCATTTCTTCTGAGGTTGAAGAGGTAAGGGGAGCAGAGCAGCACTTCAGCCTAGTTATGCCTGCCAATCAAACGAAAGAAGGCCCCTTTTCTTGGTATATTCGGTCGTTGAAAAGGCAGAGCGATGCTGCTTTGTGGCAAGCTTGGCTAATAGTTGCTGTGCCAACAATTCTCCTTCTGTTCTATTTTCAGGAATGTATACTGGCCTTCAGTGGTCAACCTCTTCACATGATCTAGATAATCTCCTTATCATGAGCTGTGAGACCCCAGCTCTCTAAGAAAGGAACTGCAACACACACACTGAGATTGGCTATCTAATACTGGACAGCCTGCTATCCAACAACTGATCAGCAACAGTGACCACACGCTGGTAGAAGGTGTCCTTGAGCCAAACAATACCTCTTCCAACTCCCAGACAGCTCAATTATACACTGAACCTTGGTGGACTTCTTGCAAGATGCCCTTGAAAGTCTTTGACCATAAAGGTTAATGTCATACCCGAGAAAATAGTAATATTATCATCAAAGACTATGCATCCAAGAACATGTTTTAAACCATGAAAAGTAGCCATTTTGAGTATATGGTCGCTCAAAAGGCATTATTGAGGTACAACTAATGGTGAACAGATGGCATGGATTTGTACTTGCCAAATTCCCAATCACTTGCTATGAAGAAAGGGACATCCCTCAGGGTGGAGATACAAAAAATATGATTTGGCGGGGAAGCTCTGTTTCAACATGTTTCACCTTTGTGAGATCTCTGAAGCCTTTGGTGTGGGAGATGTCGGGTGCGAGGCCAAATGCAACATTTTTCAGATCCTTTTCAAATCAAAAAATGAGTCAGTGATAATCAGATTTTTGTACTTCTAGCCCAAAATAATGAAATTATTTTCCATGAGCTCACATCTAATTCAACTGTTTGTTTATTAATGAGGAGTGTGTTGTAATCAGTCTCTAGTGTTGTTATGAATACATTTGCAGTTGCATGTTGTTGATAACAAAAGACAACATTCAATGTATTTATTTATTTTGCAAATGTATATATCACACCAAGCCCGGAGTAATCTGGGTACTGAGCTTTACTTAGGGAGACTGTACATATAGGAAATTGACAGATTAACATGTATACATTACAGATACATGACATGAATACATTAAGGGTGGATGACATGATGTTGCATACGCTAAGCATAGATAGTAACTTCTCTAGGTGTTTGCTAACTGGGGGGCATGCTTTAATTACAGGTTGCCTCATAAAAGAGATGCGTTTTCAGTTGTTTTCTGAAGGTCCAAAAAGAGTCTTCAAACCTTAGTCTAGCTCGTACTGTAGTCCAGTGTTTTGCAGCTATTGTGGGGAAGCTGCTGCCTCCTGCTTTCACACGTAGGCCATTCGATTGGGTTCTGGTGACTTTATCTGCCAGGTAGGTAGGCGCTGAGTTGTTTAAGCATTTGTGTGTCAGTGTGAGAGTTTTGAAGATAATACGCTATTGAACCGGAAGCCAGTGTGCATTCATTCTTGTGTTGGAGATGTGAGATTTTTTGGTATATTTAGGGCTGCTCTGAGGGTGTTGTTTTGTAAGACCTGTAGTTTTATGATGTTCTGGCTCTTAGTGCCGGAGTAGAGGGCATTTGCAGTAGAACAGTCTGATTAAGATGAGAGCTCTGACCAGTGTGGTGCAGCTGTCATGTGATAGGAAGGGTCTAAAGGCATTTATAAGCTTAGAGGTGTAGGCTCCTACTGATGTAATGGCATTAAGTTGTTTTGATAGTATCAGGGATGCATCTAGGTAAAAACCCAGGGTTTTTACTTCTTTAGACACCTTTATGATGTTGCCATCTAAGTTGAAGGATTTAAAGGAGCCATTGAGTGTTTTAAGACAATGTTGTTATCCTAGGAGGAGAAGTCCAGTCTTATCGTCGTTTAAGCATAGACCATGGTGAGCCATCCACGTTTGGATGGTTTGATAGATGATGTTGAAGTTGGCTGAGTCAAAGTCATAAGAGCCAATGATGGGAATCAGGATTTGGGTGTCGTCTGCATAATTGGTGTAGGTGACACCCAAGTCGTTGAGGTGGTCAAATAGGAGCTTTGTAGAAATGCTTTAGAGCATCGGAGAGACACAGGAGCCTTGTGCAACACCACAAGTGACCAGGCTAGGTTGGACTGCTGCCCTCAGGGAAAATAATCTTGTTGTTCTGTCCGTGAGGAATGATTGTATCCACTGAATGGCTTCAGGTGAGAAGTGGGCAGCTGATGCCAGATCATTACACAGAATGTTATGATTGGCCAGATCAAAAGCTGCGGAGAGTTGAGTAGGAGGAGCAAGGTTAGTTTGCCTTTGTCTAAGAACTCATCCGTTTGCATTTTCAGATCTATAAGTGCAGTTTCCGTCCCATGTTTAGGACGGAAGCATGATTGGCAAAGGCCAAGGAGCTTGTTGACTTCCAGGTAGTTTTGGATCTGGAGATACGCTACTCTATCCAGTATTATGAGTATGAAAGGCACTGTGGTAATAGGCCGATAGTTGGTAGGTATATTGGGAACTAGTAAAGGCTTTTTTAGACGCAGGAGTACCCAGGCATTTTTTAGATTGTTGGGGATAGTACTGTTTTCAAAAGAGGCGTTGATTAGGCTCGCAATGAAGGGAGTAAGTTCAGAAGTGCAATCCTTGATGACCATTGCTGGGCAAGGGTCGCCTTGACAATTTGATGGTTTGAGGCCGGTGATGATTTTGAGGACTTTCGCATTTGAGACAGGGAAGAATTAAAATTGTTGCATGGTGTTATTACGCATGGGAGTCAAAGTTTGATGAGGTAGTTGGTCAGGTTGGATGGTGATCATTTTGGATTCAATTTTGGTTTGAAGTAGCACAATTTTATCAGAGAGTGCTTTCTGACTGTTGCTGCACCACCTTGTGTCTTTATTAGAGACTTCTACTGGTGGTGCAGGGGACTCTAATTCTCTCAGGATAATGAAGAATTCCTTAGTTCCTGATTTGGTATTGGTTAGTCACTCATTATAGGAGGAGCTTTTTGTTTGGATGATAGCCTGTTTGTAGTGGTGAGCTACATTGGTAAATTTAATTTTGTTTAGTTTGCTTGGAGATTTTTTCCAGTTAGCCTCGGCTGTTCTCTTAGCACTTCGCAATGTTTTGAGGGTCAGCGTGAACCATGAGTTGATGTGCGTTGCTGGTCTGGATTTACACATGGAGATAAGGGCTAGTTTGTCGATTGCTGCGAGAACAGTTTTGTTGTAGAGTTCAGCCATCATGGAAGAGTCGTTGGTTCCCATATCTTAGTTTGTCAGGATTGGGCGCAGCATAGGTAGTATATTATTTATCATGATGCTTCTCTTGTTTTGAGATAGGGCCGCTGGTGCCACCACAGGGGGGTTGATGGGCCAGCATTCTTGGTGATATTGAAGGTGATGAGGTGATGGTCTGACCATGGACAGTTTGCGTTGTAAGTTATGTCGGTATTACAGTGCAGGTCAGCTAGCCATTCGAGGATACAGCCTTTAGTGTGTGTGGGGTTCTGGATGCGGTGCAACAAGCCTGATGCTGAGATGGCGTTGGTAAGGGAAAGCACATTCTTGTCCAGGGGATTGTTAAGTCCTAGATTGAAGTCACACAGAAGAAGAGTTTGGGAGCTAGGTTTGGTGTTGATCGAGAGGAGTTAGGATACATCATCCTCGAATGATACTATGGGACCAGGAGGTCTGTCGATAAGGTGGATGTTCAGCCTGGTAGTGGGTGTAAGGGACAATTTTGCTGAGAGTAGTTTGCCAAAGGGTAGCAAGGTGTTTGGAATCTCTCTAATGCTAAAGGAGTTTTTTGTAAAGATAGCTACCCCCTCTCCTTTTGAAATAGGTCTGTACTGTGGATCGTGTAGTTTTCTGGTACTGCAAGCACATGGGCAGGGCCTGCTGCCTCATGTAGCCAGGTTTACGTGATCGCCATGAAGTCTAGGTTGTGGTTGCTGATAATGTCTGCAATGTTGAGGGCATGAGTGGGGAGTGATCTGGCATTGATTGGGGCCCACTGGATACCTTGGATCTGGATCTGCTTGCTTGCAATGTTACATGCAGGGGTTTCTGTGAAGCTTATCTAGGGCCTAGTATTGGGATTTGGGGAGGCACGTAAATTAGGTTCCACAGTTTCGCAGATGCTGCTCGTGGTGTGTGGGAGTCTGTTCTTAGTGGCGCTATGGTATTTAGTTGTCTTAGCATTGAGGTTGGTTGTTCTGTAGTTGAGGTATGCATTCCTTCTGGTGGTTGATGGGGTGGATGTAGGGACGGAGTCCCTGCTGGTTCCAGTTCACACGGCCAGTCTCTGGTTTCTGGAGGTTAGCAAGCATGGATGGCTAGATTTGAAGTGAGGATACAAGTGGGTGAGTGCCCTCTTATTGGAGGGGTGGTTCCAGGTGCATCTTGGCAGCAATATAGTGGAGTTGATGTGGCTAGCCTGGTAGGAGGAAGCGTGTCCTTGGGATAGAATTGGAGTCCGGGAGATGGCTAGCCATGGAGAGTGTTATTGAGTGCATGTTTGGGGTTAGGGAGGGTATAGGCCAGTGTTTGGCATGCCGTCTAGATGGGTCAGAGTACATTTTGGGAAGAGAAGCCTAATAAACCCCTAAACTGTGCACGCAGGTGGGGTATGGGTACAGTGACGCTGGTATCTGGGTAAGGTGTCATATGTCCTATTGCAGATAGCGGGTGGGGTCAACCAAGTAA
The DNA here is from genome assembly GCF_040938575.1 of Ambystoma mexicanum. Lineage (NCBI taxonomy): Eukaryota > Metazoa > Chordata > Amphibia > Caudata > Ambystomatidae > Ambystoma > Ambystoma mexicanum. The sequence goes on along the minus strand of NC_090924.1, from coordinate 1,062,596,569 downwards.
GACAAGTTCTAGGGAGCAACCATTTAGTTCTCAAATGCCTCAACAGGAAGGTAATAGCCCGGGTAGGGATGAGATCCTGATACTGTGATTCACTTAAGCATTCAGGATAAACATTGCTGTGCTAGTTCTAGAGATGCAGATCAATGACATTAGAGCCTTGGGCAGAGAGCAAGGCACATGCCAAGCTACATAAGGCAGTATTAATCAGTGAGAGGATGAAAGACGTAAATTACATGTGGGCCTTAGTCAGAAAAAGAAGCACAGGCTGATCTATATAAAAGCAGTGTCATTCAGTAATAAGATGTGGTCATAGCGCGAGATAAGGCCTAAACCCGCTTTAGACAAGAAACTGGACTCTTGCAGGCTCCAAGAATAACACATTGCTTTGTATATCTATATGTAAAGTGTTCATTAACACATCTGTGTTTAATCAGTCATTTGCATGTGAGTCATTAATCATCACCGCTCATTAAAACAATGCTTCAATGATGTGTTATTGTCAACAATGATCTTAACCTTTAATCACTTCTCACTGAAATCAACATGCATTTGTTTACAGAAATACCAAACAATAAACCAAATCCATGCAATGCTTATTATTTTAATTCATTTTAAACATTTCTGCGTGTTGCATTAATGTGCACTTCAATTATAATATCAACTATGGTTTTAAAAGCAATGTTCTATTCTCACTTCTTTCTCAATTGCTTTAAACATGATTTCTTCCAATTTAGTGTATCTTAAATCCACAGGGATAAGTGGGCAGACCAGTATGTGTTATATTTTGCGTGTAGAAGTGCCAGGTCCTCACTACTCAGAAGGTCTCCACTACTCAGTTGCCTTTTGGCCTGAATCCACCCTCTCAATGGATCTACTTGATTATGGCACATCTGGAAATCGTGAATCCGAAAAGATCGAATCACAAAATCCTGTTGCGCAGTGATCCTGTAGATCACTATGAGCCATCCTGCACCTCTCTAGCCCACTTACCTTTTTTGGCAGCACACACAGGAGTGTGCCACCAACTATCCTATACCCCTGCAGTGGCAGTTCCCTCACACTAACAAGGGTCGGAGCAGGCGCTGCAGGGTGATTTTTTCTATTATTTATTTTATTGTCCACCACTTCCAATGTACACAAATCTACATCTTGGAACATATGTGGCCAATACTCATATTCTTTTAATATTTCCAATGTTTTCTGTAAATCTCTATGCCCCACTGGTATGGCATCATAGACGTGATGTAGCATTTACCCCCAAAATGCCACAGGGACCACCCATTGGATATGACATGAAATTGATTTTTGAACCAACTGTCCGTCTTGTAATTGAAACTGTTTTTTATTCTTCATCACCCTCAATTCCTCTCTTCACTTGCAGTCCTCCTCTGTTAAGGGATTATTTTCTGCATCTGACATATGATTGTGCAACATAGCTCTGACTGGGTCTTCTTTTTGTGTTTTAGTTAAATCCTGAGTGGGTGTGTCAAAGCTCCACTGAACAACTGCTTGATTACTTGCTCCTTGAGATTCAGAACGTCTACCATGTCCACTTGGCTCTCACTGAGCAAGCGTTCAATGGGAAATAATTCCCCCATCACTGCCCCAATTTTGCCAATTGATCAGGCTTGTCATTCCCTTCCTTGTTTTCCCCGGTGTTTTGGAGCACCCTTGTATGTTCATCCAGTGAATTTTCATTTCATTGTCTGAAACAAGATTGTTGATGGCCTGAATCAGATTTCCATGCTTGAGTGTTTTTTTATTACAAGTGACCATCCTTCGCAGCTTCCTCCCCAGTAACTATTCCACAAAACTATCCTGGGCATAGTCAGCGTCGGTAACCATCACTATTTCTTTTCATTTGTTTTCTACTGATGTGGATATTGCTTTGTAAATTGCAGCCAACTCTGACACCTGACTACTCCTGGGCCCTATCCACATGCTCACTCGTGGGATACCTTCACATTTGAAACACACATTTCCAATTCTGGACACCAAATATGTTTCAGGATCACCACCCACGTGGTATGCACACCCATCCACATATAAGATTGGAAAATGTCTACACTCTTCTTCATCAAAGGACTTGCATGTTGATTGGTCAAATTCAATACATGTGGTTTCCAATTCAATTCTGAACCATCTACAGTACCTACAAATGCACAATCATGCAATTATGCTAGCCCCTGAGCTGCTGGACTTCTTTTGTTCTGCCCATATCTCAATTCCACCGTAAACGCCTGTAATGCCAATGTCCATGATGTAATTATTGACTGGGCTACATTTCCTGTTCTGATGCTCTTACTTTGTACAAATTGCAGGGGTTGATTAGTAATCTCAACAATCACCCACTCTTCTTAAATAATGGGTCGTAAGTGTTGCAATGCCCAAACAGTTGTCAATAATGCTTTTTTAGATTCATTAAATGTGGTTTCCATTTGTGACAAGGCTTTGCTAGTATATGCAATGGTCTTGTGATTTAAATCATGCTTTTGATACAACAGCGCTGACATGCGTACATCTGTGAACCATCTCTCTAAAAAAAAAATCCTGTTTATTCTTTGAATATGCCAGAATAAGGCTCTTACTAAACAATCTTTCAATTTCCCTACCACCTCACATTGTTTCATTCCCCATTACACGGTACACTGTGTTTCAGTAATTTAATCAATGATTGTGTGATTTCTGCATAGACTTCAATGAATTTCTTATTGTAATTTATCATCCCTAACAAACTTTTCAAACCCTTCAGATTTGTGGGATCCTTTAACTTTTGGATGGCGTCTACCTTTTTTTTGTGGGTTCAATCCCTAGTCTGTGACTTCATGGCCCAAGAAATGTACCTGTTTTCTGCACCACTGCACCTTCTGGATGATACCTTTGCCCCAGCCTTTTACAACTGGCTGAGTACATGTCTGATTTCACTGAAATGGCTTATTATGTCCTCCTTTTTAATCAGGACATCATTCACATAATGCATAGTTCCTCACTTGGTGCTTTATTCAGAAAGATTCTAAACTCACTCTCACTATTGATAAAGTCAAAGGGATTATGTTCCCATGCATACTGTGTCCCTTGGAAGGTAAAGGTAAATAGATGTGTTTATCCTTTGCTAAAGGCACACACCAATACCCTGCTGTCAGCTTTAAGGTAGTAAAGGCCTTTGACATTTGGATTTGTGTATGACCTTGTTCAATGAATGGGGGGGGACAGCTTGACCCTGGCACCATCTAATTCAGTTCTCTCAAGTCTGCACACAACCGCCACTGAACATTGGCCTTCAAGACACCTAATATAGACATTGTTGAGGTATTGTTACTAGGTCTAATGATTCCTCTTGATTTTAAGTTTTTGATTATTTATGCACAGATTCTAAACAGGCCATGGGTGCCTATATTGTCGAATAAATACAGATTCCTGCCATAGCTTTCTGGCAGTCTAGCCAGATGCATATCAGTACAGCCATAATCAGAGGCATCTCTGGCAAATACATTGACCTCTATAGATATTTTTCTCAATTGGGGTTTCTCCAATTCATTTGTGCATGCATCCACAGCTTAAATGCGTTCCTCTACCATTTTAAAACATTCTGGAACATCCTCCAAAAGAGCAATCTCTGTGCATAGCAGTATCTCTTTGGGTAGACGCCACTTTCAAGTATCTTGGTTTGTAGCATCCACCTCAATGTGCTGTTTCTCTTCTGCCTCATATTCATCCAACTAGAAAAGAATGCATTTATAATGGTGAGGACAAATTACATCTTTTGGTTCATAAGGCTGCAGTGACTGAATTCTGAAGATCCCTCTTGGTTTGGAGTTTATAGATTCAGGCAGCTCTCCCTGTGAAGTGGCATAGCTGTAAGGAATATTCCCAGAAACTGGGTTGTTTAAATCTGCAGTTTAATATGATTCTTGCATTGACATCGCTAATGATGTACCTTCCTTCAAGTGAATATCCTCACATCCTTTGTTATCCACTAGTTTCCGGACAGGACCATCCCTAACTTTCACCAAGGGTGTGTATTTACATCCTATCCCCGGCTGTATCGCGGATTCATTGAGACACACAAATTCATCAGACTCCCTCATTTGCTGTCCCGTCCTGTACTTCAATGCTATTGTAAACTCTTTATAAATGCATGAATTGTAACATCTTTCTTCACTTGCACTTCCACTGCAGCTGACATTATTTGTGTACAATGGTATGCTTGGCTTCTATTCTCGAATCCAGGTGCTGCCCCACCCAGTCTAGACAAAGCATTTTGATTCGAACAATCCAAAACCATTCTCATTCTGTGCATGATGTCATTTCCCTAATCAAATTTGCCCTTAGTTCCACTTACAATCCATATGTTGTCATGGATGCTTTTGCATACTATTATTTCCAGCATGCATCTCCCCACAATGCAATGCCACAAATCAAGGCTGTCTAATTCAAACAGTTGTTGATTTTTTATTTTGAAACTTGGTATCTCTTTCCTATCAATTGCTTACTTATTTGAGCACTTTTTCAGTAATGAAATTCCTCTCCTGTTGTATGGCCAAACCTGTCTCAATCATTTCCAGATGCCCATTCATGTGTATTGGTATCCATCCCGGACCCACATTCATGTCTATCTCTGCAATGGTTGGAATATAATTTTCCTGATCTGTCACTGAAGCGTCACTTTGTCAAAAATCTTTATCACTGAGATAGAATTGTAATGTGTTTTCATCTACTCATTTTTCTTGTGATCTAGATGAATCGCCAATGACCGCTTTTCTTTTTCTCCCTGCATTTTATCCTGGCATATGCGAATGACAGTGACACTAGGTACACAGCACTTTTGAAGATGTACCTCCACTGCCCTTTCTGACTTGGCAATGGTGTGACATTATTTTACATTGCTAATCTGGCTCACCACCTTTTGATGCTTCAGGGGCTTTTTGGCCAAAGCCCACAGAACCCCATTTACTCCTTGAGTTAGCAGCAACAGTCTCTTCTGGCAATTTTTCCCTGAAAGAAATTGTGTCTCCACAATTGGCATGACTACCACTTCTTGCCTCAGTCTATGTTTACCTACTTTGATGTTAACTTCAGTGGCACCTTTCACTGGTATCTCCTCATCATTAAAATGATGTACAGGGCCCTCAACCTGTCTTAATTTCAAAATGTATTGTGCGGTCTCCCTTCATTTATGCTTTCCAGCATTTTCCTTGACAATACAGTCGCCTGTGCGCCTGTATCCAGCATTGTAAATACATCTTCGCATTCTTCAGGTATACATTTTTAATGTTTGTATTTATTGAGCATTCATTAGGCACCTATAAAACCAAATGGTGTTTCCAGTTGCCACAAGACAAAGTGGGGAGGGAGCAAGGGGAGTAAAATAGCAGTGGCAAAAACAGTAAATATACAATTGTGGTAATACTAGGCCATGTGCCATTCAGACATGCAAGTGCAGTGAAGAGAAGTGCAGGAGATAGGGAAGGAAGGGGGCTGGAAGGGGGCAAGGTATGTGCAAGTGCTGGTGGAAGCCAAAGGGAAGTGCAGGGGGAGCCAGGGTGGAGGCCAAAGGCAAGTGCTAAGGCTGAGGAATTCCACGGGTGGGATGCACAGCCACCAGGTAGGGGGCCCGCAGTGGCAGTAATGAGGAGGGGGAGTGTGCTGGTGTTGACTGGGCGGAGGGCCCGGTAACCTGTGAGATTCATGAATAGCCAGGCCGCTAATATAAGCGGCAGTGGGGTGATTACCATGAAAGGGAAAGAGGAAAAGAGGTAGAGAAAAGTTTTGAGAAGTTTCTGGAACTTAAGGAGTTCAGGCTGAAGTCTGACGGGGGCCAGGTGGACAGGGGGGCAAGGAGGTTGTTCCAAAGAGAGGGTCCAGCCAAGGCGAAAGACCTGCCCCTACTCTGTGCTTGGAGAAGCGTTTGACAAGCAGAGAGTAGGAGTTAGACGAGCAGAGGGCCCTAGCAGGGAAATATATAGGGAGGGAAAGTGTGATCTAAGGCCCCAGTGGATGATGCACAGGGTCTTGAATTTGATCCTTGTGGCCACCAAAGCCAGTGAAGAGATTATGGCTGAAGAGATATGGTCCCTGGGCTTGAGGCCAAGGATACATCTTGCAGCCCTATTCTGGACTAGCTGAAGGGACATAGGGAGGAAATGGAGAGATTTAGGAAGGGTCTGTTGCTGTAGGGCAGCCTAGAATGGGCCAGATCTCTGGAGACATTGAGCTTCTGGGGAACGGTGAGGAAAAGAAGGATGCGTCTAAAGAGCTGAAGCTGGAAGTGGGCCTTCTTGGCAAGGTCCAAGATGTGAGGGGTGAAGGAGAGACCAGAGTCGAAGATGACCCCAAGGTTTTTTAGATGGTGAGGGAAGAGGGAGCAAAGATGGTGGCCACAGGGTAGGGGGGAAACAGGGTGCAGGGGTCCCAATGAGAAGGATCTCCGGCTTACTGGCATTAGGACAGAGATTGTTAGCCACACACCAAGCCTAGATGGCGGTTAAATAGTGAGGGATGAGAGCGGAGGAGGAGGAGGTTGAAGAGTGAAGTTTAAAGGAGATCTGTGTGTCATCAGCATAACACTGGAAGTGAGAAGAGCAGGAGGAGATGAGGTTAGCAAGATTGGAGAGATAGATATTGAAGAGCCGCAGCAAAAGGATAGAGCCGTGGGGGACACCGCAGGAAGAGACTGAGGGGGTGGAGGAGAAAGGGGCCAGTTGCAGCTTGGAAGGCCGGTTAGTGAGGAAAGAGGTCAGTCAGTCCAGTGCCCCGTCTGTGATGCTGAGGGTATCGCAGAGCCCTTTTATGTTGATATAATGGTTGACTGTGTCAAAAGCAGAAGGGAGGTAGAGGAGAATGAGAACAGAGTCAAGTTTTGTGAACAAGTCTTCACGGGTGTTCAGGGTACCAGGTTCTGTGTCTCTGGATGCCCAGAATTCAGATTGATGGTCATGGAGGCAACCAACAACTTCAGTATGAAGGATCAATTTGGGGAGTGCCAGCTTCTCCAAGAGTTTATCCACAAAGGGGTGGTGGAGTAAGGTGATAGTTAGCCGGGCATGAGGGTTCACAGACAGCTTTTTTAGGAGGGGGTGCACAAGGGAGTGCTAGAGGGATAGAGAGAAAGAGCCAGTGGCAAGGGTGTGGTTAAAGAAGTCGGCAAGAGCCAGGTTGAGAGAGGAGATGTTGACCTTAATGGTTCTAGAGGAGCACTTGTTTGGCTAAAACCTTTAGAGCAGACAACTTTATGCACCTCATCAGGTGCTATGGGCAGGACGGAAGACAGTGCATGGGGTGGTGGGAGAGGAGCCAAGGTTGGCTGGGGAGCGAGAGTGGAGATGGTGGTGGTGGAGAGTGAGGACAAGAGTTCCTGAGTTGTTTAAGTGAAAAGGAATGTCAAAGCAGTGCAGAGGGCCTGGGAATGAGGGGGAGAGGTGGAGACTGCAGTTGGATTGGCAAGTTCCTTGCAGACTTTGAAAAGTTCAGCCGTTTGTTTGATGCTCCAGAGATGCAGGTTGGATGTGTGCCCTCTTCTTGGAGTGGATGGAGAAACGATATTACCTTTGGAGCAGGCGACAGGCCAGTTTGTCGGGGTGAAACTGAGGAGAGGAGAGAATGGTCAGACCAGGAGAGGGGGGTGGTGACCAGGTTAGTGATAGGGATGACCCCAGAGATAATGGCATCCAGAGTTTGTTCGGCTTAGTGGGTCGGACCAGATGGATGGATTGTAAGAGAGAGGGAGTCACAGAGGTCACATAACTGTGAATGGACTGATTCAAGAGAGTCATGGTGGATATATATTTAAAGTCCTAAAGGTGGATAAAGATCTAGGAAATATGCTAAATGCACGGCCAGATATTACTTTCCGGAAAAGTCTGGCCATCAAAGATTTGGTGGTTCAAAGTTACATGGCCTCCGAAGATGTATCCTCAGGAACTAATTGGCTTACAGGGGGACAAAAAGGCTTATTTAAGTGTTGCAAATGCAAAGCATGCAAATATACGTTCAATTGTAGAAGCTATATTCATCCAATCCTCCAGACTGAAATACAAATAGCCAGTAGAATTACCTGTGAGTCGGAAATGGTAGTATATGTTCTGAAGTGTCCATGCTCTAAATGGTATGTTGGTAGCACTAAGTGCAAATTAAAAATACGTATTTTGCAACATATCCGAGCTATTGTCAACAAAGATCACGCATATCCCATGGCCAAACATTTTACAGAGTGCCATAATGGAGATCCAAGCACTCTGAGGTTTTTTGGTGTCCATAAAGTTATCTGCGGTCCAAGAGGTGGTGATAATGAGAAATTGTTATGACAAGAGGAGACCAGACACATTATAGACTTCGAGAGCAAAACCATGATGGGTCACAATGTGGATGAAGAACTGTACACTTTTTTGGGAACTTAAAATGTGCTAGTTAGTCATTTCCCTTCTGGTCGTATATAATATTGCTCAAATAGTCTGACTTTAACAGGCCATACACTTGTTGGCCGCTTTATTTTGCGTATCTTTCTCGGCCAAGGCTTAATTGTTGTCCCTCTCTTGAACCTTGTGTTCATGATTTAGGTTCCTGACGATGTTCCTGTGTTTTTTTGCGTTTCTTTGCCTTTCTTCCCCTTAGGTTTTTTGTGGGTAGATTTTTTAATTTTAATTTTATTCATGTTTTTTCTACATGTCGCCCATGAACATAGTTTATAATGAAATATCAAATAGAGGTGCATCTTTTTGTGATACACAATATCTGCTCATACATGCCTGCTAAGTAGATTAGACTCTAATCATATAAGGTCTTTCGAGCATTTATGAATCAAGAGTAATGTTGTGCTATGTAGGAGTATTGATTTTAAGCAAAGCACTTGCACTTTAATTGATGGTTACAAGACAATGGCCCTCATTACGACCCTGGCGGAAAGTAACTGACATGACCGCCATAGCGTAAATAGCGTTTCCGCCATTGCACGATGGAGTAAAGTGCGGCTAATTCTGACCCATCGGGCACGAGCATTACGCCATGGCGGAAGTGCAAAGTCCGCGATGGCGGAAATGACCCCAAAACGCCCCTTACTGCCGTCGTACGCCGCCCTAGGTGCAATTCCGCCACCCATCTTAGCGGTCACCGTAATGAGCGGTCAACGCAAATTACGGTCACCGTAAATATACGGAAACATAAGTAAAAACATGGGGCCGGAACGGGAAACAGCACGCCGTACACCTATAAAATCAGAATCCCAACACAACCATCAAAAATCCGACCCTGAGACACATCCCAACCCGTTAGCCACCCCAGTGAAAAAAATAAATATGGGAAAAGTTGCTAAAAAAGCATGCGATCGCAAGCGGCAGGTCCACTTCTCCCATGAGGAACTCACCGTGCTCACAGAGACCCTCCAGGAGAATGCTGCCGTCGTCTTCTCGACGCAAATGACCAGGACGGCACTTGCGAACAAGAATGCCATATGGGCCCTGGTGGCACAGCGGGTAAGTGCGGTGGGGACCGCACCCCGCAACCCACAGCAATGCAGAAAGCGATGGGACGACTTGCGGATACGCGTCCGGAGCATACTTTCTGCCAACCAAAACATTGCCACAGCTACCGGGGGAGGATCGGAATCACCCATCAAGTTGACCCCCTGGGAAGAAATCTGTGCCTCCACCATTGGAATGGAGAGCATAGAGGGAATCGGAGGGATGGAGAAAGGAGTGCAGACATCCGAAGAATCAGGTAGGTGGCCCAAATAAAACAATGCTAAATCCACAATGACCAATCATGTGAAGTACCATGTGTCCCCATAGTGCAATAGAAACACATGTCCAGGAGAACGTCCACATACATTGCCATGATAGCGCCCTTTAAAAGTCAGATTAAATACATAAATAAGTAAAAATCCCAAAAACACCCTCTACATGTGCAGCATGCACACCCTAACTGCAGGCTACAAAATAACTGCATCCTCAATCCACACAAAAATGAGACCACCTCCAAGGCCCTGACCCAAATCACCCTCAGGTACCACCCCAATGCATGTGATACATTGCCATTCCAATTTCCACAGACCCATAAATAACGCTCGCCCTCCTTTACTCCACCACAGGGTCCGATTCAAACGACAAGCTTCAGGACACCCCTACCAGCACACCTGCAAAGAGGGCCAAGACCAACGGCCAAAGACCCTCCACCTCAGCTGCACGGATCAAGACACGGCAGCAGCACAAATCAAGTGGCAGCACACTGGAGGGGACTTCAACAGGCACCCCAGCAGCCAGCATGTCCACAACAGCAGCACCACAGGTCCCCCCAATGGATGCCACAGAAGGCACTGCTTCTGGTGGCAGCAGCACCATAGGTGACACTGCTTTCATGCCAGCATTCTCCGACACAGAAAACGGTGCTGTCGATGTAGGACCCATCCATGACCTGTCTCAATCCCCATGTTTGTTTCATCCCGTACACCATGAGGAAACCATGCAGGGGCACACACAAGACGACGACTGGCCAACCCCGACAAGGCCTGTGGCAAGGCAACATGAGGTGAGCAGCCCCTCTGCGACACCACCGCAAATGGGCATGGCCCAGCAGAGGCAACAGTCCCTCGAGCAGATGATTGTGCAACAGCAGCAACTGGCCACGCTCCTCAAGGAGCATGCTGCTGAATGTGGGGGTTCTAAGGCAGCCATTGAAACATCTACTGAGACACTTAGGGCAGAAATGGAGCGAAGTACCGAGACACTAAGGGCACAAATGGAGGGAAACACCGAGAGCCTGAGGGGACAAATGGAGAGAAGCACCGAGAGCCTGAGGGGGGAACTGCATGCGACGTCCAAAGACGTATGTGGTGAACTTGCCGCTGTGCGCCGTGTGCTCACTGAGCTCACACAAACCCTTAGGGACATGCATGGACGTGAGCAGGCAGAGACATCATCCGTTGCAAGTTCCGTCCAGGGCAGCCCCCAACGTAGATCTGGGAGGAACCTGCGCTCCACAGGCTGGGGTGCCCCTGATACCCGGAGAGGGGGCTTGCAATAGTGTCTGCCCACTGACAATGAGCAACTTTGGACACTGGTGTTCGGGGGGGAGGTAGGAGGGTGGAGGGGGTGTGTTGGGCTTTTTTGGGTGGCGGGTCATTTCACATTTGCTATACATTTCTTCATATTCATCCAATGAGATGTGTGGACATTGATCTTTGTGTACGAGGCCTTTCTTGGCGTACAGTCCACATTGTGCATGTTCCAGACACACACAGTGCCACAAGTCCCGTGTCCATGTAACAGCCACCAGGCGTGAGTGCTAGAAGCATGCATCTATGAGATTCTGACAAATTTCACGGGCCTCCTGTGCCTCGCGGACTCCTTGAGGTGCTGCCACATCCACACCCTCATCATGACCATCTTCAGGTGCTTGCAGTTCTGCGTCAGGGGGCATGGCCACATTTCTACGTACGCACATGTTGTGTAGCATCACACATGCCATGACCATCTTTGCAACCTTCTCATGGCGGTACAGGAGTGCCCCGCCAGACCTACTGAGGCAGCGGAAACGAGCCTTCAGTAGGCCGAATGCCTGTTCTATGACTACATGGGTACGTGAGTGGGCATGGTTGTAGTCCTCCTCATGCTGGTTCTATGGGTTCCGGATTGGTGTAAGGAGCCATCTCTTCAGTGGATACCCGGCATCACCTGTATGTGGACAATAAAGGATGTTTGTGGAATGACATTGCTACGTACGCACCCCCCCCCCTTCCTGCCAGGTCATTGACGCATCACCTACCCCACATTCTCATGCATTAAATGAGACTCACCGAGTAGCCAGGATCGGTGCCCTGCATGTCGCTCCATGTAGCGTGGTATTGTAGAGTTCCTCAAGACCATAGAATCATGGGTTGATCCTGGAAATCGGGCACAACAATGTGTAAAGATCCTGTTGGAGTCACACACCATTTGTACATTGATAGAATGATATTGTTTCCGGTTGCGGTACTGGACCTCCATGGCATGTGGGACAACCAATTCCACATGGGTGCAGTCGATGGCACCAATGCAACCCGGTATGCCGCCAAGTGCATGGAATCACACTTTTGTGTTTGTAATCTCCTGCTCCGAGCGTGGTAAAGAGATGTAGTCGTCTGTGTGCTTCAGGAGGGCATCAAGCACTTGGAATAGTGTCCGTGACAATAGTGGCTGTGAAATGCCATGCAACTGTCCGACTGTGTGCTGGTAGGTGCCCGTGGCCAGGAAGTGGAGTACAGACACCACCTTCAGTAGGGGTGGGATGGCGGTTGGGCTATCTATCATGCTGACAAGGTCAGCGTGTGTCATGTTGACAATGGCGGTTATGGTGACCCGGTCCAAACGGTAGAGGGTGTGGATCTGCTCAGCAGTGAGGTTGAACGGATTAGCTCGGAGGCGTGGGATTGCGGGCTGCCAGCGTGGTGGTAGTGGCTGTGCTGGTGGGCCTTGCTGCCCCTGCCTTGCCCTCCTCCTCCTCCTGCGTCTCCTCTGTGCGGCCCGTTGTTGTAGTAGTTGGTGTTCGTCTTCTTCTTGAAGTTGGAGTACTTGCAGTGCTATCAGGTCCCCCAGGCCCAACATCGCTAGTCCTGTCGGTAGCATTTTGGAGTGGGTGTGGTTGTGGGAGGGGGTTGGGTGTGCAATTTATGTGTTTTCAGGCTGTATAGCCTCCACCTGTGGTGATTCATTCCACCTGTGCCAGCTGCAAAAACTTTTGGGCGAGCACGTCCCGCACACAACGCTGCAATTTGACGCATGGCATCTTGCAATTACAATCATGTATTTAATCCCGATGGCAGTGAAATATTGGTTTATATGTTAATTCTGCTATGGTCCCATTGTTTCACATACTATATTTGCAGCCGCGAACAAACTTGTGAAGGGTCAGTGGAATGTAGTACTCGATCAACGGTGGATCCTCATGCAGCACTGTACCGACGTTCACCGACGGGCGGGGAGTCCCATTAGTGATTGAAGCCAGTTACCATTTTCACACACAGCCGCACTACATAGATGTATTTGTGAATTCAAGCGTTCACAGATGACTTTTCGACGTGATTTTTCAAATGAGGAATTCGAAGGACAGCGCTTTTGGTTTTCAACTGGCGGCGAGGAGACGCCCACAGGTCTGACTGGAAATATAACGTTCTATTGTTGAATGTCCTTGGGACAGGGCCCATGACGAGAATGCAATGATTGATATGAATTGAATGGGATGCGCAATAGCGTAGTGGACGATAAGGCAGGACGTTCCCATATACATGTTACTTCACTACACTAGAAATCCGGGCAGGAGCACAGTGGATTTTGCAGACTGCATTACGCACAGACTCAATGGAAATTTCAAATTTTATGTGAGTAAATATTCAGGCGTTTTTATACCGGGATGAGGGAATGATGAATGGATGCATGGACAGATGATTTAATTGAGAGTTTGCCATGTACATGGCTTTTTGGAATCTATCCCCTTCCCCTGCGCTATGTGATGCAAAGCTGCCATAGTGGGACCATCGTCTATCTGCCCTTGTTGAACCCTCCCTGTCTCGACGCGCCTTCAAACACTTGTGTCTATGCACGTTACTAATCCCATCTAATGGATTCTGTTTTAACAGACCCATGCACACAAACACTCGTTTGTAATAGTGTATTCACCTCAATTTGTATCGTTATGATTCGCAAGTGATTTTTGGGTGAAATTAATCCTTTTGAGTGGGCTAGCATGCATATGGTTGTAGATTTAGTGTGTTGAATGAAGTGAGTAACACATATGAAGTTCGGATGCCCATACTATTATTTTTTTTTTCATTTGGGTGACAGGTATCTCCTCCCCTTTTGCCGCTGCCATCTGTACGCCACTCCTGCAGATGGCTTTTACAGTCGACACCTGCAGCTTCGAGTTAATCAGTGGAGCACCATTACGATCTTATGGGACGATCGCCAATGGGCCACATGCCCTTACGCAGTACTAGTGGCTAGGAGCAACATATCAGCCTTTCTGCAGGACTAGTGCCTACTTCATGGGACGGCCCTGCGGTTCTAGGCGCTTCCATGTTGCCTTTTTGAACGTAAATGTAGCCCCTGTGTACCATGAAGGAACAGGGCGTCACACAAGAAGAAGCTGGTCATTTATTGCGGATGCAGCCCACAGTAATGAAAATTATTTGGGAGTTTATGAGCAAATAGCTGTATGGGCTTGGTGATTTTGATGTGCATTAAATTTATATTCAGATATTAACCGTGTAGCGTTATTCTTTGCTAGTAATGTAGCATATTCCGATTTGTGGCGCGATGTATTGTGAGATGATCTGCATTGGGTTCCGGCTTCTGAGTAGAGTTGTGTGGTACTGTACTGGCCGCGTTTGCCTACGAAGCCCAGTAAGGTCAGGGATAGGGGCTGCCATTATGACTGTTTTTATGATGTCATGCTCAGGGGCAGGGGATTAGCTTTTGTGCAACAGATGCCGGTCAGCCAGGTGGATTGGTGGAATGATGGGATTATCAGAAAATGGCTGGTCACAGGTGCCTGTGTTTGCGTGCGTTTCTTGGAGGGAGACTGAGGTCTGATCCATTGGAATTGCTTCTGTATTCGTGCCATCTGTGCCCTACAGCTCCCATTGGCCCCTCTTGAGATGAGCCTGGCTGCTCAGTCACTCTGCCAACTTGTGTGGTACATGCTTATGCTTATGGTTGGTTTGTCTACTGGCAAGAGTACAGGGCTGGTGCAGTCTCCCTCAGGATACTGCTTTGAATGTTGATTTACACTGGTGGCAAGCGATGGGGGACTATTGTTGTTTTGTCTCATGGAATATTTCAGTTCATTTTGGTGTACTTGAACCTTCAAATGCCTGTGCTGCATCAGTACGGCAATGGTGACATGCCAAATATGGATGGCCACTCACAAGGCACTTGGAGCCCCTGCATGCATTTGTTCGTTGGCATGCATGGGTGACTTGTACATTTCACTGGTTGCATAGTGTGACTACATTGCGCCTACGAGGAGTTGTGCAATGTGGGGAGGGAGTGGAGTACAGGCACTCAGTAGGGCCATTTACGGTTGGTTCGCGATGCCGTAATTCTCACCATGGCGGAATGGTACTTTCCGCCATGCTTGATGGCGTTAAGTAAATGTCCGCTAGGGTCAGAATTCGCGTACCGTTGCGCCATGGCGGAAATTACGGTTTTGCAAGGCGCTTGTGCGCATACTTGGTGCAGTTAGCGTTGGCGTTCAGTACGGTTTCGCTAATGGCATCGTACTTTACGGTGACGGGTCATAATCGCAACGGGCGGTATTTGATGGCGGTATTACATTTCCGCCATCGTTTTTCGTATTCCGCCAGGGTCGTAATGAGGCCCAATGTCTGGTCATCGAAGTATGCTGCTAAAAGATTGCACTATGCACTAGCACTTTACTACTAAAAAGCTGCCATGCACTTGCACTTTAACTATAAATTGTCTTTTATGCATATGAAACTACATAATGCCACACCATCATCTTGTATAACAAATATTTTAGTTATGCGGTTTTTGTAAAAGAGCTCGAAACACTATATTACATCTATATGGCCCTCATTACGACCCTGGCGGAAAGTAACTGACATGACCGCCATAGCGTAAATAGCGTTTCCGCCATTGCACGATGGAGTAAAGTGCGGCTAATTCTGACCCATCGGGCACGAGCATTACGCCATGGCGGAAGTGCAAAGTCCGCGATGGCGGAAATGACCCCAAAACGCCCCTTACCGCCGTCGTACGCCGCCCTAGGTGCAATTCCGCCACCCATCTTAGCGGTCACCGTAATGAGCGGTCAGCGCAAATTACGGTCACCGTAAATATACGGAAACGGAAGTAAAAACATGGGGCCGGAACGGGAAACAGCACGCCGTACACCTATAAAATCAGAATCCCAACACAACCATCAAAAATCCGACCCTGAGACACATCCCAACCCGTTAGCCACCCCAGTCAAAAAATAAATATGGGAAAAGTTGCTAAAAAAGCGTGCGATCGCAAGCGCCAGGTCCACTTCTCCCATGAGGAACTCACCGTGCTCACAGAGACCCTCCAGGAGAATGCTGCCGTCGTCTTCTCGACGCAAATGACCAGGACGGCACTTGCGAACAAGAAGGCCATATGGGCCCTGGTGGCACAGCGGGTAAGTGTGGTGGGGACCGCACCCCGCAACCCACAGCAATGCAGAAAGCGATGGGACGACTTGCGGATACGCGTCCGGAGCATACTTTCTGCCAACCGAAACATTGCCACAGCTACCGGGGGAGGATCGGAATCACCCATCAAGTTGACCCCCTGGGAAGAAATCTGTGCCTCCACCATTGGAATGGAGAGCATAGAGGGAGTCGGAGGGTTGGAGAAAGGAGTGCAGACATCCGAAGAATCAGGTAGGTGGCCCAAATAAAACAATGCTAAATCCACAATGACCAATCATGTGAAGTACCATGTGTCCCCATAGTGCAATAGAAACACATGTCCAGGAGAACGTCCACATACATTGCCATGATAGCGCCATTTAAAAGTCAGATTAAATACATAAATAAGTAAAAATCCTAAAAACACCCTCTACATGTGCAGCATGCACACCCTAACTGCAGGCTGCAAAATAACTGCATCCTCAATCCACACAAAAATGAGACCACCTCCAAGGCCCTGACCCAAATCACCCTCAGGTACCACCCCAATGCATGTGATACATTGCCATTCCAATTTCCACAGACCCATAAATAACGCTCGCCCTCCTTTACTCCACCACAGGGTCCGATTCAAACGACGAGCTTCAGGACACCCCTACCAGCACACCTGCAAAGAGGGCCAAGACCAACGGCCAAAGACCCTCCACCTCAGCTGCACGGATCAAGACACGGCAGCAGCACAAATCAAGTGGCAGCACACTGGAGGGGACTTCAACAGGCACCCCAGCAGCCAGCATGTCCACAACAGCAGCACCACAGGTCCCCCCAATGGATGCCACAGAAGGCACTGCTTCTGGTGGCAGCAGCACCATAGGTGACACTGCTTTCATGCCAGCATGCTCCGACACAGAAAACGGTGCTGTCGATGTAGGACCCATCCATGACCTGTCTCAATCCCCCTGTTTGTTTCATCCCGTACACCATGAGGAAACCACGCAGGGGCACCCACAAGACGACGACTGGCCAACCCCCGCAAGGCCTGTGGCAAGGCAACATGAGGTGAGCAGCCCCTCTGTGACACCACCGCAAATGGGCATGGCCCAGCAGAGGCAACAGTCCCTCGAGCAGATGATTGTGCAACAGCAGCAACTGGCCACGCTCCTCAAGGAGCATGCTGCTGAATGTGGGGGTTCTAAGGCAGCCATTGAAACATCTACTGAGACACTTAGGGCAGAAATGGAGCAAAGTACCGAGACACTAAGGGCACAAATGGAGGGAAGCACCGAGAGACTGAGGGGACAAATGGAGAGAAGCACCGAGAGCCTGAGGGGGGAACTGCATGCAACGTCCAAAGACGTATGTGGTGAACTTGCCGCTGTGCGCCGTGTGCTCACTGAGCTAACACAAACCCTTAGGGACATGCATGGACGTGAGCAGGCAGAGACATCATCTGTTGCAAGTTCCGTCCAGGGCAGCCCCCAACGTAGATCTGGGAGGAACCTGTGCTCCACAGGCAGGGGTGCCCCTGATACCCGGAGAGGGGGCTTGCAATAGCGTCTGCCCACTGACAATGAGCACCTTTGGACACTGGTGTTCGGGGGGGAGGTAGGAGGGTGGAGGGGGTGTGTTGGGCTTTTTTGGGTGGCGGGTCGATTGGGTGTGTAATATCATTTCACATTTGCTATACATTTCTTAATATTCATCCAATGAGATGTGTGGACATTGATCTTTGTGTACGAGGCCTTTCTTGGCGTACAGTCCACATTGTGCATGTTCCAGACACACACAGTGCCACAAGTCCCGTGTCCATGTAATAGCCACCAGGCGTGAGTGCTAGAAGCATGCATCTATGAGATTCTGACGAATTTCACGGGCCTCCTGTGCCTCGCGGACTCCTTGAGGTGCTGCCACATCCCCACCCTCATCATGACCATCTTCAGGTGCTTGCAGTTCTGCGTCAGGGGGCATGGCCACATTTCTACGTACGCACATGTTGTGTAGCATCACACATGCCATGACCATCTTTGCAACCTTCTCATGGCGGTACAGGAGTGCCCCGCCAGACCTACTGAGGCAGCGGAAACGAGCCTTCAGTAGGCCGAATGCCTGTTCTATGACTACATGGGTACGTGAGTGGGCATGGTTGTAGTCCTCCTCATGCTGGTTCTATGGGTTCCGGATTGGTGTAAGGAGCCATCTCTTCAGTGGATACCCGGCATCACCTGTATGTGGACAATAAAGGATGTTTGTGGAATGACATTGCTACGTACGCACCCCCCCCCCTTCCTGCCAGGTCATTGACGCATCACCTACCCCACATTCTCATGCATTAAATGAGACTCACCGAGTAGCCAGGATCGGTGCCCTGCATGTCGCTCCATGTAGCGTGGTATTGTAGAGTTCCTCAAGACCATAGAATCATGGGTTGATCCTGGAAATCGGGCACAACAATGTGTAAAGATCCTGTTGGAGTCACACACCATTTGTACATTGATAGAATGATATTGTTTCCGGTTGCGGTACTGGACCTCCATGGCATGTGGGACAACCAATTCCACATGGGTGCAGTCGATGGCACCAATGCAACCCGGTATGCCGCCAAGTGCATGGAATCCCACTTTTGTGTTTGTAATCTCCTGCTCCGAGCGTGGTAAAGAGATGTAGTCGTCTGTGTGCTTCAGGAGGGCATCAAGCACTTGGAATAGTGTCCGTGACAATAGTGGCTGTGAAATGCCATGCAACTGTCCGACTGTGTGCTGGTAGGTGCCTGTGGCAAGGAAGTGGAGTACAGACACCACCTTCAGTAGGGGTGGGATGGCGGTTGGGCTATCTATCATGCTGACAAGGTCAGCGTGTGTCATGTTGACAATGGCGGTTATGGTGTCCCGGTCCAAACGGTAGAGGGTGTGGATCTGCTCAGCAGTGAGGTTGAACGGATTAGCTTGGAGGCGTGGGATTGCGGGCTGCCTGCGTGGTGGTAGTGGCTGTGCTGGTGGGCCTTGCTGCCCCTGCCTTGCCCTCCTCCTCCTCCTCCTCCTGCGTCTCCTCTGTGCGTCCGGTTGTTGTAGTAGTTGGTGTTCGTCTTCTTCTTGAAGTTGGAGTACTTGCAGTGCTATCAGGTCCCCCAGGCCCAACATCGCTAGTCCTGTCGGTAGCATTTTGGAGTGGGTGTGGTTGTGGGAGGGGGTTGGGTGTGCAATTTATGTGTTTTCAGGCTGTATAGCCTCCACCTGTGGTGATTCATTCCACCTGTGCCAGCTGCAAAAACCTTTGGGCGAGCACGTCCCGCACACAACGCTGCAATTTGACGCATTGCATCTTGCAATTACAATCATGTATTTAATCCCGATGGCAGTGAAATATTGGTTTATATGTTAATTCTGCTATGGTCCCATTGTTTCACATACTATATTTGCAGTCGCGAACAAACTTGTGAAGGGTCAGTGGAATGTAGTACTCGATCAACGGTGGACCCTCATGCAGCACTGTACCGACGTTCACCGACGGGCGGGGAGTCCCATTAGTGATTGAAGATTGAAGCCAGTTACCATTTTCACACACAGCCGCACTACATAGATGTATTTGTGAATTCAAGCGTTCACAGATGCCTTTTCGACGTGATGTTGCAAATGAGGAATTCGAAGGACAGCGCTTTTGGTTTTCAACTGGCGGCGAGGAGACGCCCACAGGTCTGACTGGAAATATAACGTTCTATTGTTGAATGTCCTTGGGACAGGGCCCATGACGAGAATGCAATGATTGATATGAATTGAATGGGATGCGCAATAGCGTAGTGGACGATAAGGCAGGACGTTCCCATATACATGTTACTTCACTACACTAGAAATCCGGGCAGGAGCACAGTGGATTTTGCAGACTGCATTACGCACAGACTCAATGGAAATTTCAAATGTTATGTGAGTAAATATTCAGGCGTTTTTATACCGGGATGAGGGAATGATGAATGGATGCATGGACAGATGATTTAATTGAGAGTTTGCCATGTACATGGCTTTTTGGAATCTATCCCCTTCTCCTGCGCTATGTGATGCAAAGCTGCCATAGTGGGACCATCGTCTATCTGCCCTTGTTGAACCCTCCCTGTCTCGACGCGCCTTCAAACACTTGTGTCTATGCACGTTACTAATCCCATCTAATGGATTCTGTTTTAACAGACGCATGCACACAAACACTCGTTTGTAATAGTGTATTCACCTCGATTTGTATCGTTATGATTCGCAAGTGATTTTTGGGTGAAATTAATCCTTTTGAGTGGGCTAGCATGCATATGGTTGTAGATTTAGTGTGTTGAATGAAGTGAGTAACACATATGAAGTTCGGATGCCCATACTATTATTTTTTTTTTCATTTGGGTGACAGGTATCTCCTCCCCTTTTGCCGCTGCCATCTGTACGCCACTCCTGCAGATGGCTTTTACAGTCGACACCTGCAGCTTCGAGTTAATCAGTGGAGCACCATTACGATCTTATGGGACGATCGCCAATGGGCCACATGCCCTTACGCAGTACTAGTGGCTAGGAGCAACATATCAGCCTTTCTGCTGGACTAGTGCCTACTTCATGGGACGGCCCTGCGGTTCTAGGCACTTCCATGTTGCCTTTTTGAACGTAAATGTAGCCCCTGTGTACCATGAAGGAACAGGGCGTCACACAAGAAGAAGCTGGTCATTTATTGCGGATGCAGCCCACAGTAATGAAAATTATTTGGGAGTTTATGAGCAAATAGCTGTATGGGCTTGGTGATTTTGATGTGCATTAAATTTATATTCAGATATTAACCGTGTAGCGTTATTCTTTGCTAGTAATGTAGCATATTCCGATTTGTGGCGCGATGTATTGTGAGATGATCTGCATTGGGTTCCGGCTTCTGAGTAGAGTTGTGTGGTACTGTACTGGCCGCGTTTGCCTACGAAGCCCAGTAAGGTCAGGGATAGGGGCTGCCATTATGACTGTTTTTATGATGTCATGCTCAGGGGCAGGGGATTAGCTTTTGTGCAACAGATGCCGGTCAGCCAGGTGGATTGGTGGAATGATGGGATTATCAGAAAATGGCTGGTCACAGGTGCCTGTGTTTGCGTGCGTTTCTTGGAGGGAGACTGAGGTCTGATCCATTGGAATTGCTTCTGTATTCGTGCCATCTGTGCCCTACAGCTCCCATTGGCCCCTCTTGAGATGAGCCTGGCTGCTCAGTCACTCTGCCAACTTGTGTGGTACATGCTTATGCTGATGGTTGGTTTGTCTACTGGCAAGAGTACAGGGCTGGTGCAGTCTCCCTCATGATACTTCTTTGAATGTTGATTTACACTGGTGGCAAGCGATGGGGGACTATTGTTGTTTTTTCTCATGGAATATTTCAGTTCATTTTGGTGTACTTGAACCTTCAAATGCCTGTGCTGCATCAGTACGGCAATGGTGACATGCCAAATATGGATGGCCACTCACAAGGCACTTGGAGCCCCTGCATGCATTTGTTCGTTGGCATGCATGGGTGACTTGTACATTTCACTGGTTGCATAGTGTGACTACATTGCGCCTACGAGGAGTTGTGCAATGTGGGCAGGGAGTGGAGTACAGGCACTCAGTAGGGCCATTTACGGTTGGTTCGCGATGCCGTAATTCTCACCATGGCGGAATGGTACTTTCCGCCATGCTTGATGGCGTTAAGTAAATGTCCGCTAGGGTCAGAATTCGCGTACCGTTGCGCCATGGCGGAAATTACGGTTTTGCAAGGCGCGCGTGCGCGTACTTGGTGCAGTTAGCGTTGGCGTTCACTACGGTGTCGCTAATGGCATCGTACTTTACGCTGACGGGTCATAATCGCAACGGGCGGTATTCGATGGTGGTATTACATTTCCGCCATCGTTTTTCGTATTCCGCCAGGGTCGTAATGAGGCCCTATGTGTTTTACTAACAGCGTCACTATGATGCTTATTTAATGTTGATTGCTCGAATTTGACTAGGTGCACAAAACCTTGAAAAGATTTTCCGAATTATTTTAAAATTAAGATGGAATGTATATTTATATATGTACTATCTGGTAAAATCTATAACTTATTAGGTTTTGAACAATATTGTCTACATGCAGATATGGTGTTAGAATTGCATTTTGCATTGTATAAGATGGCCGAATGTAAAAACGTCATCTCTGTTAGTCACCTTTTCTGTGTTCATGTGGTATGCCATGGGTTAAAAGATCTCCCACAACAGGGTGGAGCTACTGTGAACAAGCCACAGGAGTGTGGCGAAACGCGTCAGGTAGCCTCCCCTGCTACTGGGAAGCCGTTTTTCTACTGCAAATAATCTTTTGAATTAAAACTTGAAACTTTTTAAAACCGAATTTTTGGCAGTGCAGTGGTTTATTTTTCGGGGTGCACTTTTTGCTGAACACTGATGGATTTCGTTAATTAAAGGGAGTGCAGCTTTCAAAGGAACTCGACCTTGCGGTCTGTGTTTACCTTTCAATTTCATATATATATATATATATATATATATATATATATATATATATATATATATATATATATATATATATAGTATTATGTTTTATTTGTTATTTTTCTCTCACAACACTTTCCAATACATTACATCATTAGATCACCTTTTTTTTTTATAAAGGACAACTCAACAGCCAATCCTACTTACCCTTTAAAATACAATAATGTATTCCTAAAAAAAAATAAAAAAACAGCCATTTCCTAACTTATTCTTTTTCGTTTAGGATCAGCTCCACAAATGTCATTACTGCCTGTACCAGACTAGCCTTTACCTCCAATAGCACCAACTCCTCTGCTGTTAGGGATCTTATTTGAATTACTTGGTCTCCCAAATAGAGCGTTCTGATCTCAGTCAGCGCCTTACAGGTGGTCAATAAATGGAATAGGGTTTCAACCAGACCCTTTTCCTCACAGTGCCTACAGCATGAATCTTCCACATCTATTTGTCGCCTACTCAGTTGTACTTCTTTAGTCGGCATAATATTAAAATGACATCTCAACAAGAGGTTTCTATAATGCACTGATTGAAATTTCTGAATTTCTGGAGGTTTAGGGGGATTATTCAAGTATTTCTTCTCTTTTCACAGCATGTGATTCAGGTTATCCTTACTTCTGGCTTCTACCATTTCAATCCAATCTAACTTCTCCAGTTTGCGTTTCACTTTATATAGATTGCAGGCACGTACACCCATTCCAATAATATTGGTAAGTAAGAGCTCCTCTATTTTCATTTCAAGGCCCTGTCCTCCTTACTTTCCTGCATTCTCAAAATGGCAAAGGGGGACAGGCCATCAACCAGTAAACATTTTCGGTATAGTGATATTATTTTCCATTGCACTATGTAAGCCATAGACTGAAGTCCAAGTTCATGTCTTACGGCTCCCACTGGGAGCAAATCTGGGAGCCTCAAAATTCTCTGATAAAAATAACCTTCTAATAGCACCCACACTTTCCATGGGAGGCCTGATAGGGTTCAGAGCCATAAGTTAGTACTTCTACCACCTTTGTTTATGGAAGCTAATTAGTGGAGCTAATGAGAAATTACCATATCTATTATGGATAGCCACCCCCGTGTAGTTAATTTTTTCAGTTTATCTCTCAGTGCTATGTACTGTCCTGTTTTATTTATCCTGATACCTAGGTAGGTAATTGCTTCTACAATCTCCAGTGTCTGGTCCACTATCCTCCACCTAAAAGTCTCTTTTCGTTTCCTGCACGCTGATGACATAAACATCACTTTTGATTTTCCCATGTTTATTTACATCCGTTTATTTTCAGATAGCTGTTAAAAACCTGAATTCTATGCTGCAGACCAATGGGAGTTTGGTCCAGAAATATAGGATCTAAGGCACCTTGTAATTATTTATCTTAGGGGGAAAGGCTCGAATTTCCTCCTGCGATTTTCCCAGGTCCAACATGTACAAACTGAAAGTAGGGGCGCCAAGGTGCACCCCTGTTTCATCCCGCAGAAGGAATAGATTTTTGACAGGTTTTCATCTGCAGATAGTCTTATTTGAGTAGATGTGCCAGTATAAAGCGATTGAATGGTCTCTATTACATCTGTCAGGCAATTACAATACATGAGTTTGGTCGAGAGGAAAACCCTGTCTACCCTGTTCTAAATCTATGAAGGCCATGTAAATACAAGATTTGGCTCCACCGCCTTCTGTTTCATCATGTTAAGAATAAACAGATGTTGTGTCGTCCCTACTTCCTTCACAAATCCTGACTGCCTAGGATCTAATCTACCAGTTTTGATGGCCCAAGTGTTCAGGTCACGCAGTAGGACCGATGCGCAAAGATTCCCCACAGAGTCAAGCAGGGCGATGGGCAGTAGTTTTTTGGATCTCCTCAATTGCCCTGCTTAAATATGGGAACAACAATTGCCTCTCTCTAAGATCGTGGGTCTTGTCTATTTATCATGAACTGTTTAAACAGGGCAACCACTAGCTTTGCCCAAGAATCAATATTTTGTTTCAGGATATAATTTGATAGTCCATTGTGGCCTGTTGCCCTAGATGACCTGAGCTTGCTCAACATCCATTTAGCATCCATCATATCAAACTCAAATGACCAGCTCTTACTTGAGTCATCATTTCACCTTTCGAAAAACCTGAGTAGGGGCTTACCCATCTCTCTTCTGTTACCTGACCCATCATGTGCATCGATCTAAAGTTCCTCCCGTTATTAATCAGATCCCACATGTTTCTAGTGTTTTTCCCACAGACAGCTTTTAACATATTTTCTGCATCCTTTTGTATTCTGCATGCTCGTGTTGCCTTTACCTAGTTTTTATATTTGTGTCTATATATCTTTATTTTTTCTTTTATCTCTGGGCCTCTCTCTCTCTTAAATACTTTGGCAGTGGATCTGAAAGCCCTTATTGCCATCAGTAGTTCTTGATCATAGACATGTTTAGGTGTAGTAGAAATGTTACCACCCTTGTCAACCACTTGTCTAAAATCGTTCAGAATCCTGCGTATTCCACCTTGTCTGGGTTTCCAACTATGGAATTTGCGTATAGAATCGGAATTTTAACTACATCCTTCTGATTTATCTTTAACCTAGCTTTCCCCCATGAAAGAAAAACTTGGGGCATATTCCTCCTGTCTTGTGCATAGTCAGGTACTAGGAGGGTGATGGCCAAAAAGATGTGATCACTTTGATCTTGTTTCACCACTTCAAACCTCTCCACTACAATATTTCCTGAGGCAAAACAATAATCTAGACAAGCCATATGAGATCCATGTTCCCAAGTACAAGCCCCTGGCCTATCCCCTTCTGTTTGTGCATTTAGCATTGACAATTCTTGTGCCACTGTTTCATGGGCCCATTTTTTTGCATCCTCATTCAGTTGTGACATTTTGAATGGCACACCTTCTTTGGTCAATAAGCAAATGTTTAGATTGTCACAGATTATAATCTGCGAGCTATCCCATTCGATTAGTACTTCATCCACCATATCCATTATTGATTTAATAAAATCATCTATGTGGAACTTTTTGACACTTCGATATACATTTATCAGCAAGAGATTGGATTTCTTGCAAACAGAATTACGCGATGCCGTAATTCTCACCATGGCGGAATGGTACTTTCCGCCATGCTTGATGGCGTTAAGTAAATGTCCGCTAGGGTCAGAATTCGCGTACCGTTGCGCCATGGCGGAAATTACGGTTTTGCAAGGCGCGCGTGCGCGTACTTGGTGCAGTTAGCGTTGGCGTTCACTACGGTGTCGCTAATGGCATCGTACTTTACGCTGACGGGTCATAATCGCAACGGGCGGTATTCGATGGTGGTATTACATTTCCGCCATCGTTTTTCGTATTCCGCCAGGGTCGTAATGAGGCCCTATGTGTTTTACTAACAGCGTCACTATGATGCTTATTTAATGTTGATTGCTCGAATTTGACTAGGTGCACAAAACCTTGAAAAGATTTTCCGAATTATTTTAAAATTAAGATGGAATGTATATTTATATATGTACTATCTGGTAAAATCTATAACTTATTAGGTTTTGAACAATATTGTCTACATGCAGATATGGTGTTAGAATTGCATTTTGCATTGTATAAGATGGCCGAATGTAAAAACGTCATCTCTGTTAGTCACCTTTTCTGTGTTCATGTGGTATGCCATGGGTTAAAAGATCTCCCACAACAGGGTGGAGCTACTGTGAACAAGCCACAGGAGTGTGGCGAAACGCGTCAGGTAGCCTCCCCTGCTACTGGGAAGCCGTTTTTCTACTGCAAATAATCTTTTGAATTAAAACTTGAAACTTTTTAAAACCGAATTTTTGGCAGTGCAGTGGTTTATTTTTCGGGGTGCACTTTTTGCTGAACACTGATGGATTTCGTTAATTAAAGGGAGTGCAGCTTTCAAAGGAACTCGACCTTGCGGTCTGTGTTTACCTTTCAATTTCATATATATATATATATATATATATATATATATATATATATATATATATATATATATATATATATATATATAGTATTATGTTTTATTTGTTATTTTTCTCTCACAACACTTTCCAATACATTACATCATTAGATCACCTTTTTTTTTTATAAAGGACAACTCAACAGCCAATCCTACTTACCCTTTAAAATACAATAATGTATTCCTAAAAAAAAATAAAAAAACAGCCATTCCCTAACTTATTCTTTTTCGTTTAGGATCAGCTCCTAAACGAAAGGACTATCTGCAGGTTTTCATCTGCAGATAGTCTTATTTGAGTAGATGTGCCAGTATAAAGCGATTGAATGGTCTCTATTACATCTGTCAGGCAATTACAATACATGAGTTTGGTCGAGAGGAAAACCCTGTCTACCCTGTTCTAAATCTATGAAGGCCATGTAAATACAAGATTTGGCTCCACCGCCTTCTGTTTCATCATGTTAAGAATAAACAGATGTTGTGTCGTCCCTACTTCCTTCACAAATCCTGACTGCCTAGGATCTAATCTACCAGTTTTGATGGCCCAAGTGTTCAGGTCACGCAGTAGGACCGATGCGCAAAGATTCCCCACAGAGTCAAGCAGGGCGATGGGCAGTAGTTTTTTGGATCTCCTCAATTGCCCTGCTTAAATATGGGAACAACAATTGCCTCTCTCTAAGATCGTGGGTCTTGTCTATTTATCATGAACTGTTTAAACAGGGCAACCACTAGCTTTGCCCAAGAATCAATATTTTGTTTCAGGATATAATTTGATAGTCCATTGTGGCCTGTTGCCCTAGATGACCTGAGCTTGCTCAACATCCATTTAGCATCCATCATATCAAACTCAAATGACCAGCTCTTACTTGAGTCATCATTTCACCTTTCGAAAAACCTGAGTAGGGGCTTACCCATCTCTCTTCTGTTACCTGACCCATCATGTGCATCGATCTAAAGTTCCTCCCGTTATTAATCAGATCCCACATGTTTCTAGTGTTTTTCCCACAGACAGCTTTTAACATATTTTCTGCATCCTTTTGTATTCTGCATGCTCGTGTTGCCTTTACCTAGTTTTTATATTTGTGTCTATATATCTTTATTTTTTCTTTTATCTCTGGGCCTCTCTCTCTCTTAAATACTTTGGCAGTGGATCTGAAAGCCCTTATTGCCATCAGTAGTTCTTGATCATAGACATGTTTAGGTGTAGTAGAAATGTTACCACCCTTGTCAACCACTTGTCTAAAATCGTTCAGAATCCTGCGTATTCCACCTTGTCTGGGTTTCCAACTATGGAATTTGCGTATAGAATCGGAATTTTAACTACATCCTTCTGATTTATCTTTAACCTAGCTTTCCCCCATGAAAGAAAAACTTGGGGCATATTCCTCCTGTCTTGTGCATAGTCAGGTACTAGGAGCGTGATGGCCAAAAAGATGTGATCACTTTGATCTTGTTTCACCACTTCAAACCTCTCCACTACAATATTTCCTGAGGCAAAACAATAATCTAGACAAGCCATATGAGATCCATGTTCCCAAGTACAAGCCCCTGGCCTATCCCCTTCTGTTTGTGCATTTAGCATTGACAATTCTTGTGCCACTGTTTCATGGGCCCATTTTTTTGCATCCTCATTCAGTTGTGACATTTTGAATGGCACACCTTCTTTGGTCAATAAGCAAATGTTTAGATTGTCACAGATTATAATCTGCGAGCTATCCCATTCGATTAGTACTTCATCCACCATATCCATTATTGATTTAATAAAATCATCTATGTGGAACTTTTTGACACTTCGATATACATTTATCAGCAAGAGATTGGATTTCTTGCAAACAGAGACTTCCTGCACAGTTTTAGTATTTGCACATAGAGGTTTGGGTTAATTTGACTATTTATCATAAACCCCTTATCCACCTTAATCAGTGTTATCAAGCCTGAAACGGTCTGCCCAAAACACCTTTTCCGAATGGATTTAGGAATGATTCTGTGTGGAAGTGTGGGGCCAGTAGGCCCCCGTCCCTCCTTTCCTTAGTACAAACTTGGACCATGTGCCTCCAATGGTGGGGAGTGCCCCCATTGCCCTTATATGATGTCAGCATCGGTTGACACTCGCGTAGATGGGGCCATTGCGTAGGACCCACGGCATCCATTTTGTACCCCCTTGACTCCATCTTGGTAACTAGGCCTCACTGCGATAATACGAAAAGGCTTCTCTCCCCTTTGCAGCACCGTGCACAAAGCACACACAGCCCCCACCTTTTCTCTCACCATGTTTGGAATACACCAATAACGCAAATAATAGAGTTACAGAGGAAAGCCCCAATAGAAGACCAAGAGTTAAGGAGCTAAACGAGGGTAAAGCAATCACCAACAGATTTGATCTGGAGACGGGAGGTGACTGGGAAGGTAGTAATGCCAGTGGAATTATTAGAGGTAGCATTCCAACAGCTGCACTTTCTGCCCCATGTAGCAAAACAACATATCGCAGCAGACATACAGGAACACTGGTTTGTTCCCAATCTGCAGGAGCATTTGTCAAAATTCACCATAGAATGCACCACATGCCAGACATACAATTCAGGAATGACTCTAAGAACATTGCAAGGAACTTTACCGCGTCCTGTGGGACCCTTCAGAGAGCTCCACATTGATTATGCGGACATGGGGGAGAGGTGTAATGGGGCAAGATACTTGATTTTGGTGGTATGTCCCTTCTCAAGGTGGGTGGAGGCAGGCCCATGCCCCCACCCAGACGCAAAGTGTGCTGTCAAGTTTTTGGTGCGGGAGGTGTTCTCAAGGTGGGGTATTTGTGATGTAATAAGATCAGACAATAGCACACATTTTGTGAATGACCTCTTCAAGGAAATGACATCGCTTCTAGGGGTAAAGCACAAACTGTGTTCTATTTACCATCCAATGGCTAACAGGATGGTGGAAACGGCCTGCTCAAAAGTAAATTGTCAAAGTTGTGCAACACACTCATGAAAAATTGGGTGTATTTCCTGTCCCTAGCACTGTTCCAACTCAGAACGCAACCAAGCAAAGACCACCATTGTAACTGGCAGGCATATCCATGCACCACTCTCCCCGATAAGAAAAGCATCGGATGTGCACCGGGCTGCCACAGTGTTGGGGGAAGAATTTAAGGAATACCTTACTCAGTTGACGCACGCAGTGCGTAGCATAGCACGATAAATTGTACCACCCTTTACTGAGAATGCTGCGACAGACACTGTAACGCCAGCCCCGGACAGCACAAGTGGCCCATTAATACCAGGAGATAATGTATATGTAAAGAGTTTTGTTCGGCGGTGGAACTTACCGAGGTTTCATGGACCCTATGAGGTCATCTATTGCACACCCACAGCAGTTAAAGTGAAGGGACTGAAGTATTGGGTGCATCTCTCAGATGTGAGATGGCACACGATACAGCACTCCCTCAGTGTGAGCAAGCAAGCACCACTGACATGGTGAATAAAGGTGAAACATAATCACAAGAAAGCAACAGGAACATGTCTCTCTCTCTCTCTCGCTCTCTCTCTCTCTCTTTCTCTCTTTCTCTTTCTCTCATTGTTTCTTTCTATCTCTCGCTCACATGTCCCGTATTCTCTATCAAAGTGAATGAAAAAGAAACATAAAGTGTGTACATATAGAAATGATGCTAGTAGCCCAATACAAGTAAAATGCACAATGAGTAGAAAAAAACGATGTTGTAAAATATGTACAGTAATACAGAAGAAGAATATCTCAAACAGTATTGAACTATGCAATATAAATAATGAATATATGCTTGTCAATTAATCATTTTATATCGCCCCTCCAGGTAACACAATGGCCGAAAGGAGCACGCTCTCAGACAATGGCTCAATTTTAGTTAGCAATAGGATTGCCAATAGAGCAAATAAGTATAGTAATGTTGAGTGTGCTTTAAAGTATTCTGCGGTCGTGTTGTCTGTGATGCTATTCTTCATGGCCTGGTACTATACGCTCATATATCTTGTCCATGATATGAACAAAGAGGGGAGTGGGACACGACTGATATGAGAAGGGTCGGTACTAATATGGACAGGGGTAAAAACGATGTGGAAAGAAAAATATTCTGCCAATGATGATGATGCTAATGTAACCTACACTATGATGCACTTTAATGACAGAACAACTGCCCCTCTCCTACCAATTGCCGCCATAAGCATGTATAATAACAATGAAACAAACAATTATAATGGTGACTATTTTTGGTCAAATTAATTAACCGAAACAATTATGAATACACAGACAACCAGAGACCCTACCTCATTTTATGTTGCTGCTACTCATGAACCACCCACCCGGCTAGCTGGACACACAGAAAATAATGTTAATGACACAGCATGGTCTGGGGTGTTCCCAATATATTACCGAAAAGTTAGAAGCTATCACAAGGGGAGAGGGAAAAGGGGGGCGGATGGACAAAGATATGACTTCTACCATGGCCTGGGATTAGATGAAATAGAAGACCCCCACCACCCCGACCAGTCAAACAAATGGTACTCAGACATGAGCGCCACAGCAAAGCAAGCCACGAATGAGAGTTGCTATGTTTGCTCTCTCATACCGCACGCATCAGGAACGCCAAAAATACAGGTGCCGCAAGAGGTGCCCTTGTCAGACGCCCAATGTTTAATTAATCTTGTATTGTGTAGGATTTGGAGCACCTTCCAGGCACACACAGTTACAATAGAGATGCTGCAGAATGAGAGGACATGCACAAGAAGACGTCAATATGAGTAATATGCATCAAAGAACCCTTTTTCATCATAAAAGGAACGAGATTCACAGAAAATAAATGGCATGATGAAACGATCGAGTGCAAAGCTGAGGCACTCAGAAGACTGACTGAAGAGTACCTTCAATGGGTAAAAGAAACATGCACCCCATCTGGTCCCAGCACATTTCCAAACTCACGTGAGTCACAGCCCTAGAAAAGCCAATCAAAATGCAAAATGAAATACTGCATGAACTATGCGTTCACGGAGAAGGGAAAGTGCCCATGGGTGCCAACAAGCTATTCAATAAGAAAATCATAATTCCAGATATGAAGAAAGGCACGGCGGCCCTCATGGATATTTATTGGATCTTTGGCAAACAAGCATACCTGCATCTCCCGGCATCGTGGAAGGGCACTTGCGCCCTAGCCACCCTACATTTGGCTCTGATGGTAATACCAGAAAATCTCATCCAAGGTGAAAAAGGAGAATCGGCTGGCAGATCGACAGCAGGAGAATCGGCTGGCATATCGGCAGCAGGGCAATCGGCTGACGCATCAGTAGCGCCCCAACCAGAAGAAACAGGGCCTCTAGCATATGAACTATTGTCAGAAAATGACTTAAAAGACAAACTCTCCCACCAAAGGAGATCATCCAATAACATCTCCTCTGAATCATCTGCACTTCTTGCCGCAAACCCACGGAAGTACAAACTCTTCAACTCCGCAGAAACATTCTTTGCTTCGCTCCTAACACCAGGACTCCAGGCTCAAACTAGCGCCAAGCGGTTGCAGATAGTGCGCTGGGAGCTGATCCAACTCGCCAACGACACTGAAGAAGGATTTAACGTGATAAAAGTGGAGCTTTGTGCCTTGCGCCTAATGACAATGCAGAACCGGTACGTCCTAGATCTTCTCACGGCGATGGACGGCAGTGTTTGACAAAAAATTGGGAGCGCATGTTGCACATTCGTGCCATCTGCAGATGCAGATAATGGAACACTTTCCCATATAATATCAGCTATACACAGCTTGGGGGAAAGGATGTCAAAAGAAGGGGGAGTACAACCAACCTCCTGGTTTGATAACATGTTCAGCTGGATACCGTCCTGGTTCAACACAATGATGAAAATCTTTGTTCCTATCATCGTCTTTATAATGCTATTTTTCTGTGTGTGCCAATTAGGTATCCAATGTTGTGCAAAATCTGCCTAATTCAGCTATGATGATGGTAACGATGGGCCGACAGGCAACAGTAATAACCATGATTGATGCGCAGATGCAAACTGGGGAACCTAACCCACCAAAATATCGCATGACAGGAGTATACCGCCAGAATTGGGACAGGGTTGACAATCTGTATGATACCACCATAAAAGAACCAAGAGAGCTGCAATGGTACAATGAAGTATGGGTTGACCTGGATGGGGAAGGAGGGATATGTATGACATGTACCACTGATGAATATGCAAGGAAAGGGCACAGCCTGAAGAGCGTATGTAAGGCATGGATGCCCATAAAAGGTACACCAGCCTGGGATGAAGCCGACTATTATCGAAGGGAGAACAAAAGAACTGATAGTTTGTTACTTTAGATGTAACGAAAGGGGGAATGTGTGGGAGTGAGGGGCCAGTAAGCCCCGTCCCTCCGTTCCTTAGTACAAACTTGGACCATGTGCCTCCAATGGTGGGGAGTGCCCCTGTTGCCCTTATGTGATGTCAGCATTGGTTGACACTCGCATAGATGGGGCCGTTGCGTAGAACACAGGGCATCCGTTTTGTACCCCCTTGACTCCATCTTGGTAACTAGGCCTCACTGCGATAATACGAAAAGGCTTCTCTCCCCTTTGCAGCGCCGTGCACAAAGCGCACACAGCCCCCACCTTTTCTCTCACCATGTCTGGAAAATCCACAGCTCCATTCTCACACTGAAGTCGGAGGTAATTGCAACAAAGAACAAATGTAACATCTCACTCGTCCGCTGAGATCACTGCCCTGCATGTGAACCGGCTTG
The DNA here is from genome assembly GCF_040938575.1 of Ambystoma mexicanum. Taxonomy (NCBI): domain Eukaryota; kingdom Metazoa; phylum Chordata; class Amphibia; order Caudata; family Ambystomatidae; genus Ambystoma; species Ambystoma mexicanum. The sequence goes on along the minus strand of NC_090924.1, from coordinate 1,062,563,224 downwards.
AGCCAAGCGCTGTAGCTCATCCATCGCCACAAATCTGTCCATGCCCCCTCGCCCTCGCCATTGGAAAATTACTGCCAGTGTAACCCTGTGTCCCTGCAAGGTATTCTCTTGATGTACAGATATGATACCTCGCCATGATGCCCACAAAGTAGACCCCCAACTAACATTAAACCTCTGTTGCAGTATATTGTCTCCCACTACTAACAAATGCCAACGTGCCTTAGATTCTTTAGGAGCCCAGACCATCGCTTCAATCAATGTTACCATAATGGTCAAGACCCTTAACCTGATCCTACCTATAAGCCACTGTTATTAACAATATAAATACATTTATGAGGTTTATAGATGTACAATGATTTGTTCAAAAGAGTTGCAATGATCATTATTTAGTGCATGCTTCATCAAAATGTATTATGTTAGCTTAGTTAGTGGCCACCCCACTTCACAGCAACCTGACCTTCACCCCTCCTGGACACTGACAATGGGATCATGTGAAGTCCACCCTCCAGGCAAAGGAGCAACCAATCCGGATGGAACCGTGACATCACCGCCATACAGTACTATACTGACTGTCCAATCCAGCACCAATTTAGCACCCTATGTTAATTGCGTCATTGATTACGATTCTCTCCTTTATAATGTTATGTAATTGTGATATTTGTCAGAGCGCTCTCGGGCAGCAGAGTTCTTTGGATGCCATTTAGATAAAGATATTTTTTGAACTTTGCAACCAGTTCTCTTAGCCTTATTCCCCGTTAAGGGGTGTCTCTTTTATTCTTTTTGCACGTCTAAAGACGGGGAGGGCATCTACAATTTATAGCCTTCAGAAGAGGGCTTTGTTCTCATTCACGTCTCTTAGAAACATAGGATATCATATTGGGCCAACATATTTTATTACTCTCTAAACATACATTTAAAACCTCTTGAGTTCCAGGATCCTATCTGGATTTTGGTCTTCATCCGAATACATCAGTCTATTGGTATTTCAAGTTCCCCAAAGCTCCTACAAACCAGTACCAATTGGTTGTTTTCAAGTTGTCTTATGTTGAGTGTTCTGGGCCAGTTCTGCAACCTTCTTTTGCAATCAATTCTAAACTTTATAGATGAGAGGTTTTTGATTGCAAATCTCATTTGGGTTCCTTTGATAGACTTCACTTCCCTGTTTTCCACTACTTCCTTAACTTGATTGGGTTGCTCAATACACTTGGGAAGTGTGCCATCAGGGCCATTCGATTTTGGTTTATCACTATTCTGAAATCACCAAGTTGATATCCCAGGGGAAGTAGCTTGTTGCTATGTTCCAATAACTCTTCTTTAATTAATTGGAAGTCTAGATGAAGAATGACCCAATCAATGTGTTTCTCAATTACAAACTCAATCACCCTGATGTAATCTGCTGATATATACCTCAGAGCCGGGATGTTTTGCAAAGGTCTCATTACATTTCACCCGTTCAGGATTGCAACTTCCGGACCTGTCAGTATTCTTTCCATGCATACTCTCAGATCATTGTTTTGAGGTGGGGTGTAGGATTTTTCTGTTCCCAGGCATTCACATCTCTGTTTTGTACATTGGTAGTAAACTTAGGGTTGTTCCCTGAAATCCTGATTTCATACTTTTCTGAGAGTAGCCTTTTTTCTTCTAAAGTTTACAAATGTGGGATCATTCTTTTTGGCCACCTCTTATCCACACATTTTGACTGGGGGGTGGGAACCATTTGAGATTCTTGTATCTCAATCTCTATCCATGCTGATCTGCTGAAATTAATCCAGACCTCATCATTTTCTCTGACCATAATCTCAATTAGATCCCTTAAACATGTATCTGAGGAGATATCAATCTCCCCTGTCACATTCAGTGGGCTTTGACAGAGAGTGGCTGATTGTAGACTTCCAGTTGGTTTGGGTATCATCAATTCTCTTCGAGGTCTCTTAGATGTTGGACTTGGCTCATATTGTATTGGGATTTTAATGTTCCACAGAAACGCTCTGGACCTATTTGATTTTCACATCAAGACAGATTTTATATTTTTAAATTTCTTATCTAAATGGTATTGCCCTTTTTTTCCTTCTTCGGCTCCCATCCCAGAGGTCTTGAGAATTCAATGGTTTGAATATCAAGAAAGTATTGACTTGGCATAGAGGCACTTCTGCTATTTTACTTCTAGTTTCCACTTCCTCCTCCAAACATAACGCAGATCTTAGGGCTTCTTGAGTTGATGGGAATTTTTCTATATGTTTTGGTGGGACTCTTTCTCTATTTTGTCTCTGACTCTCCTTCCATTGACTCTGGATCCATTTGCCATCTTCAAGGATGGCTTCCATCAATGTGGTTTTATCCATGTTTTCCCGCTGAGACAAATCACAGAGACAGGACTGCCATTGAGATGATGGTTCAGCTTCTGTATTAAGTCTGGTTTCTGCCTTATTTACTAGGGCTTAACATTTTTGTATGGACCATAGCAATCAAGGTAGCCTGATCTTGTGCTGTGGTGTTGATTGCTTCATATAGTTTGCAAAAGGCCCCCATTGACATAGCAAGTGTGGCCATCATTGTATTTTGGATGTGGCTCAAATATTCTCTAATTGAATGTTGTTCTCTTTTCTGGCATCCCCCTGCTTCACTATATCGGTTTTGGGAGCTGCTCTCAGATGATAAGGAGCTACGACTAGCCCTTGAAGTTTCAAAATTTGAGTCTTCACCCACCAATCTTTGCACCCTTTCATGAGACTCTCGTCATTTAGATTCAATCCTTTATTTACTCTTTTACTTTCTTCTTTATTTTCCAAAATACTGGGTATTAGATTACTATTTTCCCCTTCACAGGTGGGGAGATTGTTTGTTGGGGATGATTCCAATAGTGCTCTTGTGGGGGATTGTTTACTGTCAATGTTGTATCTCTCACTGATTTGACGCTCATAGTGTAAGGCTGCCCAACTATCTTCAATAGTAGCTAGAATTTTCCTCTTTTGTAAACTGATTTTTTCAGTAAGATCAATTAGATCTCTTGACAGTTGGGGTGACAAGTCAGAGTTCTGCACTCCATGGTTTCCCAAGTGCAGTGATGAAATCTTTTGAAGATCCAAATCCACCTTTTTGTCTGCTTTCCTGTCAGACTGGGCATTAGCGTTTAACTGATGGATCTTTGGCAGTATGTAGGTGGTGAAAGCTATCTCCTCCTTCACAAGGATTTTGGCTCGCTAACGGTAATTTAGCGGGAGCATCTTCCGGTTGTGTTTGGGGCACAGAGTGATCACTTAGCCTGTCCTCACAGTATAACTGTAAAGTTGGCTGCAAGATTTCCATTTTCACCTCCAATTTTGCTGTTTCCACCCCACAATGTCTCGGAGCCTTGTTGGCAGCCGCCTTTCCTCTGGCGTGATCACACGTTTCCTGAAACATGGAATCCTCGTCTCCGTCTCTTGCTGTTCCACACCCTTCAATTTGGGGCACAGAGGAATAACATGTGCCGTCCTCAAAGTATAACTGTAAAGTTGGCTGCAAGATTGCCAGTTTCATCGCTGATTCCACGGTTGCAGCCCCATCACTGCTACGAGCATTGTCGGGTGCTGCCTTACCTTTGGCACAATCACACGTACTGATGTTTGGAATATCCTCAATCATCAAGTCTTCCTCTCCATTGCTTACAATTCCATACACTTCAGTAAGCGCCGGGCTCCCCAACTCTGGACCCCCCAACCCCTCGGAGCCCTGAGCTTTTCCCTAGTTAAGAGCTGCCTCGTTCAGTGTGTGGATCAGAGGATAGGGATGCAGGTTCAGAAGGGAGTCTATAAGGGAATTTGACAAGGTGTTTTCATCTTACCTGCTGTCTTGTTCTCGTCCCAGCAGGGATCCTTGAATTGATGACCATAGTTAGAATTTTCACACATGAGAGTTTGATTGAGAATTACTCCACTCCATCCGTGAACACTACCAAACACATCTTGCCTCCACTTCGCTCCGCTTAGCCGATGAGGCAGGGTTTTAACCCTTTGGTCTTTCTCTTCCTACACAAGCTGAACAGTGCTTAAAGTTGAAAGGGACAGCAGTTCCAATACAGCCAGGTAAATCCGTAACAAGGTCCATCTCCAACACCAGCAAACACCACTTGCCTCCACTTAGATCTGCTTTGCGGAGGAGGCAGGGTTTTAACCCTTTGGTCTTCCTGTTCCTCCACAAGCTGGGCAATGCTTAAAGTTTAAAGGGACAGCACTTCCCATACAGCAGTGTAAATCAGTAACAAAGTCCATAGCCAACACCAGCAAACACCACTTGGCTACACTTTGCTCCGCTTCACAGAGGAGGCAGGGTTTTAACCCTATGGTCTTCCTGTTCCTGCATAAGGGACAGCAGTTCCAATACAGTCAGGTAAATCAGTAACAACGTCCAGCTCAAACACCAGCTCAAACACCAGCAAACACCACTTGCCTCCACTGTGCTCCACTTCACTGGGGAGGCAGCGTTTTAACCCTTTGGTCTTCCTGTCACTGCAAATGCCGGGCAGTGCATAAAGTTTAAAGGGACAGCAGTTCCAATACAGCCAGGTAAATCAGTAACCATATCCAGCTCTAACACCAGAAACACCACTGGTCACCACTTTGCTATGCTTCGTGGAGGAGGCAGGATTTTAACCATTTGGTCTTCCCATTCCTGCATAAGATGGACAGTGCATACAGTTTAAAGGGACAGCAGTTCCAATACAGCCAGGTAAATCAGTAACAAAGTCCAGCTCCAACACCAGCAAACACCACTTGCCTCCACTTCGTAGAGGTCAAGACGGAGCAGGTGAGGTTGGACCATTCAGAGATAAAGAGAGGGATAGGGCCAGGGGGCCTGTATATGGTATCAAAGGTGAGTGAGAGAGTACATTAGACCCCTAGACTACAGGTGAGGCATTCAAAAAGAGATGCAGGATTGAGTTGGTATGATAGAGGCAGGGACCCACTCAGGGAACCAGGGCCACTCCACTTCCTGGCCTGTTGGGCCTGGATTTGGAGATGAGTTTGTAGCACTCAGGATGGAGAGTGTCAAGAGCAGTGATGGAGCTGGCATTGAACCACGTCTGGGTAAGGGTGAAGACATCAAGGTCAAAGTCTTCAAGAAGGAGACAGATGTCAAAGGAGAGTTCAAACAGCTATGTGAAAATGGTTGACACATTTGAAAGTTTTCAGAGGATGGGTACAGGGGCGTGGTACTCCAATCAGTGATGCTGGAGAGATTAGTGAGGAGGAAGTAGGAGTAGCAGGAGAAAGGAAAAGTTAATAAGAGAGGGCAGGCACCTGTCAAGAAGGAGAAGAGTAGGTTGAGAACCTTGGGCCATGATAGTGCCATAACGATAGAGATTAAGGATGCACCCTGGAGATGAGAAGTATGCCAAAAGTACTTCCTTTCTAGTGCCACCATTAATGGGTGAAAAGGAAAAAGGGGAGAGATTGGAGATCAGGTGGGAGTCCATAGGTCAGGAGAGGGGACAGTATTTGTCTGGATGTAGCATTAACGTAGGTTTCCGCAATAGGTAGGCCAGGTTTAGAGGCCATGAGAGCTCTTTTAAGTTTTTTATTCCAAATTTTGGTAGCGAGATAGGATAGGTGATGGAGTCACAGTTGGAATAGACAGGGGAGATAGAGAGCACCATGTGAGGGTGGGGGAAGGAGACAGAAAGGGGAGCTGCACAGTGTACAAATAAACTAACCAGGCAGTCTAGCAGCCAGTAGGCACAGATGAGGGGGTGCTTTAAACTGGATATGTGCAAGGTAGCAGGCTATTAGGTAGCCAGACTGGGTGAGTATTAGAATGCACCAGAAAAAATACTCATGTCTAAAGGGACATCTAGGCTCAACGTTCCAACAAATCACTAACATGCCCAAGTTTAAAAGCACATCTAGGTGCAAGTTTACAACAAAGCACTAAAATGCACAGGTTTAAAAACACATCTAGGTTCAACTTTCCAACAAAGCACTAAAATGCACATGTCTAAAAGCACATATTTCCAACAACGCACTAAAATGCAGCAGAAATAGTAAGAAGAGCAGAGTGGATGACATCTAGATGCAATTTCCCTAAACCATACTGGAAATGCAAGGTCAAGATTATAATTAAAAGGCAAGATTATCAAACGCACATGGAAAAAGGCAGCAATGTTCAGGGCAGGGTGGTTATAGAATGCCCAGGATGGTGTTTCCACGCTGAGGCAGAGAAATGCAACAATTTAACATAGGACACAGATAAATTAAGACACACCTAGATGTAAAAAATCAAATGCACATGGCAATGGCAACATTTTACAGAGGAAATGTTTACAGTGCCAATGTGGTGTTTATGAAGACAGATAGGCAGAAGGATGCAACAATTATGGTACATTCACAGAGAGGAATTATACGGAGCAACCTGCCATAAGGATGAGCATTGTTGACAACCTAGTAGAGAAAAGAGTCAGTGTTGTGCAGTTGGGAAGAGTGTTGGTGTCCAAGTAAATGTTCAGCTGAGGTCAGATTGAATAATGGGATTGCAGATCAGATCCTGATGCAAAGTCGGTACCTCAGCATGAATGACAATCAGGACACAGCATGAGGACATGGTGCAAGATAGAAGGTCAGAAACTTGTTATGGGGCTGTGATGGAGTGATGGAGCTGAAGTTTGGAGGGGCTCAGGTGGGTTAGTGCTATGAGGGGCACAGCTGGCTTTGAAGCCAAAACATGGGAGAGGTGTAAGACCACACATGTAAGGCAGCTGGGAGAAGAGGGAGCCTGCTGTGATACAAAGAGGTTGGGGGCTTACCATTGGATGCAGGACAATCGCTGTGATGGAGGTGGAGAGCCTTGTTGCACAGTTTGTGGCGATGGGGGGCTCTTGCAGGCCTCCTGTGCTCAGACAGGGCAGACAGGGTAGGAAACTGCCCTTAGGTGCAGGCCCTTTGGTGGGGGCCGGTGCTTGCTTACCGGCTCCCTGGCCAATCAGGGCTTTGTCTGTGTCTACTAGACAGCCTCAGAGGATAATGCTAGACCCAGTGGCCATGTTGGAAGGCCCGTTTTCTTAATGTGGATGAGAGTCCTCATGGCCAGAAAGGCCTTTAGAGCAAAGTTTTCTTTAGGGGATATGAAGGAGAAATGACGCCCAGCCAGGGCGGACAATGCCCTTAGGTACAAGCCCATTGGTTGGGGCCGACGCTCGCCTGCCAACTCCCAAACCAATATCGGCTTTGTCTTCACGGCGGTCCAATTGTGATGCTCCATATAGAGGACAGCCTCACATGATAATGCCAGACCCAGTGGCCATGTTGGAAGGACCAGGTTTTGAATTTGGATGAGAGTCCTTGTGGCCACACACCTTTAGATTGAAGTGCTCTTCAGGGGAGATGAAGGAGAAATGACCCGAAGCCAGTACAGACAATGGAAATACATAGTAAATGTTCATTGTTGATGATCTCTGGACTGTTTTTCATTAGGCCTGACTGACTTCTTGCTTAACAAAGGGGCATGTGGAATTATATTTGTCCTCCCTGTTTTCCCATTTCATTTCCAACTTCCCTGTTTATTTTTCTGCCCTTAAATTCCATTTGAAGCTTTGCTATATATTGCCTCCCTGCATTGTGGGCCCACCTGAATTCTCATCCACTTCCTTACCTGCTTTCTCCATATTGTTCTGATTTAATTCACTTACCTACTCTCTGGTTCCCGACAGATCTGTTGTTTTCATTAGTATCATGTGGCAGTATGTCCACATTTTGTGTTTGAAATTCACCTGGCCCTTAGATTGTCTTTTAACCCACTGATCGTTGGGTTCCTCCTGTGAATTTTTCATTTACTTTTTACTGTCTTCACACACTTGACTGTAGTCAATACTTTGGTTTAACTCTAGGTTAAACCAAACTCTTCTTGTGCGTGTTTTTATTTCCTATGGTATTATCATTTTGTATTCCAAACCCTAAATCACTGCACAGCTCTGTGTGTTCAGCGAATGGTGAATCATTTGGACCTCCGGTGTGAGATGTCTGCCTCATTAGTCATTTGCTGATGTCTTCTGCAACATCACTGGTATCCTGTTCACTCTGGCTTGTCACCTGCTGATTCTTTTGGCCAGTACACAGCTTCCATATTTGATCAGCTAGTATTTTAACTTGTGCTTCTAAGTGCTAAAATCGTTCTTGATCCCTATAGTCATCTCTCTATGCTCCAGGCCTGTACTGGTTGGAATCAAATGGTCCAGACCTATTTTGATTTCTTTCAGGCGACTTAATTCTGTTAGTGTTTCCCCTGAACTACCGTGGCAGAGAGGTTGGGGAGCATGGGGCTGTGTTCTGTCCATACTCTCCATGTGCTGAGGCCTGAACATAGGGGTGAGGGCTGTAGTTCACATTATATCTCTCATTTGACTGATACTGTTGACTTCCATTTTCAGTGAGCCTATCCATATATCTCTGCCCTGTTTGATTGTCATTCCCATATATAACTGTTGCAGGATTACATCTACTCTGTGCTCCCAATGCCTAGTATGGCCCATTATGTTATTGACTTTGGGTGTTATTGGATCCTGCCATGTCATACAAAATCTCTACTCATGGCACATTGTCAAGGTACCAGGGACTGAATTAGGTGTCCCTCTGACTGGGATATGATGATTGAAATATTGTTCTTTGTGGTCCTGCCTTTCCGTGCATTGCCACTTTTTCTGATTCTGCATTATGTCATTTTTTATGGGGCTGTCTCTAGTGCCATGCTTTTTTCCTGACCTAATTTATAAAATTGCTTGTGCCACTCAGTCACCTTTGCTTTATGCTTTGATTCCTTTGCCATACTATCCTTGTGAGAAATAGCCTCCCATATTTTCATGACCTGTTCTAAAATACAATGTATGCTTTTATCATTTGTAAATTCGCTGGTTAATTGAACTATTATTTCTTTATGAAGGCCATGGAAAAACGTGCTTTTGAATTCTACTGAGCTAAACATCACAATTAACATCAAATCTCAGGAAGGCCTGCTTTAATGTTTGAAGACATTTTCTTGGCAACTCGTTGGGCCCTGCAGACAAAGAGAGGAAAACCTCCTAATTTCTTGTTGACAATAATCCTACAGTAAAGTGTCTTGCTCACTGGGACTGCGCAGAAAACTAGCATATTCAAGATCAATGGTTACATGAAAAAAACACATATTGTTGTTTAGGGATTTTAAATATCCAGTAGATTTCCACCACCCAATCTGTATTTTCCTCAATTGATACATTCAAATCTTTTTTTTAAAAGGTTTCACTAAACTCTTAAGTGATTTCATAATTTTAAGTGGATCAAAATGAGCTTCACATTTAATCATCTCTCTCGATTCATTGTTGGAGGGCATCTGCAAAACAGCTTTACTTTCCATCTCCAACATTGGAAGCTGGCTAGTCTCTAGTAAGCGAACCTGGGCTGACACATTTCTCCGATTGTGGCTTGGTACAGCCCCAGTAAGAGCCATGCCCTGAAACCAAAAGCCTGGTGAGCGCAGAGCCTGGTTTCTGAAATCCGAGTTCTGCTGTTTTACCTCTGTAAGTTGATCATGCAAGCCCTGCATTTTTACATGTTCTCTTTCTTCAGTTTGATCTTTAAATCATTAATTTCTGTGACCTATGCTTTTTAATCAGTGATTACTGTTTATTGTCGTCTTCTGTCATCAGATGTACAAGTTCACTTCCTAAAGACTATAGATCTGTAGCAGATTGACTTTTGTTTTTGTGCAATGACTGCATCTCCTTCAATGCAACATCCCTGCCTGCCGTACCCCCTCTGATACCTCTTTTTAATGGTTCTTTCAGCATTTCTTCCATCTGTTTCCCCTTGCTTTCTATCCCTGTCTGCAGAACTTTAAAATGCTATGGACTTGGTTCCTGTGACAGCTGAACTGATATTTCCTCACACCTGGTTTGCAATTGAGAAATGACACACCCCTCATCCTCCATCTGAATCACCTTTTCACGCAACTCAGACAATTCACCATATTGTGCTTGTCATTCTCATCTGATTTCTAACATTCTGTGTGGGGTAAACTGTGGGGTCCTTAATCTGATAAATCAATCTCGTTGAGACTTCCCATCATTACAATCCAACAATCTTTCCAAGCTATGTGTAATACTGTTCCCTCTTCAAACAATATTTCCCTATTTCAGCAACTAAGCATTCTCTCCACACATTTAAAATATCTGAATTCCAAGAATCTAGTGCAAACAATGTATCCTCTCCATATTTGCACAAATCTGCATTTTTAATCTTGGTCATGCCTTCAACTGCCTGCATAACATAGTGTGTGAACGTCAAAAATACTTAAAACACAGCACTATTGACAAACATGATTTAATGTGTGCCCAGCACAGCAAACTACCAAACAATACAATACTGCCTGCCACGCCTGACTGATGCACCTATATACAAGATTCCTGGCCAATGCACCAAACATGTTAGATAAATCCTAACACTTCTCTTTTGCCAGTTATTTGTTAGCATTTTAGCTAGACACGTACTGTGTTTTCTTTTCTACTCCTGATCCCTGTTTACTCTACGTGCAAACCAAAATAAAAAAGCAGACACAATAATAGCCACCAACATGCTTTCACAATTATGCCTTTAGGCACCTTTATATTTATTCATGAGAGAAAACATTTGGACAATAAAACTATCTAATTTGGTATAGTGATGAGCATCAAAACATTAGTGATTAACATTTGCACTGAACACATGAGAGAAACAGGAAAAGGACTTTGCATTGGATGAAAAACTGATATACTGTTGTTTGTGGACCAGCACAGCATTTCAAACATACATGATTCCCCTTTAACCTGAGACACCCTAGCTGGCACTTTGGCTATGAAGAAGCACACGCACAACCCAAATACAAAGACAAACAAACAACTAACAAACAAACAAACAAACACAAAAACACTCAAAACAACTTGGTTTTGTCAAACTCAACCCAAAAACACTTCACTGACATTGTTCTGCAATGAGAACTCCACAACCCGGCCATTATTTCCTCGCATTTGAATTATGTTTCATCTTATTTCTGTATTTAAGGCACAACACTTCACACATCCTTATAGTTTGGTTAAGTGCATAACATTAAACTCTAAATACTTACCTCCTTTCAGTGAATTTCTGTTACTAGTCCCTTAGGGGGATTACTTAACGACTACTGCCAGACAGAGAACTTGAGCTGTATAAAACTTCTCTAATGCACCTGAAAAGACAAGTTACTCCATTGTCCACCATGCAACGGATCCTTATATATAGCTCTGCCTCTCAATTAATTCTCTGATATTCTGTGCAGATGGTCTAGAACAACACATCAATGTAGCCTTTCCATCATATATCCATATACACAGTATTGAACACTGCAGGTTCTTGATGGATTAACCCCTCGAAAAATGTCCTCACCCAGAGTAAGTCGACGATTACGCAAGCATAACAACACTGCATTTATACCATCCATTACCTAGCATTATCAAGTCTGTATCCAGATCTCTTGTAAACTCAGTTCATATCGGTGGCATTCATGCACGTTCCAACATCAAATGCAGCAAACAAGTTCCATTTAAAACACAGAAGATACCTACACCAATCCCGATAATACACATATACCTCATCTAAATAATTTCACCTGTACAATGCTTCAAATACAGGGAAAACTGCACAAGAAAAAACATAAAGAGCCTCCCTTAGTTGTCTCCCACTCATGTTATGAACTTTGAACCTGTATTCAAGATTCATAAGCACAGAGTATGTCTATAATGAAAGCATGGCTGTCATTCAAAAAGCAAAGTGGAGCACTGTTGTCAACAAGGTAAAGGCGGCCGTGCATGCCAGGACTGAGAAAATATGCTGCAGGATCATCGGGGCAGCTCCAGCAGTATGCCAGAAGTGGTTGCTGTTACTAGTGCCTGGCAGAGATTTTCAGGTAAATGTAACAGTTGCAAAGCTCCTCAGGAATACGGGAAAGTAGAGAGTGGCACATAGAGGCATCATAAGGCAATTGGGGCAGAGAGGGTAAATGGAGAGGGAAATAGCTGTCTGCTTGGAATATTCTTCATATGGTTATGAGGCATTGCACCATTGCTGGAATGTATGGCTGGAATGTAAGCCCATGTTGATGTGGGTCTTGTGTGCCAGTGCAATTTGTATGTGCACGTGGACATATATAGAAAGCAGACAGTGAATGGGGCTGGTGAATATGAGTGAATTAAGTCAATGATGCTCATTACAAGTTGCTGGTGTGGTGAATTACCTCCAGCTAAGAGTTAGAGGTCATTCCACTACCTTACCAGCAAACATCGCTGGTATTACAGGCGCCTCTAGTACCTGTGGTGGCTGTATGAAATGGGGAGTTACACTGTCTACCACCACTCGTAATCCAGTGGACATTCCGCCGAACCGAGTGCTATTGGTAAATCTGTTTGCCGGTATTTGGACGGATTTACCACCAGCAAACCTGTGTGAACATGGCATGGAGTTGTGGTAGTGAATGTACGTGGGTGTGAATTAACATGTGGAAGTTAATGTATGTGAATGCAGGGAAGCAAAGGGTGGCTGAAATTGGAGGAGTCAGTGTGGGGCCTGGGAAAGGGAGGCATGGCTTTGACCTGATGAGAGGAGCCTGTGAGTGGCTGATAGGTGGATATACAGAATGGAGAAGTTGTCTTGAACTGTCATGGCAGTTCTGCTCGCTTAAAGAACGGAGCCAGTAAGCACATGTTTTGCTTTAGTGGCATACAAAACAGGCGGGGGCGGGGGATAAATTAAATTAGAATAAGTACGTGATGGGTTAATGCAAAGTATATATCGCAAGATAGGGACCCATGGAGTGCATTTTAATCATCAAGGGAAACTCTTATGAACAAATTCATACATATTGCAAACATATACTTCACGTTTAGACTGTTATTTACCAGATGCACATTGCTCAATGTATTAATTCATGTTTAAATAACATCCTATGAAATGCAGCCTTTCTGCCTTTATTAAAAAGTATGTTGGCATCTTAAAGGTAGAAACAATTAAATTAAGGTATATGTTTGAGTTTTATGAATGAATGTGCGATCTATGTAAACACATATATTTAATTCTGTCTACATTTCAGATCCCAAAAGTATTTTCAATAAAGACGCCTGTGCCCAGGTAACATTGGATGGATGAGTGCTGAGGATAGCCCAGCTGGTGTACAAGATAGAGTTTCAAGAAACCTCTATTGCATCAAGCATCATCTGCACTCTCATTCTGTAGAACACATGTGATGATGGGAGAAGGATTGCTTGGCATGGAGAAGTTAATAGAATAAGGAGCAATGTCATCAATCATAGAAAGGATGGAAGGAAGGATAAGGGGTGTATTCAATCATATTACTGGTTCCCAAGCCTTTGTCTCGGTCTGAAACAAATGAACCCATTGGGCAGGTTGTGGCTTCCAGATGGAGACCTTTCAGAATCGATTCCACTGCTCAGGAAAGAGGATTACATGACATAACTAGATCTAGAAAGTGTTCATTAACACATGTTTTTCAGGAATATCATAAAACATTCTTCAGATTCTTAGTAAGGTCTGGCATTAACTATAATTGGAACTCTATTTTTGAGATAGGTGACAGTCATGCTACTCTACTTATCAAGAGAATACATTGATTTATTAAAATTGCGATATTTGTAGGAATACTACAACTATATTAATCAAGAAACACTAGTATCTTGACATATTTGACTCTTTTAAGGTTGTTAAATTGAGTTTCCTTTTTGAGTGCCAGGGCATAATGACATTTCTTTTCTCTATATGATTGAAAATTAAATATACATGGGATTGGTATTCATTCCAGCTGGGACACCCTCTTTCTGACAATACACCATTCTGAACTGGGCAGCACTAAAAAGGAGTACACAACAGTTGTCGGGCAATATGCTTGCAACACAATACAAGTTTTAGAGTGGTTCAAATAAGGAAGGACATTTACTAGCTATTTACCTTAAAGTTAGAGCAGCACATCCTCTATACATTACATGGGAAGCCACTCACAAATGTTGGCAATGAATTGAAGATCTATATACCCTTTCTGTCACTATTTCCACTATAAAAGGAAACACAGGTCTCCTTCTCCAAAAGAGAGTAATCATGATGATATTCTGTCCACAATCCTTGATCTTGCCCAATACTTTTAAAATGAAGTTATTTGGTGGGAATGCAAATATAGGTAATACAGCCACATTGAGGACATGGCATACACTGCCCATGAAGAGGGACCCAGGAATGTTAGACAGCACCTGCTGAGAACTGAAGTTTCCGGGGATTGAAACAGAGACATATCTACGCACCTGGTGCCTTCCTGCCTGCCTCTCTTTTTCACCACTTAGCAAGCCCCGCCCACCTGGTGCCTTCCTGCTTCCTGCTCTTTTTCACGACTTAGCAAGCCCCGCCCACCTGGTGCCAAGGGCAATGTTCAGGCTCCGCTATGCACTTCCCAGCAGAGCAGTGGTAGACTCCTTATCAGATGTGTGCCACTTTAATTTGGCACTACTTCTCCTGACCTGCTTTACACTTTCCTCTGTTCTCTGCTGTTTGATTATCTCTTGCTTCCTCCTGGATACTGCATAACAGCAACGCCCACTTGGCCTCTCTTAGCGCCTTATTTCTCTCAAGGTGACTGTTCTTTCCAACATGCCAATGCATCTTGAGAGTTCAGGCAGTAGCTTGGGGGGTCCCTGCATCTCTTGCCTTTTTCTGACACAAGTGCTGTAGCAAAGTCTTTGTTTCCATTATAATTGTGGAAGGAGTCAGGCACTGGCTTTGGTACATCCTCATCCTCTTAGGACTTTGACGAAAAAGACAGTCATAGTCCTTGAGACCATCACTCCTGAGACCAAGGGGGTAATTCATAGAATTTGGCGCACAAGTGGCGCACAGAGTGTGCTTGCACCAGCTTGCGCCACGGATTACAGCGCACATTTGTTCCATGAATCGGCCCCCAAGTGTAGTTGTAAACCTCTTAGTAATGAAACAGAATGTCACAGTGAGTCATTTGTGCTATTTGCTCCCTGCTGATGGTAGGAGTGTTTTTTCTCATATGATTACTCAGCTTCGGGAGTAAAGAAGAGAGTATGGATGATTACTAGTAACTTATCAGGCACTTTACTTGAAAAGCTTTATTTTCTGGATGGTTGGCTATCTAAATATTTTAGTTACATCGGTTTCTTATAATGCGCCTCTTGCCTCCAAGTGCAGTACCGGGACTGGGTGCCAGAAACCATGCTGCTCAGTGTAGTCTTGTTTACAATACCTGAGCCTTGCCTTTGATATATCCTTCCCCAGAAGTTCTATGATTTTTCTGCATCGGGATGCAATTTATCTGACATTCTTTAACTGGAGATGTAGGTGAGCTATTTGTATATTATGATACTTAGAAGACAGCATTGCATTTACTTTTCAACATATTATTTCAGTTAAGTAAACATAATTCTGTATTTTTCAGAAAAGCAGCTATTTTTCCCAAAGGCTGCTTTGTCAGCATATGTATGCAGTCCTGATAATCATCATAGTTAATCCTAAAAGCGTTTACAGTATCAAAAAGTAACATAGATTTTTTCATGTAGCCTTCCTCACAATTTTCAATGGGCTGACAGATCCTAATGTACTTCAAGCTTTTCGTAGCTGCTTCCCCTGGGTGGATGCCAGGCTCCATTTATACATCATGCATCAGCAGTAGCATCAATAGCAATTTCACGTTGCGACTGTGCCTCTTCAAAATTAGCTAATGGAAATAACTCTACAGTACTTGGAAAAATAGAAACACAGCAGAACCAAATGAAGGAGTTCATCAAAGCGATCATTATCATGCGCCTTCTATGGCTAGCTGCACAATTGTATTACAGATAATTTCCAATACAACTATAGCGCTCCTGATTTATTGGTGCGATATCATCTGAGTATTGTGCTTGCACAACGTATTTTCTTTACGTGCTTATCAATGTAATTAGTGCAGATCTTGCGTCTTCATTTGAAGCTAAGACACTACCACTGTTCTGTGTTGCTGTCACGCCCTCTCACACAGCCCATTTCTCACTTCCCCCCTCACACCTGTCTCCCTCATCAGGCGCTTCTCGCCGTCGTATTTCCCATTCACACCAGCGGGGGAAACACGGCAGGCGGAATACCATGTTGGGCGGACCTGCCTCTTTTCGCCCTTTTCCGCGTTGGCGGTTGCCATGGCGCCTCCTGCACAGCCGGCGACGTCAGGATACCAGGACGTACCGACAGCCCCAATCGCTGGCCGTGTTGCGCTCCACGCAACGTGCGCGAGCAGTCACGTGATGCGTCACATGATACCGCTCGCCTCTTCAAAAGAAGCCGGCAAACAAGACTCTTTGCTTCACAGCTACTTCTACAGAGGACTGCCAGGCGTTACCTTTGCTTCTTGTTTTCTCTCCTTGCTTCGACCCTGGAACGCTTCTTGGAACTGCTCTTGGATTACCCTTGGACTCTGGCGTGCTCTCTGATTTCCCGGACATCTGACACCTATTTGTACTCTGGACTTGCTTTTGGATTGCCCTTCTGTTTTTGCAACCCTCGGATTGCTTCACGTTTTGCCACGGATCCAGTCTTGCTCCACCAGGTGCTTTCAGGAGTGTCGATTACATCATCCCAGCCTGCTGTGGGTTCCCCTGCATAGGTTCCTTACCTACACTCCACCCCTTTTAGGTAAGCTGGTGTCACTGCATCTTGTTTACTCCTTCTGCCAATTGCCAAGTGCCTTTTTGAGTGTTTCTTTGATTATAACCCTTTGCCTTACAGTACTCAGGGGTCCTTCTGGCGTTCCCGATACCAGGCTGACGACGACATTCCCACCTGTGGCCTCAAAGATTGCTAGGGCAGTATTTTACATTCTGCTCGAGCGGTACTTGGGGACGGAGGCATTACATAACTGCACGACCATCAAGTCGGACCCATCAAGTTAGAACAGACTGTGAAGCCTTATGGTCGTCCAGTTATGGATGTTTCAGCCGGGGACCCTGTGATTGCTTTAATGCAAGCAGTGACATCGCTTAGGACAGATATGGCAGCTGCTACCACTGCCCTCCGCACTGACTTGGCCTCTGCCACCACTGCACTGAACCACCGTCTTGATGCCATGCAAAGCACACGACATCCCTTACCTGCTGACGCCGAGTTCGGCGATGCTGCCCCATCCCAAAACCCGATTCCCGTCACACCACCCACTCTGCCAGCCCCGTCTGTGGTGGTTCAGACCCCATTTCCTCTAGCAGCCCCTGAGAGGTATCAGGGGGATCCCTTGAAATATCGCACCTTCATAAATCAGTGCAAACTGCATTTCTTATGCCGACCCCAGGCTTTCTCTGATCCGGTCTCTAAGGCGGCTTTTCTTCTATCCCATTTGTCGGGTGTGGCAGCCACATGGGCTAACCCATTGTTGGAGGGCAACCATCCTGCTCTGTATGATTTCGAATTATTGACCCAAGAAATGGCCAAGGTTTTTGACACTAGATATAAAGCCCAATCCAGAGACATGGAACTCTTAGATCTTACTCAAGGCCGATCCACACTCATTGAATATATCACCAAGTTCAACCAACTCGCTACTGAGACTTCCTGGCCAGAGAACAAGAAAGCAGTGATCTATTATCGGGGATTGTGTGGTTCCATGAAGGATGCTTTATCTGTGGTGCCTTCTCTTCCCTCACTTTATATCGACCTAGTCGATTTGACCTTGCAAATCGACGCCAGGCGGGCAGAAAGTAAGGGGGAAGCAGGATTATCCCATACCTCACCTTCAACCTCATCTGGCACCTTACCTGAACCCATGCAGATCGGCGGGGTACGCAGTCCTATTACTCATGCCGAACGAGAGCGCAGAAGGGCGGACAACGCTTGCTTCTACTGCGGTCTCAACGGGCATTTTGTAAAGGAATGTCCCCGCCGGCCAAGGAACAAAGTTCCGGGTTTTCCGAAGACTCGCCCTTGAGATCAGGGGTTGGGGCGAGTCCTATACAAAATACCTCTGATCCAGCTTTTGGCCCCGTCCGACCTGTGGTGGTACAAGCTTCCTTAAACCCAGCTGCAGGAGTCTCCCATGCAGTACAAATAGTGATCGACTCTGGAGCTACAGGCTGCTTTATAGATATAGCGCTAGCCAGTTCGCTAAACTTACCTCTGATCAAAAAGAAACACCCCGAACCGGTTCATGCAGTAGACGGGACATCCTTAGCCTCTGGACCAATCTTACAACAGACAGCCCCTATGGAATTAGTTATACAGGAAGTCCATAGAGAGACCATGTCATTTGATCTCATAGCCACGCCTCAGTTTGGTGTTATCCTGGGCATTCCTTGGCTAAAGAGGCACAATCCTCTGATAAACTGGGGCACGGTTCAGGTCTCCTTTGAATCAGAAACATGCCAATACTACTGTCTGCTCGAGACACCTCGGGTTTCCGGTCCCGCAGACATTCTAGGGGTAGTCGCTTCTTTAACCATAGAAGACAGATCTGACGCCCAGGGCACTCACATGATAGGGGCGGTCACGACCAACATACCTCCTGAGCATTCTGAATTTCGGGCTGTGTTTGACAAAGGTTCTGCAGAAGGTCTTCCTCCGCATCAATCCTACGACTGCCCCATTGATTTAGTCCTGGACGCCCCCATCCCAAAGGGGCGGATCTACTCCCTAACCCAGACAGAAGAGCGAGTCCTGCAAGAATACATACAGCAGGCCCTGCATCTGGGTCACATTCGCCCATCAACATCCCCAGCTGCGAGTCCTATCTTCTTTGTGCCAAAGAAGGAAGGGGATCTCCGTCCTTGCATTGATTACAGGCGTTTGAACGCCATCACGGTAAAAAACCGCTATCCTATACCTCTCATTACCCCATTGTTAGACAAACTCACTCATGCCACAATCTACACCAAACTGGATCTGCGGGGAGCATACAATCTCATACGCATGCGGGAGGGTGATGAATGGAAGACGGCCTTCTGCTCACGACAAGGGTTGTTTGAGTATACAGTTATGCCGATTGGCCTCTGTAATGCTCCTGCTACGTTTCAGCGCTTCATGGATGACATATTTTGCGATATCCTGAACGCTTACGTGGTAGTGTACTTGGATGACATATTGGTTTTCTCTTCCTCCCTTGATGAACACATCACGCATGTCAAGGAAGTGTTGTTGCGTCTTCAAGCCAACACACTATTTGCTAAACCTGAGAAGTGCATTTTCCACACCAGTCAGGTTGAGTTCTTGGGGTTCCATATCTCTCCTGGGGGTCTCTCTATGAATCAGTCCAAAGTCCGGGCAATTAACGAATGGCCAATTCCGACCACACTCAAGCAACTGCAATCATTTTTGGGTTTCGCCAACTTTTACCGACGATTCATAGCTGGGTTCTCCTCTATTGTAGCACCACTCACTGCGCTCACTAGCCCTTCAGTCCCCTATGTCTGGTCCATGACACAACAAAACGCCTTTGACTCCCTGAAAACTATGTTTACCACTGCTCCGGTGTTACAACACCCTGACCCTGAACTCCCGTTTGTCCTCGAGGCAGACGCATCCTCTTATGCAATAGGAGCTGTACTGTCCCAACCATGTCCTGCCACTGGTCGTTTGCATCCGGTTGCCTTTCACTCTCGTATGTTCACGGCAAGCGAATTGCACTACACAGTCACAGAAAAAGAACTATTGGCCATTAAGGACGCCCTACAGACCTGGAGACACCACCTTCTGGGCGCAAAACACCAGACGGTGGTGTTCTCCGATCATAAGAATCTCCAAGACCTGGCCTCCCTGAAATGTACAAACAGCCGACAAGTACGTTGGCATCTCTTCTTTGCCACCTTCGACTTCGTGGTCAAACATAGACCAGGTGTCGGGCATGGGAAAGCAGACGCTCTGTCTCATTCCCCTGGGGGGGAGGTTCTCCCATCCTTCCCTGAAACCTTGTTGAGTGAGACTCATGTAGTTTGTGTCTGCACACCATCACCTTCATTACAGTCCACCATACGGCAGTGGGTCTCTCGCTATCCACAGTCACTAACAGAATGGGATCCGGTCATGCAGGATGGGCTGCCCTTTGTACACGGGAAGCTTTTTCTTCCCACAAGTGAAACCAGGAACCTGGCGTTGGAGTGGTCTCATGATGCTGCCATTAATGGTCACCCCGGGCAGCATCGTACTCTGGAACTACTCAAACGCTGGTGTTGGTGGCCGACTATGAAACGCGACATACAAAATTACGTCAATACCTGCTCAGTCTGTGCCCAGGGCAAGTCACGCAGGGGCCGACCTTTGGGTCTTCTTCTTCCCCTCCCGGTTCCTCCACGTCCCTGGCACACGGTCTCCATGGACCTGATTACTGACCTGCCACGTACACAGGGTTTCGATACTATTTGGGTCGTTGTCGACTCCTATACCAAACTGGCCCGTTTCGTACCATGCAAGGGGGTACCCTCAGGCCCGGTCTTAGCCAAGCATTTCTTTAGGTCTGTCTTCTGTCTCTTTGGCCTGCCCCATGTTTTGGTGTCCGATCGAGGCACACAGTTCACCTCCCGATTCTGGCGGGCCCTCACCTCTCTGTTGGGTATTGATGCTCGTTATTCCTCTGCTTACCATCCAGAGAGCAACGGGCAAACCGAGAGGGTCAATCAGTCATTGGAGCAGTATCTACGCTGCCTAACGTTACAGTATCAGGACACTTGGCTTAACCTCTTGCATCTCGCCGAGTTTGCTTATAACAATACATTGCACTCTGCTACTGGGTTCTCACCTTTCTTCGCCCTCTATGGCCAACATCCCCGTACTCTTCCTATTCCGGACTTCTCCTCCTCTGATACCCCCGTCGCTTCGGCCTGCGCTCGGGATTTGGTCTCGGTCCATGCCCAAACATTGGTCCACCTGCGTGAGGCCCAATCCTCCATGAAAACCGCTGCTGACAGGAGGAGGGCGGATGCACCTGCATACAAGGTGGGGGATCGGGTTTGGCTCTCTACCCGCCATTTACACATCCCTGGGTGTTGCAAACTTCTCCCTCGCTTTGTGGGTCCGTATGAGGTGGTCAAAGTCCTGAACCCAGTTTTTCACGTCTCCCTGCTTAAACCATGCCCTGGTCCTACCCGATTGGCTGCCCCTCCTGCCCCGGTCTCTGTCTCATCCCCCGATGTATTTGAGGTGCGGGCTATTCTGGGTTCCCGTATGCACAGGGGTGGATTACAGTATCTAGTGGACTGGCGGGGGTACGGCCCGGAGGACCGCTCCTGGGTTGCTTCCCGGGATGTTCACGCTCCTCGCCTGGTGGCCCGGTTTCACCGGGAGCATCCTTCCAGCCCACGCGGTCGTGGGCCTTTGAGGGGGGGCTCTGTCACGCCCTCTCACACAGCCCATTTCTCACTTCCCCCCTCACACCTGTCTCCCTCATCAGGCGCTTCTCGCCGTCGTATTTCCCATTCACACCAGCGGGGGAAACACGGCAGGCGGAATACCATGTTGGGCGGACCTGCCTCTTTTCGCCCTTTTCCGCGTTGGCGGTTGCCATGGCGCCTCCTGCACAGCCGGCGATGCCAGGATACCAGGACGTACCGACAGCCCCAATCGCTGGCCGCGTTGCGCTCCACGCAACGTGCGCGAGCAGTCACGTGATGCGTCACGTGATACCGCTCGCCTCTTCAAAAGAAGCCGGCAAACAAGACTCTTTGCTTCACAGCTACTTCTACGGAGGACTGCCAGGCGTTACCTTTGCTTCTTGTTTTCTCTCCTTGCTTCGACCCTGGAACGCTTCTTGGAACTGCTCTTGGATTACCCTTGGACTCTGGCGTGCTCTCTGATTTCCCGGACATCTGACACCTATTTGTACTCTGGACTTGCTTTTGGATTGCCCTTCTGTTTTTGCAACCCTCGGATTGCTTCACGTTTTGCCACGGATCCAGTCTTGCTCCACCAGGTGCTTTCAGGAGTGTCGATTACATCATCCCAGCCTGCTGTGGGTTC